>NC_091766.1:2423260-3029075 GCF_029378745.1 Bos indicus | reverse complement strand
CTTTGCAACTGGAAGTTTGTACATCTTGATCTCTTTCACCCATTCTTTCCTCAGTATTTTCTCTAACCAGTAGTAAGAAAGAATTGAATTTGACCTGAGCCAACCTTCATAATGTTGGCTAGTATTTTGTTGAGGAATTTTTGCATCTATGTTCATCAGTGATATTGGTCTGTAATTTTCTTATTTTGTGAGATATCTTTGTCTGATTTTGGTATCAGGATGATGATAGTGGCCTCATAGACCAAATTTGGGAGTGTTCCTCCTTCTGCAATGTTTTGAAAGAGTTTGAGAAGGTACAGTGTTAGCTGTTCTCCAAATGTTTGATAGAATCTGCCTGTGAAGCCATCTGGTCATGGACTTTTATTTGTTAGAAGATTTTAAATTGCGGTTTCAATTTCATTACATGTGATTGGTCTGCTAATACTTTCTAAGGCTTCCTGGTTCAACCTTGGAAGGTTGTACCTTTCTAGAATTTGTCCGTTTCTTTCAGGTTGTCCAATTTATTGGCATATAGTTGCTTTTAGTAGTCTCTTATGATCCTTTGTATTTCTATGGTGTCCGTTGTGATTTCTGCTTTTTCATTATTAGTTTCATTGATTTGTGTCCTCTCCCTTTTTCTCTTGAGGCACCTGGCTAAAGATTTATCAATTTTGTTTATCTTCTCAAAGAACCAATTTTTGCTTTTATTTATCATTGCTATTGTTTTCTTCACTTCCATTTCATTTATTTCTAATCTGATCTTTATGATTTCTTTTTCCTCCTACTGGCTTCAGATTTTCTTTGTTCTTCTTCCTCTGGTTGCTTTTGGTGTAGGGTTATATTGTTTGTTTGTGATTTTTCTTGTTTCTTGAGGTATGGATGAATTGCTATAAACTTCCCTTTTAGAATTTGCTGTGTCCCATAGGTTTGGGCCATCACGTTTTTATTGTCATTTGTCTCTATGTCGTTTCTGATTTTCTCTTTAATTTCTTCGGGGATCTCTTGGTTATTTAGCAGAGCACTCTTTAGACTCCATGTGTTTGTGGGTTTTTACAGTTTTGTTTTTTTTCCCCTGTAATTGATTTCTAATCTTACAGTGTTGTAGTCGGAAAAGATGCTTAATACAATTTCAATTTTCTTAAATGTACTGGGGCTTGATTTGTGACTCAAGATGTGGTCTATCCTGGAGAATATTCCACGTGCACTTGAGAAGAAAGTGTATTCTGCTGCTTTCAGGTGGAATGTCCTATAAATATCAATTAAATCTATCTATTGTGTCATTTATTTATTTTTTTAATTTAAATTTATGTATTTTAATTGGAGGCTAATTACTTTACAATACTGTATTGGTTTTGCAAGCTTGTGTTTCCTTATTTATTTTCTGCCTGGATGATCTGTCCTTTGGTGTAAATGGGATGTTCAAATCCCCTACTATTATTGGGTTACCGTCAATTTCCCCTTGTATGTCTGTTAGCATTTATTTGTCTTATGCATTGAGGTGTTCCTATGTTCGGTGCATAGATATTTGTAATTGTTTTATCTTCTTCTTGTACTGATCCCTTAATCATTATGTAGTGTCCTTCCTTATCTCCTACAATAGGTTTTTAAATAATTTCATTTATTTCTTTCCGTTTGACTGTGCTGGGTTTTTGTTGCGTGCAGGTCTTCCTCTAGTTGTGGTGAGCAGGGCTCATCTTCATTGCAGGGTGTGGGCTTCTCACTGCTGTGGCTTCTCTTGTTGCAGACCTCAGGCTCTAGGGCACGCAGGCTTCAGCAGTTGCGGTGTGTGGGCTCAGTTGTTGCAGTTCCGGGGCTCTAGAGCACAGGCTCAATAGTTGTGGTGCCTGGGCTTAGTCGCTCTGTGGCATGTGGCGTACTCCCAGACCAGAGATTAAACCCATATTGCTGGCACTGACAGCCGGACTCTACCACTGAGCCACCGAGGAAGCCTAGTAGTTTAAAGTCTATTTTGTCTGAGTATTGCTACTCCAGCTTTCTTTTGATTTCCATTTGTATGGAATATTTTTTCCAACCCTTCACGTTCATTCTGTATGTGTCCCTAGGTCTGAAGTGGGTCTCTTGTAGGCAGCACATACATGGGACTTGTTTTTTTATTCATTCAGCTGCTGCTGCTGCTGCTAAGTCACTTCAGTCGTGTCCGACTCTGTGTGACCCCATAGACAGCAGCCCACCAGGCTCCCCCGTCCCTGGGATTCTCCAGGCAAGAGCAGTGGAGTGGGGTGCCATTGCCTTCTCCGATTCATTCAGCTAGTCTGTGTCTTTTGGTTGGAGCATTTAATCCACTTACATTTGAAGTAATTATTGATATGTATGTTCCTATTACCATTTTCTTAATTGATTTGGGTTTGTTTTTGTGAGTCTTTTTCTTCTCTTGTGTTTCCTGCCTTGAGAAATTCCCTTGGCATTTGTTTCAAGGCTGGTTTGATGGTACTGAATTCTGTTAGTCTTTGCTTGTCTATAAAGCTTTTGATTTCTCCATCAAATTCAAATGAGAGTCTTTCTGGGTAGAGTAATCTTGGTTGTAGATTTTTCCCTTTCATCACTTTAAATATATCCTACCACTTCCTTCTGGCCTGCAGAGTTTCTGCTGAAAAATCAGCTGATAGCCTTATGGGGATTCACTTGTATGTTATTTTTTGCTTTTCACTTGCTTTTAATACTTTTTCTTTGTATTTAATTTTTATTAGTTTGATTAACGTGTGTCTTGGCATGTTTCTTACTGGGTTTATACTGTGTGGGATTCTCTGCACTTCCTGTACTTGGGTGGCTATTCCTTTCCCATAATAGGCAAGTTTTTTACTGTAATTCCTTCAAACATTTTCTCAGACCTCTTTCTCTTCTTCTGGGACCCCCTATAATTTGAATGTTTGTGAGTTTAATGCTGTTCCAGAGGTCTCTGATACTGTCCTCAGTTCTGTTCATTCTTTTTTAGTTATCCTTTAGTTATTGGAGCTTCCCTGATGGCTCAGAGGGTAAAGCATCTGCTTGCAATGTGGGGGACCTGGGTTCGATCCCTGGGTTGGGATGATTCCCTGGAGAAGGAAATGGCAACCCCCTCCAGTACTCTTGCCTGGAAAATCCCATGGACAGAGAAGCCCGGTAGGCTACAGTCCATGGGGTCACAAAGAGTTGGACACGACTGAGCGACTTCACTTCTCCTTGGCATTCTCTCTTCCAGCTCACTTATTATTTGTTCTCTCTCAGTTACTCAACTGTTGACTCCTTGTAGAATACTTTTAATTTCAGTTGTTGCGTTGTTCATCACTGTTTGTTTATTCTTTAGTTCTTCTAGGTCATTATGAAATGGTTCTTGCATTTTCTCCATTCTATTTTCGAGATTTTGGAATATCTTTGCTATCATTTCTCTAAATTCTTTTTCAGAGAGAGTGCCTATTTCCTCTTCATTTATCTGATCCTGTAGATTTGTACCCTGGTCCTTCATCTGTAAGATATCCTTTTGTTTTCTCAATTTTTGTTTTAATTGATGGGTGGGACTGTTCCTGTTTCACTAGTAGTTTGGCCTGAGGTTTCCAGCAGTGGAGTTTGTAGGCAGTTTTGAGCAGAGCCAGGTCCTGGTGTTGAGATGTGGACCTTTAGGAGACCTCATTCCAATTAATAGTCCCTGAGGCCTAACAGTCTCTGTTAGTCCAGTGATTCTGACCCTTTTTTTTAAATTATGAAAGTATGATGACACATTCACAGGAGACTTGGAAAATACAGACCAAAGTTGCATACAGTTCTGCTATGCATGACAATTATTTTTTAAGTAGATAAATTAAGATTTTTGGTTGGAGTTTCAATAACAAACTCTCAAAAATTAATAGAATGAATATACAGAAAAGTAGAAGGGTATAGTAGAACTGAAAAGCACCACAGGTTCACTGATTCTTTCTTCGGCCTGCTCAACTCTGCTGCTGAAAACTTCACGTGAACACTTTGTTTCAGTTATTGGACTTTTCAGCTCCACGAATTTTATTTGGATACTATTTATAATGTCTATCTCTTTATTGATTTTCTCTCTTTCTTGAGACATTTTTCTTCTGGTTTCCTCTATCTCTTTGAGACTATTTAGGACAATTCATTTTATTGTCTACAATGTTCAATATTTGTGCTTCCTCAGAGACAGTTCCTGTTAATTTAGTTTTCTTTTTCCTATGGATGGCCCATACTTTCTTGTTTCTTTGCATGCATAGTCATTTTTTTGTGGAAACATGTACCTTTTGAATATTATCATATGGTAACTCAGGAAATTAGATTCTTTTTCCTTTTCAGGGTTAGTTGTTGTTGTTGCTATGGGTTGTTATTGTATGTTTGTTCAGTAACTTTTCTAAACTATGTTTAATCACTGTATTCTACATTATATATGGTTCTCTGAAGTCTCTGTTTCTTTAGCTTAGAGTCAGCAAATGATTTGGCAGAGATTTCCTTAATATCCTGGAATAGCAACAAGAAAAACCCTCCCACTCTGCCATTTTGCTGATACTACTTTGTATCATCTTTTGAGACCTAGCCTCAAAGGCTGTGCAGTCCCACATTCTGTGGGTTGAGGTAGATACAAAGACCTCCCCACCCCCAGATTCTAGGGTAGCGACACATCCCACCCTTGATGGCACATCAAGGTCACATTAGAAACTGGGACATCCCCGGATGTGGCCACCTCTGGAACATACCATCCACTCTAGGATGGGCCAACAGAGAGTTGATGGCTGAGATGGGTCCCCAGAGGCCATAGCTGAGCATGCCGTCAGTAGCTAGACTAGGCCATGGGGGACCTAAGAAGAGAGTGATGCCAAAGGAGGGCCGCTGGGACGGAGATAAGGTGGGTCACGTCAGCAGAGATCTGCTGGGGGCTCCTGCTGCAGTCCCAAGGGGCACTGGTGATGGGATGGCCAAGGCCACGTGCCTCTGCCACACACCCGCTTTCCCATCTTTGTAAAGGGCAGCCTCATCCTTCTGTTACTTTGACTTCCTTGTGATTCCTCTCCATCACAGGTAAAATCAGAAATACCTTCAGATCCAATCCTGAATCCAGCCATCTCCCACCAAGCCCAGACACCGAGTGGCTCCTATACAACTGCTCGGTGCCATTTGCAATGTCCCTAAGGCCAAAAGAGCTGTGTCAAGCACACTCCCCACCACGTGGGCCTTCCAGGGTGCCCAGCTCTCTTGAACTCTCTGGCCCTGCTGCCTCTCTCCCTCCTCCTCTTCATCTTTCCTATGCCCCTCTCCATCCCACTGGCCTCTTGGCTGCTTCCCAAACACGGAGGACAGTTCTAGCTCCACCTTTGCTCTTGCAGGTCCTCTGCCGTTGCTCTTTTCTCTGCTTCTGTATGATTTCCCTGTCCATTTCCCTCTGTCTCCTTCTAAATGTCACCTTGTCTCCATATCACAGAGCCCCATGCTGGCCTCTCTCTCCATCACCTGGCATCACATCCTGCTTCTCACTGTCCTCAGTCACATCACATCCATCAGCCTCCCCATGAGTACTGTGAGGCCCAGCCCAGCTGCCCTCTCTGTCTTGCCAGCACATGGCCACTACATTTGGGAGGAACAAATGGCCTTGCTCAGCCCTGGTAGCTGGAATGCAGAGGAAGGAAGAACAAAAGATATCTGGGAGGAAGACATACCAGGCCCTGAGACTGCTGGCATGCATGTGCACAGAGGTCCTGAGAGTGCAACTGAGCATGGCACGGATGGCGGGTGGGGCTTGATGGTGTTTGTTCAAGGGGCCAGGGCTCCTCGACATCAGGCAGTCATGGTCACGCCCCTCCAGCTTGGCCCATGTTCTCTAGAGTCAGGAAGGGGCCTGGGAGAGTCACACCGTGTGACCTTGACCAGCAAGTCAGCTCACTTCCTGGAGCATTAGCGTTCCCATCTATAAAATTGGAGAATAATTGCCACTCAGCCAACTTCACAGAGCCACTGGCTGGGGTAATTACACAGCAGGTCCTGTGGGGATGGCCACTGCCATGAGTGGGAGAAGTTGGGGCCACTGGGTGATGTGACACATCGAGTGTGGGGGCATGTGTGCGTGAGTGTGTGCATGCATTTAAGTGCGTATGATTGTGTGTGTGGTTCATGTACATGTGGAGTCATGTGTGCGTGTGTCTGCATATGCATAAGTGTGTATGTGTTCACATTTGTGCATGTGCAAAGTTGTGTGTAGCATGCATGTGATTCTAATTGCAAAGAAAGGCAATGCCAAAGAATGCTCAAACTACCGCACAATTGCACTCATCTCACACACTAGAAAAGTAATGCTCAAAATTCTCCAAGCCAGGCTTCAACATCATATGAACTGTGAACTTCCAGATGTTCAAACTGGATTTAGAAAAGGCAGCGGAACCAGAGATCAAATTGCCAACATCCGCTGGATCATGGAAAAAGCAAGCGAGTTCCAGAAAAACATCTATTTCTGCTTTATTGACTATGCCAAAGCCTTTGACTGTATGGATCACCACAAACTGTGGAAAATTCTAAAAGAAATGGGAATCCCAGACCACCTGACCTGCCTCTTAAGAAATCTGTATGCAGGTCAGGAAGCAACAGTTAGAACTGGACATGGAACAACAGACTGGTTCCAAATAGAGAAAGGAGTACATCAAGGCTGTATATTGTCAGCTGGCTTATTTAACTTATATGCAGAGTACATCATGAGAAACACTGGGCTGGATGAAGCACAAGCTGAAATCCAGATTGCTGGGAGAAATATCAATAACCTCAGATATGCAAATGATACTACCGTTATGGCAGAAAGCAAAGAAGAACTAAAGAGCCTTTTTATGAAAATGAAAGAGGAGAGTGAAAAGATTGGCTTAAAGCTCAACATTCAGAAAACTAAGATCATGGCATCTGGTCCCATCACTTCATGGCAAATAGATGGGGAAACACTGGAAACAGTGGCAGACTTTATTTTCTTGGGTTCCAAAATCACTGCAGACAGTGACTGCAGCCATGAAATTAAAAGATTCTTGCCCCTTGGGAGAAAAGCTATGACCAACCTAGACAGCATATTAAAAAGCAGAGACATTACTTTGCCAGTAAAGGTCCATCTAGTCAAAGCTATGGTTTTTCCAGTAGTCATATATGGATGTGAGAGTTGGACTATAAAGAAAGCTGAGCACCGAAGAATTGATGCTTTTGAACTGTGATGTTGGAGAAGTCTCTTGAGAGTCCCTTGGACTGCAAGGAGATCCAGCCAATCCATCCTAGAGGAAATCAGTCCTGGGTGTTCATTGGAAGGACTGATGCTGAAGATGAAACTCCAATACTTTGGCCACCTGATGCAAAGAACTGATTCATTTGAAAAGACCCTGATGCTGGGAATGATTGAAGGCAGGAGGAGAAGGGGACGACAGAGGATGAGATGGTTGGATGGCATCACGGACTCAATGGATGTGAGTTTGAGTAAACTCCAGGAGTTGGTGATGGACAGGGAAGCCTGGCATGCTGCAGTCCATGGGGTTGCAGAATCGGACACGACTGAGTGACTGAGCTGAACTGTGCGTGTGCATTAATGTACGTGTGTGTGATATGCGGTGTGTAGTGTGTGTGTGTGGTGCAGGCTTTCATGCTGTGCCATGGTCAGCGATGTTGTGGTGCAGGAAGGTATGGTCATCAATTTCACCATGCCCAGGAGGGTCCAGAAAGGAGCATGGTGCCATCTGGGTTCCTGGCTCCAGAACCTAATGTGGATGTCTAAGGTTCCCTCTCCCCCATGAAAGAAGAAAGGCTGCCATCCTGGTGGTGGAGGAAGGCTGCACCAGGTGGGGTCAGGCTCTACTGGCAGCCAGAGAAGGAAGAGTGGGTTCATTTTTGGGCTCTATTCTACCCCATTGGTTCATATGTCTGTCCTATGCCCAGGTCACATTGTCTTGATATCTGCGGCCCTGTAATAAGTTTGAAAACAGGGAAGTGTGAGTCTAACTTGTCTGCTTTTCCAAGCTTGTTTCAACTCTTCAGGGCCCCTTATTTGGCTTTTAAGATCAGCTAGTCAATTCCTGAGGGGGAAAACTTGCTTTTTTAAAGGTTACACTGAATCTGCAGATCACTTAAAGGAATATTGCCACCTTTAGCAGTTTTAAGTCTTCTGATCAAAGAACATAGAATGTCTTCATTTATTTAGACCTTTAATGTCTTTCAATGACATTTTGCAGCTCATAGCATACGAATCTTATATTTCTTTTGTCAGATTTATTCCTAAGCATTTTTTTTTTCTTTTTTATGCTATTATAAATGGAACTGTTTTCTTAATCTCATTTTTGCATTGCTCATTGCTGGTGTATAGCAATATGGTTGATTTTCAGATATTGACCTCTTGAACTCTATGGTTGATTTTCAAATATAGATCTCATACTCTATGTTCAAAGTTATCAAGTCTAATAGATGTTTCATGCATTACTTAGAATTTTCATGTCATTTGCTAATAGAGACAGTTTCCTCCAATCTGGACCCTTTTTATTTATTTATGTTTTTCTTGGTCACTTGCCCTGGCTGGAGCCTGCAGGACAATGTTGAAAAGCAGTGAGAAGAGCAGATGTCCCTGATTTCCTCCTGATCTTGGAGGAACAGCTTTCAGGGCCCATTGTGTTCTTAAAATTTAAAGATCTAGGCATGAGAATTACCCTTCACAAAAATAAATAGATAAAAGGGGGAGAGCTTTGATAGAACATGTCTCAATTCTTTGAATATTTTCTCAGTTATATATGCCAAAAATCTTACGGTGATGTATCAAAACATTTTTAAAATTGTCAGCTTGTCATTCTACTGGGTCCTCTTTCATTCTGAAACAAGAAATTGGAAAGGCCTGATTTACACAGGTCTTGGTGTCCCAGTCTTTATAGCTGACACCAGGGCTGGACGTGGCCCAGGAAAACCAGGGGTGTCTTCATGGGTCATGTGGCAGATGGGTGGTCCTGGAGGGAAGGCCAGAGCAGAAGCAGTGATGCAGGCGAGAATGACAGTCAGGATGCCTTGGAATGACCCGTGCCGTCCTATAGGCCCTGGCCTGTTTCTATGTACCCCTAGGGACATGTGAACCTGCCTTGGAGACCTTTGGGGCACAGCATCACCCTCACTGGCCTACAGGCCTTGTCCCTTTTCTGCACCTTCAGACAAAGGATCCTGTCGTGCTCGACCCCAAACTGCAATCTCCCAGCCATGAGCAAACACACAGGCACCTTAGTCAGGATAGCTGTGGTGACAGGCAGGACCCTAACTCCCTTCTGTGTTACCCACACCAGGGTGCCACAGCACCCATGCCCTCTCCCTGGTGACTTTTCCAAGTCTCCATTGTAAACGGACCTACGCTGCCAGTCCAGAAGCTGCCTGCACCTGCTGCTTCCCGGGCCCCACAGTCCAAAGTGGGATCAATCTTTGTGGCCCCCGTTGTTGCAGCCTCCATCCTCTTCAGAGCCGTCTTCTCTTTAGCTCTTAGCCCACAGGGCCCACCTAGGGGACCCCTCCCATCCCCCAGGGCAGCTCTTAGTTTCCTGGCTCCATCCTCAGCATCACTCTCCCGGGACAAGAGCTGAGCCCTGTCTGGCGAGGGGCCCCCTGCCATGCACAGCAGGTTCACATGGCAAGCACATAGGGCAGTACCAAGGTTTGCTCTGGCACAGAATGGTTACTTCATAAGGACATGCTGAGTGAATGACTGAAGGATGAGCACGTAGGCTTGAGGGTGCCCATGCAGGCAGGCTTCTCTGGGGAGCGGGAACCTGAGCTAGATCTTAAAGAGCTTTCTTTTTATTTAAAACATGTATACAGTGCTTTTGAAGCCATGTGTTAGGGTGTTTTACACACAGCAGTAAATTGAATCCTAACACCATCTCATGAGCCAGCACAATGGTTATAAGTTAAGGAAACCGTGATACAAAGAATGGGCTGGGCCAGGACTCCTAAGAGAGCACCAGCCTATGGGGGGTTGGGAGTTCTGTAGAGGCTATTCAGGTGAGAGCAGCCCTGAAGGTGCCCAGGGCCTTCGTCAAGGAACAGGGAGACACCAGCTTCAGGGCTGGAGGCCCAGGAAGCTCCCCCTCCTTTGCATTCCCTCTCTTCCTCGAAAGCCTCTCAGAGGGAGTCTAGTCTCCAGCAGACCTCCAGGACCCTCGTGTGCCTTGGTGTTCCTGCCCCTTCTCCCCCACATCCACCCTTCCCGAGCCCACTCTCTCTCTTGTCTCTCCCTCATGGGCACTCTCCCCTGCGTTCTCCCCTTCACGTTCACTGCTCCGTCTCTGTGCTCCTCCCTTTGCCCTTTGCCTTCCCTCTTCTCCCTCCTCCCCTCAGTCTCTCTCCCTCTTTCTGCCTCCATTTTCAGCGGGATGAAAGTCACCTCAGCTCCATTCGCCCTCATCACTTGGTCTAACGGGAAAGGGAAGACCTCTCCCCCCGTCGCTCGCCACGGGGCTGAGAAATGGCCGGATGCATTGTGGCGCAGAGCTGAATGGCCCAGGAGGAAGGAGCCTGCCAGGGGCCCCAGAGAGAGGCCAGCTCTGGGAGGCCATTGTGGAGGCCCCCGCCTGCCCACCCGGCCACACTCACAGTAATCAATCTGATTGGATTAGGGTCAGGGCGACCCTAATCGTGTCAGAGGTCACTCGGGCTTTGTGGCAGGGTCCATGGGGCGCTTGACCACCCCTGCTGAGGCGGCCTAGTTGAACAAAGCTTAACACTGCCAGCTGAGGAGTGGGGCCCAGCCCCATGTGGAGGTGTGCGAGTGTGTGCGTGTGTGAGCATGTGTGTGGGGGTGAGGATAAGAGGGAAAGAGTGTGTTCCTGTGTCCTGCTTCCAGCGTGCTCACTCTCTCTCTCTGTCTTTCTCTCTCTCTCTCTCCCCCACACACACACACCACTATCTGCCTGCCTGGCCTGGGACTGGAGACTGGTTGGTCAAGTGGACCCCTGAGAAGCTGCCACCAAGGAGCGTGAGGTTGGGCGGCAGAGGCGAGCCTGGGCTTGGAAGAAGTACTCTCCTCTCTCATTTGCACAGTAGCAGGACAATTTAACCTGCACTGGGCAGAAAGCATTTGAAGAATTTTGAGTGCGTGGAGGCTGGCACATGATGCAGCTTATCTGTCCCTCCTGGACACCTGGAGCACCAGCTTTCCCTGAGAGCTGGCCGACACCCACTCTTGACCTCCAATGAGGTGAAGGGAGCGGAGGCCAAAAGGCAGGGAAGGCAGGTCCCAGACGTCAGACACTCTGGAGGAAGCCCCGCCGGGACCACGCCCCTCAGGAAGTGGGATAGCCGGTCCAAGGTCCAGGCCAGTGGGTTTGAGGGTGGCGCGTACTTTGAGGGGCCTGTGTCGCAGCTAGGTGGGGCATTTGCACCTTAGAGAAGTGGAGGGGGCCGTAAGAAGGTGACTCATCCATGGTGGAAGCATCTCCCGCTGGTGTCCCAGCGCGCAGCGTGAACAGGTGGGGCCTGGGCCCCAGTTTCATCATCAATGACCTCTAAGAGGCTGGGCCTCAGCCTGGGTCCATCCACTACTTTAGTGCCCTTGGGACAGTGTCCTTGCCAGTGGCTTTCCCAGGCACCCCCCAAAGCCAGGGCCTCCGAGGCTTCCCTAGGGCAGAGACTGGAGGAGCCGCTCAACCCTGCCTCTGATTCCAGACTGTGTGCCTCGAAGGGTCCCTTCGGGGTCTCAGGACCTGGAGGACACAGTGCCTGAACATCTGCACTCTGGTGGGGCATCCTCATTGGCAAAGAGGGCCTTGCTACTGGTAGAGGTGGGCCAGTCCTCGCCTGAGTCCTCACCCACTGGACCCCACCCACGGGACAGCTGAGCTGGGGGCCCTGGCTGACCCCTTCAAAGCACATTATGTCAGAATCCCGGTTGGTTACTTGAGGTACAGTCTGTGGTGTCAGTCGAAGTCTCAGTAAGTGTGTTCTGGGTGCCTGAGGTCTGCTCTGGCTCCCCAGGCCCTGCTTATCCCCTTACAGCCCTCTGCCCATGCGCTTGGGCAGCCCTGGGATAGGCAGCCGCATCTGCCTCCCTTCTACCCCCTTTTCCTTGCGGGGCCGGGCTGGAGAGAGCCGGAGGGGGATGGCACAGCCTGTCCTCTCCCAGGCAGAGCCCCTTCCCTTGGCCAGGCTCCAGGGGGTGGTCTGTCCACCTCCCTGTGTGTCCTGGCCCGATCCTCGGAGGGTCGGAGTGCAGGCACGGGGCCAGGGCAGGACGGCCGGGCCGGCACCAACCACGGGGCTCAGGAGGGGCCAGAGAGAAGGGGGGCCCTCCAGAGAACCAGCATCCCTGAATCCAGGTTGCAACCCCTGACCCCCATCGGAAAGTGTTTCGGTTCACGGTGGTTGGGGGGCTCCGACCGTCTCTGCGGCCGCCCCTGTATATCATTAACTCTCCCCAGTTGGGGGTGTGTGTAAAGGGGCCAGGAGAGACCCCGGTGATACCCTGCCGGGCCTGGCTCAGAAAACAATATCCCCACGAAGACGACAAGATTAAGCACAAGAGAAAAGTGAAAATGCTGCTGGCGATTCACACGCCCTCAGGAGTGCTGTGTTAAAGCGTGTGAATAGTGAGCTCCCCTCGTGCCCCAGGCCCCTGGGCCGCGCATACCTCCCGGTTGCTATGACTGGCTTGCTATGGCCTAATCGCCGACGAGGGGGAAATTCATATAAAATATCGAGGGCCATTGTGGGCCTAACGCGGCGTGACAGTGGCTCACAAAGCCAGATTCATTAGCCCCAGCAGGTAATCAGGACGCCGGCCGTGCTGGCGGCCGGGCAGTGTCAGGGGCCGCTGCTACAGTGGGGCGCAAGCCGCATTCCGCTCTCAGGTGGCTCCATCCTTTGTGCAGGACGGGCCAACAGGATTACCAAATGCCATTGCCCATTGCGACACCCCCTCCTAGCCACCCCGCCAGCTCTGAGACCAAGGAAGGTGGGCTGTGTGGGAAGGGGGCAGACTGCAGGCTAGGGGCTCTTGCCAGTCTTTCGTCTTTCCTTTCCTCATGTTGGAGCATTGCTAGGGGGAAGAGGTAACAACCTCTGAATGCTCTGAACAGGCTCTTGAGGCCTTGATGGGCCAGGGAGACTGACACGGAGCATTTGCTGGCCTCTCTGCACCTGCACAGGCATTGTAGGACTTGCTTGTCTTTGCGGGGGGTTGGTTATCCCTGGACCTGCCCCTCTGCATCCCTCCCCTCCTACAGCCTCTCACCTGTCAGGTACGCAGAGGCCTGAGTCTGGCCAGGGAGGCCGAGAGGGAGCCATGGCCGCTGCCTCTGAGTGTGTGCTGGGAATGTGGCAGAGTGAGGGCGCTGAGTTCTTTCTATGTCTTGCCAGGGATGCTCGGGAGGCAGGTGGGAGCAGAGAAATGCTCCCACAGAAGCTCCCGTGGAGGCTCAGTGTCCACAGGAGCCATTTGCCCCAAGCTGGCGTCTCTGCAGGCCTCTCCAACTGTGGGCACCAGCACGTGCCACAAAGAACTCCTTGCCTGCAACCCCGGGGAGACCCAAAGAACCCCTAGCTGAGTAAGGGCAAGCATGTGGGATGGGGGAATTTGCCTCACAGAGCTGGTGAGAGAGGAGCTTCCCTGCAGCGTAGGAGAGTGGTGGGGCGAGGGTCCAGGGCTCCCCACCCTGAGCAGGCGATTGTGGTTACAGCCATGGTCCTGGCAGGGGGAGGGGGTCTGTGTGGAGGCAAGGAAGCCTGCCTCCTACCTGCATCTCCTCTGCTGATCCACTCCAGCATCAGACAGGAGGTCTGACCCAGAAGTCAACATTGCCCATGGAAGAAGTAGAGCCCCAGGTCTCAAGGGACCACAGGGGAGGCACACCCAGGTGAGAGAGGGCTGTCTCTCAGGCCAGAACTCAGCCAGGAGGCTTTGACAGGCAGGTCCTACAGCTCTAAACGAGGAGTCACATCCCACCCTGCCCCAGGCTGAGTCCCCACCCAGCTACCAGATGATAGCAGCCAAGCCCCAGGGACCCAGGGCCTCACTTCACACAGAAACCAGGCCAGAGATGCGTAGCCCACTGCAGGAGCCTGGAGTAAGGGGGAGTAGGTGATGCCCTCCGTATTAGCCCTTTCCATGTCCCTCCAAGGGCAGGGAGTGTGTCAGGGACACCCTTGCCGTGGTAAACCCTCTCCCTTCAGAACCCTGTCCTAGGACCTCCTTTCCAGATGCCTCTTGGGTCTGGCCACCTTCCTGAGGAGGGGCTTAGGAATCTGAGACCATAATGGAGCTTGAGTTCAGCACAGGAATGTATCAGAATCACCGAAGGATTCTTCGCAGATATACATGCCCCCTCCCAGAACTGCAGCCCTGGGTCCATTGGTAGGTCTGCGGTGACCACTGCTGGGGCATCTAGTTACCCTCAGAGCTTCTCAAAGGGTCCATTGTGTGGACCCCACAGACAGAATGCCCCAGGAGCTTGATTTCATTGGTCAGTGGTCAAATTTGAACCACAGTCCCCTTCTAGGAACTTCCCTTCCTGAGAGGTTACACTCATTCCTCAAAAAAGGGATCCATGGCCCCTTCAGGCCAATGGGACCATCCCAGGAGCCCTAGGCCATCCCCTCTTTCTCATCCAGGACCAGTCTCCCACAGCCTTCCCCTCCCAGGAGAGGACTGGTGGGTCTCTCCCCATGCCCTGTGGCTGCAAAGTATGGGGCCAGCCTAGCAGGGCAGGTGGGTCCTCCACCTCCTGAAAGCCACAGCTATGGAGACAGCCTGGTGGTCATGGAGCCCATTGCTGGGGGATGCAGGAGCCTCTGCTGGGCTCAGTGCCCATGGCTGGGCAGCCTGGGACCTGGGCTGACTGCCCTGGGGCTCTACACCCCTCTCGGGCTGAGAGGGCCTGCGGGACCCTTTAGGGTGGCTCAGCAGAGACGAGCCACCTCCTTTGGTCTGGACCAGTTATAAAAGGATGTGCAGGCCTAGGGCAGGGAGGCCTCTGGGTGGTGCTTTCCTATCAATCCCTGATAAAAGGGCCTTCTGGGTAATCTCCCAGATGGAAAATCATCTCTGGGACAGAGGTCTTCTTGTCCACTCAGACCACAGTCAACACTTAATAAGTAGTTGCTAACCACTGGGGAAATGTTAAAGACAAGGACCTTGGAATATTTTTTGAACTTTCTTCAGCATATAGGACTTTGGAAATAAATCCTTTTTTGATGTAAAAAAAAAAGGTCCTTTTCTGAAATTATGCTTGTCATTTCTTATGTATCTTATTCTCTCAAAAAAGTGACAAAATTTCACAGTCCTATGTAATTTTTAGTACTTTTTAGTACTAAATTTTAGTACTAAATTTTTAGTACTTTCCAAGCCTATGAAATCCAAATCTGGAAATAGGATTTATTAGAATCCCTCTAGAGTTTAGAACTAGAGTTTTAAAGTTCTGAGACCCAGAGAAGTAAAGTAACCGCCAAAGCCCATCTCACACGTGACACTCGACCCTGGTACCCAAGGCTGCACTGGTCTCGGTGATGGTGCAGCCATGCCAGACAACTCGCGCTGCATGTCCCTCCCCCATCACCCCCGCCAGGACTGCAAGCTCTTACAACATAGTAACCTGCCGCAGATTTTACCTCCGCCCATCCATCCATCCACCATTCATCCATCCATCCATCCATCCATCCATCAACCCATTATTCAGGCATCATCCACTCGCTGTCCACCACCCACTCATCCATTCATCCATTCATTCATCCACCCAGTCTCCACCATCCACCCATTCACTCATCCATCCACCGTCCATTCATTCAGCCACCCCTCCATCCCAAACCTGCCCCAGAGCTTACATTGCCAAGCTTATTGTGTGTCCTTTCCCCCTATTCTCTTCATCATAAACTGTAATCTCCCAGAGGCAGGTGACCCAGCACAGCCCAAAGCAAAGAACCTGACTTGCAATAGCAGGGCCTCCCACTAAAGGAATGCAAAGATTCCTCTGGTTCACCCTTCTCCTCCCCAGTGCACGATTCCCTCCACCTAACAGTAGGTCATTCAGTTTGTGCTTAATTACCACCAGAACAGGTAGCTCCTTCAACTTTCAGAAGTCTAAGTTGTTAGAAATTTCATCAGAGCAGCAATCCACTTTCTCACAGATTTCTTACTTTGGTTCTTGAGAATGGGCACCTTGCATCTTACTTACCTTGTATTTCTAGTTGTGAGCCTAGTGTATGGCTCATTATAGACTCTCGGGTCCTGGGTGGGTGGATGACTGTTTTGATAGATGGATGATGGGTGGTGAATGAATGAATGGATGAGTGATGGATGGATGGATGTATAGATGGTAGAGGGATGGTAGATGAATAGATGGATGGATGGGTTGATTGTAGATGGATGGATTGTGGATAAATGAAAAAAGGGTAGCTCATCGATCCTTTGAATAAACTGAATAAATAATTGCTAATGAAACAATTATTAGCAATTAGGAACAAAAAGCCTCTTGATGAGGTGAAGTAAGAGAGAGAAAAGGCCAGCTTAAAGCTAAATATTAAAAAACTAAGATCATGGCATCCAGCCATATTACTTAACAGCAAATAGAAGGGGAAAAGGTGGAAGTAGTGACATATTTCCTATTCTTGGGCTCTAAAATCTCTGAGGATGGTGACTGCAGCCGTGAAATCAGAAGATGATCACTTCTTGGCAGGAAAGCTGTAACAAACCTAAACAGTGCATTGGAAAGCAGAGACATTACTCTGCTGACAAAGGTCCATATAGTCAGGGCTATGGTCTTTCCAGTGGTCACATACAGTTGTGAGAGCTGGACCATAAAGAAGGCAGAGCACCAAAGAATTGATGCCTTCAAACTGTGGTGCTAGAGAAGACTCCTGAGAGTCCCTTGAACAGCAAGGAGACCAAACCAGTCAATCTTAAGGGAAATCAAGCCTGAATACTCGTTAGGTGCTGAAGCTCCAGTATTTTGGTCATCTGATGCAAATAGCCGACCCATTGGAAAAGTCCCTGATGCTGGGAAAGATTGAGGGCAGAAGGAGAAGAGGGTGTCAGAGAATGAGATGGCTGGAGGCATCACCGATGCAATGGCCATGAACTTGGACAAACTTCAGGAGATGGTGAGGGATGGGGGGCCTGACGTGCTGCAGTACATGGGGTTGCAAAGAGTCAGACACAACTGGGCTACTGAACAAAAATGAAAAAATATCAAGCTTCTGGGAAAGATGGTTTTCTTGATGGAAGTTACTTGTCTTACAAAAAGACTCTTTTAGGAGATTCTCTTTCTTCTTCCTTTTCCCGATCAGAGATTGCAGTGTGGGAATGAGAGTCCTGAGCTGGCACAGAGCAGGCCTGAGGAGCCCTAACAGCTCGCATAGGCACGATTCTAGCAATGCACCCCTCTCTTATAGGCTGTGTCCCTTCCTTCTCTCTTGACCTGCCATAGCCCATTCAAAAGAAAGCATTTTGCTGGTGATGGGGATATTTCCAGTCTCATCTCCAAGAACCAATTTCTCTACCCACAGGCAGAATGGTTCTCTCTCCTTATCTGTGTGTGTCTGCTGTTTGTGGCTAAAATTTTGCTGTAACTGGAGTTGCTGCTGTGCTTTCCCAGCCCATGACCTCAGGAGAGCCCTGTGCCCCTTCCTCTCTAAGCTGAGACTACTCTAGAAGGTCATGAGTTTCTTGGTTCAAACCTTTGTGGAAATTTGATAAAAAAACAATCTATCCAGAAAGACACACGAGTTTTCAGACATGCCCTGGAATTCAGCTCATGATTTGGGGAAGGTTATGTTCTGGACTTTGTTGGTATGTTACTGTTACATATTGACAAGAACTTTAGGTTGAAAGACTTCTGTAAGTCTACAATAAACCTCGTTTTAGGGATAGAGTAAACGAACACGTGGGCTTCCCTGGTGGCTCAGTGGTAAAGAACCTGCCTACCAAAGTAGAAGACTCAGGTTTGATCCCTGGGTTGGGAAGATCCCCTGAAGAAGGAAATGGCAACCCACTCCAGTGTTCTTGCTTGGTGAATCCCATGGACAGAGGAGCCTGGAGGGCTACCGTCCATGGGGTCACAAAGAGTCAGACACGACTGAGCGACTAAAACAACAAATGATGAACACCCTAAAGCTTACCTATGGTTTCCTGGGTTAAAAGCCCCACAGCTGTGGGATGGCACCTGGGCATTCTGGGGGTCTTATACACAGCATCAGAATGTGTTTTAACTTTTCCTTTGGAAATAATTGTGTAGACTTACAGAAACATTGCAGGAATCCAGATCTCCTCCCAGGCCTCCCCATTGCTGACATGACACAAATCCAGCTAGATCCATCAAAACCAAGATCCGTCACTACTAACTAAACTCTAGGCTTTACCCAGATTTCATCCATGTATCCACTAATGTCCCTTATCTGTCCAGGATCCCATCCCAGGTCCATGGGCTCCTCAGCCCAGCCCTTGCCTTTCATGCTCTTGAAACCAGGAGGAATTTGGTTAGGCCTTTGCGGGTGTCTGATGTTTCCTGATAATTAGATCTTTAAAATGCCTCAAAGAGGGTGGAATTTCCTTGGGACACTGTCTTAGGAGGCACATGGCATCCACCCATCTGTTTTCTGTCCCGTTGCTGGTGACGGCAACCCCGATTTCTCTGGCGAGGAGGGACCTGTCATAGTTCCCCAATGCAAAGTTTCAGGTTTTCCCTTTGTGACTGATCAGCTTCTCTGGTAACTGCTTAAAGACCTGTGTCTTCAATTTTAAAAGGATTTTCAGAAAGAACCATCAGAAAGATGGTCAGAAAGAACCATCTTACTTTTTTTTTTTTTTCTGGCTTATGGTCTGTATTAGGCTTCTTTTCCTCATGAGCAATTTGAAGGCCAGCTCCACGGTGTCTTTGGTCCTCAGATCTTTATTTGTGAGGAGCCCCTCTCCTCGTTTGACAGAAAAGGAAACTGAAGTACCCAGAGAAGAGAGAAGTGTGCAGGCTCACACAGACAGAGCAGGGCAGGAATGAGTTTTTCCCTCTAAGTTCAAGGGGGAACACCCCTCCCAATCCCCGCACACGCTTCCCCTCAAGTTGTCTGGAAGCCCTGGACTGTTTGCCTGAGCTTGCTAAGCAGAGATCTCCAAGCCCTGTGCAGGGCAGGGCAAAGCCCCAGGCCCGCTTTCTCTCCCCTTATCTCAGTAGCTGGAGAGGGGAGGTGACAGGGGCCAGTAGAGGGTGCAGAGCAGAGGCAGAGACAGGAGGCAGAATCCTCCTACAGGGGCTCGCCCTGGGCCCTCTGGGGACAGGCTCAGAGGGACCTGGGGGGGCATATTTAGGACTCAGAGACTCTGAGCCTTGAGAAGGGCCACCAGAGAGCACACGGTAGAGGAGGCATCAGGCTGTGTGCAGTGGGTTCCAGGAATGCCCAGGACATACTGGCTCTACCCTGCCCTGGGAAGGGTGGTTAGGAACCCCCAGACCTCCAGCTCACAGCCCCTAACCCAGAGTCATTGCATGGGCAGGAGGGGAGACACCAGACCAGGACCCTGGAGGGGTGAGAATCATGTTAGCCCAGCCTCCAAAGAGTTGGAGGTGAGGGACAACCTGAGTCCTTGAGAAGACAAAATAAGGGTGTGGGCTCTGCTGAGTGGAAGAACAAGAAGGAAGGGGGTCTGTGTCCATGTTGTGTGTGCCTTGAGTCAGCAAGAAGTGGCTCCAGGCTGCCCTGAAACTAATCAGGTTTATTATAAAAGGATAACAGGACAGGGGCTTCGTGTCTTCAGAGGCAGATGTCTGGCTGATGTCTGGGAAAGAGGACAGGGAGGCAAGCTGTCCTGAATTTGTTCCAGGACAAGCTGAGTAGGGAAGGGCAGAGAGGCAGGTCCCCTGGGGTGGGCCTGTCCAGGTGTGCTCAGACCCTCCTGGACTCCTTGCCCCAGCCCAGGGCCTCTGCCCTCTCTTTTGACCAGTCCCTCACTCACCAATAACCATCTGTGGGATGGGCCTGGGGCTACAGATTAGAAACAAAAAGTGAACATGACACAGCCCCCACCTCAGGGAGCTTTCAGGCAGAATGAGTTGTGAGATGGTCCTCCTGAAGCCCTTGGGGAGCCCTAGCGCTCCAGGGCCAGGCGTGGACTGAGCCCAGACTGCATCCTTGGATCCCCAGGGAGCAGGGATGGGGACACAGCAGACTCAGAGCAGCAGAGAAGCAGCTGGAAAGAACCCAAGGGAAGGACGAGGGCTGAGTGTGGCTGGAAGCCAGGGAGTGGTGATCAGGGCTGAGAGGGTACCAGGTGGGGCAGAGTCAGCCTGTGTGTAAGTCAAGCAAGGACACAGTGGCAAGGACTGGAGAAGGGGCTTGGCAGGGCCAGATGGGCTCTGGACAAAGCATTCCTCCTACAGTATGTATAGGGGGATGTGCATACTTGCTGAGTGTGTGCATATATGTGTGTGTCTGTGTGTGCATGCGTATATGGGTATGAGGTGAGTGTCTGTATGTGTGGATGGGGTTGGGGGAAGCTGGAAGCTGGAGGTGCCTGTCCCAACTAGGATCCTCTTCTAGTGCAAGTGGGAGATTCTGAGGTCTGGACTCATGGTTGAGAACAAGGAGAGGCAAGATGGGCCACGGCCATTTCAGGAGGCCAGAGCAGCCTTCAGACTTGGGTAGATCCCAACCAAGCTGTCAGTGGGAGGTTGATGGGGGAGAAATGGGGAGTCCTTCCTGGGTTTGTGACTGGGTGCTTGCCACCTGGGAGTTTCCAGAAACAAGCAGGTGTCCAGGCCTGCTCTGGGGAAAACATGGGGAGTATATAGGTTGGCTGTGGTCTGCAGAGGACCATCCAGAAGTGTTGGCAAATCCATAGAAAGAAGTCACCAAAAGCAGGGTGGAGCCTTGCAGCTATCAAGAGGCTGGTGCCTAGGGCACTTTCTCAGACACATCCCACTCTGTGTGTTCCTAGTGTAGGAGTAAACGTGCTTTTCTCAGGTGTGTGTGGATGTGTACAAAGCTGTGTGGCTGAGTCTGAGTGTGTGCACACTGCTGGCCAGAATCCTATCTTACCACTTCCCTGACTCTGCTGCCTGAGTTTTGGGACACATATCCTTGGCTGCAAACCTGGGAGCAGGTAAGACCATGCAGTTGGAGGAAGTGTGGGATGCAACCCCAAACCTCTGCTTGCTCCCCAGGGTGGAGCTCCCTCTCCATCCCCCTCCCAGGGAAAAAGCCTCCTGAGCGTTGATGTGGAGTGAGGAGGTAGCGGCCCCCTGGGATGACTCTCCTGTAGCCATTTCGAGCCCTTGCATGGCCCAGGCCTGCGGTGGGGCCTCTGCCCAGGAAGAGCTCAGGGAGAAAATGGGGCACATACCCCTTGCCAGACACAGAAGGCCCTGGTTGGTCCTGTTCCTACATCTCTCCAGCTCACTCCTCAGTCCATAGCAATTTTTTTACCTGGGATTTTAAAATTCTTGCTAATCAGCAGGTAAGCTCCATAAGGTTATCTTGCTCCCTGATGTTTCTCCAGCAGGGTTTGGCAAACAGCAGGTGCTCCACACACATGTGGAATGGTGATTTGAGGAGTGAGTGAGTTCTATCAGTTCATACAGGACCCAGGGTACCCGCAGGACCTGGTCCTGTACCTGGAGCAGATCATGGCTTGGTGCCTTGAGGAAATGTTTGCACACACTCAGGAGGCATGATGCGTTGATGCATTCATTCATACTGTCTGGGGAAGCCTGGCTGAGGATCCAGCCTCTGCAAAGTCCAGGCTGTCCCCCACATGCCCTGTATTTCCCTCTGGTCCTGCCAGCCCAGCCCCTCCCCACCTGGGGCCCTGACTTTGTGAGCCCCCATGCAAAATACCCCTGCCTCCTTTTTTTCCTCTGCCGACTTCCTGCCTGTCCTTTGAGACCAGTTCCTCTAGGGTTCTGTCTGCCAGGGTGAGGCGAGGCCTCCCACACCCAGAAACCCCCTGCAGCTGGCCTCTCCAAGGCAGGCCTCTGCTGACTCCCTCACATGCCTGTCTGATCCAGTTCAGTCCCACTGGCTTTTTCTTCCTAAGCTTCAGCCACCCCCCATTGGCCTTCTAAAAACAAATGCCACATCCCCTGACTCAGTTCCTCCATGTGTAGAAGGAGAAGGCAGCATTCAGGGGCCCAGGAGCTCCAATATCAGGTCAGAGGTAGTCTGCCAGTTCCTGAGGGGCATTCAGCTCCAGACCCAAGCACGAGGGGCCAGCATAGGGCAGAGTGCACTTGGAGGCACTGACCTTCAGACAGCTCCAGAAGAGGTGGCCCTTTCGCTGGGCCTCTCAGTACCTGGTGTCTGAAGTGAAGAAGGGAAGGGTGTGCAGGCAGTGAAAGAGGCACAAGTGGGCAGCGTGTGAGCCAGGAGCCGCACCCTGGCAGGGCTGCTGGAAGCTTCCAACAAGGACATCTGGGCACAAGGGCTCCACCATGGGTTAGGAGGACACTAGAAGGAGTATCTGCCTTTTGTCTCCCTTTTAATCAGTCCACATAATTTGAGATTCATCCACTCTGTCTTTCCTGGTATGCTAAGTAGAATTCCACTTCATAAATATGCCACAGGTTTTAATTGAAATAGAATTGACATATAACATTATAATTAGTTTAGGTGTCCAAAATAGTGATGGGCTTCCCTGGTGGCTCAGATGGTAAAGAATCTGCCTGTAATGCAGGAGACCCTGATTCAACCCCTGAGTTGGGAAGATCCCCTGGAGAAGGGAAGGGCTACCCACCCCAGTATTCTTGTCTGGAAAATCCCATAGACAGAGGAGCCTGGCAGGCTACAGTCCACAGGGTTGCAAAGAGTCAGACACGACTGAGTGACTAACACTCCTACTACTACAACATAATGATTCAGTGTTTGTGCACACTGGGACATGATCACCACAAAAAGTTTAATTAACATCCATTACCCCACACAGTTACAAGACTTTTTCTTATGATGAGAACTTTAAGATCTATGTTCTTAACAATTTCCAAATATACAGTATAAATTCTAGTTGCCATCTGTAACCCACGACTTATTTATCTTATGACACTATTTTTCATCCATTCACCTATTGATAGACATTTTAGAACTCAGTTTAGGACTATTACAAATAAAGTTGCAGTGACATTTGCTTCATGGTCTTTACATGAACACAGGTTTTCTCCAAGGTTAATACTTTAGAGGCGAATGACCAGGTCATAGGGTAGGTACATGTTTTCAAGAAGCGGCCAAATCGATTTCCAAGCGGGAAGCACCACTCTCCTTCCCAGCCAGCAGTCTACAGCGTTCTAATTTCTCTACATCCTCAGCAGCACTGGTTATGATCTGACTTTCTGGTTTCAACCGTCCCTGCGGTTCTCCATGACAAGTGATGCCCAGCATCTTGCCTTGGCTCCTTAGCTCTCCGTATACTTTCTTTGGGGAAGCTCTCTCCCCTCCTTGGGTCCTTACTCAGGGACGCGCGCTCCTGTCCCACCGCAGCCCTGCCTCCCCTTCACTGTACCGCGGTACCGCGCTGCGAGTCTAGCACCCGACGCCCATGTGGGTGCCCAGGGCCCAGCCTGGGAAGAGGCAGCCGCGCCCCCCACGGCCAGCCCCACCCAGCCATGCCGGGTCCTGCCAAGCAAGTCATCTCTTTTCGCAGCTACTCGGGAGTCCGCCTTCGTGCACGCCATCGCCTCTGCCGGCGTAGCCTTCGCGGTGACGCGCTCTTGCGCCGAGGGCTCCGCTGCCATCTGCGGCTGCAGCAGCCGCCATCAGGGCTCGCCCGGTGAGGGCTGGAAGTGGGGCGGCTGCAGCGAGGACATCGAGTTCGGCGGGATGGTGTCTCGGGAGTTCGCAGATGCGCGGGAGAACCGCCCAGACGCTCGCTCCGCGATGAACCGCCACAACAATGAGGCTGGGCGCCAGGTACGTTTGTGGCCCCCTTCAGTCCTGGGGGTGAAGCAGAAATCCCTAAGACCACACCCCTGCGGGGCTCTGGGAAACAGAACTTTCTGAGTAGGATGTGAGCCGTGGCCCCCTGAGGGGTGTGGCCCGCTGTAGGCAGGGTGGTGGGCCATGGGAGGGATGTATCTGATGGCCAGGCTGGGGCTCTGCTCACCTCCTGCCCAAGAGTGTCTGAAACACAGGGCTGTCCCGTTGCTCCACGAGGTCTAGGGCATTCTCACAGGATGGCAGGTCTGCCTGTGATGTTGGGGTCACAAGGAAGGAGGGACGGGAGAAAGTCCTGCTCCTGCACGTTCCCGAAGGGAGACAGCCAGACTGCTACACCACAGTGTGGTAAGTTCTCCAATGAAGAAATGCACAGACACACACGCGCGCAAGGTGATCTGGGCATAGTGGAGAGGTCAGACCCAGACTGGAGTCTCAAAAAAGACTTCTAGTGACAGAGGTGGTGAGTGGAGACAAGCAGAATCATTGGCAGACAGGGAAGCCTGGTGTGCTGCAGTCCACGGGGTCGCAAAGAGTCGGACCCGATTGAGCGATTGAGTGACCGAACTGAACTGAAGTGAGATGAGGGGAAGCCAGGAGAGTCTCTGGGTAACCCATCGTGAAAGAATGCACAGGAGTTAGTTCAGGCGGAATATGGAGAACAGGGAAAGAAAGATGTGGGGAATGGAGAGGCTGCCAGAGACCAAGTTGTAAAAGGCTTTGTGAGCCTTTTTGAAAAGCACTTGATTAGAGGGTCAGGGGGGAACTGCTGATAGGAAGTGATGTGTGAGGGGCTGGAAAATGTCCAGTAGAGTTGGCTCTGACCTTGGCCAGTGAAACTGGGGCATTGCAGAGGGCTGAAGAGAGAACATTTTAATTTCCAACAACAGGGAACTTGGTGACTCATGTTAATCTTCTGACTAAAGACGAGTACAAATGTAGGATAAGACTAAAAAGCACCATTTACAAGTATAGAATAGTCACGTGATGCAGTTACCTGACTTATCACAGGCAAGAAGACAGTGCAGTGCAAAGGGGGACATGGTCTTTTCAATAAAGGATGCTCAGTCAGTTGGATAACAATATGGTAAAGAATTAATCTTGACCCCTGCTGCTGCTAAGTCGCTTCAGTCGTGTCTATCTCTGTGCAAACCCAGAGACGGCAGCCCACCAGGCTCCCCTGTCCCTGGGATTCTCCAGGCAAGAACACTGGAGTGGATTGCCATTTCACTTCACACCATATTTTAAAAAATCAATTTCCCATTTCCAAATAGGAAAGAGTAGACAGAGAATGTTTAGAAGAAAATAGAAGGAAATATCTTTGTGGCCTCGGAGTAGGCAAAGATTTCCTAAACAGGCCAAAAAAGCACTCATAATGAAAGAAAAATGTGATAATGCAGAGTAGTATTAAAATGTATAAAACCGCACCACCATGAAACTGAAAAGGCGATCCATACTGGAGGAGACATTCACAATATATATACTCAACCTGTATATTAAAGTTATAGTATGAAAAGAACTCTACAAAGTAATAAGAAAAAGACTGATAACTCAATAGAAAGTTGGCTAAAATATGGAAAGCCACTTCACAAAAGAAAATCTAGAAATGATCAATATGTGTGAATATGTGAAAAGGTGATCAATATCACTAGTCATCAAGGAAATGCTGTTGGAATACACGCCCTGGCAGGAAAAAAGATAACAACTGGAAGAGAGCATGATGGGAGTTTCCAAGGAGCTGGTGTTCTGAGGCTGGTAATTTGTGAAATTTGGTCATATTTCATGCTTATGACATATAAACTTTTGCATGTATACTGCTGCTGCTGCTAAGTCGCTTCAGTCATGTTCAACTCTATGCAACCCCACAGACGGCAGCCCACCAGGCTCTCCCATCCCTGGGATTCTCCAGGCAAGAATACTGTATACTACACTTCCAAAAAAATAATTGTTAAGTGTCAAATAGCTAACCATATAGTGAGGAATTAGCAGTGCAAAGTTCAGAGGGTGACTATAGCCTCCAAGCCTGGTGCCTGGGGCTGCATTTATCCAGGGGTCATTTGCTGGTCTGAGAAAAAAGTATATATGCTGAGCTGCACTTTCAGCAGCCTCACTGAGCTAAAAGGGACCATCAAAGGTTCTATGTCTGGGAAATAATTCCTCCGTTTAGGCGGGATCCTGAGGAGTAAAAGAAAACCTGAAGTAGACAAGCCCTTGTGCACATGTGCAGGCTAGCAAAATCTCAAAACTGGATTAAGGTGATCCCAAATTGCTGGTATCCCCAGGCACCTGGAAAAAGAAGATAAATCTTTTCCAGAGAATGATAACCTTATGATAGCTGATAGTTTTTTCTACAAACAATTTTTCAAACACAATGTTCAACACATGATCATATATAACCTATTAAACGAGCTGGCGACAGAATGAGTGATAACCAGCCAAACAAAACAAAGCAGAACGAGAACAGCAACAGCAACAGAAACAAGAGTCCGATACTGAAATTATTAGACACAGATTATGAGAAAAAAAATATGCTTACTTCTGTTCACAAAGCTAAAATGTAATATAATAGATTTGGGAAAGAATCACAAAGAAACTGTAGACCTGAAAACTGAATGGGAGCTTCCAGTTAAAAAAAATGACAAACTAAATACGAAGGATTTTTGTCTGCAGTCTCCTAGAACATCACTAAAATGACAATGAACTAATTTTAAGATATATAACTAAACTATAGAGAACATGCAAAACAGAAAAGGGGACAAAGGCAATAAAACTTTGAAAGCACAAAGCAATCTCTCAGTACAGACAAGAAAGCTGAATCTTAAGCCAATAGAAACTCTTAAACTAGATTGGCTTTAATCTTAAAGCAATCACCCCAGGAATTTCTAGTATCCGATATCTTGAGAAGTAGAGATAGATGTAGGGCTTGGAAACAGAAAGATTGGTTGAAATCTATTTTAAAAGCACTTTAAACCTACAAGCTCTTCTGTCCAACCTCTTGCATCCAGACAACACCCCTCCATCATCATGGCAGAAGCCTGGAGGCTTATTCCCTAATGAGGGTAAAGCAGATGATGTCTGGACTGCTGAGGGGGAGGCTGCCCAAGTGAAAGGAGTCTGTCTATATACACATTTCTCTTCTTAATCTCCTAGTACCACAGCCAATCTTGTATGCTCTAGGCGAGAGAATGGAAGATTCTCCCCTGAAAATCAGACCAATCCAAGAGGAGAGACTTGAAGATATTGATGTGGGGTTTCTCCTAAAAGCAACGTGGCCAGATCACTCTACAGTGAGGGTCTGAGTACATGAATCTCTCCTGTGTACAGGAGGTTCCAATAAGTTTTTGGTGCCCCACTTTTAAATACAGCAGGTAGTTAGGGATCACTGAACATGATGGCTTCCTGCAACCACAAAGATAAAGACCAAAATAAATAAACAAAAACCAAACTTATGGGAAAGAGACATTATAAAGAGAGATGAAAACTTCAAAAACCCATCACTATCCCCTGAGAGTTAATATACTGAATCCATAAAACTAGAATAAACTGTTAACTTAAAAGAATATCCAGGGGGGAAAGGAGGCTCTTAGAAATTAAAATAGAACAGCAAAAAATCTCAGCAGAAAGGTTGGAAGACAGTTGAGACAGCCTTCCCACAAAGTAGAGGAATAAGAAGAAAGACAAAGACCTGGAAAATAGGAAAGACTAGAAAATATAGAAGATCTGTCCAAGAAAGACAATGATGAACATGAAGATGAGGAAATTTGGTAAAGAATTAATACAAGAAGTTTCCCAGAGCTGATGACCAGAAGTTCAGACCAAACAGGCCACGTAAGTGATTAGCGTAAGAAAGGGGAAGACCCATGTCCAAACTCATTGTGAGGGCTTTCTTGGTGGTGCAGTGGTTGAGTCCGCCTGCCAGTGCAAGGGACATGGGTTCAACCCCTGGTCTGGGAGGATTCCACGTGCAGCACAACTAGGCCCATGCGCCACGACTACTGAGCCTGTGCTTTAGAGCCCCTGAGCCGCAACAAGAGAAGCCACCACAATGAAAAAGTCCACACACATCAATGAAGAGTAGTCCCCATTCACAGCAACGAAGACCCAGCACAGCCAAAAATAAAAATTTAAAAAGAAAACTTATTGTGAAATTCACAGCCTATGACACAGAGAAGCCTTCCAAACTTCCCAGAAGATTTGATTTCACGCAAAGGATCAGGAATCAAAATATCATCAGTGTTTCTAAGAACGACAGTGAAAGCTAGAATAAAATAGAGCAATACTTTCAGAATCCTGAAAGGGGGAAATATTTTAAGCCAAGACTTTTATACCAAGCTAAATCGTCTTTTCAACTTTTCAAGTAGAAAAGATTTGTTTGCAGACATGCACATTTCACAAAATTTACCAGAAGGGTGTTGAAAAAGATGTCTCCAAGAAAATGAAATCCATGGAACATCTGGTGTGTTTGAAAGTCTTGAAGAGAATATTTACATGACTAGAGAGTGTATGGAGAAGGCAATGACAACCCACTCCAATACTCTTGCCTGGAAAATCCCATGGGTGGAGAAGCCTGGTAGGCTGCAGTCCACGGGGTTGCTAAGAGTCGGACACGACTGAGTGACTTCACTTTCACTTTTCACTTTCCTGCATTGGAGAAGGAAATGGCAACCCACTCCAGTGTTCTTGCTTGGAGAATCCCAGGGATGGGGGAGCCTGGTGGGCTGCCGTCTATGGAGTCGCACAGAGTCGGACAGGACTGAAGTGACTTAGCAGCAGCAGCAGAGTGTGTATGAGACTGAATCTGTAAGTACATTAAAAACAGCAACAACAAAATATTTTGTAGAAAAAGAAAAGCAATCACATCATGTGGCTCAACCAAGTATGACATTTAACAAAGCCCCAACACTGTCAGCTTCCCTGGTAGCTCAGCTGGTAAAGAATCTGCCTGCAATGCAGGCAACCCCAGTTTGATTCCTGGGTGGGGAAGATACGCTGGAGAAGGGATAGGCTACCCACTCCAGTATTCGTGAGGTTCCCTGGTGGCCCAGTTGGTGAAGAATCCACTTGCAATGCTGGAGACCTGTGTTTGATCCCTGGGTTGGGAAGATCCCCTAGAGAAGGGAAAGGCTACCCACTCCAGTATTCTGGCCTGGAGAGTTCCATGGACTATATAGTCCATGGGGTCACAAAGAATCAGACACGACTGAGCATCTTTCATTTTCAACACTGTCAGCACCAAGTTTTGATCTAACTGGAACTATGCCATAGTTTTTGGAGTAGGGAGGGAGTTTGGAAAAACTGTGCATCAGAGTTGGGGTATAAGGTCCCCCCATGGGACCTCCATGGTGAGTCCATAATACATAGGTCCATAGGTCCATAAGACAAGGCCAAACACTGAAAAATCAAGAAGTAACAAGTGAAAGTGTTAGTTGCTCAGTTGTATCCAACTGTTTGCAATCCCATGGACTGTAGCCCACCAGGTGCCTCTGTCCATGGGATTCTCCAGGCAAGGATACCAGAGTGGGTAGCCATTCCCTTCTCCAGGGGATCTTCCCGACCTAGGGATCAAACCTGGGTCAAGACAAGCATCTTATTACAGGTGCAGAGGTGCAAGGTGCTGCCCCTAGCAGGTCAGGAAAGTTCTGTTAATGAGAGTGTGGAAGCAGAACTCCTGTTTTTCTTAACAGGTCTTAGGAACTCTTGGACTCTTTAAAGTATATGCATATATAACTTTGATCAAAAGTAAAACTAAAACAAAAGACTTAGGAGGCAGAGATGGGAAGTGGCAGCTCCTCTTTGGAAAAGTTTGGTCACGAAAGAGAAGAAAATGGTGATTAGACAGAACTGGACTTTGGTGAGGGAGTGTAATTTACAGATGCCCCTAAAAAAGTGCCAGGATCAGAAGGAAGGGTTGAAGAAACAGCAAGGAGAGGGGAACAGGGTGGAGGAAGCATCTGGACACGGAGCCCACCTGAAGTCTTAGACCAGCACTGTTTAATATAGAAGTGTAATGAAAACCACACGGTATGTATCAATTTCTAGTTGCCACATTTTAAAAGGAAACAGGTGAAATTTGTTTTAAATAATAAATTTTATTGAGCCCAATATAACCAACATGTTACCATGACAGTAATGCAATCAATATTAAAATTTTGAACGAGATATTTTACATCCTCTTATGAAATCTGGGGATTTAGTGTGACCCAGCCTGTAGTGTGCCCTTAACAGCACTTCTCAGCCTGGGCCACCAGCCGCATCTCACGACCTCACAGGTGGCTATTTCTGATTACATCACAGGACCTTTCACCCCCAGCCCCACTCCTTCCCCCAAAGAAAGAAGGGAAGAGAACCTCCTGCTGGGGTGCCCACAGGAGAAACATAATGTAATTCTCAGCACTCCCCTAAGATGCAATAAACCCAGTTTCCTGGGCCCTGAAGGTATTGTGCTCCCATTATTCAGATCAGGCCAGCCCTCAGACTTGCAACCCAGCCCATGCGCATCTCCTCTAGACCAAAGTCTTGGATTTCCCCAGTTAGAAGGAACCATTTCCCTTTCCCACCCCTGCACTTACATGTCACGTTACAGCCCCTTCACTGAACATAGATGGCCTAGAAGTAGACTCAGCCCAGGAGGGGGCTTCCCAGACCCTTCCGTCCAGGATCTTGGGTCTGCCAGGGGAACCACATCAAGGATAGCATTGGGAGAGGGTGCTCCGCCTGGGAGTCCCAGAGCTTTATGGAGCAGGTTGAGGGATTGTTTGACAGATGAGTGGAAGGAAGTCTAAGGCAAGGAGCACAGCCATCATGCTCCGGGGAGGTGGGGAGGTTGAGGGCCTGCCCTGACTCCACCGCTTGCCTGCTTCTGTAGGCCATCGCCAGTCACATGCACCTCAAGTGCAAGTGCCATGGGCTCTCGGGCAGCTGTGAAGTGAAGACCTGCTGGTGGTCGCAGCCTGACTTCCGCGCCATTGGTGACTTCCTCAAGGATAAGTATGACAGCGCCTCAGAGATGGTGGTGGAGAAGCACCGCGAGTCGCGCGGCTGGGTGGAGACCCTGCGGCCACGCTACACTTACTTTAAGGTGCCCACAGAGCGCGACCTGGTCTACTACGAGGCCTCGCCCAACTTCTGTGAGCCCAACCCCGAAACAGGATCATTCGGCACGCGAGACCGCACCTGCAACGTGAGCTCGCACGGCATAGACGGCTGCGACCTGCTGTGCTGCGGCCGCGGCCACAACGCGCGCACCGAGCAGCGGAGGGAGAAGTGCCACTGCGTCTTCCACTGGTGCTGCTATGTGAGCTGCCAGGAGTGCGCGCGCGTCTACGACGTGCACACCTGCAAGTAGAGGGCGTCGCCATCGGCGCCCGCGGGTTAGAGCTCCACCCGGCGGGGGCGGGGCCCCTCAGTGGGCGGGGCGGAGGCGGGGCTCTGAGGTAGAGCTCCTCCGTGGGCGGGGCGGGGCGGAGGCGGGGCTCTGAGGTAGAGCTCCTCCGTGGGCGGGGCGGGGCGGGGGTGGGCTCTGAGATAGAGCTCCTGGAGCGGGGCGGGGTCCTTTATGGTAGGACAGGGTTGAGGTTCCTGAGTGGTATAAAGTTCTTCCCCGTCCTGGAGTGAAACCCAGGTCTTCTCTGGGGTTGGGGCTCCAGGGATTTAGCCTGCCATTACTGTCCCCCGAAGACCACGTGGTTCCATCCTCCGGACTTCATCTATGTAAAGGAGAATCTCCTGGCAGAATGAGCTGTGGAGAGCCTGTGGGGAACATCTTGTCCTCCTACCCCTCCCACTGAGGTCCGAGGTATATCCTCCAGGGATTCCTCCCTCAATGATACCTGCCAACGCTCTCAACCAGGCCCTGCGGAATGGCTGGGATTTGGGTCCAGGAGATAGGGCCTCGTGGCAGTAGGCCGAGGGAAGGCCTGGGACGTGCGGCCTAACTCTGTCCCAGCTGCTCTGTGCTGGGCATCAGACACCTAGGCCCTCTTCCCAGTGCCCTACTGCCACCCATGCCCCAGCAAGGCACCATGCAGCCTGGTCAGCTGTGCCCTCTACTTTGCCACTGACAGAGTCCAAGCCTGGTTCTCCCACCTCCCTGTCTTCACGTTCCCACACGTACCCCATCTCATCCACAGGAGAGGAGCAAAGCCTCCTGTTCCAGACTTGCTGTTGCCGCCCTCATGGCCTCAGCACCTCTCTCCAGCACCCTCATTCACAGTCCTCTGTAAAGGAAAGGCAAGAAGGGGACCTAGACTCTCAGGCTGCCCAGAGTCACTGGGCTGCACTGCTGCCCAGGTCCTACTCAGCTCTATAACCTACCTTGGAGGCTTACCTGGTGTTGTTCGGGAGATTTGGAGTCGGAGGATGCTACAACACTGATGCTACAGAGAGAGGACCCAAAGACCCCAGAGGAGTGGTCTCTGCCCCAGCCCCTTATGGCCAGGACTGACCCCCAGGTCCTGCTGCTACGTCTATGGTACACCAGACCTACCTGCCACTGGCCATTGTGAAGTCTCCGGTGGGCTACTTGGCTTGGCCCTCATCACATCTGACTCATTCATCCTGTCTGGGAATGAGCAAGGCCGATGGACCCCTCAACTAACGCCCATAGGAACTGCCCACCATGTACTGCCATGCCAAGACTTTTCCTCCTCAGCCTCTGGTACTGTGAAATGTTGCCTGGCCCCTGTCCACGAGGGCCTCCTCTCCAAGCAGGGGGAAAGACAATGGAGGGACCTTCACACCCCACTAGGAATACGACCTTCCTCTCCTTGAATTTTGCATTTGTGGGTTTTAATTTTATTTCCAATGCTGCTATATCCACCATACACAGGAGCTAGACAAACAGATGCGTTGTTGTGGTTTTCCTTTTCTTTCTATGAAAGAAACTTTTAGTCATAGCTTGTGAGTTTCAAACAATGGGGAAAGTAAAAACAAACAAACAAACAAGAAGAAGAAGAAACAACCAAACAAGCCTGTGGATTGTGCTGGATTTTTGGTGGTGGGTCAGCAAGGCGTGGGACCTGGATTGGTCATGACCCTCTGGGAGGGGCCACGATGGGAGGTGGTGGTGGGCATGTTTAGCTCAGAGACTCCTGGGGGCTCTGTGGTGGCCTCCAGAGCCAGAATTCCAGAGGAAGGAAGACGGATGGCCACTCCAAAGAAGGAAGGAAACAGCCAGTGGTCTCAAAGTCGAGGGGGAGACAGATCTGTGAAAAGTGCAGGGAAGGAGGCCTGCCTGTTGCAGGGGATGTGTGGTACAGCAAGCAGGGCACCATGGCAGCCCCAGGTGGGCAGACCCCACACAAGTCAGGAGTGCAGCAGGACATCCACCAAGTCAGCTGAAAGCCACTTCCCCAAACAACCACAACATGCTCACTCAGTTGACATCTGAGCACTAGCTACGTGGCCATGCTTCCTGGGCTTGGGGACATGAACTCTGTGTGGGGTCCCCTTCTCAGCCTGCCATGGGGCACTCTAGGAGCCTGGTCTGACTTGGAGGCAAGACATGTCCCCTCAATTGGAGGCTCACCAGCCAGAAGCCTGGAAATTAGGCAGGAACTTCTAACTGGGCCTCACCTCCTTCTGCCCCCTGCAAAGGCCACATTAGAAGTCACAGCTCTTGCAGCTGGAATCCAGTTGGGAGGTCATGAGGGACATCAATCGCTGGCAGAGAGCTAATGTATGAAGCCAAGAACTCTCAGGGGCTCCTTCCTGCCTCTGCTCATCCTCAGGCCTGAGCTGACCCTGGACCCCGGCCTCCTCTCCACCACAGGGCATAGCTCAGGTGTCCAAGAACTGGGAGGGGTCAGCAGTCTCTACATGTATGGTTGGCCAGATCCTGGAATCATGCTCAGAATTTTGGGATGGGGATCTTTCCAAGGCAAACAGGGAGAGATTTGAGGACAAGCAAAGCATACTGTTGGCAGAAGTGTCACGCTGTGCCTCCATGGCTATTGCCTACATCCACCCTCAATCCAGGGTATTCAGGGTATGCAGAGCTGGGTAGCCTTCTGAAAACTGAGGCTACAGGAGCCAGGGGATGAAGGGATGGCTTTCTCAAACCACACCTTCACCTCTTCAAGCCAAGAGCAGGGTCCTTGCTTCTCTCTGTGTCCCTCCAGGCTCTCTTCCCTACTACTACCACTGCCTCTGAGCCCTGCCCTGATATCCGAGCAGACCCACAAGGAGGGAGAAAGGAGAAGCAGGGGTGGAGGGGCATGCTGGGACAGGTGGGACATGGGGAGAGCTGATGCTGGAGCTGAGGGGAGGAGGCCTAGTCCCCACCCTCTCAGAGGTCAGGCTCAGCACAGCCGCCCTGCAGGAGCCATATGCTAGAAAGGAGGGGGCTGGGGGCAGACGGGAGCCTCATAATCAGGAGGCTTGTGCCTGCTGAGAGCAGAGGGAGGGAAGCCCAGTTCAGCTGGCTCCATGGCTAGACATCAGGGCCACATGGTATCCTTGAGAGCAAAGGAATGAAGGGTGACCCTCTGCCAACAGAGAGCCAGAGCTGGCTGGCCAGGGTCCTGGCCAGGGCTGTGCAGACCCAGCATGGGCAAGAGTATCCACTCCACACAGAGCCCTGCACTGGGAGAGAGGGTTTGGGGAGCTGCCTGGTGGAGGGAGTAGGAGCCTTTCAAGGGAGGAAGGGAAGAAAGAGGAAACATGGTGACAGGAGGTCATGGCCTCATCACTCCAGACAGGACCTGCAGAATACCACCCCCATCACGCTAATGGCCACACTGGTCTTTGCTGCAGGCTCTAAGCCACTAAAGTCAGAGCCAGAAGAGGTCCAGCGAGGCTAAAGGACTAGAGGCAGGGACTTCCCCACAGTCATCCCGTGGTTAAGAATCTGCCTCCCAATACCAGGGGCAGGTTGAATCCCCGGTCCAGGAAGAGTCCACAAGCCACAGGGCAGCTAAGCCTGGGCACCACAGCTACCGCAGCCGGCGCACCCTAGAGCCTGTGCTCTGCAACAAGGGAAGCCATTGCAGTGAGAAGCCTGGGCACTGCAACTCGAATAGCCCCCGCTTGCTGTGACTCGAGAAAGCCCTTGTGCAGCAACAAAGACCCAGAACAGTCAAAAATAAATATAAGTAGATATAATGTATATTTTTAAAAGGGACTGCAGAGAGACACAGGGCTCTGAACTCCCAAATCCTCTGCTTTCACACTCCAAATCATTATCACCTTCCCAGGCTGGCACACCAAAGTCCCACCCAAGCCACTCGCCCTTGTTGGCTCGGGGCTCCCTGCCTCCTTCACCAGGCCCATTTCAGGGCAGGTCACCACTGCCCCAGAGCTGTAGCTGACCACCAGGAACTCCCTACTGGGGCCTCAAGGGGTCAGCTGGAGTCAGATGGACCGCAGGCAGACACTATAAAGAGGGAGACAGTGATGAAGTTCACAGGGCATTGTCCAGGCGTGGAGCACAGGTGGCCAATCTCACCTGCAGGCGTGAGTCACCAGCAGAAAGACCCCAGGCCCACACAGCCCACCAGTGAATAGAGCCAGATCAGACACTCCACACGAGGGTCAGGTCCTGGAGGTGGGGGGTGTCAGGGGCCCCCTGGAGCTGCCTATGGGCCGCATCCACAGTGCACAGACAGTACAAATGGTGTGGCACCTCTTAGTCAGGGTCTGGCAGGAGTTGCCCTAATTGGCACCTGCTGAAAACCAGGTGCTAGGGGCTCCACAGATGAAAGGGTAGGAGAGACGGGCTAGTCAGGGAGTGGAGGCACAGCCACAGGTCACAAGGGTGAGACGCCAAGAGAGGAAGCAAGGACTCGGCCAGGCTTCCTGAGAGCAGAGGCCAGACACCCAGCAGGAAGGTGGAAGCTACCTGGGAGTTAATGCAGAGGCAGGTCCTGGCTACCTGGTCTCAGCTCTCCACCAGGTGAGGCACCAGGCCCCCACTCCCCATCTCTATGGCTCAAGGGCAGAGAGAGGCAGGACCCCACCAGAAGAGGAAGTGGTCGAGGGGAGCTAGCAAGAACCTGTGTGAATGAGGAGGTGAAACCCTCAAATCTCTGCCAGCCAGGAGCAAACCCCACCCAGAGCCTTAGTTTCCCTCCAGAGGAAGAGGAAGTGGGATGATGGGGCTCCCCTGGGCCTTTCTGATCCTGCCTTTTGCTGATATGGGATGCTCCATCTGGAGCCCTCTCTGGAGCCCAACTGGCCCCCTTCACCTGCCAACATCAGCATGTTCCCATGAACTCTGGGCCAGCCTCCCCACCCCCAGCCTTTGCCCTCAGCTCAGAAGGAGGCCAGAACACAGGGCAGCCAGCCTGCCTGGGCCTTAGAAGCCACCTCTCCGGGGAGTTTACAGCCCCTCCCGCCAGCCCTGAAGAAGGAGGAAATGGGCCTGGTGGGCCTGTTCACAGGTAGTTGAGACAGGAGAGGAATAACCATATTAAAGGCCCGGAGGTACCGGGGGCCTCACCCCACCAGGGCCCCCCCTTGGCCCAGCTCCCTGCAAATCTCACACCCCCAGTGCTTCAGCTTTGAAGTTCTGGAGGGGGTGTGGTGAGCCCCCTCCTCCTAGGACCCCCACAGGCCCTCCCCTCCCCTCCGCCCTCTTCCCTCATATTCCCACTTTCTGGGTCCTTAGGACCTGTTTCCACACTTCAAGGATGCGCTGAACCATCCCATCCCCCCATGCTGGGCCAGAATCTCCAGGGCTGGGACCCTCAGAGCAACAGGTGCAGGGCTCTGGGTCACCAAGCCTGTTACAGAGAACAGAGGACCCCCAGCCAGGTTCCCTAGTCCTACACAGTGATGGCCTTCACCCCCTACGGCAGAGCTTGGACCGGATGGGCCTCAAGGTCCTGCTGCCATACCTTTGCCCCTTTCCTGAGGGTCTGGTCTGGGGGACATGACACAGCCCATCCTGGGGTCCGGCCTGATGGCCTGGGGCGGCCCCGATCCCTCAGCTCTCCCCTGCAGTGGCCTAGCCCCACTCCGAACACCATGGTCCCTCCCCAAGCTGCCTGGTCCTCTTGCCGGAACCCATCTGCCGATTGGAACCCTGTGTCCCTTCATGAAACTCTCTGGTTGGGACTCCCAAGGACAAGGCATCCTAGCAGTCAGCAGCTTCCTCTCCAGTAGCCCCCTGGCCTCCTGGCCTGAGCAGGAGTAGGGCACCTCACGTGCCCGCGCTGCACTCCAGTCTCAAGTCCAGCTTCAGTCTGGACAGCAGACAACCTCCCAGGGTGACGCCCAAGCCTTAGAGGAACAGGACCGCATCTCTGCCATCCCACCTGGGTGGGAGTTCTTCCAGTCCTTCTATTCATGGCACTGACAGGTAAACTGAGACCTGCTGGATAAAGCCTCTTTCTCCAGTGTGAGTTCATGAAGGCAAACTACCCCATTTTCTCCCTCCCTGTCCCCCCATAAAACGGGGTATCAGGAGCAGCTAACAGAGGGCACTCCCACTTGCCACACTCCTCATCCCCACAGATGACCTTGGCCCCAGAGATCTGGGTGATGGGCCCTTCCATACCTTCCGGGTCATCTGGGAGGCTCCCAAGAGGAGGTGAGCACGTGGTGTAGTTTCTGTGGCTCTGACATCCTCGATCTGCGCCCCTTAGGCATCCCGTACTTCTGAGAGGTCCGTCCCACAGATGCCAGGATCAGGTGGGTACCCAGGGCACTGGGGAAGCCCTGGGAAGGGCCCCAGCCTGGGAGCCGCCACTGCCTGGCCTGGCAGCTGGGACAGGAGCTACTCAGAAGGTGCTAATTGATGTTTAGATCCAGGCTGGCTCCTCAATCACGTCTCTCTCTCTTTCTCTCTCTCTTTTTTATTTGAGTCTCTGGAGCACACAGTAAACAGTCATTTGGCTCTCAGGGCCCTGCAAATTGGTGTTTATGGTATAAGGACCAGGACTCGTCCACCCAAACAGCAGGCAGGGAGGGAGGCACTGGGCTGGCAGGGATGGCATGCTCTCCCGCCCATGGAGGCCCGACTCTGGGAAAGCCTTCCCTCTACTCTAAAGGAGAAGGCAGGCCTGCTCCCAGTAACCTTGATGCCTGCAGCCTGGCCTGAGGCAAGGAGCCAGATGGTTCACCCACCAGCAAAGGGCCAGCACTGGCCAGAATCCTGCTAGCCAGGCACTTGTGTGTTTGGAGGTAGTCAATACTTGAGGCATTGTCATTAACCCAGGAGGGCTTCTTGGAGCAGGTGAGTCTCTGTGACAGAGAGGACCCTCCAAAGGGGGCTCTGAAAGTTCATCAGGGCCCTCAGATTCCCTGGGGCTCCGTGTCCAAGCTTCTCCCAGGCTTCCATTTCCTTCAAGTTTCTCCAAGTCCCTGTGGCAGATGTTAGGACCCTCTACACACACACCTTCTCCCAACCATCTTCAGAACTCAAGACAGGAATGTGGGCAGACCCGGGCTTTAATGCAAGAGGTTGAACGGTGGAATTCCCAGACAGCAGTGGGGAGGTTTTGGGAGAGGAGGGAGACTTCCCAATGTCTGCCCCTTGCCTGACAGCTGGGCTGCAGAGAAGCAGGCGGGCCAGCGTAGAACCTGCGGCTGGACTTAATAGCTGTCACAGGCTCCTTAGCTCCCTCTGCTGCCTACAAGTTGCAGGACTCATTCTACCTAACCTGGCTCACCCAGTCTGTCAGCCTGCAACCTACAGAAAGGCAAAGCCTGGGGCCCTGGGGAAGTTGTTTGATGTTTGGATTTGGGGAGGAGCACCATAGATCTCATGTGCTTCTTCTCTGAGCGCACTTGGAATTTTCAGGTCTGAGCTACGGAACAGAAAACCAGCCCCCTCCTCTGCTCAAGAACCTTCCGTGGCTCTCCAGTGCCAAGCTGGAGGTGGAGTGCCTCAGCCTACACCCCTCACAAATTGGTCCCACTCTGAGCTAAAGGGGCACCTCTAATCTATGGATGGAGAAACTGACCTGGGCAGGACATGACTTGCCCAAGGGCACTCAGCGTGTTAGTCAGGCAGAGTCTTAAGGAAAGCTGAGAACTCACATCATACATTCTGGTCCCATCTGCAGTTCACTCTCAACTTCTTCACCCTTGCCTCCATCCCTCAGTCTCAGGCATCTCCTGGCCTCTGCTGAGACCTCCTCACCACCTCACAGTCATAATCTTTGTGGTTCCTATATCACGGTCCCCCGGGACCCAGCTGCACCTTAGGGGCCCATGCAAGGCAGAGGAGAACCTGTGTATGTTGCATGTGGGGGAGGGATCTCTGGTGCCAAGCTGATCCATCCCCAGAGCTGCAAGCCTCTGCAGGGGCCCTGACCAGTTCCAAGGGCTCAGCTATCTCCCCTGCTCTAGGCCTAGCTCCCAACAGATCCAGCCTTCCTAGCTCCAACCTCAGGCAGGCCAGTCTAAGTCAAATTATCAGAATGCCTCAGGAGAAAGCCCCTTATCTGGGAGGAGATTTGGGAGTGCTTGGGACACCTGCAGCAGGCCATCCCTACATGTGGCCTCAGTATCAGCTGTCCCTGCAGTGATGCCAGGGGCTCCCTATGTGGATGCCTCTCCATGGAACCTCTCCCCACCTCCCACATCAGGGTCCCCAGGAGATGGCCACGAGGAAGGGTGTCCCAGGCCTCAGGATGACAGCGTAGCAGCTGGTCATGTTGCAAACAGGGAAACTGAGTCTGGGAAAGAGGCAGAACTTGTCCCAGCCTCTCAGTCAACAGCACACTGAGGACAGACAGAATCATACACTGCATCACCCCTGCTCTGGGAGGCCACTGGGAAGGGGCCGCATCCGGTGCGGGCAGCTCCAGCTGGGCAAGTGTCTAGGAAGGGTAGGTGCTGCCTGGGACAGGATCAGGGTCAGTCTGAGGTCACAAGTCAGCCTGGTAGGTCAGAGTGGTCTGGGGCTGCCCCTTGCCTATGTCCAGAGGGCTGGTCTTCGTGGATGTCCCCCCCAGTGTGGGGGATGGTGGCCTCACCCAGGCTCCTGGGCACATCTGCAAGTGCAGCATCAGCTCCATGGCCCCCAGCCACTGAACCATCAGGAACTGCTCTGGCACTTCCCAGTGGCTCACAACTCTGTCAGTGCTTGTCTGACGACTGCTCCTAGTGGATGTGGAGGTTGGCGAGTTCTAGCCTCTCAGATGGGGGACATGGGCACTGAGCCCACAGCTGATGCGAGGAACCCAGTGGGGCTGTTTCAGCACCCACCCACTCAGGCTAGGAGAACAGTGTGGAAGACAGCTCGGCTCAGCTTGCCCCAGAGTAGCCAAGAATAACAGGGATGGTGGTGACTCAGGTGAGGACACTGAAGGTAAGAAGGATGCTGTAAGTGAGGGTGATGCAGGTGGGAAGGATGGGGTACAGGTGGGGCGGATGCAAGTGGGGACCCTGCTGCTGTGGCTGCCGCAGGTGGGGACAATGCAAGGCAGCGAGCTACAGGTGGAGTTGCACACAGCGCAGGTGTGATGCCTCAGGCTCGGACACACACACAGGTGGTTCAGACTCACTCTCTGCCTCTCCCTGTCACACGGCTTGCCCTATGATGGACAAAAAGAGGGGACAGCTCAGCCAGCCCAGGCCCACAGGGTCCACTCCTGCTTTCCGGCCCAAGGCTGACGTGAGCAATGGGACAGGCCACCATCCACTCTGACATGCTTCCTCAGTCGGCAGCTTCAGGAGCAGGTGTGACCACTTCCTGTCTCCCCTCCCGTGGGGCCTGGGGTCCCCGAGAACGCCACAGGGTTGACAGTATGAGGACATACCCGGGCCCTGGAAGAGGACCAGAGGTCTCTCCAGGGCTCCCCCTGCAGCTCAAACCCAGCCTGGCCGGATGTGCTGCTGGGTAGCAGCACCCGGCAGCTAACACCCAGCCCAGACAAGCTCCCAGCATGGCCAGCGGTCTCCGGCTCTGGGTTCAGTGTCCAGTGTCCTTGTCCAATTAATGAGGAATAATGCTCATTCCAGAACCAGAAATCATGCTGGGCCTCCTCACACTACCTGGCCTGCCTGCTCAGGTTCTCCCATCCCTCAGCCTGGCTCTGCCAGGCCTCTGGACCTGTACTGCCTGTTGCCTTGATGTCCAGCTCTGGGCAGGCAAGCAGGCAGACATCCACCCCTTTGGGCAGCAGCAAGACACTCTGGCCATTTCTTTTCCCATCTATGACAGAATAGTGTCTGCTTTTGTCAGGGACTTGCCTTCCTCGGACTGTCCATCTCCCTCTCTATGACCAGACCTTTGAAGGATCAGATCACAGACCCTGATGTCCCTGGCTGATCACCTGGAAGGCTTCTGCCTCCCTACTGGCCTCTCTCACAGGGCACCCACCCCTTAAACACACCTGAGGAGCCAGGTGCCCTTTAGGGTGACCTTAGCCTCTTCCCTTAGAGATAGCCCTAACGTGGGGTGGTCGGAGAAGGCAATGGCATCCCACTCCAGTACTCTTGCCTGGAAAATCCCATGGATGGAGGAGCCTGGTAGGCTGCAGTCCATGAGGTTGTGAAGAGTCGGACACAACTGAGCGACTTCACTTTGACTTTTCACTTTCATGCATTGGAGAAGGAAATAGCAACCCACTCCAGTATTGTTGCCTGGAGAATCCCAGGGACGGGGGAGCCTGGTGGGCTGCTGTCTATGGGGTCGCAAAGAGTCAGACACGACTGAAGTGACTTAGCAGCAGCAGCAGCAACAACAGGGGGTGGTAGGAGGTAGCAGTCTGTGTAGGAAGAGGCTGGAGATCCCTCTTGAAAAGGGGGCTTCCCAGGGAAGGTGACCAGCTGGGCTTGCAGGTAGGGGTGGGGTGCTGAAAAGGGCAGGGCTGGCCCACCTTGACCTGGGAGCCAGAAGCAGCACTCAGCTCCCCAGGCTGGAAACAGGACCCGGCAGAAACAGACTGGTGTCCCCAGAGCCAGCCTGCCCTCACTTGGTGGAGACAGAAAGCCACTTCAGAGCCTCAGGATCCCTGCGAGATGTTCACAGTGTTGGAGAGACCAGAATGGAAAGCAGGGAGCTGGACCCCAAGCCAAGTGACAGGTGTGAAGGCCAGCCCTCTGGAGCGTGAGTCAGGGCGTGCGTGGCAGATCCCGGCAGCAGACGCTGGACACCGCTACGCCTCAGGCTGGGCTTTTTAATTAACCTTGGCCACTCTGATGGGCCCCAATTAAGTGGAGAATGTGATGGCAGAGCGGGGTCAGGCAGAGAGATGGGTTTTAATTAAAGCACTGAAGGGTCCTAGCCAGGGTAGCGGTGGCCTAGGCAGGAGCGCCCCCACCTGACCGCCTTGGTCCTAGTCTTGCTCCAAAGGATGCCACACCTCAGGTGGCAAGAATAAGTACTGCTTGCCCATGGCCAGGCATGGCACCCGAAGGGCCTGTGACCTCTCACCCTCTCTGCATGGCCCAGGATCAGGCAGCTCCTCTCGGAGCCACGGTCCCCACTGGCTTCCCCTCTCTCTGAGCATCTACAGTGTGTCCACTGTAAAGGCCCTGCTGGGCGGCAGAGCACAGAGAAAAAAACCATGAAACAAACGTGAAAGTGAAGCTGAAATTGGCTTAGTCATGTCCGACTCTTTGTGACCCCATGGAAGCCCTCCATGGACTATATAGTCCACGGAATTCTCCAGGCCAGAATACTGGAGCGGATAGCCTTTCCCTTCTCCAGGGGATCTTCCCAACCCAGGGATCAAACCCAGGTCTCCCGCATGGAACAAATAAATGTATTAAAAATGTTCATGTGCAATAGGGGAGAGTGGAGTGAAGGGAGGGCTATTTTCAATGGAGAGGGGCGTTGAAAGGAGCATAGACCCTCAGAAAGAGGAAGGAAGGAGAAAGCAAACTCACCTGGAAGGGGGCAGTCAGTGCAAAGGCCTTGGGTCAGAACCCTGGGCACACCTTAGCTGCCCGATACCAGCAAACTAAAATGAGACGGAGGGCCTCCCTGGCGGTCCAGGGGTTAAGAATCCAAGCTGCAGTGCCGGGAGCACCGGTTCAATCCTGGTCTGGGAAGATCCCACATGCCGCGGAGCAGCTAAGCCCTTGGGCCACGACTACTGAGCCTGTGCTCCGGGGCCTTGCTCTACAACTAGAGAAGCCACTGCAACAAGCAGCCCGCACAGCACAGCCGGACAGTAGCCTGCGCAGCAATGAAGACCAAGCAGAACCAGAAATCAACAAAAATAAATACAAACTGTAAAAAATAAAATGAGAGGGAGCCAGACAGCAGAAAGTCATGGGCATGGAAGGCTTTCAGCATCACTCAGGTAGACAAGGACCACATGGGGCTTCTGAGTTGGGCCACCTGCTAGGTTCCAGGAACCAGAATGCCTGACCCCCGTAACTCAGACACCAATCTGCTTGGTGCTCCCCTGGCCTTGCTCAGTGGAATGGCAAGCAAGACACTTGTGAGTCCTTGACAGATTCTGTGAGTCTGAGGATGGTCCAGACTTGGGCTTGGAGCTCTCTGGGGGAGACGGTGGCAGGCAGGCACATGAGTCCTACCCCACAGCTGCCCATCTTTCTTCAGAACAGTTCTGCGATGACTGCAGCTACAAGGCTGACATCCTCCACGGCTGGCTCCCTCCAGACCGGGGGCTTTGGGGGTGATGTGTGAAGGAAACGGGGTGAGAGAGTGTCCTTCCCCTGGTCCTGCCAGGGGCTGCAGGGCAGGGGGAACCCAGGAAAGGACTGTTCTAACCCCAAGAGCCAGAACCGCTGCGAGGTGTAGCAGTCAGAGCAGGGGACAGCTGCCCACTGGGGGACACACACCCAGCTGCACTTGCAAGAAGCTGGCCACCCTCGGGCCAATGTGTGCAGATACCACCTGGACAGGCAGGTGAAGGAAAGAGGGGTGTCTAGGGGACCCCCATACTTTCAGCCCCAGAAACCAGTCCACACGAGCCCCTGGGGAGGCCATGACAAATTTCCACAAATGTAGTGGCTAAGACAACAGAAATTTGTTCTCTCCTGGGATTGGAGGCTGGAAGTTCAAAATGAAGGTGTGGGTGGAGTGTGCTCCCTCCAGAGGTCCTGGGGCAGACCCTTTCTGCTCCTGGTTCTTGGTGCCTGGGTGTCCATTGGCTTATGGCTGCGTCACCCCGGTCTCTGCGCCTGTGGTCAGGTGGCCACCTTCCGGGGTCTGTCTCAGATTGCCTGTAACAACACTTGTCACTGAATCCAGGGCCCTAATCCAGAATCATCTCACCTCAAGATTCTCAATTAATTACAACTGCAAAGACACCATTTCCAGACAAGATCCCATTCTGAGATTCTGGACAGATGTGACTTTGGGGGTTTACCATTTTACCCCCTGAAAATCCTGTAGGGTAAACCCAGGTACTACCGCCTTGCACCAGTACATGCCACCAAGATGCTCCTAGGTCCTAACCCCCAAGGAGACTGCATATATAAGGACTGTTATTTTAAGCCACTAGGGTTTGTGGAACTTGTCACCAGTCCATAGATAGGGCTGCTGCTGCTGCTGCTAAGTCGCTTCAGTCGTGTCCGACTCTGTGCGACCCCATAGACGGCAGCCCACCAGGCTCCCCCATCCCTGGGATTCTCCAGGCAAGAGCACTGGAGTGGGTTGCCATTTCCTTCTCCAATGCATGAAAGGGAAAAGTGAAAGTGAAGTCTCTCGGTCGTGTCCGACTCCTAGCGATTCCGTGGACTGCAGCCTACCAGGCTCTTCCATCCATGGGACCTTCCCGGCAAGAATACTGGAGTGGGGTGCCATTCAGGGACCAAAAATCTTTTCCCTTTCCCAGGGTTTTTGAAACCCTGAATTCATCAGATGCCTCCCAAGACAGGTTGGGTCCTTCCCTCCTGCTGTTCTCTGTCTGGGGGTTTAAAGGGGCAGAAGGGCCCCCCAGAGAGAGGAACAGACACCAGCCCTCTCAAACCTGAGGGTGAGTCCCAAGAGAACAGCTTGGTCCAGGTGGAGACGAGGGCTGCAGGCCCCCTCACAGTCTATGATACAATCTGTGCCCAGACCGATGAGGGATGCCCCTCCTCCCTCCCTCCCCTCCCCATCAGCTTGCTGAGTGCCATGGCTCCACACCCTGGTCAGCCTGGTCCCGATGATCTCCTCCTGCTGGCTTCCTGGCCTCCAGCCAGACTGCAGTGACCACCACGGAAAGTGCCTGAGTCACTGGGGTCTTCCTGCCCCTCAAATTCCATGTCGGATATCTCTGCTGGTCCCCTGCCATCCCCAAGTGGGGCCTCTCTCCCTCCCCTACTGACCTCATCTAGAAGTTAGAGCGGGGAGGTTGTGTAGGCACCAGGGACCCCCTAGCAGGCTAGGGAAGTCCATGAGCTCCTTCTCAGAATACGGTTTTATTACTACCTAACATAAATGATTTTTCCCAGGGACGGGGGAGCCTGGTGGGCTGCCGTCTATGGGGTCGCACAGAGTCGGACACGACTGAAGAGACTTAGCAGCAGCAGCAGCAACATAAATGATGCACCATCAGAAACAGACCCAGTTATCAAAAGTTTTAAGATTTTTGTGGCATGTGACTTCAGGGGCAACAGGTTTCTATGATCTCGACGAGGATGATGGTTTCCAAAATGTACCGAGTGCAGTTAGCACTTTCCAGACTGCGTACATCCAGCATGCCCTTCTGACTGCGTTCAGCTCCAATAATGCTGGCAGACGTGGGACTGAAGTGTTGTGCAGAAGCGGGCGCGGAATGCAGGGCTGTCGTTTCCGTCAGCCTCCGTTGCCAGCGCTAGAGATGAAAACGCTAGCTGCAGCCTGACAACCACTGTAATCTCAGTGGAGCAGGGGACAGAAACAAGATTTCATGGTTCCTGCAATGGCCATGACAGGACATAAAATTGCCTTGAGGTTTCTGTTGCTGACAACATCATAGGTCCAGTGCATACCGCTATTTGGGAATGTTACCTATATTCAAACTGGGAGGGGATGGTAAATGTCAGTCAGAGGGTCCTAAAAAGACGTGCTTTTTGGCATCCCAGCGCGAAGCTCACTGAGAAGCACTCCCTGGACTCGCCTTACCTATTGTCTGCCCAGGCATGAAGTGAGACCAAGAACCAGGTAAGAAGCATCTTTCCCAGTGAAGCTGGCCTTCTAGACAGCACTGCCATGCCCAGGAGAGCCGAGACGAGTGTTCAAGAACTGCACATTCCCAGACAGTGACCAGGAAGAGGGAGAAAAGCCCTGGGTAGGGAATGGTCCTGGGCTGTTCCTGTAAGCTGGGCCAGAGAGAGGATGCAGGGAAGGGAGGAGCCTGCATGATATGCGGACACTGAGGCAGGAGTGGGTACGCTCAAAGAGTCTCAAGGTGGAGAGGCCCCAGAGTCAGCCCACTCATAGGCATGGAACTGGGCCATGGTACTCCCACTGACCCTTGACCGCTGTGCAGATCTCGGTGGGCTCACCCCCATGCCAAACACAGGCTTCTGACATAACCTAGCTGTCCCCAGACTCCAACCCAGGCCCAGGACAAGGGGCAGAATGGCGTGGGGATGGGGCAGGAAAACAGGCATGAGCATGGAGGGCATGCAGGTGCCATCCCAGGACCCACACCACCAGAACAGCTGGCATAATCCCTGAAGCCTGCACTGGAGAGACACATAGGAGAGAGGGCTTTGGGGGCGGGTCCTAGAGAAGAAGGGCTCTGAGCTGAGCAGAGGGAAGGATTGGGCCCTCTCCACATCCCACCTGTATCTGGGACAGAAACCTGTCTCAGGGTCCCCTCTGGGCCCAGGGTTTCTTTAGAGGCCAGCTCACCAGGGGAGGGCAAGTAGGCAGAGACACCCCAATCCCCCCACCATCCCGAGAAGTTTTTTAAGAGGATACAGTTCTGCAACTGGGTCTTGGGTGTTGAGTGCCTTAGTAAGTACTGAGCTCCCCATCACTGGAGGAACCCAAGATAATGTTGCAACCTACAGATTCACTGAAGCTCCAATGTCTTCAGAGGCAGGGTGGGGACAGAGGAAGAGACGCTGGCAGCAAACACGCTAAGATCCGAGATCCAGGGGCTCAGTTCTAACTGTGTGACCTTGGGTGGGCTTGCAGCCTCTCTGACTGCCACTAGCCTGGCATAAATGTTGCCCGCTTCACAGGTGCCACACATAGAAGCTGCATGAGGTACTTAGCAGGCTGGGGGGCTTAGAGGGTGTACTCCTATTCCCTCTCCCTCCTGCCTCGGCTCTTTTGCTCTTTCTGGCACTTCTGTCCCTCTAACCACCCTTCCCAGGGTTCAGCATCCCTGTGTCTGATCTTGTCTTTGGACTCAGGGACCCCCCCAAGAGGGGAGAAACTTAGCCCCAGACTTCTGCTCTAGCTCAAGCTGAAGGTGAGGATCTGGGCTGGGGGCTTTGAACCTGAAAATGGCTGTGGCCATGGATGCTGGCAGGCCCTCTAGCGGGCTCACTCTGCCCTCTCCTGGCCAAAGCTGGGCAGGTACACAGCTTTTCCATCCCTGGAAAGGGGACAGGGAGGTCCTGGTGGGCACTGGGGCCTCATTTTCCCTAGGCAATTGCCTAGTACCTCCTGGCTCTCTAACATCTCCTGCCTGGGGCAGGGATCCTTCCCCTGATGTGCCCACCCTGGGCCCCCATACCTGTCTGGTCTGAAGACACCCTCTTTTCCCAAGACCAGGAGAAAAGAATTAGGAAGAAGGTAAATTCGGTAACCTCGGGTTTACATAGCAATCCACCTTATTTTTAAAACTGTGTATGTATCTTTCACATGCTCCTTCCTGTCTATTTAAGGACGCTCCTGAGGACACAATCATTTGCAGGCATTCAGCTGTGGGTCTGGAGAAGGCAATGGCACCCCACTCCAGTACTCTTGCCTGGAAAATCCCATGGATGGAGGAGCCTGGTAGGCTGCAGTCCACGGGGTCCCTAAGAGTCGGACACGACTGAGCGACTTCACTTTCACGAATTGGAGAAGGAAATGGCAACCCACTCCAGTGTTCTTGCCTGGAGAATCCCAGGGACGGGGGAGCCTGGTGGGCTGCCGTCTATGGGGTCGCCCAGAGTCGGACACGACTGAAGTGACTTAGCAGTAGCAGCAGCTGTGGGTCAGTTCTCTAGGGAAGAGAGCCAGTAGCACCAGAAGGTTCTGTGCCCCTCTCTGGAGACACAAAACCCTGAGCGCACGTTGAGTGAGCACTGTGATGTGTTTACAGCAATGAGGAGACAGAAGCTGAGGTGTGGAGCACAGGCTAGGTCTTCCATAAATGATGAGGGCTGGGGAGGCTGCAGCTCAAAGCAAGCGTCTGGCTCCCAAGATCCAGGGCCCTCAGCCTCTCGGAAGAGGAGGTCATCAGTGTTTGGTGCAGGAGGGCTGCCTGGGGGGTAGTGGGCAGCCCCAGGGAGAGCTGGTGAGGTCCCAGCCACCCCAGCGCTGTAAGGAGGCCCCAAGAGGAGTGGGTAGGTGGGGAGTACAGGAGAGAGGTCCCTGGACCAAGAGGCAGACCCCTAGACCAAGGCCCAGGTGATGACCTGCTTCGTGCTCTCCACAACATGCAAGATAGTGAGTGAAGGCTGCCCCAGCAATCTCACCTATGCCTCCCATCACAGCAGCTGGAGGATAGTACAGGAGAGAGTTCAAGTAGCGCAGGAGTGGAGTGATGGTACGGGGCTCACGTCGGCAGGCCACAGAGAGTTCCCAAGCAGGGGGCCACAGTAAGGCCCGAGCCTGGAGAATGCGGAGAGCAACCACAGTAGCCCCCCTCTCCCTTCTGATCAGCTTAGGGAGGCTTCCCAGAGGAGGGCTCCCCTGTGTCACCTGGATCCCGCTCAGGTGGCACCCCAGGGCAGCACTGTTCCCTGCCCAGGTACTTGCTCCACCCGTGCTACTAGATGCCTTCTCCATTTGATCTTGACTCTTGCTTCTCCAGGTCGCTCCACGACCGCGCACAGGACAGCGTGTGTCCCTGCGGTCCCTCCAGTCCCTGAGGCTGGAGAGGGGAGTTGGCACCCAGAACCGCCGCCCCGGGACTGCAGGGACCGCCTGGGACTCAGTCTCTGCATCTGCCAAATGGGCTTGAGAACTCACCCCCGGGCAGATCACCGACAGGCGCACGCAGGCGCAGCCGGACTCTGCCTGGGCTAGGCGCGCTGGGGACGCGGGGGGCGCGCGCAAGCGCAGCGGTGAGCGAGGCGTCGCCTACCCAAGGTCCTGTCCCTACCTCCCGCACAGAGTCTGCGCGTGCGCACAGCAAAGGGCGAGTGGGTGGGACTGCGGGGGGGACTGCCCCGTTCCCCAGCGTCCCCCGCGGCAGCAGGCACTGACGTGGCCGCCGTCAGAGCCGCCATCTTGTGGGAGCGAAACCAACGCCTGCCTCCGAGCAGCATCTGCGCCGCGGCCGCCGAGGGTGAGGCTGGGCTGGGGCCGAGGCGGGGGCGGGGGCCGAGTTGAGGCCCAGCGCGAGGCTGAGCCGGGGCGGTGAGGGCCGAGACAGGGGCTGAGGTGAGGCCAGGCCGGGCGAGGGGCGATGTGAGAGCCGAGGTGAGGCTGGGCCGGGGGCCGAGGCGAGGCGGAGTCGAGGTGGGGAGCCAAGGCCCGGCGGGCCCAGGGTAGAATAGAGGCCGGGGGTTGAGGCGAGACTAGGCCGGGCTGGGGCTTCAGGCTGGGCTGGGGACCTAGGCGGGGCGGGGCAGGGTGGGTGCGGAATGCTGGGCCAGGGGTCTAGGCTGGGATGGGGGTCGAGTCGGGGCCGAGCTGGGGCGGGGGCTGAGTCGGGGCCGGGGAGGGCGTCTGTCTGGCCACCCTCCCACCAAGCCCCCCAGAGTGGCCGGGGCGAGCTCCCGGAAGTCCGGCCCGCAACGCGGGCTCTCCAGGAAGCCCCGCTTCTTGCTCCGCCTCCGAGGCCTCCTGTCTCGGGGTCGCAAGGACCAGGAAACTGAGGCCCGCAGCCCGGGACATGGCCAAGGTCACACGATGGCCAGGGTTTGAGCCCAGTTCCTGTTTGTTCCGAGAACAGAGCCGGCGAGGCCGGGCGGAGCCCCGGGTTCCTAGGCGCGTGCTGTGGCGCTTGGGTCTGAGTAGGAGCGCCTATGGCCCAGGAAGCCCTCGATGGACGCGCTTTGAAGGGCTCCATTATCCAAGATTGCTGCAACCCCGGGATTGCTTCCTGGGTGCCTTTGGCATGGATTAGAATACACTTCCGAGCTGGTGAATCTTTAACCTACCTGTATAACGCGACCTGGCCGGAGTTGAGGCAGCCTCCCTAGCAGAGCGTCCTAACGCTTTCCAGTCCAAGCAGTTACGGACGGTAAAACAGTAGCTTTGTTAATAAGGCTTGGCAAGCAATTTCAGAGTACTTAAAATATTAGTTAACCAGTTGAGCACTTTTGAGCGCTCAACAGAACACCAAGTTGCTGCTTCTAGCGAAAACTAGCGAAATTGCACAAGAAATCACTGGCAGGAGACGGGCAATTCAAACGCTTTGGGTGTCCCCGGAAGTCACTGTTGAGAACTGTGTAACTGATGTAGTCGTAACTGATGCAGTTGGTGTTGGAGTAGTCAGCTCTTGGTCTTGTTTCAGAACTAGTGGTCAGCGTTTTTTTTTTTTTTCCCCCCTGCTGGCTGTTTGCATGGTTGCTCTTGCGTTTTTGGCAGAGTGTCTGAAGGAGTGTGAGATGCCATGGCGTGTGCTGTGTCCTTGGGAGTTTTCAGAAACCAACATGAGGAGCCCAAACTGGAAGAACTTTGAATGTTTGGTGTTGCTGAGCCCAGGATTAGGAGCAGTTGAGTGTGTGTGTTTGTCACGAATATGGCCACTCTATGTGCTGTCTCCCTCCCATAAAGGTTTTTTCTAGTTAATGGGTAGAGTGTAACGTGTCTATTCACTGGGAATGTCCTGTTGAACACAAATCCTTGTCACTTGGGCATTACAAATCTGTTTCCTCTGATGGCTAACTTCAGATACAAGTATTCAAAATTGCTACTTCAGAAAGATTTAAAATATTTGGTTTGCATGATAGCTGACTCACATGCTGTCTGCTTATCATTGTAAGAAAGTTAGAAAGCAAAAACTGGTTCTGTGCTTCTCACAGTTCTGGTTTTTTAAATTGTGTGGTTTAGCTATTGCTTTGCCTCTTGCGCAATGTGAAGGGGCCGTTCAGACCTGCTAAGCCACCTTTTCCAAAGATCACGACAGGCTTGAAACTACAACAGGGTACACCTTGACTTTTCTTTGACTTTAGTAAAATTTAGTATGGACCCTCGAGTTGATCTCCATGGTCAAATGGCCTTAGGAATAAACCTAACAAAGTGGGGGAAACCCTTGTGTAAGTTCATAAATAGTATATTAACTTGGTTTGAGAGAGTTGAATCAATTTTCTTTGAGTTCTTCAAATTGGATGTTGCCTTGATACTTGAATTTAAATCTGCTCTTGATCACAGGTCAGGCTCACCGAGCATTTCTGTAGCTCTCCTGAGGATTGTGATCACTTACTGAGCTGGTGTTCAAACCCATCTAGCCTGTGCTTCCTTTACCACTTAGGACTGTCTCTGTGCACAGCATTCCATAGTCTCCCCTTTGACCTTCCAACCTTTGTAGGATTAGGAGAATGAAGGAAGTAAAATGCACATCTGTCAGAGGTTGGAAAAGAAACATGAAAAATTCCCTTCATTTGGGATCTTAAGATTAGGTGAGAACTTAACCTCTTTTGTGATCTGTCTGCTCCTCATTGATGTGGATGGTATTAGAAATGTCCTCCTAGCACCATCTGAAGTGGTCTTTTGGAAATGTTTTTGACCTAACAGTGGGTTGGGTGTAATGCTTCCTGCTGGCAAGTAAAGGAGGGCTTGGGAATGTGTGAGTGTGAGAAAGGTGGGTTGGTTAATTTCAGAGTGTGAGCCAAGGTGAGGGGAGTACTTCATCCTTATTCTTTTGTGATTGTTAAAAATATTTTAAAATATAGCACCTGTTATAACTATACAGCTGTAACACTATTCTGGAAGGTACTTCAGCATTCTCAGATGGATCAGATGGCCTGATTAGCTAGGAAAAATGTGGCAGAATTTAACACAAACACATCAAAGCTCCTTATTCATGGGAGAGTCTGTTAGGCCCTCACCCAGTTCTTTCACATAAGCTTCCTTATATGAGTGGGTAGAAATAGTGAAGCTATCTGTTGCAAGGAGCTAACCTCAATATTCCTAACAGACCACGTTTCCTGATTTTTGCATATGTTGGAGACTGCGGAGCAGCCTGTCATCGGCAAATAGGAAGGGAAGAATAGGACTTCTCACTGACTGAAAGAGACAGGAAACACACAAGGCAGGCCGATTTTTACACACACAGCACTTGGCAGTGATTCTCTTCAGGAGGCAAACATTTTTACACACCTGAAGCGACAGAGGTGACTGTTAGTATACAGCATAAATTAACAAAAGCCCCAGTTATGATCCACGCACATTTCCAGAAGTTAAAAATGTAGAGTATATTTTAGAAACATTAATTAATGTTTTCAGAATTTAGTAAGTTTTTGTCCTCTAAAGGATGCTAGCAAGTTGGTAGAATTTGTCTCCAAAGAGCAAGTCATATGTAAAATAGCCGGCATCTCTCAGTTTGTATTGTATGTCAGATTATGTTTGCAGTGCTACATGTGGGCGCTAAACAGAAAGTTGAGTGGTGCTAGGTCTCTGAGGCCCTGGAAATTTTTTGGCATGAAGTTTTAAGTATCCTGTCAGTTTACAATTTCAAGATTCTGTCTAAACTCATATGTGCAAAGTAGGAATAAAGGCAAAGTTAGATGTGCCAGCATTTTGAGCACAGGTTTCAGAATAAAGGATATCTTTAAAAATTGCTATGAAGAGTACATTTTCCTGTGGAGTTTTCTATTATCTGTAGATGAGCATGCAGTTCCTAACTCATTGAATCTATTATTTGCTTAAAATAATTACAGTTTTTAACATTTCTCTTCATCAAAGTGATACGAGGTCTTGCAAATTCCTGAGGAGATCAGTGCACATGTATTCTTAGTCACTAGTCGCAGGTACCCCGGGGCAGGTTTAGGAAGCAGATTGTGTTCACGCCCCTTCTGTGGCATTGAGCATTCCTGAGCTGCACGCGTCTGCCCTGAGTAGCTAACTGTGTCTCGTATTTCCTCCTCACTGGAGTGTCAGAGAGATGGTCGGGTTCTACCACACTCACGGGTACTTTTACACCAGTGTGAGAGTCATCATTGACTTGATAGGTTTTTTTTTTTTCTGACAGACTAATTTTTTAGAAAACTGTGTGTGATTAATCTTTCTATTTTTTAATTCTTAAAGCCCTTAAATATTCTTTTGTGATTCTTTTCTCCTCTCCTTGTCTGTGAATCTCTTGGGTGCCCAGGGAGGTGACCAGTGGAGAAAGACAAGTAGAGATAGGGAGATGAGTGACGGAAGGTGGGTGAGGGCTGGGTGGAAGGTGGAGGGCAGCAGCAGAGAGTGGAATGGGAAAGCAGGCCCACGGGGCCCGGAAGGAGCAGTGGGCGCTGAGTGTAGCTAGTCAGGCCTGTCTGGAGGGACAGGGAGGAGTGTCATGTGAGCAGAGGTGTGAAGGAGGGGCTCCTGTGGGTCTTGGGAAGAAACAGGAAGCTTCTCCCTTGCAGGGGAAAACAGCAACAGAGGTCCTTAGCTGGGAGTGCGCTTAGTGGTTTTGGAGACTTGCTAGGAGCAGAGGAGGGGAGGGAAGCCTGCTGGTGTGTGCCAGTGGTCCTTGAAGGGGAAGCCCCACAGAAAGGGTATCTTGGAAATGCGTGGGATGATTTTGGGCTCTGTCAAAGGTGGGAGGCAATACTGATATTTAGAAGCAAGGATGCATTCTGCGTGACTTTCATGTAGGGGAAAAAGCTGTTTATTTCTTAAACCTAATTCTGTTTATGTGCAGAGTCAACTTGTGTGTGTATGGTTTTAACTGAAGGTGTGAGTCGCTCAGGCGTGTCCGACTTCTTGTGACCCCATGAACTATAGCCCGCCAGGCTCCTCTGTCCTTGGGATTTCCCAGGCAAGAATACTGGGGTGGGTTGCCATTCCCTTCTCCAGGGGAATCTTCCCAATCCAGGGATTGAACCTGGGTCTCCTGCATTACAGGCAGATTCTTTACCATCTGAGCCGCCAGGGAACCTTGGTTTTAATAGATGTTCTGAATTCTCAAGGAATGAAACTACCTTGTAAATTAAGGGTGATTGTATTTGGCTCTTTGCAGAATCGTACCAAGAGTTGTTCTCTGTTTCCAGGTGGGGGAAGGAAAAAAAACTTGGTGGACACACCAGGCCTTGAGTGTCTGAGATGCTGCTGCATTTGTGGCAGTCTTCATTAGGTGGTTCTCTGCCTGCCTCCCTTGAACTTGGGGTCATGACCAGTGTTGAAGGTCACGTTTTATCATATGACACTGTCTTTCATTTCCCAGTTACATTTTAGGTGGGGCAGCGTGGGTTTTTTGCAGTCCAGTGAGTATGTTGGTTATATTGTCTCCTAGCTTCCTTCTGAATGGTAGAGCTGATGCTGTGAGATGCATGGGAGTGTTGGCCCTGATCTTTCCTAATAGTCCCCTCTTGCTGGCATCAAGAACACCTTGTGGAGTGAAAGCTACAGGCTTTGGAAATGTCAGAGGGCGGGAGATAAGGTGGCCAGGACCAGGCACAGGCAGACAGTGACGGGGAAGCACCTTGCGAAAAAAGAGATGATGGGACTTGCCAGTGAACAGATTTGGGGGTGAGAGGGACAGAGTGGGATTGTGGGTATCTCTGAGGTTTGGGTCTGAGGAACTGGGAGGAAGTTGCACAGGATTAAAGTGGGAAAGAGAAGGTCCTTTTATATTTGAGGATTAGATTTTGATGGGAGATCCATGAATTGAGGGGGAAATAGGAGATAAGTCTGGAGATGAAAGGAAGGTTCAGCTGGGGTGCCATATAGGGGGTTGCATTCCTCTGGGATTGAATGGCTGGACAGGGGCAGTGCTAGTGAGTGAAAGTACAAGACACCAAGTCTTGGACTGATGGGACCTCTGGTCACCTGAGAGGGGCGCCAGGGACTGCTGGGAGGTTTTAAGCAGAGGCTGGCAGGAGCAGGTATGTGAATGGAATTTCCCTGAGTCCAGGGCTGCCCCCAGTTTAAAATGTGAGCAGAGTAGGAAGAGGCCAACTGAGAGGGTTGCTTTGGCTGTTTGGGCCAATGAGAAGTCCACCCAGTCACTTTGGCCTCCCAGGCAAGACCATCGAGGGTGTCCTGAGTGCCCTGGGCTGGTGCAGCATCTCTGGGTGCTTCTAACAGGGGTCTCAGGAAGGCGGGTCTGGCAGGGGGCGTCAGAGGTAGAGGATCGAACAGACTCTGACTCATTGCTGCTCTCCCCTGTTTTCTGTCCTCTGGGAAGCCCATCTCTCAGAAAAAGAGGTAGGGCTGTGATCTTTTTTACATTTTGTTTTCAAAATGAAAGTTCTCTGCAGGAAAAAATCAAGTTTTGGAGATTGATTTAATCATTTTCAGTTCAGTCGCTCAGTCATGTCCAACTCTTTGCGGCTCCGTTAATCACTTTAGTCGTTCACAAAGTTTTCTTGTTCTGAAAAAGCCTGGGGGTTGGGGACACCTGCCACTCTGAGAAACTTTGGGGAAGAAGAACTGGGCACTTTGACAAGCTAATAGTTGGTTGCACTTCCCTTTTTCTTCAAGGGTGTGGAAAGGGTCTCGGCAACACTGGCTTCCCTAGAGCCCTGCCCTCGTGCCTGGAGAGGGTCCTGTGTCTGCACCGTAGGTGCAGGCAGCCTTTTTGAGAAGACCCCAGAACAGAAACCACAGAGGCTTCACATCTGTGGTGACGACATAATTAGAGTAGAGTGACGAAAGCAATTAATGTGAGTTATTTCACGACAGAATCCTGAACTGCCATCTCTTTCTCATTCTTACTTCTAGAACTAAAACACAGGATTGTGCTGTTTGACAGGTGTGCCTGCTTTTTCTGTCAGGATCATGGGGACTGCGACTTCAGCAGCTGGAGATATGTGTGTGTGTGCGCGCGTGCATGCCCTTGCGTGCACACGCTAACGCTTTGGGCCCCAGTGGAGCTGTGGGTCAGTCTTTTGCCGTTTGACAGCGTTTACCGTTGAGGTGAGGCTGGGAGGGTGCGCATGTCGCTGTCGCACTCGTGTTTCACATCTGTCAGTTGGTCTCTGAGTCTGGAGCTTCTGCACCCAGAGCTGCACTCATCACACAGCTGCTCCTCACCGTGAGTGTGGTGACTTCACCCCACCGTGTGCCGAGGGCGCACTGAAAAACGTAGAAAGGAAAGGACTTTTTCTCGTGAAAGGTGGCATCTGAACTCGCCTTCAGAGGTTGGGTGAAGGGCTTGATGGGCATGACATGGAGAACGGTGTGAAGGGGGACTGGGAGCACAGCTAAGATCTGAACAAAGGATTGCCGATGTGCAGAATTAGTAAGGAGTTAGTGGTAGGGTGCTTTTCAGGGAGTCTAGGTGGTTTAGGGGGAGATCCTCTGGAGGAGGGCATGACCACCCACTCCAGTATCCTTGCCTGGAGGATCCATAGGTGGAGGAGCCTGGCAGGCTACAGTTCGTGGGGTTGCGAAGAGTCGGACACTACCGAAGTGACTTAGCACAGCACAGGTGGTGTAGAGTGGCCTGTAGTTTCTCGTATCCTGCTTTATTTTAGTCATAAGTTGCTTTGTTTCCTGCATTTTCTGTTTAGTCTGTTATACATCTTTGTTTTAGTATTTATTTGGCTGTGTGGGGTCTTCATTTCAGCTTGTGGGCTCCTTCGTTGTGGTGCTCAGGCTTAGTTGCCCTGCAGCACGTGATCCCTTAATTCCCTGACTAGAGTTCAAACTCAAGTCTCCTGCATTGGAAGACCGATTCTTAACCACTGGACCACCAAAGGAAGTCCCTGTTGCACATTTTAATGTTGTGAAGTGAGTGATGTCGCTCAGTCGTGTCTGACTCTTTGCGACCCCATGGACTGTAGCCCACCAGGCTTCTCAGTCCGTGGGATTTTCCAGGCAAGAGTGCTGGAGCGGGTTGCCATTTCCTTCTCCAGGGGATCTTCCCGACCCAGGGATCGGACCCAGGTCTCCTGCATTACAGGCAGACGCTTTACCCTCTGAGCCACCAGGGAACTTAATGTTGTGAGGTTGATGCAAATTTGTGTTTTGGGTCTTTTGATTGTTTTTTCCTCCCAGGAACAACTTCTTCAGACTAAGTGTGTTTGGAGTCAGGGTGTATGTGCCCTGACTCCTAAAATATGAATGCTCGTTAGGGTCCATGGTGCCGGCTGCTCCATCGTGGAGAGCCCAGGTGCCCAGCACTGGTCTGCAGGACCTGCAAAGCCATTGCATCCCACAGAGAGCATACTCGGATGGTCCTGTGTAGCTGCCAGGCACTAGGAATGTAGGTTTACCCCGGAAGGCCTCGAGCTCAGGGACAAATCCAGGAGAAGAAATAGCAAGGAGCAGCCAGAGTCTGCTGCCCGGACAAACGCACAGAGCTGTGAGAGAGGCTCCTGACGGGGCATCTGAGCGAAGCCTCTACTTGGAGGGATCACCCACTCCTTGTTTCACCCCAGGTGAAGGCCATGTGACATTTGTGTTCATAGGTCCTACATGGATATTGTTTTCATTGGGGCTAGATCATCTGGTTATTTGGTCTCATCTGTAGATTTCAGGTCGATCGAAGTGTCTAGTTATGGTTTTTTTAAAAAGTAGTAAAATAAAACTTAAAGACTATGGATGAGAAGGAACTGCAAAACCTAAATATGTTCATCAGTTACTGCTTTGACTTTTGCAGTTATTGAAAAGTAGGGTTAATTGCAGTTACGCTGTTTCAGTGTTTGCCTTGTGGTTTAGTGTGCTTGCTCCATTAGGCACTGGACAGTGGCTGTTGAATGTTCACTTTAGTGTATACCAAGAGCTCTATTCATGAATGAAGCTTATTTCTTGGTGTCATTTTAAGAATTTCACCTTGAGTCTTAAGCTGGCAGCTGCTGCTAAGTTGCTTCAGTCGTGTCCGACTCTGTGCGACCCCATAGACGGCAGCCCACCAGGCTCCCCCGTCCCTGGGATTTTCCAGGCAAGAACACTGGAGTGGGTTGCCATTTCCTTCTCCAATGCATGAAAGTGAAAAGTGAAAATGAAGTCACTCAGTCCTGCCCGACTCTTAGTGACCCCATGGACTGCAGCCTACCAGGCTCCTCCATCCATGGGATTTTCCAGGCAAGAGTACTGGAGTGGGGTGCCATTGCCTTCTCCGTAAGATGGCAGAGAGGGATGTAAATTGAATTTCACTGATTGCTCCTCCTGAGAATCAGACCTGACCGGAAGTCCCCTCCTTCAGCTTTGGGAAGCAACTTGCAGGGCAACTGGAGACCAGCCCTCCGGTGTCACTGTACTAGCTTTTGGGTTTCTGCACTCGTCCTTCTTTAGGGGCAGGAACTGGGGGTGACTGCTGCATAGAGACCAGGTCTAGTGTCTAATTGATTGATTCCTGCAAAACATCCTGAATGTCCTGTTGTGAAAAACAAAAATCAGTCTCACGGGAACTCACCTTTAGATGCAGGCGAGAATTACACTGTTCTAGAATGTTTTTGCATGTTCTTTCATTTATTATTTTTCTTTGTATTGAAAGTTCAGAGTCAAGGTAGGTGAAATGGGTGAAGGTGGTCAAAAGATACAAACTTCTGGTTATAAGGATAGATAAACCCTGAAATGTAAGGTACAGTATGGTGACTAATTCACCATACTGTATTGTATATTTGAAAGTTGCTAAGAGAGGAAATCTTAAAAGTTCTCATCACAAAGAAAAAAGAGTGACTGTATGAGGAGACAGAAGTTAACTAAACTTTGTGTGGTGATCATTTCACAATAAATACACATATCAGATCATTATTTTGTACACCTGAGTATAATACAGTTCAGTCAACCTAAGTATATCCTTTGAGCGTCTCAGTCTGAATATTCTTCCTCTGAACATGTTCTTGATCCTTGGCTTTGTCAGAGTTGTGTTAGGCCTGTAAGGCCTATCTACCTGTCATTAGTATTGGGATGTTCAGTTTTCTTACACTAATTTGTATAAAATAGTGACAGTATGTGGTGTTCTACTAGTTGCAGAAAAATGTCAGAGCTACAGAAGTGGAGTGCTGGACTAGTAGAGTAGTGCCTTAAGGCTTTATTTTGTTGATGTGCTGGAACCCCAAGTTGATGTACAAAAGTCAGTTTGTAGCAGATAGTAATATGTGGTCATATCGCTTATGAAAGTAGGGGACCTTCCCCTTTAAAATTAAATCCTACACATCAGAGATGAATTAGGCTTTTGAGTGGTTGATAATCTAAGCACATTCATTCTGCTAAAAGAATAAATGAAACAGTTAAAGAAAATGTTTTATAATGTATATCAATTCCTCGGGAAGATCTTCACTTTATTATTTTTTCTCAAATTAGGTATTAAAACTGACATTATGAACTGTTGAGCTGTACTTCCACCTAATAAACTTCCCAAAAAAATGAAATGAAAAAAAGCTCTGATGTCACTTAGCTTGTTCATTTGAGTAGGGGAGACCCACGTGATCTCTTATTTACAGAGGGACCAGAGCAGCCTGTCCCGGTCTGAAGCACAGAATAGAAAACACGGGGGTTTATTTATTTATTTTTTTGCCTTCCTGGGTCACACTTTCATTTCCCAAGCCATGCTCTAGGTTAGTGATTTATTCTTCTTAATGATTCTCAGTAGTTTGGGTCATCTTGATAGCCGTTATTACAGAGATTCTGTTAAATAAACCAGCTCCTAGCCATTTCAGAAAATGTGACAGATTTTCCTTCTGCAGAAGTAAGCTGCACAGCTCTGTAGGGGAAGGTTTCCCTCGCTCATCCCGAATCCTCTGAGATTGGTTAGGAGATGCAGCGGGCACAGGTAGAGGTCTTGGAGATCCATATTTCTCTTTAACAGCTGTAAACCAGTTACTTTGGATTCATTTACTGGCGTGGAACAGGTGTAAACTCACAGCTACATTTTTTCCCTCCCTCTCCTGGCTTTCCTGGGGCGGCATCTTGTCTGGCCTTGGCCTGTAGCCTAGTAGTAGATCTTTGCGGATAGGAATGTGGCCAGCCAGTTGTGTCCTGTTCTTTGCTATAGTGTTGAACCGCCACCCAGTCTTTTTTCTGGTCCTAACCAGAAAAAAGAAAAAAATGTTCCTAAGGGGCTGCATCTGCTCAGAGCTTTCTGTCTCAGGAAAGAGATGATCTTTTGTTACTCTTTTTATGAGCCCGCACAAAGGTGCAAACTCAGGCAGGTGCAGGGCAGTGCTAATGTCTTCACTGCTTACAAATACGATCGTTACCATGAACCTGAAAAACAGGTTTTGGCCGGAGTGCAAAGGATCCTGGTGGAGGAAAGGGTGAAAGAGGCTTAGGCTGGATGTCCTAAAAGTTAGAACCTGTATGGAGAGGCCACAGAACAACTCTTGTGGTCACTGTTGAGCCTTTCCACTGTGACACATAGTGCGTTAGATCAGGAGCTGACAGGGTCCCTGGACCAGGCGCAGGGTGGATGTAGATAGGTGGCTTGCATGGTGGGAGGCGCTGTGTGTAGTGTCTCCTGGAGTTCGTTCTGTGCTGTGTGTCCAGTCGCTTCAGTCGTGTCTGATTCTTTGCCACTCTGTGGACTGTAGCCCGCCACACTCCTCCATCCGTGGGATTCTCCAGTCAAGAATTTTGGAGTGGGTTGCCATGCCCTCCTCCAGGGCACTTTCTTGACCCAGGGATCAAACCCGCATCTCGCAGGCAGATTCTTTACCGTTGAGCCACCAGGGAAGCCCAGAGTTCTGCTCATCCCCATCTAGGTTCAGCCACCAAATATATGGCCCACTTTCCCTTTGGGGCTACAGAAGTTGGGTAAGTTGAAAAATTGTGTGGAGGAAAGGGACCAGATTGATAATTAGGGCTCAGCCGACTGCAGGGCCAAGGCAGGCCAGGGACCGTGAGTGGGCACACACGCCGGGCTGGTGGGAGGGAGCGGAGGCCCCTGGCCTGCTGCGGCTGCGGCTGGCTGCATCTTCAGGCTGCCCTGCCGTGTGGGCTTGCTGCTGGGCCCAGTTCTCCTGGAGTGCTCCATCAGTGCCGTGTAGGGGCTGGGGAAGCATAGAAAACGGTTTCGCTCCTAGTGCCCAGGTTTCTGTGTCAGTTTGTATGAACTTAATGCTAAAACAAATGTAGACAGCAGTCTTCCAGCCTGCTTCACAGGGATAGCCTTTCATGCCTCACTGTTCTGAGTAGGGTGCCAAATACTGTCTCTAAGTATGTCAGCTTTGGACACTGAGGGTTGGCCCTTGAGACCACAAGTTCTGTCCTTGGCTTCCCAGTACCGAGGAGTGCCAGTCAAAGTATCATGACTAAATAAATATTATTCACTGCTGAGTCAAGTGGTGACTGGCTTATTATGTTTTCCCTTGAGAAATCTTAAAATGACTTCATTTTCATTCTTGGGTTTTTTTCTGGGTGTATGTCATTATTTTTTCCCAATTCCCTTAGCATTGCCAAGCCCCGTGTTTAAATCACACGGGTAATGTGTTGCTCTTTTCCTGGAGCTCTCCTTCCTGGGCCGGCTGCTGTTGAGGCCTTCCTCTGTCACCTTGGGCAGGGGCGGGGAGTGTTGCCCTTGCCTGTGGCGACCTGGAGACAAGGCTCGTGTGACACTTTGCACTTGTGACCTCTTTGTCCTGCCCTTTCACTGAGCCCATACTTTGGTTGACACGGAACTGCAGGTGGAGAGCAGTGTTTGCGTCTTTCTTTGCAGGAAACAGTTTTAGGTTTGCCACGTGATTGAGGAAAACACACAGCCTTCCTCACTGTGTCCCCGCTGGAGTGCGCATTCGCTACAGCTGATGAGCCTGCGTTGGCACACCGTCATTCAGAGCCCAGAGTTATCTTAGGGCTCACTCTTGCTGTCGTGTGTTCTCTGGCTTTGGACAGACGCATCGTGACGTGTGTCAGCCACTGTCGTATCACACAGAATAGTCTCACTGCCCTGAGAATGCCCTGTGCTCGACCTGCTCGTCCTCCCTCCCTCCCAACCCCTCAGAGCCACGGAAAGGATCTGTTTACTGTCTCCACAGTTGTCTTTTCCACAATGTCACGTAGTTGGAATTATACACTATATAGTATTCTTAGATTGGCTTCTGTCACTTAATGCACATTTATACTGTAATAATAATATACATTTATCTGTGTATTAGCACTTTTCTTTTAGTGTTGAATAACATTCTGTTGTTCGGATTTACCAAACAGTTTAGCCATTCACCTACTGAAAGACATCATGGTTGCCTCCAGACTATGGCAGTCATGAGTAAGACTTGTGAACAGCAGTGTGCAGGTGTCTGGTGGTTGCTCGTTTGCAGCCGCTTTGGGAGCATGAAGGCTGAGTTACATGTTCAGAGTGTTTTGTAAGAAACCTCCAAACTGTTTTCACAGTGGCTGCTCTTTCTTTGATGGGATCATGTCTTTGGTGCCGTGTCTCAAAAGTCATCACCAGCCCAAGGGAGATGCTGGTCTTATACGTTGCTCCCAGTTTCCCTGTTTTGAGCTTCTTGTGTGTGGGGGTCTTTTTCATTTTGGCTGTGAGCTTTGCCATGTCTGTCCTAACGCCCTGTTCTTGTTCGATGGGTGCCAGATCCCCACCACGTTGGTGCCAGGGCTGTGTGGCTTGGGGGTTCTGTTTGTTTACTTTTCTTTTTAAATTCTCTTCTGTCTTGCTTCTCTCCAAATTCTTTGTTTCAGTCAGTTCCATTGGGGGCTTCTTACAGGGAGATAGGGGCATGGATGTTTGGGGGCCTCCAGGTGTAAGAGTTAAGTCCTGGCCTCGAGGCCTCCACGTCTCATGTGCAGGTCTGTGGGGGCAGTGTGCCTCCCTGTTGATCTCGCCATATTCCTGTTTCTAGAACAGTGCACCCTGTGCCCTCCTCCGACTGGAGAGCAGAGTCAGGACCCCTGGTTCAGTTGCTCCAAAAAGGTCGCCTGGCTCTCCTGCAGGGCTGAGGGTGAGTGCTTGGTCAGGGTCAGACCCCACCAGAATTGTACCTTCTCTCTGTCCTTTTGAGTCAGTCATCACTTTTATGTCTTTATTGGTAGTGACTTCAGAAATAAGCTGAGATAAATATGCGTTCATTCTGTTTTCCATAATTTATCATCCTCTATATATTTAGGAAAAGTGGTTGTCTGCCGAAAAGGAAATACCATAGTAAAGATCTTTTTAAATTTTAATTTTATAAATAGGTAATATTATTCAAAACCAAAAAGAATTTTAAAATGTTGACAGAGCACTGAAGCCTGCTAGAAGGGGCTCCGCTGGATGCCCCTGAGACCATTGGAGCACCTAGGTCACAGTGGAGTGGTGGTCTGACCCACTGAGCAGACTCGGAATTCCTGAGTTCACACCGGATCAGTATGTGGAGAAGAGAATGGTGGTTCTTTGGGTAGAAGGCTGACTAAAGCTGGAAGGAATGACTCCATAGAGAACCACCATTTGACAGTCCTCAGGGCAGTAATTCAGCCAGGAAATGTCAGAATGCTGAAACTAGAGGGTGGAAGTTGGATAAGGAGTGGAACATGTGCAGAGTCCCCAAATGCTCACTGATGACTAAGGCAGAAAGGAACTTACGATGGAGACCTGGCAGCTCCATGTCAGCCTGTCATCAGAGTTGACGTGGGGTAGTGGGGATCTGGGGCACACCCCCTAGGTGGAATGGAGTGGGGAGTGCCTGTGGCAGGCCCATATCTGCGTCCTCCATGGGACTGGCCTCTTACCCAAGCAGTGTCCATCCAAAGTTCAAACACTGGGGAGCTCATAGTTATTTCTTGGGGGTTAGGTATGCAGGGCAAGGCTCTTTCCCAACCTTGACAATAGCTACCACCAGCACTCTCCCAGTGATTAGGTGTGAGCATCTCCCATCACTTAGAACAAGCTCTCTGTGGTTCATTTGGTTTTCTGTCAACACTCACACAGAATCTGCCTAGCTGAAGGCTGCTCAGCCCTCCACAGCTTGACTTCACCTGATTCCTAAGCATTTGAGAAAGTGACTGTTTTTTCCTAAAGCCCTGTTTGGAAATAAAACAGTTGAAGGATGAATGTACTGAGTGTTGAGAGGCCATACGTGGGTCTTACAGTACAGGAGATCCCTTCCTCTGTGATCACTTATCCCTTCCTGCAGGTCTGGGTGTCGGGGCCTGGGCTCTGACCTTGGGTCCAGTCAGCTCAGTGGCTGCTCCCAGTCTGCTCTGCTGAGTGAGGAGAGCCGGGGTGGGGGCGGGGCAGACACTGCACCCTTGTGGCTGCACCACACAGGCCGCCTCTCTGACCAGTGCTGACCACAGGTCTTGGGAAAGTGCTCTCTAACATGGCCATGCTGTGGGCTCACCCTTGGACTGAATACCCTGGTGTGCTGCTCTTGAGCCCTGGGTGTTCTCACTCACCCGGTCCTGCCTGCAGGGTGTGCTGAGCTCTCAGCTTGTTAGGAGGCATTGGCTCTTGGTCTCGGCCAGGGCCCTCCTAGGTTCTCAGGTGTTCGTTGTCTTACCATTGAACTCTGCTTCATTGAGACTTGGGGCAGTTGGGAGACATGGTAGGGCCTTGATGTGGTTGTTTCTGGCCCCTTGAAGAACTCTGCATTAGATTATGGAGAATCTAGCATTCATTTGAAAGCCACACTACTGCACCCCAGAGTGGCAAGTTGAAGGACTTAAAGGTAAGTTGCCCTAAGGCCTTGGGTGTAAGTTCCTCAGATAATGGTAGCAGCTGCTTCAAATTCCAGGAGAAGGCAATGGCACCCCATTCCAGTACTCTTGCCTGGAGAATCCCATGGATGGAGGAGCCTGGTAGGCTGTGGTCCATGGGGTCGAGAAGAGTCGGACACGACTGAGCGACTTCGCTTTCACTTTTCACTTTCATGCATTGGAAAAGGAAATGGCAGTCCACTCCAGTGTTCTTGCCTGGAGAATCCCAGGGATGGTAGAGCCTGGTGGGCTGCTGTCTATGGAGTTGCACAGAGTCGGACACGACTGAAGCGACTTAGCAGCAGCAGCAGCTTCAAATTCCAGTCAGCCTTGTTCTAAGATTCCCATATACTGCCTTGTAAGAGTGATTAGAGGCTCAAGAGGTAGGTGGGCAGGACTGTTTTCTTTTGGATAGGAACCAGAATTTCATCAGCTTCTGAGATAGGAGGAGCTGCCTCAGCCTGGCTCTGGGTGAGCGGTCTCTGAGCTGCTCCTGCTTGCCTGGCCCTGGGCAGCACAGAAAAAGACCCCAGGACTCCTTGTTCCTGCAGGTTTCTCTGGCCAGTGTTGCCCCCACCGGTCTGCAGCATGGGGAATATCTTTGCAAACCTCTTCAAGGGCCTTTTTGGCAAAAAAGAAATGCGCATTCTCATGGTGGGCCTAGATGCTGCGGGAAAGACCACCATCCTGTACAAACTGAAGCTGGGTGAAATTGTGACCACCATTCCCACTATTGGTGAGGACGCTGGGCCTTGGGAGGCTGGGAGGTGGTGGTGGCTCTGGGGATAGGCTCACCCAGGTCTCCTCCAGGCTTCAACGTGGAGACCGTGGAGTACAAGAACATCAGCTTCACTGTGTGGGACGTGGGTGGCCAGGACAAGATCCGGCCTCTGTGGCGCCACTACTTTCAAAACACACAAGGTAAGAGGGAGCTACCCCACCACACCCCTCAGGAGTGGGGCTCGGGGTGTCCCGGTGCCTGCAGTCACGCTTACTGTCCCCTCTGCAGGTCTCATCTTTGTGGTTGACAGCAATGACAGAGAGCGTGTGAATGAGGCCCGTGAGGAGCTCATGAGGATGTTGGCAGAAGACGAGCTCAGGGACGCCGTTCTGCTCGTGTTTGCTAACAAACAGGTATGTGTGACTGAACACCCTGTGTGCCGGTGGGGGTACGTGTCAGGCAGCCAGCCTCTCAGGGCTGGAGGTCTGAACAGGGTGGGGGTCACAGGGCAGGTGGAAAGGGCTCCATGCAGCCCCCCTGACCCACGCCTGCTGTGCTGTCACCCCCAGGACCTCCCTAATGCCATGAACGCGGCCGAGATCACGGACAAGCTGGGCCTGCACTCTCTGCGCCACAGGAACTGGTACATTCAGGCCACCTGTGCCACCAGTGGGGACGGGCTTTACGAGGGACTGGACTGGCTGTCCAATCAGCTCCGGAACCAGAAATGAGCTGTAATCCTCTCTCCTCCCCTCTCACTCCCTCCTTCTACCCTCGCTTTACTCTCATGTGGCAAACGTGCCCCTGTGGTGTGAGTGCCAGAAGCTGTCTCCACGGTCGGTCACAGTGTGCTTCACCATGCTGTAAATGTGCAGACGCAGCCTGCAGCTGGGTTTTTATTTAATGTAAATAGTTTTTGTTCCCAATGAGGCAGTTTCTGGTACTCCTATGCAATATTACTCAGCTTTTTTTATTGTAAAAAGAAAATCAACCCACTGTTTAGTACTGAGAAGGGATTTTAGGCACACGGGTCATCCAGGAGTTGTGTGTCAGACGAGCCCAATACTCCTCCTCTGGGCTTTAGATCTGTGTTGAGATCCATTTTGGTGGTTGGTTTTTAACCCAAACTCAGTGCATTTTTTAAAATAGTTACAAATACAAAATAAGGAGAACACTTGAACACACAGAAGGGAGAAATGTGCCTAATGTAGGTTCTGCGGTAACGGCCTGAGTCCAGTCCACCGGTGGTCTGTTTCCCGTTGGGAACATGAAACGGGGCAGAACCAGCCATGATATCCATTCTGCATGGTCACAATAGGGTCCCTGTGATTTGCTCTGTCTCGGGTCCTCCCACACCCCATAGCGTTTGTGCTTGTATTTGTGCATACATGGCCGCCCAGGAGATGGGGTGGAGGCTGCAGCCACCGTTCTCAGAGCCCTTGGAAGCGCCCCGGGCTTTTCTCGGGTCAGCATGGGCACTTTGGTTGGGACGCCCTGGCTGGAGCGGGAGCCCTGCAGCCCCCTTGCTTGCCTGCTCCGGGCTCTCTGGGGTCTCACCAGCAGGAGTGCGGGTGGTCATCCTGGAGCCCCAGCCCCTCAGAGCCCCTGTCCACATGTGCTTTTACCCCCTCAGCCTGCAAGGGCCAGATTTGCCATTGAAGATGATAACCTCTACTTCTTTCTTTTGTATTTTGATAAACACTGAAGAAGCTGGAGCTGTTAAACTTTATCTTGGGGAAAACCTCAGAGCTGGTTTATTTGGTGTCGTGGAACCTCTTACTGCTTTCAGTACACAATTAGTAATCAACTGTTTTGTATACTTGTTTTCAGTTTTCATTTCGACAAACAAGCACTGTAATTACAGCTATTAGAATAAAATCTCTTAACTATTTCATGGCTCTCCTGTGTTTGGGTGCCCCTGACAGCCTGCCCTCTGGGAGCTGGGCAAGGACAGCCACTTTCTGCTCACTTAGTGAGGGCCGCATTGCTCTGCCTTGCCCCATTCTCGCTCTGCCCATCCCTTCCCTGCCCACGCCCCCACCTTCACTTTGCCGTGGTCGGGTGTATGTCCCAGTGCCCTGGTGGTAACCACCTCATTGGTCTCACTGCTGGCAGTCCAGCCCCCTGGTCCCAGGCTTTGCAGTGCCCAGTCATGAGAGGGACAGCAGGGTCACCATGTAGGGTATGCCCCAGGGGCCAGGGCCAAGCGTGGAGACCCCACACACACACCCTTCCTAACATCCACTCTCTGGTACCCCCAGGCCATACAGCTTGTCCTCTGGAGGGGCAGGACTATCTCCAGTGTCGCTGCCGCAGTAATTGACACGTGCCTGGCCGGGTGATGTGTGTGTCTGTGCCATAGACCCCCTCCTGCTTTTGCGGGGGTCGCCCCTCTGATGTGGAGCCCTTCTTGGCACCCTTGTTTCCCCACTGGGGCAGACTTTGGTAGGCCAAAGTCCAGCTGGCCTTCCCCCAGGAGGCAGGCTGCACCCTAGATGGTGATCTCTAACAGGTTGATAGCCTGTGCCGAGTGCCTTTAAGACAGAGTTGCTTTCAGTTCTCATTTCTTTTAAAATCAGCAGCAAAACAAGAACCTCGGTAATGAATCCAGTCTAGGTTTTGTCTTTATTCATAACAGTGTGGTTTGTAGGATGTTTTCTTTTTTTCTATGGATGGCAACGTCGTATGTGTTCCTTCAGCCTTGGAGATGGGGGCTGGGGGGAGGGAGCCAGTGCCTGTGCAGCAGGCAGAGGTGGGGGGGTGGGGTAAGTGTGGGACAGCGGTTAGAAGGTCTTTGGTGGCCTAGGAAGACACGGGTGGCTGCAGGTACAAGTCCACTTCCCCATGATCTAGATGCCCAGCCCAGACTGCCCCCTTCTAGCGCGGTCACCTGCTTGCAGCTGAGCAGCTTTTGGTCCCTCCGCCCTCCCTGCTGACTACACATAATCCAGGGCTCTTGGTACACCTGAAGTAGATGCAGGGGCCAGGCCAACAGGGGACCCCAGGATGCTGACCACCAAAAGGACAGTGCCCCTCAGTGTGACTGCAGATGGCCTTCCTGGAACTCCCAAGATTTACCGCATTTCACACATCACTTTCTGTTAGGACACAACAGCAACTTTCTTCTTAGTATAAGACACTTTCCACTTAAAATAAGTTTATTTAAGTACAAAGAGTGGGTCAATACAAAGAAAAATAGAAGGAGCCGTACTGGACCACAACTAAGCCTCTTCAGTATTCTGGCCTGGAGAATTCCATGGACAGGAGCCTGGCGGGCTATAGTCGATGGGGTCACAAAGAGCTGGACACGACTGAGGGACTTCAAGCCTCTCTGGGAGCCTGGGGTAACGCCCACAGGCCAGTCCTCCAGACCCCTGGGCCTCAGTCACTGTCGTGCCTGCGCTTCTTGCAGCAAGTTGAAGAGTCAGAGTCATGCCTAGGGAGACCACGAGATGCCTGGGCTGAGGGGCTCGGCCTGCCAAGCACACCTCATCTCCACCCCTAGGCAGCTGCACCTACTGGATGGGAGCAGGGGGCAGTGAGGAATCCAGCCGCCTCCCACGATCCTTTTCTTTTTTTCTTTTCTCTTTCTTGTGCCTCTTCTTTTTCTTCTCTTTCCTGCTCTTCCTGTGACTTTCAGGACTACAAGGGGGAGTGCATGAGTGCTAGAAGCCTCTGGGGCTTTGGGGGGTCTAGACCACAGTGGCCACTGACCATGTGTAGCCATTCCAACCTCAAGTCACTAAGAATAACTCAGTACCACGTGTGGCCAGCAGCTACCATGAGCAGCACAGACACGACTATGGCAAAAGGTCTGCAGGGCAGCACCTACCTGACAATCTCATTGCTGCTTCCAGCCCTCCCACTAGGATGCCCCTGCACTCTTGGGGCCAAGTGCTGACACCCTCCAGTGCCCCTGACCCTGCTGCGGGTTGGTGGGCAGTCATGAGCCTTCCCTAGGGCTCACTGCACCCCAAGGCTCCTCAGAAGAAAAAGAGGGCTGGAGCTGGGAACCTGACTGGAGAAGCAGCCAACATGCTGAGAGAAAGCAGTTCTGTGCCCTGGGGGGGTAGGGCCTTACCCCGGCTCCACCTTCTCCTCTGACCGAAGCTTCTTCTTGGCCAAAGCCAAGGAGGTCCCTGGCCGACTGCTCTCCACGCGGTGGTGCTGCCGAGAAATGCCACTCTGGGGGCGTGCAGTGTGCCCCGGCATACCGACAGGGAAGAACCAGCCAGAAGCTGGGAGAGCCTCCCCAAAGACGGCCTGCCTCGTAGCCCTCAACTGGAAGAGGTGCTCAGACCGACTCCCACCCCACCATGAGATCCCAGCATATTTGGGAGTAATTACCGTGAATACCGAAAGCCCCAGCTTAGCGGCCTCTTTGTCTTCCCGGGACAGCGCCACTCGCCCTACAGAGCCACTGCGGGAACGTGGGTAAAATACTCTATGGTGAAACACCCCCACGACAAGGGCCGCCCCCCATCCCCAGGCCTCCCTAGAGAAGTGGTTGGCCTAGATGACCCGCACTGGTTTCCACCTTAGGCAGCTGACAGTGCCAAGCCCCAAGAAGCCGCACCCTCGCGATTCCTGGGGCTCCCGAGGACCCCCCCCTCCGGCCCCGCACCTGGAGCTCCCAAGACCCAGAAGCCGGTCCACTCCCTTTTCGGGGTCACCACCTTCCCGCTTACAAACTTCGACAAAATCCTGTGGAGGGGAGTGCAAGTGCTCGCTGGAGAGCGGGATCAGCCCCCTCCCCAACCCAGCCCCACCCTCCAAATGAGCCCATCTCACCTCCTTGCTCAGGCCGGTGGGCTGCTTCTTTACGTTCTTGTAGCCTCTGCGGAGGCCGCGCGTGAGCTTCAGGGAACGGCGAGCCTCGCCTCGCCTCTTCCCCCAGCCACGCCGCGGTCCTACCCACCCCCGCCGCGCACCCACCCAGAAGTAACACCCCCCGCCACCGCCTCCCCACTCAAGCTCCCGAGGCACACTCACAGCGCTGCCATGAGCGCCTCCTGTTCCGCCTGCCTCACAGCCGCCAATTCCTGCTCCCGGCTCAGCCCAGCGCTGTTCGCCCGGCCCTTGGCGTACCAAGTGAGGTCACGGCCCTTCTGCCAGCGGCCCACCGGGGCCATCAGCGAGTTGCCTGCGGGAACAGAACGCCAAGCCCTCCGCACGGCCCGCGGCTCGGCGAACCCACAGCCCGCGAGCTCCGGGTCCCGGCGCCCCACTCACCCAGGTAGTTCTCCCTCTGCTTGTCAGTCTTCACATCCTCCCAGCTGAACTGGTCCTGCCCGCCGCGCACGCCGCCCCGGCTGGAGCCGAACATTGCGGTAACGTGCAGCCCTCTCCCCGGGATTCCAAGTACCAAGGCCCTACAGGTCCCAGCTCCCACTCCGGCGTCGCACACGGTGACGTCACTTCCGCGCCAGCCCCGCGCGCTTGCGCACTCTCCCCCTTCCCGCCCCGGGCGTCCTAGCCAGAGCGCCTGCACACTGACGCGACACAGCATCTGCACTTGCGAAAGGTGCGGCGGCTGTACCTAAGCATCGCGCTGCCACGACCGACAATTTTATAAATCATATTATGTGGGTGACGCCCCAGAGCCACAGTTCCCATTGCGTGCCGTGTTCCCGGGGCTGTGCTGGAGGGGTAGGCACGAGACGACTGAAGGCTTCCAACTATAGCTGTTGGAGGTGTCTGGGCTGTGCTGGAGGAGGGGTAGGCACGAGACAACGACTGAAGGCTTCCAACTATAGCTGTTGGACGTGTCTGGGCTGTGCTGGAGGAGGGGTAGGCACGAGACGACTGAAGGCTTCCAACTATAGCTGTTGGAGGTGTCTTATCAGGTAGCCGGCTGCCTGGGAGAGCGGCCAAGGTCAGGTCGTGCCTGTCACGCTCGGCCTCCGCCCTCGGGAGGACCAGCTGTGTCTAGTTTCCGAGGAAGCATGCAAGCACACCTCATTGCATTCATTCCCCCCGACAGCGCAGAGAATGCCTCAGTCACCCCCAAGGTGTTGGCAGTCACTGCTGATGGGTCAGTATCTGAACTAAACTGAGCTAGTTGTTGGGCAAGTGCAGTTCTGTTTATCATCACAGCAGACCAGATTAGACTCAATGATAACAATTCTAGTGAGTGGAGGAGTGCTACTCCACTAGCCAACCCCTGAATTGAATCCGTAGGGTGAACAAATGTTTTCTGAGGGATTTACAACAGTGTCAAGACTGTTATTTGAATGTCCTTTGTATTGATCTTTTCACAAGATACAGCTTCATCAACTCATGATTTAAAGACACATGCCCCTCCCTGCTCCACAGCATTCCCTAGGACACAGCAGCTTCCAGGCACCATCACTTTTTGGTCCAAAACTGCTTGTACTGCTCCACATCAAAGTCGTCAGCGAGCTCTGGCTCCTCCTTCTTCTCTTTCAGCTGGCCCTCTCGTTTTCGGAATCGTGCACGCCTTTCCTCTGGGGACAAGGAGTCCAGGTCCACAGGCATCTGTGGGGAGGAAGGGGTGTGTACACGGCTCAGGTGGAGGGTACCAGGATGTTCCCCAGGGTCTCCGCTTCACCTTGTTATCATCTACCACATAAGTTTAGGTTTTATGTGTTCTGTGGGTTTTCTCTCGCTTCAAAACTTTTTTTCAACCATACAGCTCACTGCTTTCTTACCTTGGTCTGTGGAGTGCATTCCAGGTCACCTTCTTCCCTCTCCTCAACCAAAAATTCTGACCCATGACTCACTCCCCTCCCAGTCCAGCAACAGTGGGTTCTAAGCCCACGAGCTCCTGGAGGAGTAGTTTCTACAGGCTAGGTCCTCCAGGACCTGATCCTAGGGAGTGTCGGGGAAGGAAGCTTACTGTGAGTATCCGACGTGGCTCTGGATAACGGATGTGGATGGTGGAACCATCCTGCTTGACCAGGAGAATAGGGTAGAGGCGTGCGTAGGTCTGCCGGTGCACTCGAGTGAGTGAGGCTCTGTTGCAGTCAGCCCGCCAAGAGGATGTATACAGGTAGCGGCAGCTCTCAGGGGCAGCCCTCGTCATCCCACACTGCCAGAGCAGGCTGCAGACACACGTGTGCTGGTCAGTGGCTGGCGCCAGGGCCAGAGTGGCCACGCAGCCCAGCTCCTGTGGGGGCACACAGCAACGCGCACCAGGGCAGGATGTGGTCAGAGCAGCTCCACTCCACATCCAGAACCCTGGTGGGTCTCTGGTGAGGCCTGACCCCAAGGCTATGGTGCTAGACTATAGCACTGAATGGGAAGCTGACTTCCAGGGGACTGCAAACCTGGTGTTGTGAACTGTCCATTTGAGTCCACCCCGTCCCCATTCACACCTTGAAGCCCTAACCCCAGTGAGATGGTGTCAGGAGGTAGGACCTTTGGATGGTGATTAGGGTTAGATGATGGTGGAGTCTCCACAGTATGATTGGTGCCCTTATAAGAAGAGACCAGAGAGGTAACTCTCTCCATATGAGGACACCACCACAAGGCAGCCATCTCTGAACCAGGAACCTGGTTCACCAGAACCCTGCTGGCACCCTAATCTCAGACTTCCAGTTTTCATAAGCTGCCTGTCTGTGTTCTGCTGCATTAGCCCAAGCCGACTGAGACACTCGGTCTACTTGGCTTCTGAGTGTGATGGGCACACAGCTCTTCTGCACAGTGCAGAGCACATGCTCTAAGGTGACAGAATAGGGCCTATTCACACCCCGCTCAACCCAGCTACGTGAGGCCACATTTGTCTCATCCACTTAGGACCTGGATTTCCCTGTCCTAACCTTGCCACATGACACCCGTCCCCACACCAGAGTCCCTTCCAGCCTGCTTTCATACAAACTTGAATTCCGAACCACAGATTGTACCTCAATCCATCTGTTTCCTGATATTCACATCAATTCAGTAGCTCCCACCAGACTTTCAGGACTTCTCTCTACACAAAGCAGTCACAGGCCATGCACAGCCACAGTATGGCAGCCTCTGCTTTGGCTGTGGTTCCCGCCACCCCACTGCAATTTCCAGCTGACACCTCAGACTGATGGCCCATTTCTTCCACTAGTATGATGGCCTGGGGTGAGAGAACTGTATCTTACTTGCTATGAAATCAGTCCCAGACCCTCCCTAGCTGAGTGCTCAGTAAATTCTGGCAAAATCCTCCAGAAGTGCAAGATGGGAGAAAGAAGTGGGTGAACTCCACCACCAGAGGAACCCACAGTGAGTTGGGCAGGGCCTGTACCTAAGCAACACCACGGAGCTCAGGGCACAGCCACTCCAGACAATCTGGGGTTGGTGATTCAGGAGGCTCCTGGAAGGGGCAGGAACCAACCCTTGAGTGGAAAGAGTGAATGCTTTCCCACCAGAACAGTGGCTGCAGTTTCAACATGAACCTTTTCCAGCACAAGGGCCCTTCTGGAAATGTTGCAACCAAGTCCCTTCCCCATCTTCATACTAACCCACAGCTCAGGTGCTACATCCTTCTTTCTAGGTTCCACAGAAACAATTTAAAACCTGAATTCATTCTCTCCTCCATCAGCACTCACTTGGGGAGATTTGCAGATGGGGAGGCAGTTCTGATGGGAAGAGGTCTGATGGGAAGAAGACCAAGGCCATGGTCTTCTCCAGACGTGGCCTGTAGGCTCTGAATAGGACAGTGGCCACCACCACATCAGTTTGGTGCCAGGTACTCACAAGTCACTTCCATTCCTCCTTCAACACTGTTAAGGTATCCATACATATGTGGTGGTGGTGATTTAGTCATTAAGTCATGTCCAACTCTTGCCACCCCAGGGACGATAGCTGGTCAGACTCCTCTGTCCATGGGATTTCCCAGGAAATCCCGAATACTGGAGTGGGGTGCCACTTCCTTCTCCAGGGTATCTTCCCGACCCAGCAATCAAACCTGGGTCTCCTGCACTGCAGGCAGATTCTTTACTGACTGAGCCACCAGGGAAACCCCCACACATATGTATTTGTATGTATTTCTCCAGATAAAACGCGCTGGCTCTGGAGGCTTAACTAAGGCTGCAAAGCCTAAGGCTGTTGAGTCGGGATTCTTCGGGTGGCCCCATTACAGGAGTCCCAAAGGGCCTGAAAGTCCATTCTTACCGAAGCAGGCTGCCCTTGGCCGACATTCCTCCTGAGAGCCCCTGCAGCACCTGAAGGCCTAGGGTCATTCACTGGCTCAGTGTGCAACTGCTAGGCAAGGAAATAAAAGATCTTTTTAAAAGACAGGACTTTCCACCTAATCGGTTCTCAACAAATCCCAGGCAGGAACAAAGCCATCTCGGACAGACTTTACCAGGTCAGTGCAAGTGTTGCCCAAACAATCTATGAGGCTTTCGGCCCTCACCTGGCATTAGAATTACCTGTGGGACGTCTCTGATCTACAGATGCCTCAGTTCTACTCCCCAAAACTTTGACTCAGTAAACTGTCTGCAGCAGGGCCTGGGCCCATTCTGGTGGGTTACTGAGTCAGACAAAGCACTCTGAGGATGGAATGCAACGTAAACGGTGATGACTAGCTCATACCTGTTTTCCAAGGTCATTTCATTCTCACAAAATGCAGCGAGGTAAGGATTACCAAAGAGCAGCCGCGGCTTACTAAGTCCTGACTCCCAGGGAAGCTGAGGTTTCCGCGGTGATAAACCAGTTGCTTCAAATGTCGAATACTTGATGTCTCAAACATTACGACCCCAGGAAGAGAGCCCTCCCTGTCAAGATTCCCTGCAGGCCTCCTTCCGCCTTAGGAGATGACTCAACAGGAAACCGCAATGCCATAAACCTCCCAGGTGATACCCTCAAGGGCGGCTAGCGGCAGGGCCCGGACCCTCCCTTGAAGGAAGCCCTCCAAGCCCGCGCGACGCGGCGCCTTTTCGGCACCAACTTGCCACCCTCACCGGCTCCGGAGCGGCCTCGAGGACCAGCGGCTCGGCCGCCACAGGCCAACGGGTGCGGCACTGGCCAGAAGTGAGTACACAGTCAAGGTAAACTTACTTTTCACTCCTCGTGTGCCTTCGCCCCGACGTCATCCGCGGGCGCAGGGTCTCGCGGCGCTGACGTACGGCCTTCCGAGGCGCGGCGAGGCCGGTGCAGCTCTGACTTACTTGCCCGCTGGTTCAGGCGGGTCTGGCGCGGCGGTGACGTAAGCCTCTGCGGGGCGGAGAGAGGCCGGCGCGGCGCGACGCTGTGACGTATGTCCGCCCGGGCGGCGGCGACGGCGGCCCTTCATGCTGCGGCGCCCGCTGGCCGGGCTGGCGGCGGCCGCCCTTGGCCGGGCCCTCTCGGACGGTGAGTGGCGGCCCCTCAGAGCGGGACGGAGTTCTGGGCGCGCGCAGACCACAGGAGGATCCAGGCCCGTGTGTCACGGTCTGAATCCGCGGCATAGAGGCAGGGACTGCCGCTACTCGCGTGCGAGGAGCCCGGACCCCGTGCTGAGCGCGGGTGTCGTGGGTCTCCTTCTGGGACTCGTGGGGTTGTGCTCGTGAATTCTGTCATTTCGCCAGCCACCGAAACTGCCCTCGGCGTCCCTCCGTGGTTCCCAGAGCTCTGTTTCAGGATAAGCAAAGCGGAGGGAGACCAGAATAGGGTAGTCTGCATGGAGTTACATTCAGCGAGGCTTCCCTTCACTTTGAAGTTTTATCCAGTGTGGCTCTGTGTTAGAATTGCCTTTGGTAGTTATTATTTTTACTTGGAGGAGAAGGCAATGGCACCCCACTCCAGTAGTCTTGCCTGGAAAATCCCATGGACGGAGGAGCCTGGTAGGCTGCAGTCCATGGGGTCGCTAAGAGTCGGACACGACTGAAAGACTTCACTTTCACTTTTCACTTTCATGCATTGGAGAAGGAAATGGCAACCCACTCCAGTGTCCTTGCCTAGAGAATCCCAGGGACGGGGGAGCATGGTGGGCTGCCGTCTATGGGGTCGCAGCGAGTCGGACACGACTGAAGCGACTTAGCAGCAGCAGCAGCAGCAGTGCAGAAGCACTTTTACTTGGACAATTAAAAAACTGGTTCCCCTGTATCAGTCCCCAAAATATAAGAGGAAATTATTCTGACATTGGAAGCTCCAAACAGTTTGTAAAACCCCTGCAGTCTGAGGACTTCATGCTGGACGCCTTGTGGACCCTGCAGGATGCAGAGGGGCAAAGAGGGAAAGCAGCTTGACACCCTTCTCCAAGGAGGGCCACAGAACAAAGCCCAAAACCCTGGGAGATCAGGGTTTTGAAGGCCCTTAGGTTGCCCCTGGTACAGCAGAGTCACCAAAGTCCCGATTAGCTCACCTGGCCTGCAGAAGTACGTAGTCTACGCCGCGCTTAAGGGAAATCCTCCCGGTAGTCCAGCTCTGGCGCTATGTTTGGTTCCCACCGCAGATTGCAAACCCAGGGCAGGGTCCTAGGTGGGCACAGCTGACTGCTCCACGGACTCCCAGACAGGAGGGCCCCTGGGACTGCCGCAGTTTCTTGGCCAGCCCCACAACCTAGCCCTGTTGGTCATTCCATACAGGAGCAGGTTGTTGGTGGCAGGCCTTTCTGACATGACAGGGGCATGGTAGTTGGGGTTCAGCTTCCCTGGGGACAAGACACCGCAAGTCTAGGTTGCTGGAGCTGCTCATCTGCTTTTTTTAGACATTCTTTTGGAAGCAGTGGAGGGGAATAAGCTTCCTTTGCCCAGGTGCTGGTTTGAGGAGGAGCAGTGAGGTATGCCACCTCGCTTGTTTTGACTGCCTTTCATAGGGGTGGATGGAGAAGGCAGTGGCACCCCACTCCAGTGTTCTTGCCTGGAAAAATCCCAGGGACGGGGGAGCATGGTGGGCTGCCGTCTATGGGGTCACTAAGAGTCAGACACACTGAGCGACTTCGCTTTCACTTTTCACTTTCATGCATTGGAGAAGGAAATGGTAACCCACTGCAGTGTTCTTGCCTGGAGAATCCCAGGGACTGGGGAGCCTGGTGGGCTGCCGTCTCTGGGGTCGCACAGAGTCAGACACGACTGAAGTGACTTAGCAGCAGCAGCAGCATAGGGGTGAGGGAGGTGAAATCTGAGGTGATGGTTGGCCAGTATGAGATGGGGCCAACCAGGACAGGAGGAGGAAGCCAAGATGTGCTTTTCATGGCTATCACTCATGCATGAGTCCCATGCGAGTGTCCCTTGGTGGTGTGCCTGCCCAAATGTGGGCTTTGCTGTCATTCGCCTCCCAGACCGTGACTTGTGAAGTGTGTTAGTCGCTCAGTCATGTGCAACTCTTTGTGACCCCATGGACTGTAGTTCAGGCTCCTCTGTTCATAGAATTCTTCAGGCAAGAATACTGGAGTGGGTTGTCATTTCCTCCTCCAAGGGATCTTCCCCACCCAGGGATCCAACTTGGGTCTCCTGCATTGCAGGCAGATTCTTAATTGTCTGAGCCACCAGGAAAGCCCATATGACTTGTGAGGGACCCAGGAAAACCTTTACCACTAAGAGGAATGTGGACTGGGTGTGGCTTCCTGTCTTATCATTAACAAGTTGAATTTCCTGCCACATGAACGCTCTCTCTGTCCTCTTGTAAGATTTCACACACTTGCCTGCACACACCAGGCCAGCTTGTAATCTGAGTTGGTGCCACACCTGTGACAGATGTAGTTTGCCTGGGCTCTCCTTTAGATTCTGAGAACACGTTGACCCAACCTTTGTCTGGAACTGGGAAGATCAGAAGTTTCTTTGAGTAGTAAGTAGATTCTGGGAGTTCTAAAATTGTACATTTTTCTTCAGCCATACCCAAACTTTTTTTTTTTAAAGACCTGAACTGTTCATTTCCATCTTTTGCATCGCGTTTAGCATAAGTCAAGAAACATGCTCAGAGAATTTGAGGAAGAGCAGGAGGGAAGGTGTCACGGTGTGGTTGGGGTGGAGGGAGGTGGCCCCAGTCCTCCAGGAGGACAGGGTGGGCACAGAGGGTGGGCTTGGGGGCCCTGGTGTGGCAGCGGCCCTGCACTCGGACTCTGAGCCTGGCTTCAGTGGCACGAGGCCTCTTCTCCTCCCGGGTCCTCCTCTGACCCTTGGTGTGCCCAGCCGTGGTTTCCTCCAGGTCCCTCTCTGATCCTGTGTGTGCTGGGCCTTGATTCTCCCTGGTGCCTGGCTGATCCTTTCTTCCCCTTCTGTGAGAGTGAACCTTCTCCACCCAGAAGGGGTCGGGCTTCTTCCTGCTCCATGGTTTGTATGTCCTGGACCCCTTTCCCCGTTCTCGCTCCCTCTACCTTCCCTTAGGGCTAGAACTGAGGCTCTCACATGAGACTGAATCTCAATTCTTCTCTATGGAAGGAGACCCAGATGCAGCTGTGTAGTGCCGTGATAGGCCTAAGTCCTCCACAGTGTGTGCGCTTCTTGCCATGGTGTGGCTTCTTGCTTCTTCCCTGAGAGGGCCAAGCTTCCTCCATGCAAGGCATGGTCCCACCCTACTGTGAGAAGAAGTAAAAAGGAAACACTGGCTCTCCCACTTCAAATTAGGTTCTTGAAGGTGAAGTGTTTTCTGAAGGTCACTGGGCCGGGACACGTCCCACATGTGGAGCGCCTGAGGCCACGGCCAGAGAAGTTCTTCCGTCCCACACAGCCTGTTTGGGGGATGGAGCGTGGCCAGCCGTCCTGACCCAGATGAGCGCAGGTCTAGAGTGCTGATGGGGCGTGACTCTCCCTTCTCTGTCCCCAGAGGGCTGTGCCTTGTCTTAGGCTCTCAGAGAGGACAAAGTGGTGGCCATGCCCCGCCCTTGGGACGGGACGGGAAGTCGGGTAGAAGCAGAAGGGAGAGCAAACCCCCCAGGTCTGCCTGAGGAGCTCCTTGTGAAGAGAGCATTCCAGAACACACAGGCTTGCACCAGCGATTCCTACAGAAATTGCATCCCTCATCCTTATTGGTGTCCTTGTGAAAATTTCCAGTATCTTGCCGGGAAGCTGGAGTTTGGAATTGTGAAATAGTCAAGGAGTAGGGGCGACAGAACATTCCTAACTGCCAGTCAGTTCTATCAGGAGATGGGGCCAGAATCAGCCTCGGGGGCTGGGGCACTTGGTCACTGGGACCAAGAGGCCTTGAGCTCGGTCCCACACTGAGTGTGCCCCTGTCGGAGGAGGCTTTCGTGCACACTCTTGTCACCGTGGTCCCTGGGTGGAGCCCAGCACTCAGCAGCTCCCCAGGTGCCTTCTGCCAGGCTCGGCCACTCCGACGGGGTCTGTGTGGTTCAAACCTTTGTGGTGAAAGGAGACAGCCTCAGGGAGGGACCCCACAAGAGGAAAGACTACAGAGATGCACAGATGAGCTTGGCCGGCTAGATCCCACCCACCTCGAGGCAGTGGTGCTGGGTGGTTCCCTCTCCCCTTGTGCCCAGCAGTGTAACCTTTGAAGAAGGTTGAATGAATGACAGCTCTGAAGAGGCCTGGGGCCCGGGCTTGAGGGGCAGGTGGGGACTCGGGAGGACACCCTGTGAGGCAGAGCCGGCAGGGTGCAGTGATGATTTGGACCCACGCAGGCAGTGAGTGTCGCAGCCATCAGCCAGTCCCCCGGGTGCGCGTACGTGCCTGCTGGTCACTGCCCGTGGTGGTTGGGCTGGGGGTGGGAGGTCTCAGCGGGATGCAGGGGCTGTGTCCCTGCCCCCAGAGTTCCGACATGGGACATAAAGCCAGATGGAAGCCAGGGTTTCGAGGCGAGACGATGAGTAAGACTTTTGCACAACATGGCCCGTGAGGGTTTCAGGCGCTGGGACTTGCATGTGTAGTAATTGGTCCTGATTGAAGACGTGTCTTCTCTGTGTAGTTTTCCAGTGTTCAGATGTTAGAGCTTGTGACCACAACATCTAGCCATGGCTGCATGCATGGGAAGCAGAGCAGGAACTGCCAGGGGAGTGTGTTAGGGTGCCTGTGCTAGCCTGGAGCACAGAGCAGGTAAGGCACAGCCTGGGTGTTGCTGGCAGGTGTGTAGTTGTGGGTCTGGGATGTGAGGGTGGGGGACCTGCCCAAGTTGGGCGTGAGGAAAGGAGCAGAGTGTTCCTGAGGGGGATCTTCATAGGCAGGTGTGATGGGTCCTCCGCTCCCTGGAGGTGGATGCCCCAAGTTGGGTCCAGAAGGTGCCAGGTGCACCCACCAAGTGGAGCGTTTGTTGCTGTGAGCAAGGCCCCTGGAGGCTTTCTGGTTCACCTCTTGTGAGACCTGGCATGTGTCCACTTTGGTGTTACCCCTGCCCTGGGGAAACTCACATTCCTGTGGCTGGGGCCTGGGAAGACCTAGGATGCTGAACGGCCACAGCTGCCCCTGCTTGCGAGGTTGGCAGGGACATGTGTGCAGTGGTGACTTGGCACAATCCAGAGGCCAGCCAGTGGGTGACAGACCCCAGCCTCCATACTCCCTTTCCAGGGCCCCTCTAGAAGCAGCAACCTTGCTCAGGGACCTAGTGACCCCCAGTATCTCCTCTGCCCTCCGATATCCCTCCCCCATAACTCACCCAGCACCCTGGTCACTCAGCACCTAGAAAGTCAGGACAGGCTGGGCTGGGCTGCCCACAGGATGTTCGTTCTGCAAAGGAAGGGACTTTATGAAGGGCAGTGTGAGGCAGAAGTGAGACCTTCCCTTGCACCAGTCCTTAGGGTAGCAAGGGTGCTGTGCTCTCCTGGGCAGGCAACAGCAGTGGGCTTGGAGTCAGACACACAAATGTGTGGGCATTTGTATGCTGGCGCTGTGTCTGGGGGGGAAATCAGGACCCCAGAAAGGAGCTGTGAGTCAGTGGGACTTGCTGTCTTACAACAATGCACTGTTGGCTTCCCTGGTGGCTCAGATGATAAAGAGGCTGCCTGCAGTGCGGGAGACCTGGGTTCAAGCCCTGGGTCAGGAAGATCGCCTGGAAAAGGAAATGGCACCCCACTCTAGTATTCTTGCCTGGAAAACCCCTCGGATGGAGGAGCCTGGTGGGCTACAGTCCATGGTGTTGCAGAGTCGAACACGACCAAGCAACTTCACTTTCACTATTCTAGTAGGAAACTGGGACGGGACAAAGGAGCTAAGAACTGGCCACTCAGAAATGACAGAGCGGTGGTGAGCTCCTCTGGATCCATTTCTTCTATCTCTTTCAGCAGGTGGTCATGTCTGATTCCCGAGTCCTTCTTCAGGGCGTTTGCATACAGCCTGATGGTCCCAGAATAGCCATGCTTTAGCCAGATTACCCAGGTTGGCCTACATTGCAGATTAGGAAAGCAGTGCCCACCAGGGGGCCTGCTGGAGAGCTGCCCACACAGAGTGGCCTGTTCCTCCCGGGCCTCACTGCTGGCCACCACTGCTACCTGGGGACCTCCACACAGAGCACTGCAGGGGCAGGCCAGCTCATCACACGTGCGTCTGGGCTCTGCCTCCCTCTGGGGCAGTGCATAGCCTGCTAGCCCCTTAGCTTAGTGCCAGCCTTGATTCCTGTCTTCTGCGGCTCCCAGTGCACCTAACCTTCCTCAGCTCGTCTTGTCACATGGCTCGGGAGGCAGGTGCACTTCTCGGGTGAGGAGCAGCGTTTCCCTCTGTTGAGCAGGTGGTGCGGGCTGCACTAGGAGGGATTTAGTGCTCAGACAGTGGGGAGCAGGCAAGGATTACCACTGTCTCAGCTCAGCCAGTGCAGCCCCAAGCTGAGCACAGAGGCTACTCAGAAGGTAGGTCCTATATGAGGGCTGCAGGGTGGTCCAGTGGGGATAGAGCAGGCTCAGCTGATCCCTCCAGACCTCTCCCACCCTTCCTGCCCTCGGTGTTCTCACCTGTGGCAGGCACCCTATGTTACGAGCTGGGAGGGTGATGCCCTGCTCTCCTGCTGGCTTCATGAGACCCAGGTATCACAGAGGGGAGTCAGGGACCGTGGGATTAGCTCCTCACTTTTCAATGGAAGTTCCCAGAACAGACCTTGGGTTCCACTGACTTTGACCAAGGACACCTCCGAAGTGTGGTGCCAGGAGACACAGGAATTGGGACCTGGATGTGCCCCTCCCAGGAGCCAAAGTCCAGGCTCCTTGAGACGTAGGGTAGTAGTGGACAGCTGGGGAGGCCACACATTTGTGGTCGGTGCACATGTCACCACCCACAGGGAGGCATAGGCGGGGTTTAGGCATGGCTCTGAGTGGTGGTACCTCGGCTCTGCCTCATTGCTGGGGTGAGTTCACTTGGGCACTGCAGCCACCGCCATACACAGCAGCATGTCCACCTCCATGCAGCAGGGAGCAAGGCCCTGCTGAGACTTGCCTCTCCCCCCGCCTCCCCACAGGGATGTCAGGACCAAGGCCCGTTGTCCTGAGCGGACCCTCAGGGGCTGGGAAGAGCACCCTACTGAAGAAACTCCTGCAGGAACATGGCAGCATCTTTGGCTTCAGCGTGTCCCGTGAGGCCCCGGGGAGGTGGGGGAGGGTCCAGAAGAGACTGGGGACAAAGACCCTTGCTAACATGCCCTGATGCACCGCGCCCACTGCCACACACTGGGGTGGAAGCCCCCACACTGCCGACCCCAGTCTGTAGCCTCCCTTCCCACACCTCTGGATGGGCGGCAGGCCACGGGGCAGGCCCTGGGGATGGGATACTTGAGATTCCAGGTGTCCCAAGGCCATCGCTGTTACTTATTCCTAGACACGACAAGGGACCCGAGGCCAGGAGAGGAGAACGGCAAAGGTGAGCTTGGCCAGATGGCCCTGTGCTCTGGCACAAGACGCTAGCAGCCCAACGCTCGTCAGGGGCGCCTGAGTCTGTCTCCCGTCTGCACCTTCTCCTTGCAGATTACTACTTTGTGACCAGGGAGGTGATGCAGCGCGACATTGCTGCTGGAGACTTCATCGAGCACGCCGAGTTCTCAGGGAACTTGTATGGGACCAGGTGGGCGGTGCTTTGGGCCTTCCCTTCCTCTCATTCCCCCAGGGACCAGGAGTGGGTGACCCAGGCAGGGGGTGTCTGTAGGCCCTGGGGGTCTCCCCTTGGCTGGGCCCCAGGTTGGGGTTTCTCTCTGCCGGCTGTCTAGGCACTTGAGGCCAAGGACTCAGCCCTCTAGAGGTCATGATGGAGCTTGAGTCAGAAATCTCCGGGCTACCGACTCCGGGCCCAGCCCCACTTGTGTCTCCTGGCCAGGCTGCTGTGAGAAGTGGGCCAGACGAGGAGCCGGCGTGCAGGGAGGACTCAGGGGACCTGTGTCTTAGGGGTCTGCAGGTTTCATGTGGCCCTTCCCCTCCAGTCAGTAGGGTAGCCTGGGAAGGGTCCCTGGCAAAACAGCAGCTGCACCCCCTCCCACGCTACCAACCAACCAGAGCAGGGTCTCTGCTGGCTCCTCCCATCTGACTCACAAGGCCCAGGAGCAGTGTCCTGACTCAGGCAGGCAGGCCCAGGCCTGCCTCTGTGCACAGCCGGTCCCTGAGCCGCCTGGCTGGGGGAGGCGGGCACCGCCAGGACCCATCGTCCTCTGCCCCGGGTGCAGATGGGCAGAGCAGTGGGCCACTGAGGGGGGTCATTTGGCCACTATTGAGACACACAGGACCCACTGAGGGGCGCTCCCCCCAGCGGGTGAGGAGCACATAGTACTTGGTGACCCCTGGGTGAGGGGCCAGGGCCTGCAAAGGGCGGCCAGGAGGTGAGAAAGCCCAGGGGCGTGTCCTGTTGTGCAGTGGGGGCCAGAGCATCCCTCCCCACGCAGGGCCCCCGCAGGCAGGACATGGGAGGGGGTTGCCATCACCAGCCTGGGGACGTGAGCCAGAAGGTAGTACAGACACTTTTGGAGGCGTGATGGGCGGGTGGGACTGGTTGAGGTGATGGCGTGGTGTGGGGCCTGGGGGGAGGTGCCAGGAGAGGGAGAGGCTCTGGGCCGGGGTCTGAAGGTTGCTACTCCCTAACAGACACACTCCCTACCACCACCCCTGGACCAGCAGAGGGCCCCCTCGTGCAAGCGTTGCTCGGAGTGCTTCCAGAATGAAGGAGCAGATGCCAGTTAGAGTAGGCCCTTGTGGGCACCCCCAGACAGACCCAGAGCGGGGGATGGGGGATGAGGTCCCACTGAGGCTCTCTGAAGCCGCGGGGGCTGCTAGGACTGGGGCGCCCACGGCTGAGCGGCTCCCCTCCCCTCACTCCCCAGCAAGGCCGCCGTGCGGGCCGTGCAGGCCATGAACCGCATCTGCGTGCTGGACGTGGACCTGCAGGGCGTGCGCAACATCAAGAAGACCGACCTGCGGCCCATCTACATCTTCGTGCAGCCGCCCTCACTGGATGTCCTGGTGGGGGCCGAGGCGGGGCGTGGGGGGCAGCCCCGCGTGCTCGGACCTTCTGACCTCGTGCTCTGTCTCAGGAGCAGCGGCTGCGACAGCGGAACACAGAGACAGAGGAGAGCCTGGCCAAGCGTCTGGCGGCTGCCCGGGCTGACATGGAGAGCAGTGAGTGAGGGCGCCCAGCACGCGGCCTCCCCTAGACCCCCCCACACCCCGCAGGAGACCAGTCCCCCCACCAAGGGGCGCAGGAGGGCTGGAGCCGTCACCCAGCCCTGTGGTCCCTGTGAAGGGTCCCCAGACCCCCGCTCCGTTCCCAGAGCTTCCACTGACCCTGCCCCCACCCTCAGGCAAGGAGCCCGGCCTGTTTGACCTGATCATCGTCAACGACAGTCTGGACAAGGCCTACTGGGCCCTGAAGGAGGCGCTCTCCGAGGTGGGCTGGGGTGGAGGTGGGGCCTCAGACATCTGTGTGGCAAACGGGTAAAGCAGGCTGGGACAGGCGATGTGGTGGCCCCAGGCCCTGGGCGAGACCTTCCTTTCCTCAGCCTCTCTTTCTCTCTGGCAGGAAATAAAGAAGGCCCAAGGCACTGGTCAGTCCTGAGGAGGCCCGCCAGCTGTGTCCTCTCAGGTGGGGCCCAGGGCCTGGCGCCCACGTCAGTGGGCCAGAGTTTCCTGGCAGTGACTCTGCTCACCTCAGCTGGGACCCAGAGACAGGGCGCTGCCCATCTTCCCTCACCCCCTCCGTGCTTGGAGGACCTTGTCTCTTACCCCCATGCCCCACGTCCATTTCTAGGCTTCCTCCCCACCATGCCCTGTCAACCCCTTACCCGTGGAAGCCAGGCCAACATCCAAATAAAGAACTGCTGGGTTAGAGTGTCCTTGAGCCCTTGGATCATGGCCCTGGGTGGGTGGGTCCACAGTACACCATTCCAGAGCCACCCCGTCCCCACTCTGGACAGCCCTGCTCTGACTGGCCACCCCCAGAGGGCAGCAGCCGCCTTACACCTGTTGCTCTGGGCTGCTGGCCCCCAGAGAGGCTGCTCCTGAGCTGCCGCACACTCCTTGCCCAGGACTCCCCCCCCAGGTGGGTGCAGGACCTCATCTCCCACTGTATCTGAGTAGCCGTCGAGGCTGGGGTCAGAAGGTCCTGGGGCTCATCCTTCTCAAACCACTCCTCCTCCCGGTCCCTGACCTGGGCTGAGAGTGGCAGAGGGACACTGCAGACCTGGAGAGGGACGGAGCCTGCCCTGGGGCAGGGAGGAGACGCCTGCCTCTGGGGCCTTGTGCACAGCCCCGTGGGGATCTGGCTGGCCCTGGAGAGGCCCGCCCGGGGAGGATGTCTGGGGGCCTCTGTTGGGGTTCCAGGCTCTGGAGTCTCAGAAGATGCCTTCAGAAGCCACCCAGCTCAAGTCAGGGCAGCTGAGCTGTATCAGTACTAGACACAGGGGGCACTCGCCTGGGCCCTGGTCCACGCCCAGGCCATGTTCTGCCATGGAACCCAGACAGATGGTAGATGCAGGCTGGGAGGAGGCAGGGAGCCCGCGCAGGAACAGAAAGCCTGGGCTTCATCCCAGAGCCCGGATAGACAGTGAGGGCAGGTGAGAGCTGGGCCTGAAAGCTGGATGGCAGGCAGAGGGGTGCTACAGAGCCTCCACCCTGAGGGCCAGTGAGACGGGGCTGGGCTGCCTCCTGACCTGCTGTGTAGCTGGGAGAGGCTGCTTCCCGCTCTGGGACCCGTCCAGCCCCAGGGACAATCAGGGATTCAGACCCGGGGCCACGGGGGGAACAATGGAGCCCTTGAAGGCCCTCCCCCCACATTGTGCTTGGCGGTGAGAGGTGGCCCTGGGTCGGGCCCTGGACTTAGCTGGGTGCACACTCAGGAGGGCTGTGTCCAGCTGGCCAGCAGGTGGAAAGGCTCAGAAGGACTTGTTTCCTGGCCTGGAAAAGGTAGGATGTCACCAGGAGACCATGGGTGGGGTGCCATTTAGGGCTGAGCGGCACATTCTTCACTCTGGGTCCGCAGTCCCAGGGGCCTAGGCACGACTCTGGAAACAGCCAACACCAAGAGATGACAGGTTCTGGGCCTGACCGGCCCTCCATTCTGGGGGTCTGTCCATCTCAGGTCCCCTGCCCTCAAAGGAGCCAGATGGGTGCAGTGCAACTCGAGGGCAGGAGGAGGTAGAGGCAGTCTGCCCCCACCCCCTGGAGGCTGCTAGGCTAGCTGATGAGGAAGGAGGGAAGGGGAGAGCCCCAGCAGCTGGGACCCCTCAGGCTGTGTGGGGCTGGCCAGCCCCCGCCAGCTCGGCAGCTGCGGTGTGTCCAGAGGCTGGGGCCTTGGGCTCTTCAGTCCTGGGTGGAGGCTGGAGAGCCCCACCTCCTCCACATGGACAGACAGACTGGTTGGCACACCTGCGTGCTGTCCACCTTGCTCCTGGACTGGCCTTTATGTAGCCGTGGGCATCTTCCTAAACCCCCACTTGTGGGCGCCTGCTAAGGCCTGCCTCCTCAGATCTGGTTCCTGGAGGTGAGCAGAGAGCAGAGCAGACTCCTGTCCTCCAGGAGCAGGCCCTGCTGCGCCACAGATGTGAGTGAGTTGTCTGGGTCGGGGTGTGTGCAGGGTGGCTGGGCAGGACTGGGGAGTGGGACTGGGCGGGCGTCCTGACAAGGCATAGTGTGGCTGAGGCACACAGCCGGTCCTGTGGTACGTCGGCCTTCGGGGGAGCAGGCACTAGGGCAGGGCAGGGAAAGTGACTGCCACAGACTGAGAAAGATGGCAGAGTGCGGGGTGCACTGGCTTTACTGTGGCATTCTGAGGCAGCTCCAGGGTAGACGGCTAGGAGGGGTGGACAGTGGGGCACCCCATGGGGTCTGAGGGGCGAAGCATCCTGCTCTTGGCCAGTGGTGACTGGGGAGGTCCTTGAGGGCCCTGAGCTCAGGCAGGGGTCCTGCTTCAGCCTCCCGCCCTTGTTCCTCTTGACACCTTCCTCTGCCAGAGCCCAGCGTTCTGCGGCCTGGGCTCCCCTGAGGCAGGAGCAATCCCGGCCGCTCCACTGTGACTCACTCCCCAGGCTTGGCCCCACCACACCCTCCACCCTGCAGGAAGCCCCTCACTTCCCAGGTTCAGGCTAGAATGGAACAGGCGGCCCTGGTTCCTCAGCAGACCCAGTGCTGTGGCAGAGCTCCATTGCTTCCGAGCATGTAGTGGGGAAGCCTCACTTCCCAGAGGAAAGCCACTGCTGGGGGTGGGGGGGAGGGGGGTACAAGGCAGAAGGCGGCGTGCATACGTGTGTGTGTGTGTGAAAGTGAGGATGAAGGATGGGTGTGCAGATGCTTGTGTAAGTGTGTATCCATGTGTGAGAGGAGGGACTACAGAGCTGGTCAGCTCTGGGCTGGGCAGGAGCAGGTCAGGTAATCATCCCTCAGGACCCATGAGGATATGGGTTTTGTTCGGAGAGCCCTGGGTTTCCTGGGACCCCACCTTGGGGTGCCTGCAGGAAGGGAAACGGGTAGGCGGCTGGGAGGGGAACCTGGTCACTAACCGGTGTCTACATGGTGTGGGAGGCTGTGGTGTTCCCTGGAGTTGCTGGGGGCAGGTGAAGGTAGAGGAGCCCCAGGCCTGGGTTCTGGGCACCTGAGGTGGGGGAGGTACACACCTCTCACTGGCCGGGGGTCCAGGTAGGACATGACAGGCGTCTAGGGCAGGGGCCCGGAGTGGGCAGGAATGTGGAGGACCACCCACAGAAGCATCACAAAGCTGACAAGGGGAGATCTGAGCATCTAGGGCCCTGCTGTGGGGAGAGCAGTCTTGGGGGCTTGGCGCCAGTGGAGGCAGGGAGAAATTCCTCTGGGTATGCAGTGTTTGGGCCTGAGCAGTGGGCGGTGCTGCAGCCTCACTCAGAACTGTCCCTGACAGGGTACTTGGATGGGTGGGTGGGCACACAGCAGGAGGGAGACCCTAGCCTTGGAGGCCCGTAGAGGTGGGGTTTCCGGAACAGGCCCTGGTCCTTTATAAAGACCGCAGTCTCCTGGGGTTGAGTCCACCTTGGGCTCCTTGAAGGTGCTCATATGTCAAGGAGGGACCACCCAGTGTCCGCTGCACCCAGGAGTCCTCAGGAAGGGGAAGAGGCTACCTGAGGTGCTGCGATTCCCAGGGAAGCGTTCCACCAGTCCTCTTGGTGAGCCGAGCACTCTGGAGTGGGGAGCAGGCCAGCAGCCCCACTGCAGGCAGAGGAAGCCCGCCCACAGCACGAGGGGGCACGTGGAGGAAGCTAGGCTGGGGTGGGAAGGAAGGGGCTGGGCAGGCCGGGCCTCACTGTACTGCAGGAGGCGGCCCTGGGCACCTCTGGGTCCCAGTCTCTGACCAGCCCCTCAGGGCCTTCGTTCATATCCAGGGGTGGAAGGAGCTTGAAGGGGAGAGTGCCCAGCTGCCCACCTCTGCAGAAGCCACTCTGCTGGTGCCAGAACCAGGGCTAGAGGGCCCAGCTCACCCCAGCACAGGTCATCCTGATGCCCCTGGAGCCCAGAGTGTGCGCCTCCCACCCTCCTCCCAATAGGGTGCCTCCTCGGGCAGCTCTAGGTGAAGGTGATGCCAGCTCCCTTCACGGGGAGCCCCAGCATGTGCCCTGCTCACTGGCCAGTCCCCCCTCCCTCCCCAGCTCCACCCTCCGCTGAGCACTCCCAGGCCTGCCCCTTCCCAGGCCTTGACCCCAGGTACACCTGGCCCTCTGTCCTGTGTCCCACTGAGTGGCCGCTACCCACACTTGCTGTAACATGTAGCTCTGGGGGGGATTCCCTTTGAACAGATGCCAGAGGGCCCAACAAATGCCAAGAACTTGTTCCCTGAGGGGCCAGCACCCCCTCATACACCTTCCTCTCCTGCTGGCCCAGCCAGGGCCAAGCCCTCACTGGCTGCCTCCTCCCGTTAGCACCAGACATCTGTGGGCCTGGCCTGTGCCTCCCACTTCTCCAGCTCTGTGTTGGGGTCCTTGTACCCCACAGCCCCAGGACTGGTCACTAGTGAAAGTCCCCGCTGTGTATGTGAAGCCTCCAGACACACAGAAATGTGTTCCAGATGGGAAAATATAGGGAGAAGGAGCTTGTCGTGAGGGGTAGGAAGCCACTTTAAATAAGGTTTCTTATTTCACAACACCTGTGGTTTACAGAGAAACTATGAAGAGGCCAGGGAGACTTCTCATTTGCCCCCGAGCCCAGTTCCCCTGTGGCATGCTTGTCACAATCGGTGCACCAATATTGAATCGTTGCCATTAACCAAAGGTGCCTCCCTTTCCACCCGTGTACTTTGCTCTCCTGAGGGCCCCTGAGCAGTGACTGTCCTCATGGCTCCTTGACCCCTCTTGTGGGGGACTTCCTCAGACTTCCTTAGTTTCTGGTGCCCTTGGGATTTTGAAGGTCAGGTAGTTTATAAAGCCCCTCCTGGAACTTGTTTCAATATATCTCATGATTGCCTCTGGCGAGGGTTTGGGAAGAAGGCCTCGGGGGCAGCAGGCTCTGTGCTCTCAATGCGGCTTCTCACTTTGGGCGGGGATGTCTGTCACAGCCTGCTGTCTGTCAGGCACCCTCCTTTCCTCCGAGCTGTGCTCTCTGGAGGAACACCCTCCTGGAGGTCACAGAGGCAGCATGAATATTTAGAGTTCCCTTCTCCCCCATTTAGTTAGTTATTGTATCGTTTGTATCAGTGGGGACTCATATTTTTTACCTTGGGCTATAATCTGTAAACCAATCGATAATAGTACTTTACTTTATTGGCCTAATTGATCTGGTTTCAGACACTGGGATCTACTTCCCTCAGCTCCCATGTTGTGTCCCTTTGACTCGCCTCCGTGTGTGTGTGTGTGTGTGTGTGTGTGTGTGTGTGTGTGTGTGTGTGTGTGTGTGTGTGTGTGTGTGTTAGCACTTCCTTCCTCTGACACCAAGAGATGCTTCAGGCTCGTTTCCTGCTGCTGCCCTGCAACCAGCTGTTTCTTCACTAGCCCAGTTTCCTTTATTGGAGAGTGGGACCAAGGTGTGTTCAGCGCTGTGGGGTGTTTTTCCATGTAGGCTTGACAGGCATGGTGTATATGCAAGTGCCTCTTCTTGTCCATACTGAGCTGAAGGTGAGTTCAGACCCACATAGCCAATGCTAAGCCATGATCATATGGAACATTCCAGCCCTCTCCTGTCACTTGTCTGTAACCCCCACACAGTGAGAAGCCATGCCTGCTCCCCATTCGCCCGGGGTTCAGTCCAAGTGCGCAGGAGCACAGAGCGCCCGGCAGGGTACTGGGCTGGCCTCGCAGGAAGTCGGGTGGAGGGACTGGATGAGGGGCGGGGCTGTGGGCGGGGCGTGGGCACGGACAGGATGGGTACTATCAGAAGCCTGGGGAGAGCGGGGCTTCCGCGTTGTGGGGAGCGAAAGGGGGTTGCTGGTGCCCTGGGGCCAGGTCGCTTGGCATTTTCCTCCAAAGTCGGGAGGAGTCGCAGGAGCACAGGTCGATGGGCTCCTGAAGGTGCCAAGCGGAGGCGAGGTAGGCCCAAGGGGCTGCAGGGCGTCTCTCCTGATGAAGCAGATGGAGTGCAGGGCAGAGAGCTGTCCAATATAAGCCCACGTGGGACGGAAGCCAATTTGGAGGGAAATTTTGGGGTCTGGTCTTCTGGGATTTGTTGTGCCTACTGGCATCCATCTGCCTATGTGGAGGTGGCAGCTGGCACTAGAAGTCTAGATTCGGGGGACCCCCAGTGCATGGCACTTAAGATGGTGCCCAGAGCTGGTCAGCATCAGCCCCCTGATCACAGAAAGATCCTGCTGTGACTGCGTGTGTGACACAGGCCCTGCACACACATGCACACAGGCATGGGCCCCTGGATCTAAAGAGCCAGAACCTCCGCCACACACCCAGAGCTTGCCTGAGCTTCCCCACTGGCACTGGGGGAAGGTGGGAGGTTTCCTCCCACAAGGCTTGCACCCTCTTTTCTCCACATGACTCGTCTCTGGGGAGGCTCTAACTGCACCTGGGTCAGCCCCCCAGGGCAAAGTGCCATCCTTCACACCCCAGGGCACGGTCACCCAGTGCCATGCTAGAGCTGGTCTCAAGAACAATCCCCCCGCCACCCGGTAGGTGTCTCCTGGCATTACTCATGGGCCTTGTGGTACATTCACACCACAGAAGTCGGTGAACACTACACCACGGCTCTCCCACCAAGAGCCAGTTGTTAAATACCACACACTGAGGGTCGGGATTGTCCTGGCACCATCACCTTCCCTCCTGTTTCTCCACTGGCATCCATCTTGGAGAGGAGAAAAGTCGGGACTGCTCTGTCATCCCTTTTCTGGGTTCCTGCACAGTGGGGCTGTGGGCCCCAGCCTCCCGTGATGTGGGACTGTCGAGGTCAGGGATGGGTTCAGGTCCTGAAAGAGGGCTGAGGTTCAAGCTGAGGCAGAACGTCCAGCTGAGTTCACCACGACCTTCATGAGGCACATTCCTTCTTGAGGCACAGGTATATCACACATGGCCTGGAGGGCTGGGCATGTGCCAATCTGTGTACCTGTGAATGTGTGCCTGCACACAAGTGCATTGCACATATGACTGTGTGTATACATATGTGTGCACTTGTATACTTGTGAGTGTTTGCATGTGTGTGGCTCTGAGAGGGGCGTTGCACACAGATGTAAGGAAATAGGGTCACTTCCCCAGGAATCCCGGCTGCCCCCTCTTCCTGCCCCCACCCCTTGCTCCGGGAGAGGACCCAGCTCAATAAAGAGGGCCGGGAGCCCTGAATGCCCCTGCTGTTCCATTCCACACCTGCCCACACTGCTTCCCAGGCCTGTTCGAGAAAGAGGGGACCAAAAGCATCAGGGGTCTTCAGCCCCCAAACTGCACAGGAGCAGGTACTGGTGTGAAGGAAGGAGGGTGGGTGTTAGGAGGCTTCAGCCCCCTCCCAGAGGCACAGGGCTACCAGAGTGCGCGCTCCTGCCCACTGAGCCCCTTCTAGGCACAGTCCCCCTCAGAGGTAGCTGATCTAAGAGGAGCACTGGTCCAGGGCCTGGCCAGTGGCCACAGGGCTGTCTGAGTGTCTCAGGTGCCCGAGTGTAGTTGTGCGTGTGCTTCATGCTGTTTGAGGGCCTTGCCGCACATGGCGCCACCTTGAACAGACACCTGGGCTTACCTCCGCCCTCAGCCGGGCTGTGCAGAGGACATGGGAGTGCTGCCATAGGAGGGAGTCGCAGCCTGGAGGGTGGGCACCAGTCCCTGGCACAGCTGAATCGGTAGGGGTGGGGGAGCATGGCCATGATCCCGAGTGAACATCCTCTTTAGGATGTGGAGGGAGCTGGGAGGGGGTGCTGTTGGGAGATCTGGAACTGAGGGGGCTGGAGGCTGACAGAGCCACTGGGTCTGGAGGTGGATGGGATCAGGGTGTGATGGGGAAGCAGTAGGGCACTGGAGGCTGAGGGAGGCCCACTGGGACTCGGGGCCTGGGGAACTGTGGGCTGATGGGGACTGGAGTGGCTGCAGAGTGAAGGCCAGGCAGACAGGGCTCAGGTGGGCCCCTGGCACGCTGGAAACGACTCCAGAAACCGGGGTGCTGCAAGGTGGGAGCAGGCATCTGAGCGGAGGCTGCTCTGCTTTCTGGTTGCCCCTATAGAGGCAGCTCACCTGATGGACTCCCTATTGCTCTCAGGGCCTGGGGTGGGGTCCCCACAGGCTGGGGGACGAGCATGTCTTGCCCAGGGCCCTGCTTTGCTGCAGGGTAGGGGAAGGTGGGAGGGACTGGCCTTGTTCCAGGCCACAGAGACCTGGGGCCAGGTCTTGGGGCAGCCAGGGCATGTGCTCAGCAAGGTGGCCCAGCGTCTGTCCTTGTAGACTCTGTCCTCTGGCTGCAGAGGCCCCAGCCTCTCCCTGTATCCATCCTAAGGCAGGGTCAGGACTTGGGGTGAGAGTGGTACCCCTGGAGGGGCTCTGGTGCCACTGTCCATCCCCCCCACCCCACCCCATCAGCCCTTGCCCCCATTGTCCTTGCCCAAGGTTGAGCTCCTGCTGGTGACCTGCAGGTCGTATCCCCTGCCCCTATGACCAACATGAGCTGGAGTTTCCTGACGCGGCTGCTGGAAGAGATCCACAACCACTCCACGTTCGTGGGCAAGGTGTGGCTCACGGTGCTGGTGGTCTTCCGCATCGTGCTCACCGCTGTGGGCGGCGAGTCCATCTACTCCGATGAGCAGACCAAGTTCACGTGCAACACGCGGCAGCCAGGCTGTGACAACGTCTGCTACGACGCCTTCGCACCCCTGTCCCACGTGCGCTTCTGGGTCTTCCAGATTGTGGTCATCTCCACGCCCTCTGTCATGTACCTGGGCTACGCTGTGCACCGCCTGGCCCGCGCCTCCCAGGATGAGCGCCGTCGCGCCTCTCGCCGCCGCCCCAGCCGCCGCGCGCCCCGCCCACCCCTGCCGTTGCCCCCACCGCCCCACCCGGGCTGGCCCGAGCCCGCCGACCTGGGCGAGGAGGAACCCATGCTGGGCCTGGGTGAAGAGGACGAAGACCCGGGAGTGGCCGAGGGCCTGGGTGAAGATGAAGAGGCTGAGGACACGGGGGCGGCTAAGGGCGCAGGAGGGGACACAAAGGTGGCTGGGGTCCCGGGTCCTGCAGGGCAGCATGACGGGCGGCGGCGCATCCAGCGCGAGGGCCTGATGCGCGTGTACGTCGCCCAGCTGGTGGCGCGGGCCGCCTTCGAGGTGGCCTTCCTGGTGGGCCAGTACCTTCTGTATGGTTTCGAGGTGCGGCCCTTCTTCGCGTGTAGCCGCCAGCCCTGTCCCCACGTGGTTGACTGCTTCGTGTCACGGCCCACCGAGAAGACGGTCTTCCTGCTGGTCATGTACGTGGTCAGCTGCCTCTGTCTGCTGCTCAACCTCTGTGAGATGGCGCACCTGGGCCTCGGCAACGCGCAAGACGCCGTGCGCGGCCGACGCCCACTGCCCGCCTCCCCCGGCCCCATGCCGCGGCCGCCTCCCTGCGCTCTGCCCGCTGCGCCTTCAGGCCTGGCCTGCCCGCCTGATTATAGCCTGGTGGTTCGCACAGCTGAGCGTGCACGCGCCCAGGACCAGGAACTGGCCAGCCTGGCCCTGCAGGCGCTGCAGGACCGGCGGGCACTTGGGGACCTCGACAGTCCACCCGGCCCGGGCCTCCCAGCGAACGCCAGGGGCCCCCCAAAGCCTGGTGCCCCTGCGTCGGGGTCGGGCAGTGCCACATCAGGGGGCACTGTGGGGGGCCAGGGTCGGCAGGGGATCAAACCCAGGATGGGCTCAGAGAAGGGCAGCGGGAGCAGCAGCAGGGAGGGTAAGACCACCGTGTGGATCTGAGGCCTCGCCTCGGCTGCTCTGCATCTTCCCTCCTCCCCAGGGCGGAGGCAGGGGGCTCTGGGGGAAGTCTAGGGGCTGGACACCACCTAAGGCGCAGAGCACAACCTGCCCCCTCTTCCTCAGCTGGCTGCTCACCCCCTCCGGAGGGGGTACAGGGCACCAACCTTCTCTGCATCACCACCCCTCCCTGCCTGAGCCCTGTCTTCCTCCAGGGTAGGGTGGGCAGCCTGGGAACCAAGAAGGGTCCCCACTTCTGACCCATAAGCCCTGATGGGAGATAGGACTGTGGCTGGGGCACTGCCCCCCTCCCAGAGCCACCCAGCTGGCCCCCTCAGGACAAGGGGGTCCTCCAGGCAGGAGTTCTACCCATCCTGCCCTGCTTCCCTGAAGAAGCCCGTGTGTGACTGCCCAGGGGTGCCTGGCCTGGGTGTTGAGGGGTTTTGTGCTTATCCCCACTCCTTTCCTAGCACCCGCACTCTTCTAGTCCATGTTCTGGTTCTTGCAAAGCTAGAGGCAATGCCAGGTCTTCCTGGTGTAGAAGGAAAAACAGTGAGCACAGTGGTGGGGGCTGCACCCAGTGCTGGGCGGCACCACTTCATGCCTCACCCCCACCAGGTCCCAAGCGTGAGCTGCCTTGAGTGCGGCTGGGACTGCGCCCTGCTTCCTGTTTCCACCCAGACAGGTCTGGGGCTAAGGCCTTGCGTGGGCTAGGGTGGGTGGGATCATGCCCTCTCCAGCTCTGTGCTGGCCTGGCGTGGCCCCTTCCTTGGGCACATACTTGAAACTCTGAAAAGACACTGGCCTCCCTTGCCACTCAGACCAACAGGGTGGTGGTCAGGGGCTATGACTTTGGCCACGCTGAGGGAAGAGACTCTGAAGCTCCTGCCACAGCCTCTTCCCTCCAGCCCCCTCTCCAACTCAGACACAGCCTCCAAACAAAGGGAGTGAAATAAAACTAACTTTTGTTTACAGCCTCGTGTGCATGTGTGTGTGTGCTTGTATGCATGTGGGGTGTGGTGTGAGCACGAGTCTGAGTACACACACATGCCTGTGTGTGCGTGTCCACCACTGGCCTCTGGGGACACACGGCTCAACTCTAGGATGACTGGGAGAGGAAGCCACTCTTCAGGGGCCATCCAGGGAGCAAGGCCCAGGCTGAGCCCCTGTAGCCCCCTGGAACACTCGGGTACCACTCTGTACCAGGCAATAGGCTTGGCCCAAAGGAGAGGGATGCGGCTGGAGGAGAACAAAGAACAGCCAGGCATGCATGCTTAGAGCCCAAGGTGGTAGCGCAGAGAACAGAGGGGCGGTCCTATCTCTGGCCCTGGCATTATCCAGATGCTGGCCAAAGCCTGCAGTGTCAGCTTTTGTGGAGAGCAACGGTGAGCACAATAGGGAAAACAGCTGCTGCCAGCAAGGAGCCACCTTGGTCTAGACTTCAGGGACCCCTGCTGTCTCTCAGACTCCCTCCAGCCCACGGCAGACCCTGAGGGGTTCTCTCAGGCTGCAGACCCTCTCTGGGGTCCCAGGGCCAATCTCCAAGCCCAGATGAACCCCAACCTAGCCTGCCTCTGGTCAGATGACAAATGCAGACTGAGTCTCTTTCCCTTGTGGGGTCTGACTGGCTGGTCGGAGGTGCCAAGTGAGCCTTGGCCCCAGGTAAGCCCCACCCCCATGAAGTCCCAGATGTCAGTGCTGGAAGCAGAGCCTCAGAGGGAAAGTGAATCTAGATCCAGAGCAGGGATTCACCATTTTCCGCAGGCCCCCTAGCCAGGTGTGAAGCTCAGCACAGCCCCCCAGCACGTGTGAGCCTAGGGCCTGTGCAGACACTGCCCCCTTCTTTTACCACAGTTTTGGTATCAGTCCACAATTCCCCCTATGCCGTGTAGCCTGTCCAGTGTCCAGCATCTCAGTCCTCCCCCTCCTAACTGGTTCAAAGATGCAGTTTGAGGCTTTTGGGTCCCAGGAGGAGGGCTCTGCCCAGGGACTGCTAGGGAAGTCTGTGCTGCATGTCTGTGACATGGAAGTTGGGTGGGGTCAGCTTGTGAGTCTCTGTGTGCAGTGGGTTGGTCCAACACCAGTCTAGATGTTGGGGTGAAGGTGTGTTTTTAGATGGAATTAACATCAACCATCTGGGGACTTTGATTAAGCAGACCCTTCTCCCTTGTATGGGTGGCCCTCATCCAATCTTTGCTCCCTTAAGGGCAAAGGCAGGCTCCCAAAGAAGTGATTCAGCCTGCAGACTGCCAGTGAGGATCACGTTCATGTGTCAGTTTGACTGGGTTCTGGGGGTGCCCAGAACAAGCATGATCCCGGGTGTGTCTATGAGGGTGATTCTGGATCTGCACAGAGTTAAAGCAGATGGGCCTCAGGGAGGGTGGGCCTTGTCCAGTCAGGTGAAGGCCGGAGAGGAACAACAAGGAGAGTCAGAGAGAACTCCTGCCTGACGGCTTGAGCTAGCACACTGGTCGCCTGTCTTCAGACTCAGATTCGGGCTGGGTCCACACCACGGGCTCTCCTGAGTCTCCAGCTTGTAGATGGCAGATTTGGGGACTCCTTGGCCTCCACAGTTGGGTGAGCCAATTCCTTATAATCTCTTCCTCTTCCTCTGTGTATATTGAATTGGTTCTGTCTCTCTGGAGAACCTCAACTAATACACAGCCCATCAGCCACAGGTTATCAAGAGCATACCAGCTGTGAGGAAAGCTGCAGATGGAGGCGCTACTCTAGAAAGTATCTCAGTCAGCTCGGTCTGTGTAATACCATAGACTGGGTTCTCAGACAACAGACATTTCTTTCTCACAGTACTGAAAACTGGAAGCCCGAGACCAAGGTGTCAGTACCCGAGCCCTCTGCTTGGTGTGTAGACAGCGGTCTCCTGCCCGGGGCCTCACGTGGTCTCCCCTCGGTGTGTCTGCTCTCATTTTCTCTTCTTACAAGGACACTAGTCTATTGGATTAAGGTGCACCCTAGGGACCTCATTTTACCTTCACCACCTCTTTAAAGGTCCCATCTCCAAACACAGCACCATTCTGAGAATTATTATTCCTAATTTTGGGAATTAGGGTTCCAAAATGTGAAATTGGGGGGATGCAGTGCGACCTGCATTAGAAGGTAGATGTCAAACTAAAAGCTCAGTCACCACAGAAGGGATCCTAAGGCATAGGACTCCTGTCTCAGGAACTTAGGGGCTTGGGTGCACCACCGCGGTCCTGTGTGTTTTGTGAGCTTCTGATGGGGGTGACTTAGGATTTAGTCATGTCCTCCCAATTGAGGTCACTAGCCATCTCAGCGTCATACCCCAGTTTCTTGATGTTCGGGACAGTTATAACCATGATCTCATGGGTTCACTCCAGTATTTTAACAGGATGTCCATCTCCTATCTGCTGCTGCTGCTGCTAAGTCGCTTCAGTCGTGTCTGACTCTGTGTGACCCCACAGACGGCAGCCCACAAGGCTCCCCCGTCCCTGGGATTCTCCAGGCAAAAACACTGGAGTGGGTTGCCATTTCCTTCTCCAATGCATGAAAGTGAAAAGTGAAAGTGAAGTCGCTCAATCATGTCCGACTCTTAGCGACCCCATGGACTGCAGCCTACCAGGCTCCTTCGTCCATGGGATTTTCCAGGCAAGTGTACTGGAGTGGGGTGCCATTGCCTTCTCCGATCTCCTATCCAGGACATAGTATTTAAGATTTTCAGAGGTGGAGCCCAACTGCTAACCTTGGCACTTAACACTCATGTAACTACTTAGAAAACAGTACCTCTCGGTGCCTGGGCAGCTGTGAGGGTGGAGAGCTGAGCAACCACTGCTCCTCGTCCCTCATCTCCTCTGCTCTGGAGCAGGCCGGTGTGTGGGGCCTTGGTCATCCCAACCCTGCTTCACTGCCTACTGGGGTCCTCAGGCTGTATGGGGCCCACCCAGGTCTGCACAGGGGCAGGGACAGGCCAGGGAGGTGGCTGGAGCAGGATCAGACAGAATGGCCTTGTCTCATTCTCATCCGTTTCCATGGCTGGAGCCAACTCACCGGCTGCTCAGGGAGCTCGTGGAGGGCTGCAGGGAAGGGGGTAACCAGAATGGGGTTAGCTTCCTTCTTCTGACTTTGGGAAGGGAGGAGGCCATGAGCAGAGAATAACAGGAAACAACCCTGGCTGGCACCAGCTGGGAAACAGGGTCTGGGACCCCCAGGGCTGCTTATTTTTTAGCTCTTAGATCCCCACCCCTCCGGACAGCTCCAGGGCCTGTGGCCTCAGAGGGAGGAGGCTGTGCATGGGATCCAGCAGCAACCTAAGCCCCTAGCTGGACCCAGGCCAGTGAGTGGGGTTCTCTGAGGCACCCTGAGGCTCAGTTCCGAGTTCCCTCCACCCAGACTTGTAGGCATGAGAAGCCGCAGACAGAGGACCAGAGGAGGAGCAGCCAGGCGGTGCCTATGTGCAGGTCTCCCTGCAGTCAGATTGGCCAGGCTGGTGCAGAGACCTGGGAAGGCTTCCTGGAGGGGGCCTGGAGCAGTGCTGGTTGGGAGACTAGACTGGTGGGAGGTGCCGCCTGCTCTGTTCACAGAGGCAGCCACCAGTTGAGTGTGGCTCTGGATATTTCAGTGTGGCCCATGCAGTAAGGAGCGAAGTTTCATTTGACTTCATTTGAGTTAAATTGCACTGAAGCAGTCCCCGGTGGCAGCAGCAGCTCTGCTCAACCAAGTGGGCTGAGCTTGGCACTGGATTGGGAAGGTCAGGTCAGGTTCCAGGGGGCTCGGGGTCAGTCTGCTGGCCCTTGCTGTGGGTCGTGCTGGTGAGAAGCATGTTCTCTGCTGGCGAGGGATGGGGTGACGTGAGGCTGGAGGAATGCACCCCCACCCCATGTTGTCCTCGAGTGATTTCCTCCCTGCCCTCAACAGGGTTTGCAGGGAGGTGCTAGGTCACCCTTGGAACACAGGCTCAACAGAGCATGACCTTTTCCATGCAAGGCCAGTGAAACCACATTCCAGACCTGACTGGTCACAACCAGGAAGCCAGCTGGGAGGGGATCAAGGGCCTGGGAAACCCTAGGGAGCTCCTTTATGTTAATGTGGTAATTTTTGAAAAGCCCCTAAGGATGGGGGCTGGTTGTCAGGAGAACCAACCTTGTGATTAGAGGGTTAGTGCTTTCAGCCCCACACCAACGTTTGGGGAGGTGTGAATCAATAGCCAATGGCTGATAATGTAATCACTCATCTTTCTGTAATGAAGCCTCCATAAAACCCCAAGAGGACTGGGTTCAGAGAGCTTCTTGGTTGGAGAACACACGGAGATTTAGGGAGAGTGGGTTGTGCTCAGGGCAGAGAAGTTCCATCCCCCTTCCCACATACCCTGTCCTTTGCAGCCTTCCATCTGGCTGTTCCTGAGTTATATCCTTTTATAATAAATCAGTAATCTGGTAAGAAAACAGTTTCTTTGAGTTTTGTGAGCCACTCTGGCAAAATAATTGAACTCAAGGAGGGGGATTTTTGGAACTTCTGATCTATAGCTGGGGGATCAGAAGCACGGGTGCAACTTGGACTTTGACATCTGAAGGCAAGGGGTGGGAAAATATGTATGTGTCTGTGTGCATGCGTGCACGCAGTCTAATGGGATCTGATGCTATCTCCAGGTAGATGGATTAAAAATTGAATTAAAGTATAAAACACCTAGCTGGTATCAGAAAATTGTGTCATGTGGGGAACTCTCCGCCCACCCCCCCCCACATTTAGTGATCAGAAGTGTCAGAAGTGAAGGATAGTGCCAGAATATAAGATACACAGGAGTGTGAGTTCTACACAATAAAGGAACTGAAAGTAGAGTTGCACATCTCTACTTTCAGCATGTGTTCATGCTGTGTGCAAGAGTGTATGTCTTAGTCGCTCAGTCGTGTCCGAGTCTTTGAGACCCCATGGACCTCAGCCTGCCAGGCTCCTCTGTCCATGAAATTCTTCAGGCAAGAATACTGGAGAGGGTTTGCCATTCCCTTCTCTAAGGAATGCTCCCAACCCAGGTCTCCTGCATCACAGGCAGATTCTTTACTGTCTGAGCAACCTAAGAAGTCCCTCTGTGTTGGAAGCAACATAAATGTCCCATCAACGAGTGAATGGATAATCCAGATGTAGTGTGTGTGTGTGTGTACACACATACATATATATACAATGGACTATCAGCCTTTACAAAGGCTGACACATGCTACATCATGGAGGAACCTGGTAGACATGAGCTAGATAAATACTGCATGAGTCCACTTCCATGAGTTTACCAGAGGTGTCAGGTCCATAGAGACAGACTGGACTGGCATTCCCAGGGTCTGGGGAGGGAGATCAGATCAGGTCAGTCGCTCAGTCGTGTCCGACTCTTTGCGACCCCATGGATCGCAGCACGCCAGGCCTCCCTGGGAGGGAGATAGGGATGTTCATCTGATCGGGCGGAGTTTTGGTCTGGGAAGATGAGAAACTTGTGGATGATGGGGATGGCTGCAAAACGGTGTGAACATGCTCAATGGCTCAGAAATGTGCACCCCCAAATGGTAACGATGGAAAAGCTCACATCATGCGCGTCTCAACACAATAAAGCAAGCGGAAACATCTCTGAGAACTGAGGAGCAGGCCAACTTGCAGGAGCAGAAGTCAGCCCAAGATGGGTGTGTGAGCGACAGCCCGAGGCCTCGCCCGGGCGCACGCTCCGCCCACCTTCACCCTGGCCTCTCTGGCAGGGAACGCTCGCCCGCCACCAGGGGCCGCTGAGGCCCCAGCCCGCGCATGCTCGTGCACACCCCGCCCCGCGCACGCTCCGCCCGTCAGCAGCCAGGGGCCGCTGTGGCGCCCGCGCGCACCGCTTCCCGGCGCCCCTACTCGCCCTGCGCGTCCGGCTGCCCGCCCGAGCTGCTGCGCGGGCCGCCTCACTCCTCCCCAAGATGGCGGCCGCGGCACTGCTCAGGGGTGCGGCTCCAGGGTGCGGCGGCCCGGCCTGGAGCTGGCGGCTGCGCGCGGCCCCGAGGCGCCACCTGGCTCACAGCGGCTGCTGTCAGGGTGCCGACTCCGCTAGCGGCGCAACATGGGCCTGCTTCCTGCTAGGCGAGCGTGCCCTAGTGCGCGTGCGCGGGCCGGACTCGGCGCCCTTTCTCCTAGGTCTGCTGACCAATGAGCTGCCGCTTCCGGGTCCTGCGGTTGGCGAGGCGTCAACTTCGGCCCGAGCGGGCTACGCCCACTTTCTCAATGTACAGGGACGCACTCTCTATGACGTCATTCTCTACGGGTGAGAGCGTTTTGCAGGACTAGCCACGGGGGTCGGGGTATCACCCAGGGAAAGGGCACCCGGGAGCGGGCCTGAGAGGTCTTGGGGGGTAGGCTGCTATGGTGGGCTCCCAAGGGTAGAGGCAGACACTGGGGAGGGACGGACAGAAGGCAGAAGTAACGACATCCAGAGTCGGGGTACCTAGGGGAAGACTACTACTAGCCCGGGACGGACATCCAGGAAAGGACATGCACGACGGGGAATCCAGGGGAAGGGACATCTGGGAATCTGTGCACAGGGTGGGCCGAGGTGAGCCCCCAGGAGAGGGCACCTGAGGAGGGAAGGAGCGCCCAGGGTAGGGCACGAGGAGACCCGCACAGTGGGCAGAGGACTGAGCACCTGGGGAAGGCAGCCATAGGTGGGCTGGAGCCAGCTCCGAGGGGTGGGCCGCGACAGTGACTCGCCTGGGAGCATTTACACCTGGCCTCTGCTCATGCTCAAGCCCACTGCACGGAGAAGGAGCCACGCTGCAGGGAGCAACCCCTGTGCCACTGTACCACTACTTCCTGAGTTCTCTGGTGTACACGCATTTCTCTCCAAAATCTCTCCGTATTCAGTGACATTAGCGTTTGGTGTCCTGTAGAGCTTTCCGTGTTCACTTGCTTAGCTTTCTCAGACTTGGTTTCTCTAGAACCTCTTATGCAGTTCCAGGCTGTCGCTCTGCCTGAGGCCGCCCGGAAAACTCTTCTGTTGTGGGTTTTTGTCTGCATCTTCCTAAGTGTACTTCCTGCCTGCTGGAAGTGGCTTGCTGAGAGGTAGGATGCTTCAGCGGACCTTTGACTTCTTCCAATGGTTTTACCCCGTAACTTGTATGTGTGAGTCAGGCAGTCAGTCGTGTCGGACTCTTTGTGACCCCATGGACTCCTCTGTACATAGGATTCTCAAGGCAAGAATACTGGAGTGGATTGCCATTTCCTACTCCATACCCGATAACTTGGCTGGTCCTAAAACTCCACTGAAAATTGTCCCAGAAAACGTTGAAACCACAACCTGCCTTGCAGCTGCTGGCATTGTTGTCAAGAAGCCTGTTGTTTGATTTCTGAGCCTTTGTGTGTGGTTTTTCTCCGGGCTCATCTTCATCCTGATGTCTTGAAGTGTCATGATGATGTTGTGTTGTATTTTGGGTCTTCATTCATGTCATGTAGCTAGGCACTTGGTGGGCTCTGTGACTCTGTAACAGGGATCAGTAAAATATGACCCTTGGGCAGATTCAGCTCTCTGTTTTTGTAAATAAAGTTTGACTGCAGTGCTACATGTCCATTTGTTTATATCCTCTGTGGCCACTTTCGCTTTCCAATGGTAAAAGTATAATTAATAATGTAATAATGTAGAGATTGTGTGGCCTCACGCCTAAATTATTTTCAATGTGGTCTTTTACAGAAAACATGTGTAGTCCCTGCTCTGTGTCCCATCTTTCAGAAATACCGTTGTCCTCATCTCTTTTATGTAATTATTATCTTCCCAGTAGTTGCTTAACCTCTTTTAAAAACTACATTCTTTGATTATCTTAAGCCCGCCATGTCTGTAACATTCAGTAGCCCCTATAATGGTCATTTCGGTTTTTAATTAATCAGTGTTGTAATGATGTTTTGGTCCTCAAATTTTCTTCCTTGAGTCTCCAGTCTGACTTTATATCTTTCTGCCTTTGCATTCTTCCTATAATGAAGTTATATCCTGACAAGTCACTTTACGGTGTAAAAAAATATATATTTTTCTGTTTCTAGTTTTTTTTTAATCTTTAAATCTTTTCCTCTGGTTTGGTGTGCTTTTGCTTAGCTGCTGGGCCATCAGTTCTTGTCAGCAGGCATGTACACGGTAGTTCTTTCTAGGCATTGTGTGTGCTGTGATCCGTACTGTAGAGGAGTTTGTTTTTCTCTCTGTTCAGTCCTGACAGCGGGTGTGCCACTTGCTATCTGTGTGCTGAGGGAGTCGGAGTGTACTGTGATGATGTCCCCTGACCCTGGTTGCTCTTCTGAGATTCCAGCTCAAAGTCCTTTGTGGGGAGTGCAACCCCAGCGGGTGGGGTGGGGTCGTTGTTCCATCAGAGAGAGACAGCCCGAATTAGTGGCCCCACTTCTGAGCAGTTGGAGGAGGGGAGACGTGAGAATGCTCCCTCGGATGGCTGCTCTAGGGCCTGGGGGCTGGGTGAACCATGCCCAGATTCCTCTCTCCCAGCTCTGCGCTGGCGCATGGGGTGCTGAGCCTTCTGGGCTCCCGCCCTGCCCTGATGTTTCTATAGGGATATGTTTCTGGTCTGACACCTGCAGTTCATGAGATGTGCTCCTTCCCCTCTTGGTTGCTGTTGACCGTTTACCTACATCTGATCTCAGTGAGGTCTGCTCTCGGAGGGAAGGGGCCACGCTGGCAACTGGGTGTCCCGCCTGGAAGCCTGTGGCCTTCTTGCTTGCTTCATGGTTACTCTTTGCCTGATGTTTTCTCTGTTTATCCTGTCTCCAGAATTTTTCTTTGTCTTCCTTTTTGGCTGTGCTGTGCTGACTGTGGGATCTCAGTTCCTTGACCAGGGACTGAACCTGGGCCACAGCAGTGCAAGTCCAGAATCCCAACCACTTAGGCCACCAGGGAACTCCCTGGAATTTTTCACCGAAACTGTCATGCTTCTAGTTTCCCATCCTTGAATTGTTCCTTCCTCAGTGCACCCTGATCTTGTTTCCCGAATGTAGCACCATTTCTCAGACACAACTTTAGTCTTTGGTTTTTAATGTAGACTCTTTACGGGAGTATTCTGGTGGCCTAGTGGTTAGGATTCCAGGCTTTCACTGCTGTGGCCTGGCTCCATTCCCTGGTTGGTGAATTGAGATACTGCAAGCCACGTGGTGTGGCCAGAAACAAAAAGGGAAAGCCTTTTTAGAGCAGTTTTAGGTTAATTGAGAAGGCGGAGATCTCTCATATACGCTCTGCTCCCACACATGCATAGCCTCCCCCATATCTGCCTCTTCCTCCAGAGCAGTACATTAGTTAGAGTTGATGAGCCTATATTGACATCAGAATTACCCAAAGTCCTTAGGTCACGTTAAGGTTCACTCTTGGTGCTGTGCTTCCTATGAAATGGGACGAATATTTAATCACGTGTATGTACCACTGTAACACCATACAGAGTGGCTTCACTGTCCCGAAATACCCTTTGTGCTTTACCTGTTTACCCTCCCTCGTGACTCTCACCACCACTGAAAGGGTCCTTTTTGGATCTGAAACTGTCTCCAGTTTCCCTTTTTCCAGAGTGTCACATAGTTGGGAGCACAGAATCTGCAGCCTTTTCAGACCGACTTCTTTCTCTTAGTAATATACATTTAAGTTCCCTCCCTGTCTTTTCAGGGCTTAATAGCTCATTTCTTTTAGTGTTGACTGATACTCTGTTGTTTGCATGCACCAGTTTGTATATCCATTCATCTATGGAAGGACTTGCTGTTGCTTCCATATGGCTGTGATGATGAGTAAAGGTGCTGTAAACATCTGTGTGCGGGTTTTCTGTGTAGAGGTTAGTTTTCAGCTTCTTTCGGTAAATACCAGAAAGTGCGACTGTTAAGACTGTAAGGTAAGAATACGTGTAGTTTGATAAGAAACCACCAAAGTGTCTTCCAAAGTGGCGGTATCATTTTGCATTCCCACCAACAGTGAGTAAACACTTCCCGTTTCTTCTCCATATCCTCACCAGCCTTCGGTGGTGTCAGTATTCTGGATTTTGATCATCCTGATAGGTGTGCACTGGAGCTGGCTTTAATTTCCTCTTCCCTGATGACAAATGACATGTAACATCATTGCATATGCTGTTTGCCACCTGTACATTTTCTCTGGGGTGATGTCCAGATCTTTGGCCTAGTTTTAATCAGACTGTCTCCTAATTGTTGAGTTTTCAGTGGTTTTGTATGTTCTGAGTGACAGTCCTTTGTCAGATGTGACTTTTCAAACCTTTTCTCCCAGTCGTGGCTTGACTTATCGCCTCAGCTGGGGCTTTGTGTTTTGAGGTCTCTCCTCATCCTGACCGGGTGCTTGTTAAGTACTGGCTGTTAGAGGAGTCCTGCAGGTTTTGCGAGCTGGGCTGCTTGGCTTTTGGGGGGCCCAGGCGTGCCTCTGGGGGCCACTCTGGCGGGCTGGCTGCTGAGGTCCGCTGCTAGCTCGTCTCCCTGCACGCCTTTCCCCGGTGTTGGTCTCAGCGGGGTCGTGCTGAGCCTGGGCGCAGCTGGTTTCTGGGCAGTGTGCTCCGTGTGTGCCTGGCAGAGGGAGGGTGGGACGCGGGGCTAGTGCACCTCTTCACTCAGGTCCGCCCGCCAGGCTAGCTGGTGAGGCTGCGGGTGCCCTCAGCCTCCTCTTCCTGCCACTGTGGTTGTGCCCTCAGGATGGGCTGCCAGTCTGGGCAAGGAAAACTGCGGGATGCTGACATACATCTCACGACACGAGTGACTTTTGGGGGGATGTCCTATGCAATGTTTGGGAAGTACTTACACTAGAGAAGTTATTCAAAAATGAATTTTTTTCCTGAAATGCAAATTTGATTGGGCGTCATGCATTTTATCTGGCAGCCCTGCTCAGGGCCTCTATGCTGCGTGGGGATATCTGTGCTTGTCACTCAGGTGTGGCTGCTCCTGGCACAGAGGAGGCTGAGCCCAGGGGTGCTCTCAGTGTCCAGCAGTGCCCAAGATGGCCCCACAGAGAATGTTCCAGCTCAAATTGTGCTGGGCCGGCTGAGCAGAGGCTCACCGCGCGTCACCACTTCCCCTGCTGACCTGTCCCCCGTTACTTAGCTGCGGCAGGGGCAGCAGACAGTCTGATTTGGGGTGGTGGGGCGCAGGGGTGCTTTGCAGCCTTGCTGGCCCTGAGGGGCTGAATGGCACAAGGCCATTTGCACAGGTAGCTCAGAAAAAAAGTGCCTGAGCCCAGAACCTGTCCGTTCTCCACCCTGCTTCTCTTGAACCCTGTGGAACGTTGGCCCCATGAGAGAGATGGGGCATCAGCCTGGGGCCTGACTACCCTGCGCCCTGGTGGTCCCTTAACCAGCCTTCCCTGGCCCCTCCCGTGCTGGGCCTTTGCCCTCCTCGGGCCTGGTTTTACCTGCATCTGTCTCTCCTCTCTCTCGGGTTTACTTTGCCCCTGTGGCCTCACATCCTGTCCACCCATGCCCATTTCTTCCTCTTGCCAGTATTTCATAGTTTCTGTCTGCTTTCTTATCAGAGACTTAAAAATAGAAATATACCCACAGGTGGTTAAAAAACCTAGTAAAGGCTTTTCATGAAAACTGACTGCCCTCTCCCTTCTCACTGGCATGAACCCATCTTCTTCAGAGGCAGCTCCTGTTTCAACTTATTATTTTGAAATAATCATAGATTTACAGGAAGCCACAAAAAAATGAGCAGGGAGGTCTCATACACCCTTCACCCAGTTCCCTCAGGGGCAACATCTTGCCTCCGATAGTCCAGGGTCACATGCGGGGGGAGAGGGGGACAAGGGCCAGGCACAGGGCACACTCAGGTTCTTCCAGGTTTCCACGTGCTCGCTTGCATGCAGCTCCGTGATTTGATCACACACGTGGACCTGTGTATCTTTGATGAAGACAGAGCTCTTCCGTTACCATCAGGCCCGCTTCTGCCCTCTGTGGGCACAGTCCCCTTCTCAGCCCCTCAGCCAGTCCCCTGCTCACTCTCCATCTTTATGATCCTGTCATTTCAGGACTGTCATACTAACAGAGTCTTTTGTTTCACTCACCTCGATGCCCTTTGGATTCATCAATAGGCTCCTCCTTTTCCTTGCTTAGTAGTATTCCCTTGAGGGAGTGGACTATGGTTTGTTTACCCATTCACCCACTGAAGGATATTTTGGTTTCATTTCGTGACTGTTAAGAATAAAACTGCTTCTAATGTTTATGCCCAGGTTTTATGTAGATACCTGGGGTGTTTTCTAGGATAAGTACCCAGGAGTGCAGTGACTCGATTGTGTGGTCACTGCATGTTTAGTCTTATAAAGAACTGCAAACAGTTTTCTGGAGTGTCTGTTCCATCCACATTCCCACCAGCAAGGTCGAATGGTCCATCTTTTCTGCATCCTCGCTGCCTTGAATGTTTTTATTTTAGCCATTCTGATAGCCTTGTGCCTTGGTATCTTGTGGTTTTAACTTGTCTTTGTGTTGTGATAAGTGACTTTGAACTTCTTTCCATGTGGTTATCTGAGGCAGCACCGTTGAACTCTCCTCTCTTTTCTGGCAGTTTAATTCCGTCTGTAAGTGATCGTTTTCCCAGCCCTCAGCTGATCTCATTTTGACCTCCTTTGAGGACTGTTTGGAGGGTGAGGTGATAACCTGACTTGCTGCGGCAGCCTGCTCTTTTGCACTTTCTTCACATGCTTGTTCCTGTACTTACTTACCCTTGGCTGATCGTTATGTGTATGGTCCTGACAGTTTGTGCTGTAGGGTGAAGCCACAGAAATCAGGGCACCAAGCAGGCTTCTTCTTCTTCTTTTTTTTTTTTAAATTGTTTTAGGAATTCTCTGGTGGCACAGTGGATAAGAAATCTGCCTGCCAATGCAGGGGACATGGGTTTGATCCCAGGTCCAGGAAAATTCCACATGCCATGAAGCAACTAAGCCTGTGGCCTGGAACCACTGAAGTCCACACACCCAGAGCTTGCGCTCCACGAGAGAAGTCACTGCAATGAGAATCCATCACACCGCCACAGAGAGTCGCCCCCGCTCGGCGCAGCTGGAGAAAGCCCATGCACAGCAACAGAGACCCAGCACAGCCAAAAACAGATACAGAAATTTGAATTGTTTGTTTTAAAAAATACTTTAATTTGTTGATACCGTTTTGGCTGTGTGGGCGTGCATTGTGGCACGCAGGGTCTTTGCTTGCGGTGCTTGGGCTCTCTGTCACAGAGCGTGGGCCTCTCTCTCGTTGAGGCCTGCGGGCTCGGGAGTTGTGGCCCTCCTAGTTCCCCAACAGGGATCTAAGTGGAGCTGCCTGCCTTTGAGGGCAGATTCTTAACCTCTGGACCACCAGGCAAATCCCTCCCCCACCACCACCCCAAGCAAGCTTCTGTAGCTCTTTCCTTGGTGGGCAATTGACTTCTCCAGGGTAGCACTTAACCCTTTCCTGCCTGGTGAGAGGGTCAGAGGCACAGCTGATGGGTCCCAGCTGATGGCCTTTCTTTCTGATACATGCTCCTGAAGGTTTTACCCACTTCTCTGTCTCAGCTGCCATGCAGCTGTGGGTCCTTGCTCAAGCCACATCTGTAATCAGGACTCTAGCCACGTACTCCTCTGGGTCCTAGACATCTCCACCTAGGGCCCCTCCATCACATCTGACCGTGCGCTGGCCTCTCTGTCCTCATCTGTCTGTAAGGGCCCCACCATCCATCCATCAGTGACACCAGGATCTGGGGTCATTCCACTGGATGTGGGCTGCCTGGAGTGGGAGTTAGGAGGGCTCTGGGACCCTGACCAGGTTGCCCGGCTTCCCTAGGGGAGGTAGGAAGTGGGCGTGGGCTGAGTGGCCTCCCCATGCACCTTACCTGCATTGGCTGTCTGCCGCCCTCCCAGCTCTTCCTGCCTGTCAGCCCCATTCCCCGCCCCCCACCCCGGCCCCGAAATTCACTGTGTGCCCTGACTTAGGATCCTTGGCTTATTGGTGCATCTCAAGGCTGCTGCTGCTAAGTCGCTTCAGTTGTGTCTGACTCTGTGTGATCCCACAGACGGCAGCCCACCAGGCTCCCCCGTCCCTGGGATTCTCCAGGCAAGAACACTGGAGTGGGTTGCCATTTCCTTCTCCAGTGCATGAAAGTCAAAAGTGAAAGTGAAGTCACTCAGTCGTGTCCGACTCTTAGCGACCCCATGGACTGTGCAGCCCACCAGGCTCCTCTGTCCATGGGATTTTCCAGGCAAGAGTACTGGAGTGGGGTGCCATTGCCTTCTCTGTTCTCAGGGCTGGAGGTGGCAAATTCTGACCTTAAAGTGGCCATCTGTGCCATCTCACCTCACCTTGACCACCGGATGCCACTGTGGTCCCAAGGCCCTGCTTCGCACCTGTCTGGCCAAGGCCTGTCCTTCCCCGGCCGGACTGTTTCCTGTGGCGCCCTCCCTGGGTGTGGAGGGGTGCTGTGCTGTGCAGCATTGCCAGGTGGTCCAAGGGGGCCGGTGCACTTGGGCGGCACAGCCACCGTGCCGGGACCCGACTGCAAGCCCTTCCCTCGGTGTGCCCTGCCACCCCCTCCTCTCCCCGCAGGCTCCCTGAGCGCTCCAGTGAACAGCCCACCTTCCTCCTGGAGTGCGACAGCTCCGTGGTCGATGCGCTGCAGAGGCACCTCTTGCTGCACAAGATTCGGCGGAAGGTTACGGTGGAGCCGTGCCCAGAACTGCGCGTGTGGGCCGTGCTGCCGTGCGCGCAGGGGGAGGCCGGCGGGGCGGGGCCGCTGCGGAAGAAGACTGTGTGCGCCCCAGTCCTCACCCGTGATCCCCGGACTTACCGCATGGGCTGGCGGCTTCTCTCCCAGGATGAGGGTTCAGCCCTGGTGCCCGGGGGCCGTCTTGGGGACCTCCAGGATTATCACCGGCACCGGTACCAGCAAGGTATGGACCTGGGGAGAGGTTAGGTTTGGGGGCCTGATGCTGGACGGGGAGGAGGGGCAGGGTGGGACGTGAGGGGACAGGAGGGGTGTGACCCGGAGCCCTGGGAAAACTGCATGGTGAGTCCAGGCCCTGGGAGGAGTCGGGATAGAGCAGAGTTCTGGGCTCAGGGGTAGGGTCTTCTCTAGTGGGCAGTATTGAGGCCCAAACTGGGCAGCTCACCCAGAGACCAGAGCAGGGGCCGGAGTTGGGACCTGGAGGATGCAGAGGGACCCGGAAGACTGGGGGTCAGATGCTAGGACTCCTACAGGCCAGGACCGCTGGCCATCCTGGGTTGAGCCCCCAGCTCTGGAGGACACCTCAAGCCTCAGCAAGCCTCTCCCCACCTCTGCAGGTGTTCCCGAGGGTGTCCACGACCTGCCCCCGGGAGTGGCGCTGCCCCTGGAGTCCAACCTGGCCTTCATGAACGGCATCAGCTTCACCAAGGGCTGCTACATTGGCCAGGAGCTGACAGCTCGCACCCACCACATGGGTGTTATCCGGAAGCGCCTCTTCCCAGTACAGTTCTCAGGTGCCGTTCCTGGCGGCGGCATTGCCCCCGGCGCCTCTGTGCTCACCGAGTCAGGGCAGGCAGCCGGCAAGTACAGGGCAGGGCTGGGGGACGTGGGCCTGGCCCTGCTGCGGTCTGAGAAAATTAAGGGTCCTCTCCACATCAGAACCTCTGAGAGTGGCCTTGTGGCCCTTACTGCGTCTGTGCCAGACTGGTGGCCCACCGCCACCAAGTAGCCTCGGATGCCCCTGCGCTCCTCATCTACTGCACCCTGTAGCCAGCCCCCACTTCCTTGGGTGGCCCAGTTGAAAGAACACACCCTTGGGGGACCCCAAGCATTTGTGGGCTTCCCAAAGCTACTGACATGGCAGGGGATGCTCGTGCATACAGCCCTGGCGTTCCCAGCCAATCATGCTTCCTAGGGACCGTCCTGTGCTCAGGGTGGCTGTCCCTTCCTGGAAGCTTTATGGCTGGAGCATCAGGAACCCTCTTGAGGACTGAAGGTGGGTGGAAGTGAGCCCTGCGCCTGCCTCTGTCCTGGGCAATGCTGCAGCTTCCACCAGACCCTGGATGAGATTCCGAACCATACTGATCTGGAGGTGGTTCGTCCGTCAACCAAGGACAGAATGTTCCAGGATGCCTCCCGGCTGCCCACACCCTCTGAGCCTGCTTGGGCAGGCTTGGGAAGGGAGCATCTCAGTGTCTGGGGTGGCTAAAGGGGCAAGTGGACTCTGGGAATTGTCTTACCATGTTGACTGGGGGCATGTGTCAAGGTGGGAATCTTGTGGCACCAGGTGGAACACAGTGTCTTTGAGTAGAGGCACAGGCATTGCTCACACCCACCAGAGTCCTCCCAAGCATACCTCTGTGCTCAGTGGCACCAGCTGGGGGAGCCCCAGTACCGTTTTATACCACATCTCCGCAGCTTTGGCCCCACGGTGGCGTGGGCAGTCCCTTCCTCCCCTCCATAGCCCTCCTGAGCTCAGGGTAGGGAGTGGCTGCCTTGGGATGGCGTGCCCAGGGTGCAGAGAAGAGCTTTTGCTTGCTGTACTCGCTGCTGTTTTCTGACGTCGTCATGTCTTCATAATAAGAGGGTGACTTACTTTCCTGTTTTGAACCACTTACTTTGATTTTCCCACAGCAATGTGAGTCTCGTGGTTACTGGGTGTCCCACCTGCTGCCCCAGAGTGGCTATTAAAGTGTGACCCGCAACCAGCCCATGTGGAACTCTGGCTTCTTTCTTTCTTAACTGTATTTATTTTAAATGTTCATTAGAGTGTTGTTGATTTACAGCATTATGTTAATTTCTACTGTACAGTGAGGTGAATCAGTTCTTCATATGCATATATCCAACTCTTTTTTAGACTGTTTTTTCCATATAGGTCATTATGTAGTATTGAGTAGAGTTCCCTGTGCTATACAGTAGATCCTTATTGTCTCTTTTATATATACTGGCGTGTATATGTCAATCCCAATTTCCCAATCTGTCCCTACCCCCTTTCCCCACCCCTGGTGATCACAGGTTTGTTTTCTACATCTGTGACTATTTCTGTTTTGTAAATAAGTTCATTTGTACCATTTTTTTTTTAGATTTCACGAATAATCTGTGTCATATGATACTTGTCTTTCTTTGTCTGACTTACTCAGTATGACCGTCTCTCGGTCCGTCCATGTTGCTGCAAACGGCATTATTTCTTTCTTGTTTATGGCTGAGTAGTATTCCATTGTATATGTGTACAACATCTTTATCCTTTCTTCTGTTGACGGACATTTTGGTTGCTTCCCTGTCCTGGCAATTATAAAATAGTGTTGTAGTAGACATTGAGGTACATGTATCACTTCGAATTATGGTTTTCTCTGAATATATGGCCAGGAGTGGGATTTCAGGATCATATGGTAGTTCTGTTTTTAGGTTTTTAAGGAACCCCCGTACTCTTCTCCATAATGGCTGTACCAGTTTACATTCCCACCAACAGTGTGGGAGGGTTCCCATCTCTCTATACTCTCTCTGACACTACTGTTGATAGATTGTTTTTGGTGAGAGCCCTTCTGACCAGTGTGAGATGATACCTTCTTATAGTTTTGATTTCCATTTCTCTAATAATCAGTGATGTTGAGCATCTTTTTGTGTGCGTTTTGGCCATCTGTATGTCTTTTTTGATTGGGTTTTTTTTTTTTTTTTTTTCATTGGGCTACATGAGCTGTTTGTATGTTTTGGAGATTAATCCCTTGTCAGTGGCTTCATTTGCAAATGTATTCTTCCATTCTAGAGGGTTGTCTTTTTGTTTTGTTTATGGTTTCCTTTACTGTGCAAAAGCTTTCCAGTTTAACTAGGCCCCATTTGTTTATTTTCATTACTCTAGGAGGTAGATCAGAAAAGACCTTGCTGAGATTTATGTCAGAGTTTTATAGTGTCTGGCCTTATATTTAGGTCTTTAATCCATTTTGACTTAATTTTTGTGTATGGTGTTAGGTCGTGTTCTAATTTCATTCTTTTACACTGTACAGTTTCCCAGGGCCACGTGTTGAAGAGACTGTCTTTCCTCTGTTGTACATTCCTGTCTCCTTTATCATAGGTTAGATGCCCGTAGATGGTTGAGTTTTTCTCTGGCCCTCCTGTCCTGCCCCACGAATCTATGTTCTGTTTTTGTGCCTGGACTGTACATACTGCATTCTCTGTTTTTGCCACGCCACTCAGCTTTGTGTACATTCTGAAGTCAGGGAGCATGACTCCTCCATCTCCATTTTTCTTTCTCAAGATTGCTTTAGCTCTTTGGGGTCTTGTGTTTCCATACAAATCGTAAAATATTTTGTTCTCTTTTCTGTTAAAAATGCCGTTGGCAATTTGATAGGGACTGCATTGACCCTGTGGATTGCTTTGGGTAGAACAGTCATTTTGACAACACTGATTCTTCCAATCCAAGAATGTGGTATATCTCTCCATCTGTTTGTGTCATCTTTGATTTCTTTCATCTCTGTCTTACAGTGTTTTCTGAGTACAGATCTTTTGCCTCCGTAAGTCGGTTTATTCCTAGGTATTTTATTTATTTTTTGATGCGATGATAAATGGGCTTGTTTCCTTTGTTTCTTTCTGATCTTCCATTGTCAGTCTATAGGAGTGCAAGAGATTTCTGTGTGTTATTTTGTGTCTTGTTACTTTCCCAAATTCATCGATGAGCTTTAGTAGTTTTCTGATAGTGTCTTTCGGATTTTCTGTGTACAGTATCATGTCATCTGCAAACAGTGACGGTTTTTCTTTTTTCTTTTCCAGTTTGGATTCCCTTTTATATCTTTGTCTTCTCTTGCCATAGCTAGGACTTCCAAACCTGGCATGAGTGGACATCTCTGTCTTGTTCCTGAAATTAGAGAAAAGGCTTTCAGCTCTTCACCACTGAGTATATTATTAGCTGTAGGTGACAGAGACATAAGGGGTTTGGCCAGTCCCTGGAGGCAAGGCTCCCCTCAGGCAGGGAGCCAGCCAGGCAGGGCTGGCCCTTTCCCATCCCCCCAGACTGAGAGCAGGTGGTCACACTGGGTGGGCAGCACCGCCCTGAGGTTCAGTCTCCTGAAGTGAGCAAAATTAAGAAGGCAGAGCATGCTGTGGACCAGAATGGGCTGGGTCCTCGTGACATGAACGACACAGTCATCGTACACTGTCACCCTGTGTGCTCGGGGTGCTCACAGCCAGTGTCCGTGTTGTGGATTAGAGGCACCTAAGGCTTTTCACCGTCGGTGAACACCCAGAGCTGGGAACCAAGCATCTTCTCTGGGCCAATGGTATTTGTGGAACATCGGCCTCTTGGCCTGAGCATGAACTGCTGTGCCGACACGTGACCTGTTGTGGGAGTCATAAATTAAGTGAGAAAGGAGATGGGCCATGGTGTTTTAAGTGTGGGCAGCTTCCGAGTAAATGCTGCCTCGGAGATCATGTGACCTGTAAATGTCTTCAGGGCTCTGCAGGCAGCTGAGACCTTAAATTATTTGGTTCAGATCCAAAGAAGTACATATTCCGTATTCTACATCAGTATTTTTAAAAGGAGGCTGCCATACAACAGAAGTGCTTCCTTTCTTGAAAAACCAAGTCAGTTTCCACAGAAGCACTGAAGCTTACAGGAAGCTGTGACTTAGGAGCTCTGACACCAGTATCTTGATGCACATGGCCAGAGGGGATCAGTTGGTGTTTAATCTTCACGTGTTTCCAGTTTCATAAAGAGTGATCACTGTGAGAGCTGGTATAGATACTCGGGAAGGTCTTTGCTGGTTTTCCTCTCTGCTTTAATTTAAGTTTATTCTGTAAAGAGTATGAAGTTCTGAAAATTAGCTGTCATAGTTGAAAAAAGTAGTCCTGGGGTAGTAATATTTCTAGAAGCCTGGCAAATGCAAGTGTAAACATTTCTTCACAGACCCTTGTCCTACTCAGGTTTTACAGAGAATAGTTCTAAGGAATATACCCTTTGTTGTTAAAAAGCCAAAAAACCTAGAAACACTGACAACCCACAGAGAAACAAGGGTCAGCAGGAAAACAGTAGAATCAAACCTACAAATTTTCAGATACTGAAGTAATCAGACATATAAAATAAATATATTTAGTGTGTTTAAAGAAATAAAATAAGGCATTTCAATATTAGTAAGAAGCAAGAGACTATAAAATGATTAAGCAAATCATATAAACAGATCAAAGAGAACTAGAAATAAACATGCTTCTTTAAAGGAATCTATGGATGTATTTTCTGAAGAATTGGGACATATGAAAGAGAAAGAGATGGGAGAGTGGAGAGAAGATTTAATGTAATAACATAGTGATCGAAATGGAATTACGGTTGGATAGAAAAGAACATGGGGCAGAGGAAAAAAAATAATGGCAGGGAATTTTCTAGACGTGATGGCAGTTGTTGCTTCTTAGGTTCAGAAAGCCCAATGGCTTTGCTGTGGCTATGCCTCGTCACATCGTAGCGAAAGTCCAGAATCCCAGAGATAAAGGGAAGATCTTCACATAGAAGTCGGTAGCGATAAAATATTAAAAAGTGATTTATCAAAAGCAGCAGTGGAAACCAGAGGAAACTGAATAGTATGTTCACTGTACTGAGAGGAAAATGCATGTGTGCATGCCACGTCACTTCAGGTGTGTCTGGCTGTTTGCGACCCTATGGACCGTGGCCCACCAAGGCTCCTCTGTCCATAGGATTCTCCAGGCAGAAATACTGGAGTGGGTTGCCATTTCCTCCTGCAGGGGATCTTCCCGACCCAGGGATCAAACCCAGGTCTCTTATGTCTCCTCCATTGGCAGGGGGGTTCTTTACCACTAGGGCCACCTGGGAAGTCCTGGTCAGCCTAGAACTGTATACCCAAAGCGGTCATTCAAGAATGAGGTGTGAAATAAGTCAGTTTCATCTGAGATACTGTGATTTTTACTAAGAAATACGTATTTGATCTTGTCCTTAATCCTGGCACATAGTTCCTCAAGTTTTTGGAATTTCCTAAGTGATAAGAGAGTTGCTGCTGCTGCTGCTAAGTCGCTTCAGTCGTGTCCGACCCTGTGCGACCCCATAGACGGCAGCCCACCAGGCCCCCTGCCCCTGGGATTCTCCAGGCAAGAACTGGAGTGGGTTGCCATTTCCTTCTCCAGTGCCTGAAAGTGGAAAGTGAAAGTGAAGTCGCTCAGTCGTGTCCGACTCTTGGAGACCCCATGGACTGCAGCCTACCAGGCTCCTCCATCCATGGGATTTTCCAGGCAAGAGTACTGGAGTGGGTTGCCATTTCCTTCTCCTGATAAGAGTGTTAGAAGTATGTTAATATTTATAACAAGCTCCTGTCAACCACCCCAGAGTTTATGTTAATGAGATGACTTTTAGAAAAACTCTAAGGGTAGGGGTTAGTTGCTAGTTAGAAGATTAGAACTTTCTATCTCACTCTCTGACCTCTGGGAAGGGGAGAGGGGCTGGAGGTTGAATGAGTCACCAAAGGACAGTGATTTAATCAATCATACCTCTGCAACAAAGCCTCCGTAAAACCCCAAAAGGATGGGGTTTGGAGAGTGTCCAGGTAGGCCGAAGAACTGGTTTTGTAGAGACCATATCCTTTGACAAGTTTTATCTAAAAAGATACCAATAAAGGAAAGATAATTAAAAATCCTTTATCACTTGAACATTAAGAAAATCACATCTGAATACCTCATGTGTCAAAGAGAATAAGGCCTCACAAATTACCAGCTACTTGAAATGACCATGAAAATAGAACAAAATTTGGTTGTGGGTGTATATTAGGGGGGTAACTTCATAGCCTTTAAAAGTGTCCCTCTGACTTAAGAAGTTAGCAAAATAGCAACATAATAGACTCAAAGTAAAAAGAAGGAAATAATAATAAAGGAAAGAAGTAAGCGAAGCAGAGGAGCAACAAGACCAAGTATTTTTAATTAACAGGATGGTGGGAGTGGGAAGAGAATCCAGGGGGCTTCAAGGGAGGCAGGGGGCTGGGTCTGCACTTTCCCTCTACCCAGCCTTTTCTGAAAAACCCCTGTCTTCTCACTGGACTGCTGTGCTTTCCTTGGCACGCTCCCCTTTCCAGCTGGTATTGCAGGTAATTTGATTCTCCAGAAGCTTACTTTGAAAAAAAACTAACTGGATCATACTGTGTTTTATTTTATTTTTAAAGTTTATTTTTAGTCGGAGGATAATCGCCTTACAATGCTGTGCTGATTTCTGCCGTACCGCAACGTGAATCAGACATAAGTATACATACATCCCCTTCCTCTTGGGCCTCCCTCCCTCTCCACCCCGCACCACCCCACCCCTCTAGGTGTCACACTGGGTTGAGCTCCCTGTGTTGCAGAGCAACGTCCCACGAGCTGTGTACTTTACATAAAGTAATGTATATGCTTCAGTGCTGTTTTCTCAATTCGTCCCGTGCTCTCCTTCCCACACCGTGTCCACGAGTCTGTTCACTGCGTCTGCATCTCTGTTCCCACCCCGAAAACAGGTTCATCAGCACCATTGTTTTAGATTCCAGATACATGCAGTAATATATGATATTTGTTTTTTTCTTTCTGGCCTCAGTCTGGGTAACAGCCTCTGGGTTCATCCACCTCAGTTCAACTGACTCAAACTTGTTCCTTTTTATGGCTGAGTAATATTCCGTTGTACGTATGTACCATGACTTATTTATCCGTTCGTCTGTCCCTGGCCGTCTAGGGTGCTTCCATGTCCTGGCTGTTGTAAACAGTGCTGCAGTGAACATTGGGGCACACGTGTCTTTGAATTACAGTTTTCTTAGGATATGTGGTCTTATTTAGACATTTGTACTTTGTCACATTTTCTTCCTAGTTTATTCCTGTGTCTCTTCTCTGTGTACTTAACGTTGCTTGTGTTTAATATGTCAGTTTTGTCTCCTGTATTTTACCCCCACATTTCATGAGTTGGTTCTCTGTCTGTTTTCACCATGGATATTTTTTGTGGCTTCCAGTGTTTGGATGTTGCTTGGTTCACTCAACTAGGCCACTGATGGACTGGTGGTATGTTTTCTTTGTGCTTTTTCTCTTTAGATGATAATGTTTTGCTTTACTTCTTCCAGGTAAGTCTTGCGGGATGATTTCCTTTTGACTCTTTGCCTGCATGTCAGATGTCGTGGTTCACTGTGGTCCTGGGCAAGATGCTCACGACCTCGTAGGTGGCACTCAGCCAGGTGTGCTGTGTTCTTTATGTGGCACTGGTTCCAGGAGTATGTATAAATAGATTTGAGAAAAATTATCCAGTGGGAAAGCTCAGACTCAGTGGGATGGAGACCCCATTTTAAGAGGCTGATACCAAGAGCTTATACCTGATGCCCCCAGCATATCTGAGTGGAGGCTGGCGGATGCCGACCCCTCTTCTCCTTTATGTTTAGGCGTGTTTCCAACATTTTATCATGAAAAAATCTAACACAGAAAGTGAAATTTTCACAGTAAACACACCTTGTGCATGCCCAATTCATGTCAAGCTTCTGCTAGGCCTTTTCCTTTGGATATCAATTCCAGACCCTAATCCTCTAGCCACCCTCGCCCCTTAGCCTTTCTAATTTTTGATACATCTCCAAGTGAGTGGCAGACCTCAGCCATCCCCACCCCTAATGCCTTCATCAACATCATTTATGGTTCTTTTTTTTTCCTCTTGGAAGTAAAATTAGCATATGGTTAAGTGCACAAATTCTGCAGTTTGATGAATTCTGAAAAATCCGTATGTTGTGGTTGCTCTCCCCCACCCCTTCCTAGTAAGGTTGTATGCCCCAGCCATCACAGATGTGCTGAACCTGCTCTAAAGCTTCCCGTCGTCAGTGGAATCGACGGTCCTGCACTTTGAAGGGAGGTTTTGTTCCTAGCACATTTTTGAACCTCCCCCACGATGCCTGTGTCTCTGCAGTCCTTTTATTGCTGAGTAGTGCTGGTTGAGCAGATGGACCACAGTTAGCTTCTCTGTCTCCTGTTGAGGGACCTCCAGGGTGTTCGCAGTTTGGGCTGTTATGAGGAAAGCAGCAGTGGGCATTACAAACACTGACCAGACCATCTGTAAAAATAGAACTCTGATCTACAGCCTTTGGCCACCTGCCCAGGAAACCAACCCACCATCTCCAGTAGCCAGCCCAGGAAGCCAGGCTGCTGTAGCCGGACTTGCAGGATATTAGCCTGCTATCTCTCACCGTAATCCAGGCAGCCAAACAAGAATTCATCAGCTCCAAGCCACAGGACTTGATCAATAACTGATGCTTCCTTTTCTTTTTTTTCCTGCTTCCAACTTGGAACCAACCAGAGAAAGCCAAATATACCCCCTTACCCACCCCCAGGACACCCCACTGCTGGTCAGCTGCCCCAGCTCCCCAGGCCCACAGCCTCTGCAAGCGCACTGGGACCTTCCCTTATTCCACAGGGGAGCTCTGCTGCCTCTGACTGCCCATGACTCCCTTACTGCAGCGAACTCTGAGCAGATGGCCTCTGCCCATTCTCTGCTGTGGTAGTCTGCATTCATTGCACACTCAGCCGAGCCCTTTGTGGACACAGGCTTTCGGCTGGTCACGGTGGTGCCCAGAGGTGCGTCTGTGGGGCTGCATGTAGGAGGAAGCTGGAGGACCTCTGCCGCATGCTCGGTCCGTTTTACGCTCCTGCTGGCACCTCGTGCTTGCCAACATTTGGTGCTGTCAGTCTTTCTAATTCTGTTTGCAGGTTTCGTGTTTACACTCCAAAAGTCTTGGTCGGATGCCTGGCTGTGCTGAGGGGGTCTGGGGGAGCCTTCCTTTGCTCACCCTGGGAGGAGCCCCCTTCCCCTCTCTGTGATCTGGGCTCTTAACCAACTTAGTGTCCTTGTCTTCAGTTTTTTTTCAAATGATGTGGCTTCAGTTCGGTCACGTTAGTGTTTGTGGCAAAAATGAATCATTTATGAATACATTCTATGTCATAAATCTCAATAAGTTTCTCAGGGAAATGAGTGGCAGCAGGGACCCTGTTGATGGAAAAATCTGGAGATTGCTGAGTACTGATCCACGTTTCATTCATTCATTTCTTCAATAATTCAACAAATTATTGAGTGCCTACAAACCATAAAAGTAAAATGCCAAGTCTACTGGATTGCCATAGCTCTGTGGTCAAGAATGAAGCAGAGAATGGTATAGGATATGTGCAGAGATGGGGTGCACTGGGGGGATGGGCTGTCTATTGGTTTATGTGGTGGGGACAAGGCTGTTGGGGGCATGGGGCGTGTACAAGGGTGGGCTGCCTTGGGGGCACTGGGCTTGTGTGGGGTTTGGGTGCATGTGGAGATGGAGCAGGGTTGGGGCACTTAGCGGGCAGGATGAGGAGAGTCAGAATACACTGAGGGGACAGGGGATGCGTGGGGATGGTGCACACTGGGGGATGGAGTGTGGGGTCAGGGGGCATTGGGATGACAAGGAGAGTGTGCTTTTGTGGTACATGCGGATACAGGTGCGTTTGGGGGACAGGGCAAAGCCAGGGTGCATCATAAAAATGGAGTGTGTGTGAGGTTGGGTACATGCAGTGACTGGGTACATTGGCGGGGGATAGGGCAGGGCTGAGGTGCATGGAGAGATGGAGCACGTTGGGAGGACTGGGCACATGAAGGACAAGGGTAAGAGGGGCATGTGTGTTGTGCCAGGCAGAGGACACAGTGAGGAAAGGCCTTGAGACTACTGCACGTCTGGAATATCCTTCAGATAGTCGAGGCCAGTGCAGCTTGAGGCAGGATTACAGGAGACCACGTTGGGGAGAGCCCACAGGGGGTTTGCACGGGGCCTGCGCTATCCTAGGGCAGATGGGGGTTGAAGGAGCACCCTTGCCTCTGGGTGATGGGCGAGGGGGTGCCAGAAGAGTGGGCCGAACTGGGTTTATCTTAAAGCACATGGGGCTTGGAGGAACTGGGGGGTGTGCAGCAGCTGTCCCGATGTGTGTGGGGGCAGTTAGATGTTCAGTAGGGGTGGGTGGGGGTAGTCTGGAGGTCGTGAATGCAGAGGGGTTGCCGCCAAGCGGGAGCAGACTGATGCAGAGGAGCATCAGGGGGCAGGGCTGCTCACAGACACCCCTGGCCCAGGGCCTTGAGTCTGCAGCCTCTCCTGACCTGCCGCATCATCTTGGGCTGGGCTGCTTTATTCAGTGGAGGTTTTTATGGAGATCACTGTGGTTATAAGACATAATACAGAGAGGTGCCAGTACTTTTTACCCAGTTCCTCCCCATGATAACTTTAGCAAAAATGTGCTACTGTATCACACCATCCACTGGCCTTATTCTGACCTCACTCTTTTCTTTGTGCTCATTTGTGTATAGGTGTTGACTTCTGTGCTGTTTTATCACATTGGGAAGTTAGTGTGTCTCCACTAGAGTCAAGATACAGAACATTTCCGTCCCATGTTGACATGTTGACCTGTCCCTAACTCCTGACCACCAATCTTTCATTTCTTAAAATTCTGTCATTTCAAAAATATTATGTTAATGAACATTTCAGTTCAGTTCAGTTCAGTTGCTCAGTCGTGTCCGACTCTTTGCGACCCCATGAATCGCAGCACGCCAGGCCTCCCTGTCCATCACCAACTCCCAGAGTTCACTCAGACTCATGTCCATCGAGTCAGTGATGCCATCCAGCCATCTCATCCTCTGTCGTCCCCTTCTCCTCCTGCCCCCAATCCCTCCCAGCATCAGAGTCTTTTCCAATGAGTCAACTCTTCGCATGAGGTGGCCAAAGTACTGGAGTTTCAGCTTTAGCATCATTCCTTCCAAAGAAATCCCAGGGCTGATCTTCAGAATGGACTGGTTGGATCTCCTTGCAGTCCAGGGGACTCTCAAGAGTCTTCTCCAACACCACAGTTCAAAAGCATCAATTCTTCGGTGCTCAGCTTTCTTCACGGTCCAACTCTCACATCCATACATGACCACAGGAAAAACCATAGCCTTGACTAGATGGACCTTTGTTGGCAAAGTAACGTCTCTGCTTTTGAATATACTATCTAGGTTGGTAATAATTTTCCTTCCAAGGAGTAAGCGTCTTTTAATTTCATGGCTGCAGTCACCATCTGCAATGATTTTGGAGCCCCCCAAAAATAAAGTCTGACACTGTTTCCACTGTTTCCCCATCTATTTCCCATGAAGTGATGGGACCGGATGCCATGATCTTAGTTTTTTGAATGTTGAGCTTTAAGCCAACTTGAAGTAGTATACTAATAACGTATAGTAGGCACCTGTATATGTTGACTTCTCCCCCTCAGCATCAGTCCCTGGAGATCTGTCCAGGTTGCTGCTGTGTCAGTTGTTAATTCCTTTTTGTGGTTCAGTCTAATTCCATGGTATGAACCGCCATAGCCCGTTTAACCATCCACCTGTTCAAGGACATTTGCGTGGTCTCCAGTCAGGAGTGATAACAACTAGAGCTGCTATAAACGTTCGCGTGCTGGTTTCTTGTGAACACGGGTTTTATTTCTTTGGAATAAATGCCCAGGAGAGCAATGGCTGGGCCATTTCCTGTTTAGTTTTATAAGGAACTGCAGACTTTCCCAGAGTGGCTACACCACTTTGCAGCCCTACCAGCAATGTGTCAGAGATACAGTTTCTCTGTATCCTTGCTGGCGTTTGGAGTTTCCAGGGTTTTTAATTTTAGCTGACAGGCATGCAGAGGCATCTCACGGTATTTTTACTTTGAATTTCCTTGATGGCTAATGATGTTGAACCTCCTTTCAAACGCTTATTTGCCACCTGTGTATCCTCTTTGGTGACATGTCTTTTCATGAATTTTGTCTTTTTTCTCATTGAGGGGTTTAATTTTTACTGTTCAGTATATGTTTCAATAGCAGTCATTTGTCGGATGTGGTGGATTCTCATTTGCAGTAGTTATGTTTCATACCTTCCAGCAAACACTGAATTGGTGAATACTAAACCACTTCTTCTGCAGAAAGGATGGAGTTAGATTCCTGCCCATCTCTGGTTACGTTTTTGTCAACTGATCAATAGATATCTTTATTTTGTATGTGTTTCTTTTTGAAGACACCTTATTTCATGTGTATTGGTTCATGAACATTGAACTCACAGCCAACAGCATTATAACTTGGACTTGAATGAAGTTCATCTGATGTATTAACTTTACATCAGATTTTGCCTAACTTTGTAAGGCACATCGCAGCCTTCTCGTGCTCAGGATCATAGAAAACACTTCAGCTGTATGCTTGTCATTTGAAACAGTGAAAACAACAAAAAGTACAACAATTAAAAAAATGTGGCAATAAATCAATTATGAAGAGGATATTTGTTTTCAGCCTGAGCGCTGGGACACAAAGGCAGAGAATGTCTCGTTCTAGGAACATGGGCATTGGGAGAGTTGAGTTTTTACTGCTCTGGGCATGTCTGCAGACTGTGAAGGCACCTCAAGTATTGATTTTGGGGTCACAAGGAAACTTAGGGAGTAGGCAGATTTGAAAATAAGAGTACCAAGGGTAATAAAGTTCGAATGTGGTTTGAAATACAGTTGTTGTTTGGCCCTGGAGGGCTCGGTTCCAGAAAGCGAAACAGAAGGAAGTGAAGTCACTCAGTCGTGTCCAACTCGTTGCGACCCCATGGACTGTAGCCTCCCAGGCTGCTCCATCCATGGAATTTTCCCGGCAAGAGTACTGGAGTGGGTTGCCATTTCCTTCTCCAGGGGGAATCTTCCCGACCCAGGGATTGAACCTGGGTCTCCCACATTGCAGACAGATGTTTTACCTTCTGAGCTACCAGGGAAGCCCTCAAATAACTATCCTAGATTTCATATTGGGCTTCCATGGTGAAGTGAAAGTGAAAGTTGCTCAGTGTCCAACTCTTTGTGACCCCACAACTAAGTCCGTGGAATTCTCCAGGCAAGAATACTGGAGTGGGTAGCTTTTCCCTTCTCCCGGAGAATCTTCCCAACCCAGGGATTGAACCCAGGTCTCTTGCATTGCAGACAGATTCTTTACCAACTGAGCTATCAGGGAAGCCCTTACTTATAGGACCTCCTTGAATACCCACATCTGAGGATGTTCAAGTTCCTTAAATGAAATGCTGCATATAACCTATGCACATCCTCCTGTACTCTTAATTTATTTTCATTGAGGTGTAGTTGATTTGCAATATTATATTAGTTTAAGGTGTACAATATAATGATTCACAATTTCTGTAGATTATGCTCCATTTACAATTATGAACTGTTGGCTGTTTTCTTTGCGTTGTATGCGATATCCTTGTAGCTCATCTTGCACATAGCAGTTTCTGCTCCTTAATCCCCTGCTACTATATGTCTTTCCTCTTTCCTCTTCCCACTCATAACCACTGGCTTGTTCTTTCTATCTGTGAATCTGTTTCTCTTTGTTACGTTCATTCATTTTATTTTTTGTTTTCATACATGAGTTGTAGTGTATACAATATTCATCCTTTTCTCTCTGACTTACTTCACTGGGTATAATACCCTTAGGTCTATCCATGTTCTTGCAGATGGCAAAAATTTATTTCTTTATTTTTTTATGGCTGAGTAGTCTATTGTGTATATGGATGTCTTAGGTTGCTGTCTTACCTTCAGATCAGATCAGATCAGATTAGTCGCTCAGTCGTGTCCGACTCTTTGCGACCCCATGAACCGCAGCACGCCAGGCCTCCCTGTCCATCACCAACTCCCGGAGTTCACTCAAACTCACATCCATCGAGTCAGTGATGCCATCCAGCCATCTCATCCTCTGTCGTCCCCTTCTCCTCCTGCCCCCAATCCCTCCCAGCATCAGAGTCTTTTCCAGTGAGTCAACTCTTCGCATGAGGTGGCCAAAGTACTGGAGTTTCAGCTTTAGCATCATTCCTTCCAAAGAAATCCCAGGGCTGATCTCCTTCAGAATGGACTGGTTGGATCTCCTTGCAGTCCAAGGGACTCTCAAGAGTCTTCTCCAACACCACAGTTCAAAAGCATCAATTCTTCGGTGCTCAGCTTTCTTCACGGTCCAACTCTCACATCCATACATGACCACAGGAAAAACCATAGCCTTGACTAGACGGATCTTTGTTGGCAAAGTAATGTCTCTGCTTTTCAATATACTATCTAGGTTGGTCGTAACTTTCCTTCCAAGGAGTAAGCATCTTTTAATTTCATGGCTGCAGTCACCATCTGCAGTGATTTTGGAGCCCAGAAAAATAAAGTCTGACACTGTTTCCACCGTTTCCCCATCTATTTCCCATGAAGTGATGGGACCGGATGCCATGATCTTCGTTTTCTGCATGTTGAGCTTTAAGCCAACTTTTTCACTCTCCACTTTCACTTTCATCAAGAGGCTTTTGAGTTCCTCTTCACTTTCTGCCATGAGGGTGGTGTTATCTGCATATCTGAGGTTATTGATATTTCTCCCGGCAATCTTGATTCCAGCTATATATGGGCCTTATTTTTGTATCCAATCAGCCAACTTACATGTTTTGATTGAAGCATTTAGTCCATTTACATTTAAAGTAATCTAGTATATACTTACTGCCATTTTGTTAATTTTTTGGGAATTTTGTTTTTGTAGTTCTTTTTTGTTCCTTCCTGCTTTTGTTCTCTTCCCTTTTGATTTGATAACTATCTTTAGTGTTATATTTGGATTCCTTTCTGAACTTTTGTGTGTGAGTATCTATTATTGAGTTTTGGTTTGTAGTTACCATAAGGTTTATATATAGCAATCTAAAGACCTTGCATGTTTACTGCCCTTCCCCACAATCACTGCTTTTGACACCATATTTTACATCTGTTTGTTTAATGTATCTCATAACTACTTATTGGGATTCCCAGGTGGTGCAGTGGTAAAGAACCCACCTGCCCGTGCAGGAGAATCAGGAGATGATGGAGCAGTTTCTGGGTTGGGCCGATCCCCTGGAGTAGGAAATAACAACCCACTCATTATTCTTCCATGGACAGAGGAGCTTGGGGTCTCAAAGAGTTGAACATGACTTATACCACACATACACACACACACACACACACACAGAATTACTATTGTGGATATAGATGATTTTACTGCCCTAGTCTCTTAACCTTCTTACCAGCTTTATCTGTGGATTATTATTATTATTATTTTGGTCATGCCACACAGCTTCTGGGATCTTAGTTCCAGGGATTGAACACAGGCCCTTGGCAATGAAATTGCCTAGTTCTAACTGCTGGACAGCCAGGGACTTCCCAATGTATGTGACTGATTTAATTACTTTATATTTGTTTTTACCAGTGAGTTTTTCCTTTCACAGTTTTCATTTTTCTAAATATAGTCTTTCTTTTTTGTTTGTTTGTTTAGAGAGGTCCCTGTAGCAATTTTTGTAAAGCTGATTTGGTCGTATTGAACTCTTTTAGCTTTTGCTTATCTGTAAAACTTCTGATTTTGCTATTAAATCTGAATGAAAGCCTTGCCGTGTGTTCTTTTTCTTTTTAAGGAAAGTTTTGATTTTTGTCTCTTTTTTTAAAAAATTAGTTTATTCATTTATGTTTGTGGTAGGCCTTAGTTGCTGCACGCGGGCGTTCTCTAGCTGCAACAAGCAGGGGCAGCTCTCTAGTTTTGGTGCTCGGGCTTCCATCGTGGTGGCTTCTCTAGTTGCTGTGCATGGACTCTAGAGTGCACAGGCTCTAGGGTGCATGGGCTTCAGTGTTATGGCACAGAGGCCCTGTAGTTGCAGCTCATGGGCTCTAGAGTGCGGGCTCAATAGTTGTGCATGGGCTTAGCTGCCCCATGGCGTGTGGAGTCTTCCTGGACCATGGATTGGTTCTTGCATTGGCAATCAGATTGTTTACCACTGGACCAGGGGGCAAGTCCAGGGTGGAGTATTTTGGGTTGTAAGTTTTACCCTTTCCTCACTTTAAATAACCCTTCTGATCTGCACAGTTCCTGCTGAAAATTCAACTGATAGCCTTAAATGTGTCCTCTTATATGTAACTTGTTGCTTTCGCCTTGTTGCTTTTAATAGTCTGTTTTTAACTTTTCCCTTTTTAATTACAACGTGTCTTGGTGTTCTCCTCTTTGGGTTAATATTGTTTGGGACTCCTTGTGCTTCCTGGACCTGGATGTGTGTTTCCCTAGGTGAGGGAAGTTTTCAGCTGCTGCTGCTGCTGTTGCTGCTAAGTCGCTTCAGTCATGTCCAATTCTGTGAGACCCCATAGACGGCAGCCCACCAGTCTCCCCCGTCCCTGGGATTCTCCAGGCAAGAACACTGGAGTGGGGTGCCATTTCCTTCTCCAGTGCATGAAAGTGAAAAGTGAAAGTGAAGTCACTCAGTTGTATCTGACTCTTAGCGACCCCATGGACTGCAGCCTACCAGGCTCCTCGGTCCATGGGATTCTCCAGGCAAGAGTACTGGAGTGGGGTGCCATTGTTTTCAGTTATTGTCTTCAAATATGTTCCGTGCTCTTTTCTCTCTCTTCTTCTGTGACTCCTATGAGACAAATATTAGTATGCTTGATGTCTTTTCAGAGGTCTCTTAAACTGTCCTTATTTCTTTTTATTCTTTTTTTTTTTTTTCTCTTCAGCCTCAGTGATTTCCACCACTCATCTTCCATCTCTCTTATCTGTTCCTCTGTATCATTTAATCCATGGTTGATTCCTTCTAGTATATTTTTCATTTCAGGTATTGTATCTCCGTTTCATTCTTTATATTTTCTAAGTCTTTTTTAAAAATGCTGACTTCTCAGTCTTTTCATCCATTCTTCTTCTGAGTTCTTTGATCATTTTTGTGATCACTACCTTGAACTCTTTTTAAAAAGTATACTTTTATTTATTTATTTGGCTGTGCTGGGTCCTAGTTGTGGCATGTGGGATCTAGCTCCCTGAGCAGGGATTGAACCTGGGCCCCTGCATTGCAAGTGCAGTCATAGCCACTGGACCACAAGGGAAGGTCCCCCTTGAACTCTTATTTTTGGGTAGATCACCTATTTCCACTTTCAGTTCAGTTCAGTCGCTCAGTCGTGTCTGACTCTTTGTAACCCCATGAGTCCCAGCACTCCAGGCCTCCCTGTCCATCACCAACTCCTGGGAGTTCACTCAGACTCACGTCCACTGAGTCAGTGATGCCATCCAGCCATGTCATCCTCTGTCGTCCCCTTCTCCTGCCCCCAATCCCTCCCAGCATCAGAGTCTTTTCCAATGAGTCAACTCTTTACCTAGTTATTATTCTGGAGTTATCTTGTTCCTTCATTTAGAACATGTGCCTCTATTGCCTCATGTTGACTAATTTACTCTTTTTATTTCTATGTACCTGGTGTGCTGGCTGTGTTTCCTGACCTTGGATAACCTAGGGTGGTCCTTTGTAGGAGACATCCTATTCGTCCCAGCAGCGCACTCCACTCCGGTCACCAGAGCTGTGTTCTCTAGGGGTGCCCCTTCATGAGTGCTTCTGTTGTAGCAGACCCTTGTGTTGCAGGTGGTCTGATAAGTGTGGCTAGCCCCCAGTCGGGTTGATTGCCAGACTGCCTGTGAGGAGGCTGCTGACTGCTGGCTAGCGGAGCCTAGTCTACAGGTGGCTGGATGAGGAGCCCTGAGGCTTCTGAAGCTGGTGCTGGCTCAGTGGTGGGCACAGCTGGATTCTGGGGTGGGTTGTTCTGGGGTCAGTGTTCCTGGATCTAGTGTTGGCCTCCAGTGAGTGGGGCTGTTTCCTGACTCGGCTGACTGCAGGTTCTGGAATGTCATAAATCTGGTGCTAGCCTGTTGGTGAGTGGGGCTGTATCCTAGGCTGAGGAGTGCACAGTATCTCAGAGCTGGTATTTGCCTGCTGGTTGGTAGAGCTGGGACTTAGGGGCTCCTGTGGCTGGTGTCTGCCCGCTTCTGGGTGCAGCTGGGTCCTGCTGCTAGTGCCAGTCCACTGGTGGGCAGAACTGAGCCCTGAAGCCTCTGGCTGCAGGGGCCTGGTGGTCCTGGAGCTTATGTTGTCCTCCTAGTGGGCAGAGCTGGTTCCTGACACAGCTGCCTGTGGGGTCCAGGATTTCCTGAAACTTGAGTCAGCCTGCTTGTGGGTGGGACAAAATCCTTGGGCAGCTTGCTGATGGGTCCAATGTGTACCAGAGCTGGTATTAGCCTGCTGTGGGTGGGGGCAAAGGCTGCGACCTCTGGGGCTGGTTCCAGCCTGTTGGGGGGTGGTCTGTGCTCTGCTGTGGCAGGCTGCGGGGCTGATGTCTGCACACTGGTGTGTGAGGCTGCTCCTGGGGCTAGTGCTGTTCCTCTGGTGGGTGTGGCTAATGCTCAGGGTGTTCTGAGGCTAGTGCTAGCTCACTGATGTGTGGAGCTCGGTCCCGGCATGTCTGGCTGCAGGGCTGTAGGGGTTCTGGAGTTGGGGAGTGGGACTTGGGCCCAGAGGCTCCTGGGGCTGGTGCCTGCCCACTGGTGGGTGGAGCTGGGTCCTGTGGTCTCTGACTGGACTATTGCCTTTGCACTAGTATGTGGGATTGGGTCCTGGACCCTATGACAGGCAGGGTTGTGTTCCAGGGTAGCTGTGGGTTCAGGGCTCTTAAGACAACCTCCCTGCTAGTGGGTGAGGCTGTGTTCCTACCCAGCTAGTTGGTTGGCCTGAGGGATCCCAGTATTGGTGCTGACCTCCTGGTGGTTGGGGCTGGGTCCCAGTGCTAATGAGTTAGTGCCATTCCCAAATGGCACTTGGCAGCCCCAGTGTCTTCGTGGTAGAAGGAGCTTTCCAAAATGGCTGCCCACAGTGTCTGTGCCCTTCAGGTGAGCTCTGGTTGCCCCCTGTCTCCACAGGAGATGCCAGGGTCAGCTAGGAGGGTGACCAGGCTCCTTTCAAATTACTGCTTCTGCCCTGGGTCCTGGAGCGTGTCAGCTTTTCTGTTCTTCCTTTAGGAGTGGAGTCTCTATGCCCCGTAACCCTCTGGGTCTCCTGAAAGTAAGCCTCACTGGCCTTTCGTTTTTTAATTTATCTTTTTATCTTTTAATTTTTTTGGCCATGCCAAATGGCTTGCAGGATCTTAGTTACTGGACCAGGAATTGAACCTGTGTGCCCTACAGTGGAAGCACAGGGCTCTAACTACTGGACTGCCAGGGAATTCCCAACACTTGTAGATTTTTAAAATGTAGGAACGGGTGCATACACAGCAAGCATCAAACCACGTAACTCATCCAGGCTCTGTCCACTGGCAGAGAACAGGGACATAAATTCAGATCTAGTGCTGTCCGTTGAGATGTAATCATCGTGGGCAGAATCAAATCAGGTGCAAATGCTGAGGTCCGTGAGAGAGAGAGAGAAGGAGGGGGGCAGAGGCAGAGGGCACATGCACATGGTTGAGCTATGCAGGCTGTAGGTCAAGCATTCTAGAAAGAGAGAGTATGGGTGTGGGTGGTGGAAGGAGCATGAAGCGGGGGAAAGACACTGGAGAATTCAGGCAGCCAGCAGGTCAGCATCGGGCTGCTTTTGGCTTCAGGGAACAGATCTGCAGATCTGCAGCTCTTCTGAAAATCTTTATAGTTTCTAGACTTAGTTTTACCTAATTTAAGATCTGGCTGATCTCTATTTTGCTGGGGTTATGATAGGAATTACATTACACCTACAGAGCATCTTGGGGAAAACTAACCTGTCCTGTGAAGAAAAGTGATAGTCATGACCCCAGAGGTTCTGTGCGGCCACGGTAGCCCTGTCCACCCACCCTACGGTGGATCTTCTGTTCTTAGGATTTTTGTGCTGAAAGTGTGGATAAAGCACTTTAAAGTTCTCTCCAGGAATCCACGTCCTCTGGTCACAGTTTTGCTGACTTTCAGTAAGAAGATGACACCACGTGGGGTAAGCCTGGTCCACAGTTCCCGGGATGTCTCTGCATCCTGATTTACCCCGATGGCCCTGCTTGCCAAGTCGGTGTGGAACACACAGCTCCATTGTGCCCACCCTTGTGGGCTGTGAAGATGCTCAGTCTGGCAGTTGGTGGAGCTTTGGTCTGTCCTTGGTGCTTAGCTGCCCCTCTGAGGGTCCCGTCTGACTTTGGAGCCCTTGGGGAGCAGCCTGAGCAGGTGTGTACTGGTTGTCAAAGAACAGGCTACCTGGGAGGAGGGTGGAGGCTCTGCTAGGAATGTACTACCCAGGAGGGGGAGGCCCATAGTCACCACCAGACGGGAGATCACCAAAAGGTACCTGATAGGGGGTCTAAGCAGCTTGGACTCCACTACCTCCCATTCTCCTCCAGATCAGAAGTCGTGTTTCTTCACCAGGTACTTCTAGTATTTATTTTGCTCTCATGCAACCTAGGCATGGGGCAAGGGGCTAAGAAAGAGTGAACTGCATTGTTCTGTGAAGTTGAGGGTGGGGACCACATGGTCAGTGGCAACACTAGAAGGCACTTGGGAATAGGGGCTTGCCTGGGAAGCAGGGGTGGGCACTGGGGAGGTGGGGATAGGATTTTGGAGGCAGGAAATGGCATTTAGGATGGGAGGGGAATTTGGAGGGTGGGCATTGAGGTGGATGAGGGTAATAGAGGAGGGGCAGGGGCAGAGATCAACAGCATTTCCTAGTCTCTGGAAGAGTCGGAGAGTGAACCCAAGTGTGAGTCAGCTCTCAAGTAGGTAGGATCCCTTCAGGAGACGTTCTCAGCTCACCTGGCTGAGTGGATGAGGGTGCGGAAAGGGAGTGGTAGTAGGGTGATGACTAAGGGAGAGGGAGGCTGGAGGAATCAGGGAAAAATGGCAGTCATGTGTTTTTTTTAAACTTAAAAAAAATTGTGGTAAAATATAACAATTACCATTTAAACTATTTTAAAGCATAGATTCCAGTATTAATTACATGCACATTGTCATGCAAACTTTACCATCACCCATCTGCAGAACTTTTTCATCTTCCCAAACTGAAGCCCCGTTCACATTTAAGAATAACTCTCCATTCCCCTCACCCTCTAGTACCCGTGCTTCTACATTCTGTCTCAATGAATTCAACTCCTCTAGGTCACAATGTAAGTCGAATCATTCAGGATTCGTCCTTTCGTAACTGGCTAAGTTGGAATCAAGATTGCTCTGAGAAATATCAATAACCTCAGATATGCAGATGACACCACCCTTATGGCAGAAAGTGAAGAGGAATTGAAGAGCCTCTTGATGAAGGTGAAAGAGGCGAATGAAAAAGCTGGCTTAAAACTCAACATTCAGAAAACTAAGATCATGGCACCCGGTCCCATCACTTCATGGCAAATAGATGGGGAAACAGTGGAAACAGTGACAGACTTTATCTTTTTGATCCAAAATCACTACAGATGGTGACTGCAGCCATGAAATTAAAAGACACTTACTCCTTGGAAGGGAAGTTATGACCAACCTAGACAGGATATTAAAAAGCAGAGACATTTCTTTGCCAACAAAGGTCCGTCAAGTCAAAGCTATGGTTTTTCCAGTAGTCACGTATACATGTGAGAGTTGGACTATAAAGAAAGCTGAGTGCTGAAGAATTGGTGCTTTTGAACTGTGGTGTTGGAGAAGACTCTTGAGAGTCCCTTGGACTGCAAGGAGATCTAACCAGTCCATCCTAAAGAAAATCAGTCCTGAATATTCATGGGAAGACCAATGTTGAATCTGAAACTCCAATACTTTGGCCTCCTAGTGCGAAGAACTGACTCATTTGAAAAGACCCTGCTGCTAGGAAAGATTGAAGGCGGGAGGAGAAGGGGGTGACAGAGGATGAAATGGTTGGATAGCATCACCGGCTCAATAGACATGAGTTTGAGTAACCTCCGGGAGTTGGTGATGGACAGGGAGGCCTGGCGTGCTGCAGTCCATGGGGTTGCAAAGAGTTGGACATGACTGAGCGACTGAAATGAACTGAACTGAACTATTCCACTTAGCATAATGTCTTCATAGTCAATCCATGTCATAGCACATGTCAGAATTCCCTTTTTTTAAGACTCAACAATGTTCCGTTTTGTGTACGGACCACAATTTTTTTTATCTGTTCATCCATGAATGAACATGTGGGTTGCTTTCAACTTTCGGTTACTGTGAATAATGCTACTATGAACACAGGTATGTTAATATGCGAATTTAGTTTTCAGCACAATCCTAGACAGCATTCCATGTGACCCTCATCATCCGCATAGAAGAGGTGGAAATAATCAGCCTAGAATAGACCTGACCCCATAGCTGAAGGCACATGGTCAGGAACTGAGTCTGTGATCTTTCCACTGCAGGGAGTTGGGAGGTAGGAGTGTTTAGAAACTGTCTTTAGAGAAAGACAATACAAGTTTTTGCTCCTGCAGCTCAACACAAGTGCTGTGCTGGAGTGCACGCAGGGCACTTTGGGCCCGTAGTATAGGTGCGTCCTACCACAAGGAAGTTCTGGGTTGGCGGCTGGCAGATTGGAGTCAATGTTTCTTGAGTTTGACTTAATACCCCAGTTGGAAATGGTATTGTGTATCCTTTGCTGGTCAACTACCAGTGTTTCTTTTCTATACAGTGTCTCAAGTCCTTTGTTCTCTGTCTCTGGGAGCCTTTATCTTCTCCTAGATTTTATAGGGCTTATGTGTGAATTTTGAATATGAGTTCAGCAGTTGTATGCCTTACAGGTGTTTTCTCCCCATTTGGGACTTGTCTTTCACTTTCCTCCACCCCCCAATTTGTAACATGAACACGTGAAAATATAAAACACATCGGTAAAAGTAAGTGTATAGTCACATTTATGACACACTAATACTGTGGTCCTCTGGAGAAGGGATGGCAAGCCACTTCAGTATTCTTGTCTTGAGAACCCCATGAACAGTATGAAAAGGCAAAAAGATAGGACACTGGAAGATGAACTTGCCAGGTCAGTAGGTGCCCAATATGCTACTGGAGAAGAGTGGAGAAATAGCCCCAGAAAGAATGAAGAGGCTGAGCCAAAGTGAAACAATGCCCAGATGTGGATGAGACTGGTGATGGAATGCTGTTAAAGAACAATATTGCATAGGAACCTGGAATATTACGTCTGTGAATCAAGGTAAATTGGAAGTGGTCAAACAGGAGATGGCAAGAGTGGACACTGACGTTTTAGGAATCAGTGAACTGAAATGGACTGGAATGGTTGAATTTAATTCAGATACCCATTATGTCTACTACTGTGGGCAAGAATCCCTTAGAAGAAATGGAGTAGCCCTCACAGTCAACAAAAGAGTCCAAAATGCAGTACTTGGGTGCAATCTCAAAAGTGATAGGATGATCTCTGTTCAATTCAAAGGCAAACCATTCAGTATCACAGTAATCCAAGTCTATGCCACAACCACTAATGCCAAAAAAGCTGAAGTTGAACAATTCTATGATAACCTACAAGACCTTCTAGAACTAATACCTAAAAAGATGTCCTTTTCATCATAGGGGACTGGAATGCAAAACTAGGAAGTGAAGAGATGCCTGGAGTAACAGGCAAGTTTGGCCTTGGAGTACAAAATGAAGCAGAGCAAAAGCTAACTTTTGCCAAGAGAGCACACTGCAAACACCCTCTTCCAACAACACAACAGATGACTCTACACATGGAGATCACCAGATGGTCAATCCCGAAATCAGATTGATTGCATTCTTTGCAGCCGAAGATGGAGAAGCTCTATACAGTCAGCAAAAACAAGACTGGGAACTGACTGTGGCTCAGATCGTGAACTTGTTATAGCAAAATTCAGACTTAAATTGAAGAAAGTAGGGAAGACCACTAAACCATCCAGGTATGACCTAAATCAAATACCTTACAGTTATACAGTGGAAGTGACGAATATATTCAGGGGTTGAATCTGATAGAGTGCCTGAAGAACTATGGATGGAGGTTCATGAGTTTATACCGAAGGCAGGGATCAAGACCATCCCTAAGAAAAAGAAATACAAAAAGGCAAAATAGTTGTCTGAGAAGGCCTTATGAATAGCTGAGAAAAGAAGCTAAGGCAAAGGAGAAAAGGAAAGATATATCCATTCTGAATGCAGAGTTCCAAAGAATAGCAAGGAGAAATAAGAAAGCCTTCCGAAGTGATCAGTGCAAAGAAATAGACGAAAACAAGAGAAAGACTAGAGATCTCTTCAAGAAACCGAGAGATACCAAGGGAACATTTCATGCAAAGATGGGCGCAATAAAGGACAGAAATGGTATGAACCTAACAGAAGCAGAAGATATTAAGAAGAGGTGGCAAGAATACATAGAAGAACTATACAAAAAAGATCGTAATGACCCAGATAACTACAATGACGTGATCACTCACCTAGAGCCAGACAACTTGGGCCTTAGGAAGTCAAGTGGGCCTTAGGAAGCATCACTACGAACAAAGCTAGTGAAGATGATGGAATTCTGGTGTTAAAGTGCTGCACTCAATATGCCAGCGAATTTGAAAAACTCAGTGGCCACGGGACTGAAAAAGGTCAGTTTTCATTCCAATCCCAAAGAAAGGCAATGTCAAAGAATGTTCAAAGCACCGCACAATTGCATGCATCTCACATGCTAGTAAAGTAATGCTCAAAATTCTCCAAGCCAGGCTTCAGCAGTATGTGAACTGTGAACTTCCAGATGTCAAGCTGGATTTAGAAAACGAGGAAGAACCAGAGATCAAGTTGCCAACATCCATTGGATCATAGAAAAAGCAAGAGAATTCCAGAAAAACATCTGCTGTATTGACTACACTAAAGCCTTTGACTGTGTGGATCACAAAAAACTGTGGAAAATTCCTAAAGAGATAGGAATACCAGACCATCTTAGTGCCTCCTGAGAAATCTGTGTGCAGGTCAAGAAGCAGCAGTTAGAACCGGACTTGAAACAGTGGACTGGTTCAAAATTGAAAGGACTATATAAAGGCTGTATATTGTCACCCTGCTTATTTAACTTATATGTAGAGTACATTATGCAAAATACTGGGCTGGATGAAGCACAAGCTGGAATCAAGATTCCTGGGAGAAATATCAATAACCTCAGATATGCAGATGACACCACCCTTATGGCAGAAAATGAAGAGGAACTAAAGAGCCTCTTGATGAAAGTGAAAGAGGTGAGTGAAAAAGCTGGCTTAAAACTTCCAGAAAACTAAGATCATGGCATCTGGTCCCATCACTTCATGGCAAATAGATGGGAAAGCAATGGAAACAGTGACAGACTTTATTTTCTTGGACTCCAAAATAACTGCAGATGGTGACTGCATCCATAATATTAAAAAACCCTTGCTCCTTGAAAAAAAGCTCTGAGAAACCTAGATAGCATATTAAAAAGCAGAGACATTACTTTGCCAACAAAGGTCCATAAGGTTGAAGCTATGATTTTTCCAGTAGTCATGTATGGATGTGAGAGTTGGACTATAAAGAAATCTGAGCATCAAAGAATTGATGCTTTTGAATTGTGATGTTGGAGAAGACTCATGAGAGTCCCTTGGACTGCAAGGATATCAAACCAGTCAATCCTAAAGGAAATCAGTCCTGAATATTCATTGAAAGGACTGATGCTCAAGCTCCAATACTTTGGCCACCTGATGCGAAGAAATGACTCTTTGGAAAAGACCCTGATGCTGGGAGAGATTGAAGGCAGGAGGAGAAGGGGACAACAGAGGATGAGAAGGTTGGATAGCATCACCAACTCGATGGACATGAGTTTGAGCAAGCTCTGGGAGTTTCTAATGGACTGGGAAACCTGGCGTGCTGCAGTCCATGGGGTTGCAGAGTTGGGCATAACTGAGCAACTGAACTGAATACTGTAATGTAGTTTGTTAACAACTTAAGTCTAGAATAAATGTTAGAGGACAGAAATATTAAAAATAGCTATAGCTGTAATTGTTAATATATATGCAATATTAAAAAATAAATTATGACAACAAGAACAAAACAATGTGGTGCATGGATTAAAGGGTAGAAGTTTTGAATGTGGATGCGATTATGTTACCAGCTTTAAACAGATTTGTATCTTTAAGATGTTTTATATAAGCCTAGTTGTAACCATAAAGCAAATCCTACAGTAAATTCACAAAAGATAAATAAAAAAGGAAACTAAGCAAACTACTATAGAAAAATCAATTCACAAAAGAAGATAGTAAGATTGGAAGAAAGGTACAAGGAAACTACAAAACAGCTGGAAAACAAGATATTATCATCAGTAAGCCCTTACCTATCAATAAAAACTTTAACTGTAAATGGATTAAATTCTCTAATCAAAAGGCATAGAGTTAAACTATATGCTGCCTACAGTTCAGTTCAGTCGCTCAGTCATGTCCGACTCTTTGTGACCCCATGGACTGCAGCATACCAGGCATCCCTGTCTATCACCAACTTCCAGAAATTGCTCAAACTCATGTCCATCGAGTCGGTGCTGCCATCCAACCATCTCATCCTCTGTCATCCCCTCTCACCCTGCCTTCAATCTTTCCCAGCATCAGGGTCTTTTCCAATGAGTCATTTCTTCGCATCAGGTGGACAAAGTATTGGAGTTTCAGCTTCAACATCAGTCCTTCCAATGAATATTCAGGACTGATTCCCTTCAGGATTGACTGGTTTGATCTCCTTGCAGTCCAAGGGACTCTTAAGAGTCTTCTCCAATACCACAGTTCAAAAGCATCAATTCTTCGATGCTCAGCTTTCTTTATGGTCTAACTCTCACATCCATATATCAGATCAGATCAGTCGCTCAGTCGTGTCCGACTCTTTGCGACCCCATGAATCGCAGCACGCCAGGCCTCCCTGTCCATCACGAACTCCCGGGGTTCACTCAGACTCACGTCCATCGAGTCAGTGATGCCATCCAGCCATCTCATCCTCTGTCGTCCCCTTCTCCTCCTGCCCCCAATCCCTCCCAGCATCAGAGTCTTTTCCAATGAGTCAACTCTTCGCATGAGGTGGCCAAAGTACTGGAGTTTCAGCTTTAGCATCATTCTTTCCAAAGAAATCCCAGGGCTGATCTCCTTCAGAATGGACTGGTTGGATCTCCTTGCAGTCCAAGGGACTCTCAAGAGTCTTCTCCAACACCACAGTTCAAAAGCATCAATTCTTTGGCGCTCAGCCTTCTTCACAGTCCAACTCTCACATCCATACATGACCACAGGAAAAACCATAGCCTTGACTAGATGAACCTTTGTTGGCAAAGTAATGTCTCTGCTTTTGAATATGCTATCTAGGTTGGTCATAACTTTCCTTCCAAGAAGTAAGCATCTTTTAATTTCATGGCTGCAGTCACCATCTGTAGTGATTTTGGAGCCCAGAAAAATAAAGTCTGACACTGTTTCCACTGTTTCCCCATCTATTTCCCATGAAGTGGTGGGACTGGATGCCATGATATTCATTTTCTGAATGTTGAGCTTTAAGCCAACTTTTTCACTCTCCACTTTCACTTTCATCAAGAGGCTTTTGAGTTCCTCTTCACCTTCTGCCATAAGGGTGGTGTCATCTGCATATCTGAGGTTATTGATATTTCTCCCGACAATCTTGATTCCAGTTTGTGCTTCTTCCAGTCCAGTGTTTCTCATGATGTACTCTGCATATAAGTTAAATAAACAGGGTGACAATATACAGCCTTGACGAACTCCTTTTCCTATTTGGAACCAGTCTGTTGTTCCATGTCCAGTTCTAACTGTTGCTTCCTGACCTGCATATAGGTTTCTCAAGAGGCAGATCAGGTGGTCTGGTATTCCTATCTCTTTCAGAATTTTCCACAGTTTATTGTGATCAACACAGTCAAAGGCTTTGGCATAGTCAATAAAGCAGAAATAGATGTTTTTCTGGAACTCTCTTGCTTTTTCTATGATCCAGCGGATGTTGGCAATTTGATCTCTGGTTCCTCTGCCTTTTCTAAAACCAGCTTGAACATCAGGAAGTTCACGGTTCACATATTGCTGAAGCCTGGCTTGGAGAATTTTGAGCATTACTTTACTAGCGTGTGAGATGAGTGCAGTTGTGCGGTAGTTTGAGCATTCTTTGGCATTGCCTTTCTTTGGGATTGGAATGAAAACTGACCTTTTGCAGTCCTGTGGCCACTGCTGACTTTTCCAAATTGCTGGCATATTGAGTGCAGCACTTTCACAGCATCATCTTTCAGGATTTGGGATAGCTCAACTGGAATTCCATCACCTCCACTAGCTTTGTTCGTAGTGATGCTTTCTAAGGCCCACTTGACTTCACATTCCAGGATGTCTGGCTCTAGGTCAGTGATCACACCATTGTGATTATCTGGGTCATGAAGATCTTTTTTGTACAGTTCTTCTGTGTATTCTTGCCATCTCTTCTTAATATCTTCTGCTTCTGTTAGGTCCATACCATTTCTGTCCTTTATCGAGCTCATCTTTGCATGAAATGTTCCTTTGGTATCTCTGATTTTCTTGAAGAGATCCCTAGTCTTTCCCATTCTGTTATTTTCCTCTATTTCTTTGCATTGATCGCTGAAGAAGGCTTTCTTATCTCCTCTTGCTATTCTTTGGAACTCTGCATTCAGATGTTTATATCTTTCCTTTTCTCCTTTGCTTTTTGCTTCTCTTCTTTTCACAGCTATTTGTAAGGCCTCCCCTGACAGCCATTTTGCTTTTTTGCATTTCTTTTCTATTGGAAAAAGCATAGCTTTGACTAGATGGGCTTTTGTTGGCAAAGTAATGTCTCTGCTTTTTAATATGCTGTCCAGGTTGGTCATAGCTTTTCTTCCAAGGATTGGGCATCTTTTAATTTTATGGCTGCAATCACCATCTGCAGTGATTTTGGAGCCCAAGAAAATAAAGTCTTCACTGTTTCCATTTTTTCACCATCTATTTGCCATGAAGTGATGGGACCGTGTGCCATGATTTTAGTTTTTTGAATGTTGAGTTTTAAGCCAACTTTTTCACTCTCCTCTTTCACTTTCATCAAGAGGCTCTTTAGTTCTTCTTTGCTTTCTGCCACATGGGTGGTATCATCTGCATATCTGAGGTTATTGCTATTTCTCCCAGCAATCTTGATTCCAGCTTGTGCTTCATCCAGCCTGGCGTTTTGCATGATGTATTCTGCATATAAGTTAATTAAGCAGGGTGACAATATACAGCCTTCATGTACTCCTTTCCCCATCTGAAACCAGTCCATTGTTCCATGTCCAGTTCTAGCTGTTGCTTCTTGACCTGCATATAGATTTCTCAGGAGGTAGTTAAGGTAGTCTGGTATTCCCCTCTCTTTCAGAATTTTCCACAGTTTATTGTGATCCACACAGTCGAAGGCTTTGGCATAGTCAATAAAGGAAAAGTAGATGTTTTTCTGGAACTCTCTTGCTTTTTTGTTGATCCAGTAAAGACACCTACTGTATGTTTTTAATTTATTTATTTTAATTGGAGGCTAATTACTTTACAGTATTGTGCTGGTTTTTGCCATACAGTGACATGAATCAGCCACAGGTGTACATGTTACCCCCATCCTGAACCCCCTCTCACCTTCCTCCCCATCCCATCCCTCTCGGTTGTCCCAGTGCACTGGCTTTGAGTGCCCTGCTTCATGCATCGAACTTAGACTGGTCATCCTTTTCACATATGGTAATATACAGGTTTCAGTGCTCTTCTCTAATCATCCCACCCTCGCCTTCTCCCACAGAGTTCAGAAGTCTGTTCTTTAAATCTGTGTTTCTTTTGATGTCTCGTGTATAGGATTGTCATTATCATCTTTCTTAATTCCAAATATATGTGTTAATATACTGTATTGGTGTTTTCTTTCTGAGTTACTTCAGTCTGTATAATGGGCTCCAGTTTCATCCACCTCATTAGAACTGATTCAAATGCCCTCTATTTTATTTTTCACTTCCTATAGATTACTACTATACCTTTTTTAAAAAATTTATTTTAATTGGAGGCTAGTTACTTTGCAGTATTGTAGTGGTTTTGCCATACATGGACATGAATCACAGGACATGTACATGGGTGTACATGTGTTTTCCATCCTGAACCCCCCTCCCACCTCCCTCCCCATACCATCCCTCTGGGTCCTCCCAGTGCACCAGCCCTGAGCACCCTGTCTTATGCATCAAACCTGGACTGGCGATCTGATTCACATGTGATAATATACATGTTTCGATGCTATTCTCTCAGATCATCCCACCCTTGTCTTCTCCCATGGAGTCCAAAAGACTGTTATATACCTCTGTGTCTCTCTTGCTGTCTCGCATACAGGGTTATCGGTACCATCTTTCTAAATTCCATATATATGCGTTAATATACTGTATTGGTGTTTTTCTTTCTGACTTACTTCACTCTGTATAATAGGCTCCAGTTTCATCCACCTCATTAGGACTGATTCAAATGCATTCTTATTAATAGCTGAGTAATATTCCATTGTGTATATGTACAACAGCTTTCTTATCCATTCGTCTGCCAGTGGACATCTAGGTTGCTTCCATGTCCTGGCTATTATAAACAGTGCTGCGATGAACATTGGGGTCCACGTGTCTCTTTCAATTCTGGTTTCCTCGATGTGTATGCCCAGCAGTGGGTTTGCTGGGTCATATGACAGTTCTGTTTCCAATTTTTTAAAGGAATCTCCACACTGATCTCCATAGTGGCTTTACTAATTTGCATTCCCACCAACAGTGTAAGAGGGTTCCCTTTTCTCCGCACCCTTTCCAGCATTTATTGTTTGTAGACTTTTTGATGGTAACCATTCTGACCAGAGTGAAATGGTACCTCATCATGGTTTTGATTGGCATTTCTCTGATAATGAGTGATGTTGAGCATCTTTTCATGTGTTTGTTAGCCATCTGTATGTTTTCTTTGGAGAAATGTCTGTTTAGTTCTTTGGCCCATTTTTTGATTGGGTCGTTTATTTTTCTGGTATTGAGCTGCATGAGCTGCTTGTATATCTTCGAGATTATTTGTCAGTTGCTTAATTTGCTATTATTTTCTCCCATTCTGAAGGCTGTCTTTTCACCTTGCTTCCAGTTTCCTTGGCTGTACAAAAGTTTTAAAGCTTAATTACGTCCATTTGTTTATTTTTGTTTTACTTCTATTACTCTGGGAGGTGGGTCATAGAGGATCTTGCTGTGATTTATGTCGGAGAGTGTTTTGCCTATGTTTTCCTCTAGGAGTTTTATAGTTTCTGGGAAGATACCCACTTTAGATGTAAGGATACATACATAGATGTCTTCAATATTCCCATCAGTGTATGTGTTTTTTACTTTATTGGTTAAATTTATTCCCTTGTATTTTATTCTTTTTGATTCAGTACATGGAGTTGTTGTTCTTTTTTGGTTTTTTATTTTTATTTTTTGAAGGATAATTGCTTTACAGAATTTTTTTGCTTTCTGTCAGATCTCAACATGAATCGGCCATAGGTACACGTATCAGTTCAGTTCATTTCAGTCACTCAGTCGCTCAGTCGAGTCTGACTCTTTGCAACCTGATGGACTGCAGCACACCAGGCTTCCCTGTCCATCACCAACTCCCAGAGTTTCCTCAAACTCATGTCCACTGAGTCGGTGATGCCATCCAACAATCTCATGCTCTGTCGTCCCCTTCTCCTGCCTTCAATCTTTCCCAGAATCAGGGTCTTTTCAAATGAGTCAGTTCTTCGTATCAGGTGGCCAAAGTATTGGAGTTTCAGCTTCAACATCAGTCCTTCTAATGAACATTCAGGACAGATTTCCTTTAGGATGGTCTTGTTGGATCTACTTACAGTCCAAGGGACTCTCAAGAGTCTTCTCCAACACCACAGTTCAAAAGCATCAATTCTTCAGCGCTCAGTTTTCTTTATAGTCCAACTCTCACATCCATACATGACTACTGGAAAAACCATAGCCTTGACTAGATGGACCTTTGTTGGCAAAGTAATGTCTATGCTGTCTAGGTTGGTCATAACTTTTCTTCCAAGGAGTAAGCATCTTTTAATTTCATGGCTGCAGTCACCATCTGCAGTGATTTTGGAGCCCAGGAAAATAAAGTCAGCTACTGTTTCCCCATCTATTTGCCATGAAGTGATGGGACCAGATGCCATGATCTTCGTTTACTGAATGTTGAGCTTTAAGCCAACTTTTTTACTCTCCTCTTTCACTTTCTTCAAGAGGCTCTTTAGTTCTTCTTTGCTTTCTGCTATATGGGTGATATCATCTGCATATTTGAAGTTATTGATACTTCTTCTGGCAATCTTGATTCCAGCTTGTGCTTCATCCAGCCTGGCGTTTCACATGATGTACTCTGCATATAAGTTAAATAAGCAGGGTGACAATATACAGCCTTGATGAACTCCTTTTCCTATATTGAACCAGTCTATTGTTCCATGTCCAGTTCTAACTGTTGCTTCCTGACCTGCATACAGGTTTCTCAAGAGGCAGGTCAGGTGGTCTGGTATTCCCCTCTCTTTCAGAATTTTCCACAGTTTACTGTAATCCACATAGTCAAAGGCCTTGGCATAATCATTAAAGGAGAAATAGATGTTTTTCTGGAACTCTCTTGCTTTTTCGATGATCCAGCGAATGTTGGCAATTTGATCTCTGGTTCCTCTACCTTTTCTAAAACCAGCTTGAAATCTGCAAGTTCATGGTTCACATATTGTTGAAGCCTGGCTTGGAGAATTTTGAGCATTACTTTACTAGCGTGTGAGATGAGTGCAATTGTGTGGTAGTTTGAGCATTCTTTGGCATTGCCTTTCTTAGGGATTGGACCTTTTCCAGTCCTGTGGCCACTGTTGAGTTTTCCAAATTTGCTGGCATATTGAGTGCAGCACTTTCACAGCATCATCTTTCAGGATTTGAAATAGCTCAACTGGAATTGCATCACTTCCACTAGCTTTGTTCGTAATGATGCTTCCTAAGGCCCACTTGACTTCACATTGCAGGATGTCTGGCTCTAGGTAAGTGATCACACCCTCGTGATTATCTGAGTTGTGAAGATCTTTTTTGTACAGTTCTTCTGTGTATTCTTGCCACCTCTTCTTAATATCTTCTACTTCTGTTAGGTCCATATCATTTCTGTTTTTATTGAGCCCATCTTTGCATGAAATGTTCCCTTGGTATCTCTCATTTTCTTAAAGTGGTCTCTAGTCTTTCCCAGTCTGTTGTTTTCCTCTATTTCTTTGCACTGATTACTGAGAAAGGCTTTCTTATCTCTCCTTGCTATTCTTTGGGACTCTGCATTCAGATGCTTATATCTTTCCTTTTCTCCTTTGCTTTTTGGTTTGCTTCTCTTCTTTTCACAGCTATTTGTAAGGCCTCCTGAGACAGCCATTTTGCTTTTTTGCATTTCTTTTTCTTGGGGATGGTCTTGCTCCCTGTCTGCTGTACAGTGTCACAAACCTCATTCCATAGTTCATCAGGCACTCTGTCTATCAGATCTAGGCCCTTACATCTATTTCTCACTTCCACTGTATAATCATTAGGGATTTGATTTAGGTCATACCTGAATGGTCTGGTGGTTTTCCCTACTTTCTTCAATTTAAGTCTGAATTTGGCAATAAGGAATTCATGATCTGAACCACAGTCAGCTCCCGATCTTGTTTTTGCTGACTGTATAGAGCTTCTCCATCTTTGGCTGCAAATATATAATCAGTCTGATTTCAGTGTTGACCATCTGGTGATGTCCATGTTTGGAGTCTTTTCGTGTTGTTGGAAGAGGGTGTTTTCTATGATCAGTGCATTCTCTTGGCAGAACTCTATTAGCCTTTGCCCTGCCTCATTCTGTACTCCAAGGCCAAATTTGCCTGTTACTCCAGGTGTTTCTTGACTTCCTACTTTTGCATTCCAGCCCCCTATAATGAAAAGGACATCTTTTTTGGGTGTTAATTCTAGAAGGTCTTGTAGGTCTTCATAGAACCGTTCAACTTCAGCTTCTTCGGCATTACTGGTCAGGACATAGACTTGGGTTACTGTAATATTGGACGGTTTGCCTTGGAAACGAACAGAGATCATTCTGTAGTTTTTGAGATTGCATCCAAGTACTGCATTTCGGACTCTTTGGTTGACTATGAGGGCTATTCCATTTCTTCTGAGGGATTTCTGCCTACAGTAGTAGATATAATGATCATCTGAGTTAAATTCACCCATTCCAGTCTATCTTAGTTGGCTGATTCCTAGAATGTCGATATTCACTCTTGCCATCTCCTGTTTGACCACTTCCAATTTGCCTTGATTCATGGACCTGACATTCCAGGTTCCTATGCAATATTACTCTTTTCAGCATTAGGACCTTGCTTCTATAACCAGTCACATCCACAACTGGGTATTGTTTTTGCTTTGGCTCCATCCCTTCATTCTTTCTGGAGTTATTTCTCCACGGATCTCCAGTAGCATATTGGGTACCTACCGATCTGGGGAGTTCCTCTTTCAGTATCCTATCATTTTGCCTTTTCATACTGTTCATGGGTTCTCAAGGCAGGAATACTGAAGTGGTTTGCCATTCCCTTCTCCAGCGGACCACATTTTGTCAGAACTCTGCACCATGACCACCCGTCTTGTGTGGCCCTACACAGTATAAGGTGGCCCTTATAGGTATACATATAACCCTCCCTTTCGAACCTCCCTCCCATCTTCCACCCCATCCCACCCTTCTAGATTGATACAGAGCCCCTGTTTGAGTTTCCTGAGCCACACAGCAAATTCCCATTTGCTATCTATTATACACATGGTAATGTAAGTTTCCATGTTACTCTTTCCATACATCTCACCCTCTCCTCCCCTCTCCCCATGTCCATATATCTATTCTCTATGCCTGTTTCTCCATTTCTGCCCTGTAAATAAATTCTTCAGTACCATTTTTCTAGATTTTGTATATATGCATTAGAATACCATATTTATCTTTCACTTTCTGACTTACTTCACTCTGTATGATAGGTTCTAGGTTCATCCACCTCATTACAACTCATTTATATTAAAAAAAAAAAAAGTTTGTTGACAGTTGTTTGCTGCCATGAACGTCCTTGTATCTTTATTGCAGTGCATGTGTAAAAATTCCTGCAGTTCATGCATGTGGCAGGCATTCTTTCTGAATTTTTTTTTCTTTACTGAATTAAAAAATTATTTATGTGTCTTTGGCTGTGCTGGGCCTTTGTGGTCACGTGGGCTTTTCTCTATCTGTGGAGAGCAGAATCGACTCTCTAGTTGAGGTGCACGGGCTTCTCATCAACGTGGCTTTTCTTGTTGCAGAGCGTGGGCTCTGGGGTGTGCAGGCTTCAGCAGGTGTGGCTCCTGGGCTCAGTGCTTGTTCCTGGGCTCCACAGAACAGGCTCAAGAGTTGGGGCACACAGGCTTTGTTGCTCTGCAGCATTGGGATCTTCTGGGATCAGGGGTCAAATCTGTGTCTGCTGCACTGAAAGGTGAATTCTTTACCACTGAAGCATCAGTGAATCCCTGAAGTTTGTTTTTGGTGTCTTTTTTTGGGCAACCATCATGAATTTTATTTTATTATTTTTTTAGCTACACTGTGCAGCTTGCGGCATCTTACTTTCCTCACCAGGGACTGAACCCAGGCGACCACACTGAAAGCATGGAGTCCTAACCATTGGACCTCCAGGGAATTCCCCATCATGAATTTTAATATAGTCAAAACAATTATTTTCCTTTTATGATGTCTGTTGTCTTGTTTAAGAAATATTTGCATGTATGTGTTCTCAATTTTCTTCTAAAATTTTTTTGTTTTTGTTTTTTCGCTCTGCTGCTTGGCTTGCAGGATCTTAGTTCACTGACCAGAGATCAAACCTGGGCCCCAGCAGTGAAAGCACCAAGTCCTAACCACTGGACCACCAGGGAATTCCCATGTGTTGTTTTTTTAGCTAGGTTTTTAAGTTCATCTCAGCTTGATTTTTTTTTTAAATTGAAGTAACAATTGCACTCATCTCACACGCTAGTAAAGTAATGCTCAAAATTCTCCAAGCCAGGCCTCAGCAATATGTTGAACCGTGAACTTCCAGATGTTCAAGCTGATTTTAGAAAAGGCAGAGGAACCAGAGATCAAATTGCCAACATCTGCTGGATCATAGAAAAAGCAAGAGAGTTCCAGAAAAACACCTACTTCTGCTCTATTGACTGTGCCAAAGCCTTTGACTGTGTGCATTACAATAAACTGTGGAAAATTCTGAGAGATGGGAATACCAGACCACCTGACCTGCCTCTTGAGAAACCTATATGCAGGTCAGGAAGCAACAGTTAGAACTGGACATGGAACAACAGATTGGTTCCAAATAGGAAAAGGAGTACGTCAAGGCTGTATATTGTTACCCTGTTTATTTAACTTATATGCAGAGTACATCATGAGAAACGCTGGGCTGGAAGAAGCAAAAGCTGGAATCATGATTGCCAGGAGAAATATCAATAACCTCAGATATGCAGATGACACCACCCTTAGGGCAGAAAGTGAAGAGGAACTAAAAAGCCTCTTGATGAGAGTGAAAGAGGAGAGTGAAAAAGTTGGCTTAAAACTCAACAATTCAGAAACTAAGATCATGGCATCTGGTCCTATCACTTCATGGCAAATAGATGGGGAAACAGTGGAAACAGTGGCAGACTTTATTTTTTGGGCTCCAAAATCACTGCAGATGGTGATTGCAGCCATGAAATTAAAAGACGCTTACTCCTTGGAAGGAAAGTTATGACCAACCTAGATAGCATATTCAAAAGCAGCGACATTACTTTGCCAACAAAGGTCCATCTAGTCAAAGCTATGGTTTTTCCAGTGGTCATGTATGGGTGTGAGAGTTGGACTGTGAAGAAAGGTGAGCGCTGAAGAATTGATGCTTTTGAACTGTGGTATTGGAGAAGACTCTTGAGAGTCCCTTGGACTGCAAGGACATCCAACCAGTCCATCCTAAAGGAGATCAGTCCTGGGTATTCATTGGAAGGACTAATGTTGAAGCTGAAACTCCAGTACTTTGGCCACTAGATACGAAGAGCTGACTCATTTGGAAAGACCCTGATGCTTGGAAAGATTGCGGGCAGGAGAAGAAGGGAACGACAGAGGATGAGATGGCTTGATGGCATCACCAAGTTTATGGACATGAGTTTCAATGAACTCTGGGAGTTGGTGAGAGACAGGGAGGCCTGGCGTGCTGTGATTCATAGGGTCACAAAGAGTTGGACACGACTGAGCGACTGAACTGAACTGAAGATTTGTATAACATAAAATTAGTTATTTTAAAGTATACAATTTACAGGCATTTAATCCTTGGTGGCTCAGAGGTAAAGCATCCGCCTGCAGTGTGGGAGCTGCAGGAAATGTGGGTTCAGGTTGGGAAGCTCCCCTGGAGGAGGGCATGGCTATCCATTCCAGTATTGTTGCCTGGAGAATCCCATGGCCAGAGGAGCCTGGTGGGGTACACAGGGGAGTTGGACATGACTGAGGGACTGAGCACGATACATTCACAGTGTTGAACAACCATCACCTTTATGTGGATTCAGAACATTTTCATCACCTTGAAAGGAAACTCTGTACCCGTTTAACAGTCTCCTCCCCCAGATCCTGGTAACTACTGATCCACTTTCTGTTTCTGGATCTGCCTGTTTTGCACATTTCATATGAAGGAATCATATAGTATATGGCCTTTTGTGTCTCCCTTCTCTAACTGAGCATAATGTTTATAAAATCATCCACATTGTAACATGTATCAGTGTTCATTCCTCTTTATGACTGAATAACATCCAATCACAAGGACAGAGCACATTTTGTTCATCCACTCATCAGTTAATCAGTTAATGGACATTTGTGTTGTTTGACTTTCTAGATGCTGTGAATAGTTGCTGTGAAAGTTTTTGTGTGGGCATGCTTCAGTTCTCTTTAAGAATATCCTTTAATGGAATGGAATGGATGGGTCATAAGGTAATTCCATGTTTAATCAGCTTGAATTTTGTGTATAACATTATGTTAGTGTCCTACAGTTGCTGTAATCAATTACCACAACCTGGGTGGCTTTAAAACAGCAGAAATGTATTCTCCTACAGAACTACAAAATCAAAGTGCCAGCAGGTCAACCTCCCTCCAGAGGCTCTAGGGGAGGATCCTTTTTGCTTCTTTCAACTCCTGGTGCCTCAGGAGGTCTGGACTTGTGACTGCATCACTGCAGTCTCTGCCTTTGTCTTAAAGGGGCTTCTTCTTTTGTGTCCCTACACCATCTTCACTCTGTGCACGTATGCCTCTGTCTCTACCTTTCCCCTTATAAGGACACTAGTTATTATCGGGGCCCATCCTAATGACCTCATCTTAACTTGCTTGCACCTACAAAGACTCTACCTCTGAATAAGTTCCCATGCACAGATTCTGGGGGTGAGGACTTTGACATATGTTTCTTGGAGATGCCATTCATCCTATGATAGGTGCAAATTAGTGATCTCACTTCCATTTTTTTTCAGAGGAGAGCTGCTTGTCTAGAAAATTCTTTCCAGTCCTCTGTAGGGACATCACAGTGTCTGAATGTGTGTGTTTCCAGGCTCTCTCTTCTCTTCTGATCTATTCCTGAACCACTGTGTTAATCACTAGTTTCCTAATGGAGCTCTCAGCATATCCAAGAATCAGTGGTTAGAAAAATAGGGTCTGTTTCTTGTTTGGACAGATTTTTCTGTTCTTGTGACCCTTTTACATGTGCTAAACCTTGGCTCTGGCCATTGAAGATCCAACAGTGACCACATGGAGGCCCTGGAACAGCTTTGTGGTGTTCCCTGTAAATGACTTTGTCCAGAGCATCTCCAGTACAGCCTTGGGACAAGATGACAAGGATGTTGTATGAACTGATGCCCAGAATATAATGCCCAGGAGAAAATGAGCTGGGATCTTGAAGCTCTTCAGAAAGGCCAAGATCTAGGGTTGAATGGAAGCAGCTGAGTCACTTTGTAGCAAAACCATGGCCGTGAGAAGGGCCAGTTTCTAACCATGATAAAAGGGCGATTGCCAAATTAAGTCACCCAGTTAATTGTGGCCCTTAATTTCTACTCTAGGAATTTGTGCAACCCTAATATTAGCATTTGCAGGGAGGGAAGGCAGCTGTTGGGGGCAGGAGGTAGCTCCATGTTCCGTGGTGACTCCCAGGCCCCACAGGCTCTAATTTTAAACCATGAGAGGGGGAGGGAGGGCTCACAACTGTACTGCTGACACCAGTACAAGGGCATCCAGAAGTTCATTTTCCTTGGACATGTCAGAGAGATTTTCCATAAGTCTTTTCAAAGGTTTGTCAAATAGTTTTGAGCAAAACAATTTTTTTCATATGCATTTCTTGGCATTCATTTTAGTGGCGATAGAATATATTGTTAAAATCCTTGTGTTTAAGTTGTTTAAATTCTTACATCAGTGTTGCTTCCTGAAACACTCTCTCAAATTACAGCATCATTTTTGGATTTTCACCTGAGTTAGTCATCACACCTGAATTCCTCTCGAACACTGAAAAAACCTCAAGAACCGATGAGAGAATTTCTAGAATTTAACCAATAGCATGACAGTTCCCACTAGCAGGTGGTCTAAAGCATTGCTCAGGTTTGAAGTCAGTTTTAAAGATAGTTACTAATTTGATTAATACACCCCACTCCAGTATTCTTGCCTGGCAAATCCCATGGACGGAGGAGCCTGGTAGGCTGCAGTCCATGGGGTCGCCAGTAGTCGGACACGACTGAGCAACTTCACTTTCACTTTTCACTTTCATGCATTGGAGGAGGAAATGGCAGCCCACTCCAGCGTTCTTGCCTGGAGAATCCCAGGGGCGTTGGAGCCTGGTGGGCTGCCGTCTATGGGGTCACACAGAGTCGGACACGACTGAAGCGACTTGGCAGCAGCAGCAACATAATTTTAAACATGTTGTGTTTATTTTAATGTTCTGATTCAGCATTTTTAAAGATCCTGTTTTGTTTAATATACTGTTTTGGAGGCAGAGAATGATTTACCCAGGATTTACCCACTCTTTGCTACCTATCTCCACTGCCTTGTAGCATCCATTGTTTATGATGAGAAATAAACTATAAATCATATTAGGCTTCTCTTGTATATGATGAGTTGTTTTTATTGTGTGTGCATTGGTGCACTTAATGGTATCCCACATTTCTCCAAGAGTGTCTGTTTTTCTTCATTCTTTATTCTCCCTGTTCTTTGGATTGTGTAATCCCTATCAGTCTCTGTCTTCAAGTTCATCACAGACTCTTTCTTTTGCCGTTGACATCTGCCATTGGATCCCTCTAATGCATATTTCATTTTATATTAATAATTTCTGTCTTTTTATTGCTATTCTCTATGTAATGAGGCATCATCAGGAAACCTTCCTTTACTTCTTTCAGCGTGGCTTCCTTAAGTTCTTTGAACAGTTGTAACAGCTGCTGTGAAATTTTGTTTGCTAAGTACGACTTCTGGGCCCTCTCAAAGTTTCTGTTGTCTGCTTTTCTCCCCCGTGTGTATGGGTCACTTGGCTATTCTTTGCGGAGAAGGCAATGGCACCCCACTCCGGTACTCTTGCCTGGAAAATCCCATGGATGGAGAAGTCTGGTGGGCTATAGTCCATGGGGTTGCTAAGAGTCGGACACAACTGAGAGACTTCCCTTTCACTTTTCACTTTCATGCATTGGAGAAGGAAATGGCAACCCACTCCAGTGTTCTTGCCTGGAGAATCCCAGGGATGGGGGAGCCTGGTGGGCTGCCGTCTATGGGGTCCCACAGAGTCGGACACGACTGAAGCGACTTAGCAGCAGCAGCAGCAGCAGCAGCTGTTCTTTGCATGTTATAATTTTTTGGTTGAAAGCCAGATATTTTAGGTAATATATTTTAGCAACTCTGGATACTGATGCCCTCCTTTTCTCTGGGCGTGTTTTTACAGTTGTTCGTCTGTTTATTTGCTTAGTGATATGGCTAGACTGCTCTAGTGAGTCCGTTTCCCCTGCAGTGTGAAGTCCTTTGGTGTCAGTCTTCAGAGGGTGCACATTAAGCATGAGCAGAGTCACCTGGGCTTTCCAGGGGGCTCTCTGTCTCTTTCCAGATCCCTCCATTCAGCCGTTTCGGTTAATATCACACCCAGTTGTTGGGCTCCGCTAATTGTTGGCTGCCCGGTCTGCTGTTTTCAGCAATGCCCATAAACTGCTGCACAGTCTTCTGGCTACTGCTCAGCTTTGAGGCCAGTCACTGAGGTTTGTTCTTACGCCAGGAGGCTCTTCTTAGTAGTCTATTTCCTTGGTTCTCCCTGGTGAACTGACTTGGTTTAGGTTTTTGCTCTTAATTAATAGAAGAGCTGTCTTTTTTTTTTTTTTTCCCCAAGAGAACCCTGAGGCTTGAATGTCTGTTTCAAATGAGGTCATTTCCTTTGTGCAGAACTTTGCAGCCCTCTGTGAACTGCCTTTCTCCTGGGAAGAATCTTTGGGCCACTGCTCTGCAGTGGTAGCCTCTGCTTTTCGTGACTTGCTTCTCTTGGTATGGAACCTCTGCTCTATAAGTGATCAGCGGTAGGTACAGTCAGGACTCCCATATGCCATGCCTCCATTCAGGGGGTAGGCGCTGCTTGGAGGACGCGTGCCCCCAAGCTCTCAGCCACACTCACCAGGAATTTAGCTGCTTCAGCTTGGAGTTGGGAGGATGAGAAATGTTGGTGTCCTGTTCCATTGGTAAGATGCCATGTCCTTTGATCAGGAGCTGAAAGGAGAGGGAGCCCCATCTTCTTGGCCATACCCACCCCACATGGAGTCTGTCAAGTGGAGCTGGGGGTTGGCTGGGTAAGTTACTTCAGACTCTTACTGTTCTTACCAAGTTTTAGTAGATTTTCTTAAATCGACATCTCTTCTTTTGCTGTGCACACTGAGGACAATTTTCAGAGGTTTGTACTTTTTTTATTGGTAGTGTTCATCAGTTATATGTGTTTTGCTGTGAGGTCTATAGAGCTCCTTATGCTGCTGTCTCAGAAGTGGACCCTTTCAACCTTGTTTCTGAGCTGAGACTGATGAAACCTGTGGTTCCCAGGCCTGCAGGTGTGGGAAGAGGTTTAAAATCCCTGCTGCCTGCCTATTTCACATTGATGTGAAAATCATGGGGTAAGAAATGGGAGATGACAAGAGAGCCCCCTCTCTGTGAAGCCCCATAAGGCTTTGTAGACTTGTTCTGGAGAACTACGAACCTCAGTCTAACAGTTGGACATTTAGCATAGCTGCGGATGCCAATGCACCTTCCAGCATTATTTGTAAAAATATCTGATGGTTCTTTAGTCTTGTTTACAAAATCTTTTAAAGGGCACAAGAATTCTTCCAGAGACACGAGGTTCCAGGGATGTGTAGAGCCTTTTTGCACTAGGTAATTTCTGCAGGTGAAATATAGATATATATATATATTACTAAATTATAAGATTATATATAAATAGTATATATATATATTACTTGAGTCATCTGTATAATTTCATTGTGTAAAGTAAAAGTTTTGAGAATGGCGGCCATGTTTGCATTTTTAAAATACGGGGCTGTGTTGGGTCTCAGTTGTGGCATGCAGGGTCTTCACTGCAGCATGCAGGCTTCTCTAGTCGTGGTCCGCGGGGCTCTCTCTAGTCGTGGTCCGCGGGGCTCTCTCTAGTCGTGGTACGCGGGCTTCTCTCTAGTCATGGTCCGAGGGCTTCTCTCTAGTCGTGGTATGCGGGGCTCTCTCTAGTCGTGGTCCGCGGGGCTCTCTCTAGTCGTGGTCCGCGGGGCTCTCTCTAGTCGTGGTCCGCGGGGCTCTCTCTAGTCGTGGTCCGCGGGGTTCTCTCTAGTCGTGGTCCGCGGGCTTCTCTCTAGTCGTGGTCCGCGGGGCTCTCTCTAGTCGTGGTACACCGGCTCCAGAGCACATGGGCTTTGTGGCTGTGGTGCTTGGGCTAGTTGCCTTGAGGCATGTGACATCTTAGTTGCCCAACCAGGGATCAAACCCCTGTCTCCTGCATTAGAAGGTGAATTCCTAACCCATGAATGACCAGTGAAGTCCCAGCAGGTGACTAGTATTTTGCAAAGCAAAATAGCTAATTAATTTAAATGCTCAATATTTATAATTCTCCAGGCAAGAATACTGGATGGAGTGGGTAGCCATTCCCTTCTCCAGGGTATCTTCCCGACCCAGGGATCTAACCCAGGTCTCTTGCATTGCAGGCAGGTTCTTTATTGTCTGAGCCACAAGGGAGAGGTAGGCAACCTATAAACCTGGAAGCAAGCTCTCACCAGACATCACCATGCCAACACTTTGATCCCAGACTTCCAGCCTTCAGAATTTTGAGAAATATCTGTTGTTTATAAGACACTCAATCTATGGTATTTGGCTATAGCAACCCAAACTAAAGCACCAACTACAGAAGCAGTAGTAGTATTGGAAAGGCCATATCTGCATGCTCAAAATTGTAGTTTTTATATCCTCATGATTTTATAAAACGATTTTAATGGGTTAAACAACTTTAATCCATTAAAGTTGTGTTTTGTTCTGATGTAAAGAGTCTGCCTGCAACATGGGAGACCCAGGTTTGATCCCTGTGTCAGCAAGATCCCCTGGAGAATGAAATGGCTACCCACCCCAGTATTCTTGCCTGGAGAGTCCCATGGATGGAGGAGCCTGGCGGGTAACAGTCCATGGTGTCACAAAGAGTCAGACATGACTGGCAGACTAACACTTTTGTTCGATGAGGTGACTCTGGGTGGGTTCTTGGATGGTTTGGGGATGGAGGCTGGTCATCAGAAAAATCAAAGGAGCCGTGATCAATTATTAAATCCACTTCCAGCCTTTCATTCTTCTCTGGAGAATGGTGTTGGGGTGGAGTTGAAAATTTCAAGTTTCAAGCCATGATTAGAAAGCCATGATTAGAAACTTGAAAATTTCAACTCCACCCCATCCCCATTCTCCAGAGAAGAATGAAAGGCTGGAAGTGGCTTTAATAATTGATCATGCCTCCTTTGATCTCCTTTATTATATAACAAACCAGTAAATACACATAACTGTTTCCGGAGTTCTGTGAACCATTCTAGCAAATGACTGAGAAGCGGGGCGTGGAAACCCTGAATCATAGCCAGTAGGTCAGAAGTTTGGGTAGCTCTGGACTTGGAATTGGCATTTGAAATGGGGGTGGTTTTGTGGGACTGAGCCCTTAACCTGTGAGATCTGATGTTACTGCATCCAGATGGCTAACTCTAAAAATCAGGTACTGTCAAACTGTAGGGGTACCTAGCTTATATCAACCAAGAATGGGAGAATTGGTTGTGGTTGTTGGAAAACACCCCCTGGGTCTATCTATTTCTAAATCGGAAGGGCCATTGTAACAGTAACAGAAAACTTTACTGAGGATTTGGGCTCAGATGGCAAAGAGGCTGGTAAACGTTCAAGCTAAATTCAAGTAATTTAGTATTTCAAGCTCTAATTCTGTTAACATCCTGATTAAATGCTGTCATACAATGGAGGATTCCACGGACAGAGGAGCCTGGCAGACTACAGTCCATGGGGTCGTGGAGTCAGACATGACTGATGGACTAACACTTTCACTTAATTTTTCAACCTCTCACTATGTCCTTCTGTGGTGGAAGGGGCCAGGGCACTCTCTGGGGTTTCTTTCATAAGGACACTAATCCCATTCCTGAGAGCTCCATCTGCATGACCTAATCACCCCAAAGCCTCACCTCCTAATACCAACACATTGGGGGTTAGATTTCAGCATTTTTGGGGGACATGAATGTTAGTCTATGGCAGCTGATTTAGCTCCCAGTATCATGCCATGCTGCCCCTAGTTAATGGATCAACATTTGGTCTGAAACAAGCCCCCTTTGTGAGTCCATTAAGTCTGCACTGTGAGCTCAGAGCTTTCTCAGATTCCTTCTGGAATAAAGGGATCTCTAAGTGTCTCCCTGCCTGGGCTGCCAATGAAGAAAGGCACCAGATTGCTTGCCCCAAACACACGCCTGTTTGAATGGGAGTGGGCACAGCTGATTCCCATGGGAGGGACAGGTCAACTCCCCCCTCCAGGTGAAGGAGCCACCCTTTGTCAATTCATGAGACCACCAGACTATAGGCAGGAGGCTGGTAGGATTTTAAAATCAAGCCATCCACAAGGACAGAAATATAGATCAATGGAACAAAATAGCCCAGAGATAAATCCACGCACCTATGGTCACCTTATCTTCGGCAAAGGAGGCAAGAATATACAATGGAGAAAAGACAATCTCTTTAACAAGTGGTGCTGGGAAAACTGGTCAACGACTTGTAAAAAAATGAAACTAGAACACTTTCTAACACCATACACAAAAATAAACTCACAATGGATTAAAGATCTAAACGTAAGGCCAGAAACTATAAAACTCCTAGAGGAAGACCTAGGCAAAACACTCTCTGACATACATCACAGCAGGATCCTCTATGACCCACCTCCCATAATATTGGAAATAAAAGCAAAAATAAACAAATGGGACCTAATTAAAATTAAAGCTTTTGCACAACAAAGGAAATTATAAGCAAGGTGAAAAGACAGCCTTCAGAATGGGAGAAAATAATAGCAAATTAAGCAACTGACAAAGAATTAATCTCAAAAATATACAAGCAGCTCATGCAGCTCAATACCAGAAAAATAAACGACCCAATCAAAAAATGGGCCAAAGAACTAAACAGACATTTCTCCAAAGAAGACATACAGATGGCTAACAAACACATGGAAAGATGCTCAACATCACTCATTATCAGAGAAATGCAAATCAAAACCACTATGAAGTACCATTTCACGCCAGTCAGAATGGCTGCTATCAAAAAGTCTATAAGCAATAAATGCTGGAGAGGGTGTGGAGAAAAGGGAACCCTCTTACACTGTTGGTGGGAATGCAAACTAGTACAGCCACTATGGAGAACAGTGTGGAGATTCCTTAAAAAACTGGAAATAGAACTGCCATATGACCCAGCAATCCCACTGCTGGGCATACACACTGAGGAAACCAGAATTGAAAGAGACACATGTACCCCAATGTTCATCGCAGCACTGTTTATAATAGCCAGGACATGGAAGCAACCCAGATGTCCATCAGCAGATGAATGGATAAGAAAGCTGTGGTACATATATACACAATGGAGTATTACTCAGCCATTAAAAATAATACATTTGAATCAGTTCTAATGAGGTGGATGAAACTGGAGCCTATTATACAGAGTGAAGTAAGCCAGAAAAAAAAAACACCAATACAGTATACTAACGCATATATATGGAATTTAGAAAGATGGTACCAATAACCCTATATGTGAGGCAGCAAAAGAGATACAGATTTTATTGGAACAATCTTTTGGACTCTGTGGGAGAGGGCGAGGGTGGGATGATTTGGGAGAATGGCATTGAAACATATAAATTATCACATGTGAAGCAGATCGCCAGTCCAGGTTCGATGCATGAGACAGGGTGCTCAGGGCTGGTGCACTGGGATGACCCAGAGGGATGGGATGGGGAAGAAGGTGGGAGGGGGCTTCAGGATGGGGAACACATGTACACCCATGGCGAATTCATGTCAATGTATGGCAAAGCCAATACAATATTGTAAAGTAATTAGCCTCCAAAATATAAATATTTAAAAAATTCACAATTAAATAAACATCTTCAAAATTAAAAAAATAAACTCAAGCCATCACTTCTCCTGCACACTTATGATGAGGCGTGAGGAGACTCAGGAAACTCTCACAGCCACTCGGTTTCCTGGAACTAACGTTTGTCTTTCACTTCTTTTTTTTTGGCCATGCCATGCAGCGTGGAGGATCCTAGTTCCCTGACCAAGGATTGAACCCGTGCTCCCTGCAGTGGAGGTGTGGAGTCCTAATCAGTACTTCCAGGGGAGGCCTGTCTTTCACTTCTTTCCCTTGCAAAGGAAAACATGCTTAGTGTTCAGATTTTAAATCTTATACAAGTACATCCAGTTAAAACACCCCCACTTCTAATGATAACCACAGTTATCAGTTTACCGAGAGTTTTCTTCAGTCCTTTGGTGGTTTCCAACCTTAGAACTTGGGTGGTGGTGAGCTCCATTCCTGCCATGGGCAGGTATTTATTCCCTGGTGATTTTCAAGGCTTCTCTTAAAAGCAGTCTTACCTACACTGACCGTGAATGATGTTATGAACCACTTTATTTTTTTTTGTCTACTGTCAATTCTCGTAACATCTTTGGAGGGTATCAATCACTGAGACAGCCCTTTTGGGCTGTTGCTGAGGTCATCAGGTGCTTCATTTTCCAAGTAACTGTGGTTTCTTGTGTGTTTTCTCGAAAGCAAGTATGGGCTCCCGCTTTCTTATACTGGACATGGCGTGATTTTATAATAACCTTCTTTCAGAAGCACTTGTCTCTTGAGTTTTGCAACTGCCTTGCGGTGGGCCGGCTCCTGGGGAGCTCAGGTCCTCGGACTGGGGAAAGCAGTCCTCCGTCCTGGGACTCACTGTGTTCCTGGGAGGGATGCTGAGCTCAGGCCTGGGGGCGACTGGCATGTATCCTGGGGCAAGGTCCCCAGATAGGGGCCAGGACTGTTCCAGCTTTGGCATGGCGAGTACACTCAGATCTACAAAGAGTTCACTCACCACAGGGGTGGGGAGACAAGCAGGGTGCTGATAGGCCCCTCAGCCCTGTGGTCTCCCTCCTTTGGTTGTGAGTGCCCCTAAGGCTCTGGCTTGGCCTCTCAGCTCTCCTTGGACCCAGGGGCCCATGGATGCCTTCTCCCAGAGGCCTGTCCAGCCCAGAATGCCCAGAGCCCGCTCACTGTTCTTGGTGCCCCCTGCTTCCACTGAGGAGCAAAGGCATCCTCTGTGCGGAGCCAGGCCAGGCCACTCGCCTCTCCTGCTCCTGCGCAGCTGGTGGTCAGCCGTCAGCCCAGGGTCTCCCCTGGGGCCCTTTCTTCCTCCTGGCCCCTCATCCTGGGCCCCCTTCTGGCCCTGCCATGTGGAGGACACCCTGGAGCTGTTTCTAGGGTCTACATTTCTGAGCTTGGAGTCACAAAGGCCCCGTGGGCAGATGAAGACCCCAGGAGGAGTCTGCAGGTCCTGCCGTCCTCACCTAGGCTGTCCTACCTGGCAGAGTCTCCTTCCCTTGTCATTCTGGCACATTCTTCTTCCCTGCTTAGCTCTGGCCTCAGCTCCTTCCTGACTCACCTCCTGCCCCTTCTTCCCTTCCCTTAGCTTCCAGCTGTAGGTTTAGCCTCTTGTGGCCAAAGGGAGGTGGTGGGCACACCAGGAACCAGCAGAGACTCAAGGAAGTGGGAGCCCCCACCTTTCGATTGATTTTTTCCGTTTGAGTACCTACTTTATTTACTGACATTGTGGATACAGTTGCAGTTCACTTTTTAAACTGATGCGTAGCCCTCACTGCCCAACGGCACAGTCATTTCTTTATTTTAATATGGGTGGGCATTGAGGTTCTTCCCAAAGTTTCTCCATTAAAAGCAATTGTTGTTGTTTACAGCCACTCAGTTGTGTCCGACTCTTTTGCAGCCCCATAGACTCGTCTGCTAGGCTCCTCTGTCCGTGGAGTTTTCCAGGCAAGAATACTGGAGTAGCTTGCCATTTCCTTTTCCAGGGGATCTTCCTGACTCAGGAATCAAACCTGCATCTCCTGCATTGGCAGGTGGGTTCTTTACCACTGAGCCACCAAAGACGTCCCTGTTAAAAGCAATAGTATGATTTGAAAACCTTTATCTTCCCTGGTGGCTCAGATGGTAAAGCATCTGTCTACAATCTGGAAGACCTGGGTTCGATCCCTGGGTCAGGAAGATTCCCTGGAGAAGGAAATGGCACCCCACTCCAGTACTCTTGCCTAGAAAATCCCATGGACGGAGGAGCCTGGTGCAGGCTACTGCCCATGGGGTTGCAAAGAGTCGAACACGACTGAGCAACTTCACTTTATCTTATCTTTATCTACCTAAATACACACAGAACTTTGGTCATCTGTCCTCAAACCTTCTGCCTTTGCATCCTCCCCACCCCCAATCCCCTACCCCGTCCCACCCCCCACCCACCTCTCCACCAAGGAATTTTTAACCATTTACATATGTTTTCAAAGCCAAACTTCAGACTTTATTTGGATTTCACCAGCTTTCCCATTAATGTCCCCTTTTTGTTCCAGGATGTTATGCAGGCTGTGGTGATGCATCGAGCTGTTACATCTCCCTGGTTTTACAGACTTTGTCGTTTATTCTCAGGAGAAACTTGGTTAAGCACGGTCAGTTGTATAAACCTAAACAAAGTTCTAGCTTCTCTGAGCCTCAGGTTTCTGCTGTAAAATTAAAAAAAAATTTTTTTGGGGGGGAAGATCCAATAAACTCTTGATACGAAACACTAAGAAGTGTTATTATGTGTGTTTGTTTTCCATATGATGAGAGTTTGCATTTCCTTCATCTGTGTTATTCATAAGCTGATCAAACATCATAAATGTTTTCCCTTTAAAATGTTCAGAAGGGAAATAAAACCCTCTTTCTCCCCAGAATATACGACTTCCATCTTCACAACTGCACTGAAAGCACAGACTTTTGACATGATCACACAAGACTTGTACGTGGTAACATTGGAGACACCCGGGGGACCCACTTGGTTTCGCATTTATTCCTCTGCTCATGGGAACGTTGGTACAAGAGTCTCAGGCTAGCTGAAGAAGACAGGGTCCAGGATCCTTGAGGCATACGGTCCCTCCAGATCGATAGGTAGATGATTTAGTCAAAGAGGTCCTGGTGGGTGACAGTTATCCATTCTCTCTGCCAAAGATGATGAGGGTGACCGACGGGGGTTTCACGGGGTGCAACAAGTATGTGGATTGTTGAAAAATACATTGCTTGGGTGCTAGGCATCTTCCCTGCAGAGATGGAGAATACCCAGGAGAGAAGGCATCTTTCGAGTGCACAGCGGTGTATGGATCCGTTGATTGTAGCTGGTAACCAGGGACTTGTCTGCAAGCAGTGTGGAGTCAGGCTGGTCCTCAGAGCAGCTGAGGCATGGAGGTGGGTCACAGGACAGGGAGGAGGAGAGGGGGAGGAGGGGGAGCTTTGGAGGACCACAGGTAGGGAGGGGCACAGGTCTGGGTACAGAGGGCGTAGATGGGGCAAGGGCATGGATCCGACCCCAGGCTGCAGGTGCTGGGCAAGAGCATAATGCCTGGAGGAGGGTGAGCTGTGGAGGACCACAGGCAGGAGAGTATGAGAGTTGGGAAGACAGAGGGTGTGACGACTGGGGTTAGATGAAGTTAGCGGTGTGTCCCCACGGTGGGATTATTGCCCATGTGAGAAGCAGAGATATCAGAACTCTCTCTGCCAAGTTGGGAGACAGAGAGAATGTGCCATCTGTTTACCAGAAAGAAAGGCTGTTAGTGAACATGGAATCTGCCAATACCTTCATGTTGAACTTGTAGCATCTAGAACCGTAAAATAAATGTTAAGTCCCCTAATCTGTGATGATGGGCAGAGAGCAGCACCCCAGCCCTCCCCTGGTGGGTCAGCCTCTTCCCAGGAGAGGCCCCCGGACTTTTACCAGATCCCTGATTCCCAACCTCTCATTCTCCTAAAGGTAGCAAAACTGCTTTCTCTGGCTCTCCAGTAGACCCCTGCTAAGTGAAGCCCACCTTCTCACCTGGGTGGGCCCAGCATCCTGTTCACCCTTGACCCAGTGCCGGGGCCATGGGGATGGGGGGCAGCCATCCTGGGATGTGAAGTGGCTTGTGTCATCCACACCCCCTGCCGCTGTCCTGTCTGCCCACCTCCCGGGGCTGGGTCCCTGGTCCCTGGGAAGTGAAGGTCACGGGATGGGATGTTAGGGACCCTCACTCCCATGTAAAGATGCCACGGACACCCAGCCAGGCCAGGCGTGGCCGGCAGGGACCAGGGTTAATGAACCCACCCCAGTCACATGTGTGGTTAGGGTGGAGCGGGGGCTGACCTTGGGCACCTGTGCTAGGCTCACAGCTGCTCATCTCAACCTAAAGGTTGCAGCATTCTCTGGTGAGTGGTCATCTTGGGGTGGCTCTGCTCCCCTCTGGGTGGTGGTCCTGGGTGCTCCTATGAGTGGTCCTGGATCCCCCTTTTTCTGTCCCTCCCTGCGCTCCCGGATGCTGGTCTGAGGGGTCCCCACGAGCAGGGGGCACACATCACGGGCACACACAGGCCCCCCTCCCCCAGCAGCCCTGAGCCTCTGCCCGCTGCCTCCCTGGGGCCAGGGGTGAGACCCAATCTGGGGCAGTGACTCCCGGGCTATTTTGGAGCTGGGCTGGGCTGGGCGGGCTGGGGGCGGGGTGGGGGCGGGCCCAGTCCTCTTTAGCGGATAGGATCTGCCTGTCCTTTTGCCCCTGTCCAGTTTGAGGACCGGCAGGCGTGCGGGCTGCTGGGTGGGAAACTTGTCGGTCCTGGGCCCCCGGAGGGAGGTGAGGCCCAGCAGCCCCTGCCGCACCATCTGAGCACCTCGCCTGGGTGCTGCCTCGTGCCCCCGGGAGAGACAGGTGAGGAGGCAGAGCGCAGGAGGGGTGGGGGGCCAGCCAGGGCCCCTGAGGACGGCGGAGCTGAAGGTCACGGCTCTGGGGGATGGAGGGACCTGGGGTAGAATTTCAGCCAGGCTGTGCTGCTCCTGGGGTTGGGGCTGTGGATTGCAGCCCCTGGTGCCTTGCAGAATGGAGCCAGACCCATATGTGGGGAGACAGCAGCTGGGGCAGGTGGGGGGCGTCCGAAGCACCCACCTCCCCTCTGCCTAGTGCCCTGAGGGTCCGGCTGGCCCTGCCCCCAGCTCTGTTGAGATGGATGCCCGCTGACAGCTGGGGCTATTTTGGGCCTGTTGGCTCAGCGGAGGGGACAGCCAGAGGGGCAGTGACACCTGACTCCAGGAAAGAATTTCCCCTGGAGTTTGGGAAGCTGGAAGGCCCAGAGGTCTAGGGAGAAAGCACAGACTGCAGGAGCTGCCCTTTGAAGTCTTTTCTGGAAGGGTGTGGGGGCAACACAGCGGGGAGAGGAAAGCGGGGGAGACGGCCTCTGGGAGGGGGCCGGCCAAGGTTCTTCTGTGTGGCTGCGAACCACTTCTCACCCTGGGCTCATCTGGAAAATGGCCCAAGTCCCACCAGGACCCAAGAGTGGCCAAGTTCTGGAAAAGCGAGGGGCTGTAGGGGTGACATGGGTCAGCCGCAGGCTCCCTGGTAGGCTTGCAAGAGGGGAGGGTCTTGGCCTCAGGGGGAGGAGCCTGGCAATGCCAAGATGGGGGCCCCAAGGGACTGAGGAGCCCAAGCAGGGTCCACAGGTGGGCATCAGAGGGAGGAAGGGGCTTCCCTAAGACGCTGGGGTTCAGGTCCTGGCTTGGTCTCTCCTCCTGAAACTCCCGATTCTGCCCTTGTGGCTGCAGCTCCCATGGCCCCAGCTCCCAACGTGGCAGGGGGAGGAGGAGGAGACTGTGGATGAATCTGGGCCCAGAGGGGCCTTGGGTGGTCCCCACCCCACACGCAGCTTGAAGCAGGGTGGCTCCAGAGTCCTCTGGCATACCTCGGGCTACCTTGGCCCTGCTGCCCAGTGAGGGTGCCTGCCTGGTGTGGGGGTGTCAAGGGGGGGTCTTGTTTTAGACTTCAGTGTTTCTGCTGCATTGGGAGTGGGGCATGCAGGCCCTGGACAGAGGATTCATCTCCATGCCTTTAGAGGATCTTGGAGTCTCTGCCCACTCTTGAGCACCTGCTGAGAGCTGGCTCCCCCTAAGTATGTGCAGAGATGAGATTTCCTCATCCTTCTTTTCTAGGGTCCAAGGGGCTGCCAGCTGTGGAAGTGGCCCCCTGACCCTGCATAGACTTGCTCATGAGCTCAGAGCAGGTGTCTTCCGTCCCACACCTGCTCTGGGTGTAGTAGGGGCAGGGTGCCATGTCCTGCCTTGGGGAACCCACAGATTGACTGTATAATTCAGGAGGCAGTGGTGTGTTGGGAACAGATTGGAACTCAGGCCCCTGGGGAACTGGTGTCAAAGTAATTCTTCCACAGAGGGACGCTGAGGCCCAGGAGGTTGTTCATGGAGGTGGGTGGCCACCCGCCCAGGTCCTTCTCAGGCCAAGAGCCCAGCCAGGCCATGGGGGAGCAAATGAAGGGGGGGAAGTGGGCAGGGCAGAGGTGCTGACTGCACAGTGAGTCAGCAGGCTGGTCCCAGCTCATCTCCTTGAGGGGGATTAAGCGGATTAGGTCCCGAATCACAGGCTGGGGAGCTGGAGGGCCTGGGAACCTTGCCCTGTTTGTCCTACGGTGGGCAGCCCCATGCTGAAGGCCCAGCCCCCGGGGTGAAAAGAGTTAACCCACTTGGGGACAGCCCAGGGCCCATGGGCCCATCTGTGCTGGCTCTCTTACAGAAGCCCCTGTGTAGGCAAGGCCCAGTTTCACCTCACCCACTGGTGCTGGGGGCCAGCGGGATCCAGCCTGGAGTTGGCAGATGCCAGAGTCAGTCAGAGGCGTTTGGCATTGCTGGTGCCAAACCCACCCCTGCAAGGTGTCCAGTTGGCAGAGCCACAGCCAATGGAGCCTCAGCCAAGACCTGAAGTGGCTGGGCTACAGTCCCCCCACAGCCCCCTGGGTGGACCTGGCTAGCTGGCCCACCCATTCTCAGCCCTACTGGACTCTTGCAACATTCTCCATTGTCCTCCACAGACACACCAGTGACCTTCCCCATTTCAACTTCTGATGAAAGGAGGCAGGCACTCATAGCAAGAGCTCGTGGGTAGCCCTATGTGCTGGAGGGGTGCCCAGCCCTCCAGCTGTAGAATTTCCATTCTTTCCTCATTGATGAGCACCCCCCTTCAGGGGTCGAGGGGATGTGTGGCGGGACCCCAGGAGGGGTGAGATGTGACCCAGGACAGTGGCAGGAGGGACAGGCCCTGTGTACTGCACTCTCTGTTGGGCAGTGTCCAGTTAGGACGGCTGGACAGCCTGCAGGGCAGCCCAGTGCTTGAGTGGGGAAAGCCAGTGGAGAGAATGGGGAGCAAAGGGGGAAGGCCAAGCAGGGGGCTCAGAGGAGAGTCTGCTGGAGTAGAGAACACCTCTGGTGTGCCTTAGAGAGGACAGGCCAGCAGTGGGCACCTCATGAGCCTCCACGGCCAGGGCCTGTCAGGGTGCAGCGAGTTGCCTCTCTGTGACTGGGAGACACTAGGTAGATTGGAGTTTCAGGCCCCAGGAAGCACCAGTGTGTGGGGAGACAGGACACCCGATGGAACCTGGAGTGGCCAGGAGGGACGGGGAAGGTCCTGGTGGTGACATACAGCATGGCAGAGGCTGCACAGGGAGGAGGGCAAGCTTGCTGCTGGTGCAGTGTCTGGGGATAGGTGCTCAGCTGGATCTTGAGGTGCAGTGTCTGGGGATAGGCGCTCAGCTGGATCTTGAGGTGCAGTGTCTGGGGATAGGCGCTCAGCTGGATCTTGAGGTGCAGTGTCTGGGGATAGGCGCTCAGCTGGATCTTGAGGTGCAGTGTCTGGGGATAGGCGCTCAGCTGGATCTTGAGGTGCAGTGTCTGGGGATAGGCGCTCAGCTGGATCTTGAGTTGGGGCAGCAGGCCTGGAGCTAGGACAAGAGGGAGGAGATGCTCCAGCCAATTAAAAAGAGCCCATTTTGGGGGTGGAGTTGGGGCCAAACTCCAAGGCCCAGAAAGAGGCAAACTGGCACTTCTGGACCACCATACCAGCTGGTGATGCCACCTGCAGGGACGGGGTATGTGGGAGGAGATGGGAGCAGAATGGGGAGACGTTCACCCTGTATTAAGCTGAATTTTCCAGGCGGCACTGGGCCGGTGAAGTAGCCAAGAGGGACACAGGCAAAGTAGCCAAGTGGGGCTCTAAGCACACCAGGGACTCATCCCCACCATTCCCTCCCCTACTCCACTCACAGGTTCTCCCGCCTCTCCCACCCACCATGGATCACTCCTCCTTCAGCGGTGCACCCCGCTTCCTAACCCGGCCCAAGGCCTTCGTGGTATCGGTGGGCAAAGACGCCACGCTGAGCTGCCAGATTGTGGGCAACCCCACGCCGCAAGTGAGCTGGGAGAAAGACCGGCAGCTGGTGGAGGCGGGTGGTCGCTTCCGCCTGGCCCAGGACGGCGACCTGTACCGCCTGACCATCCTGGACCTGGCGCTGGGCGATAGTGGGCAATATGTGTGCCGTGCGCGCAACGCCATCGGCGAGGCCTTCGCGGCGGTCGGCCTGCAGGTGGACGCCGACGCCGCGTGCGCCGAGCAGGCGCCTCACTTCCTGCTGCGGCCCACCTCCATCCGCGTGCGCGAGGGCGCCGAGGCCACCTTCCGCTGCCGCGTGCGCGGTTCGCCGCCCATGTCGGTGAGCTGGGCCAAGGACGGGCGGCGCCTGGGTGTGCTGGACGCCCCCCGAGTGCGAGTGGAGGAGAGCGGCGAGGCGAGCGCTCTGCGCATCCGGGCTGCACAGCCGAGAGACAGCGGCACCTATACGGTGCACGCGGAGAACCCGCTGGGCGCCGCCAGCGCCGCCGCCGGGCTTACGGTGGACGCGGAGGCAGAGGCAGCCAACCCGCCGGGGGCCTCCACCGCCATGCTCCTGGCGCACCTGCAGCGGCGGCGCGAGGCCATGCGCGCCGGGGGCGCCCCGGCCTCGCCGCCGAGCGCCGGCACGCGCACCTGCACGGTGACAGAGGGCAAACACGCGCGCCTCAGCTGCTTCGTGACGGGCGAGCCCAAGCCTGAGATCGTGTGGAAGAAGGATGGACAGCTGGTGGTGGAGGGCCGGCGGCACGTGGTGTATGAGGACGAGCAGGAGAACTTCGTGCTGAAGATCCTCTTCTGCAAGCAGTCAGACTGTGGCCTCTACACCTGCACGGCATCCAACCTTGTGGGCCAGACGTACAGCTCGGTGCTGGTCGTCGTGAGAGGTGAGCTCCTGGTGGCTGGCACGGAGTCGCTGTGCGCAGTGAGCACAGGCGGAGGTTCTTCCCCAGGCCGCCCAACCCTTCCTTCTAGCGGCTGCTGCTGCCGCCATTTCCCTATCGTGTAGAGAAATCCGTGGCTGGAGGTCTTGGCGGCTCTTGCTGTGGTGTTTCATTGTCTTTGTGAAAGTAACACGCGTGTACAACCAAGTGCTTATCACTAACACCCCCTCCCTCGGGAGGTGGTTGCCCAGTGGCGGAGCCTGCCCTGTCCAGGCTGAGGGTGACCCAGGCTCTCCCCCTCTCCTACAGGATGCTAGGTGGGGGGTCTCCCCAGCTGAGCCGGAGGGAGGCAGGATCAAGGACAGACCTCGTGCTGTCAGAGGCCTCAGGCTGGGACTGCCCCAGGGCGCAGCCTGAACCTGCTTCTGGGTCAGTTTGCAGGTTCTGTCCCCAGCGCACGGGGCAGCTGTGGACAACACCGTCAGAACTTGTTCCTTCTTGTTTCCTAAGACCAGCCTCGATGTGGTCGGAGTCCCGTCTCCACTTTTTGCCAGCTGTGGGATCTCCAGCAGGGCGCTTCAACCTTTGTGTGCGTGTGTCTGCTTCCTCGTTTTTTTTTTTTTTTTGCAGGGAAGTGCGCTGGGGTTGAGCAGTTTTTCAGGCCAGTACTTGTCCAGTGGCCTCTCTGCTGTGTAATCCAGCCTCTCTTGGCTGTCCGGGACCACCAGCTTAGGGGGCTGCCCAGCCATGCTGCTTGCTAGGACTTCACCTGCGGCATTTCTCCTTTTTTGGTCCAGACTTCTCCCTGATTCTTGGGGGAAGGGACTCTTTCCTTTAAGTCCCTCTCCACTGTTCTCCTTCCTCTCCTTTCCCCCTACCTCCCTCTGTCCCCTCTCCCTGAAGCTCCTTACCCACACTCCAACCCCTACCCTGGCTCCCTGCCCCCACCCCAGCCTTATATCTACCTTTCCCTGTCTCCTTCCTTTCTTTCACCTGCCTCCCTGCCCCTCTGCACTGCCCCCTCTTCCCCCAGCCTCTGGCACCCCTCCAACCTGCCCCTCTTCCCTCTCCCCGAACCCGCTCATCTGAGCCCTTCTTCCGCAGAGCCCACAGTGCCCTTCAGAAAGCGCCTGCAGGACCTGGAGGTGCCGGAGAAGGCATCAGCCACGTTCCAGTGTGAAGTACCGGTGCCAGCCATGGAGTCTGCCTGGTATAAGGAGGAAACGCGGCTGTGGGCCAGCGCCAAGTACCTCATCGAGGAGGCGGGCGCCGAGCGTCGGCTGACCGTGCTGAACGTCTCCTCCGACGATGACGCCGTGTACATCTGTGAGACGGCAGAGGGCAGTCGCACGGTGGCTGAGCTGGCAGTGCGAGGTGAGTGGGCAGCGGGCCAAGAGACTGGGCAGGGTATGGGTCTCCCAGGAACTGGGCAAGTGACTGAGGTCCTGGGCGGCGGGGCAGGCTGGATCCCAGGACAAGGGGTGGGTCAGGGAGGGGTGGAGTGGGAGCTCTGGGTGCAGGGGCAGGAAGCAGGTGTGGGTGGGGCAGCCCCATGGGGGTCGCTCTGCCCAGCTCTACCCTCTTCCCCCTCACTCACTGCTCCTCTGCCCACCCCAGGCAACCTCCTTCGGAAGCTCCCAAGGAAGACAGCTGTACGAGTGGGAGACACCGCCATGTTCTGTGTGGAGCTGGCCAAGCCCGAGGGCCCCGTTCAGTGGCTGTGGAACCAGAAGGCGGTGGTGGCTGGGGGCCGGGTGGCCATCACTGCTGAGGGCACGTGCCACACGCTGACCATCTCCCAGTGCAGCCTGGAGGATGTGGGTGAGGTGGCCTTTGTGGCTGGGGACTGCCGGACGTCTACCCAGTTTTGCGTGTCAGGTAAGGGCCGTGAGAGCCCCTGTTGGACGGAGAGGGGGGGCCCCGTCCCTGCCCACTGTGCGTTGGGCCCTGCTCTGACTTTTCGCCTGCTGCGAGGAGCACTGTGCCTTGTAGACTGCCTAGGTTGTAGATCTGGTTCTGTGGGGGGTGTGATTTGTCTGACCCCCCTCCTCCACGATGGTCACACTAGGCGTCCGCAAAGTGGGAGTCCTAGTGGCCCCCCCGACCTGTGAACCAACTTAAACAGTGCAGGTGGTTCTAGAAGCACAGCGTGTAGGGGAACATTGCGTGTGTCCTCCTTCTCAGCCTTTGGTGCTGAGACCAGCTGGCACAGGGTCAGCCCTTTGCTGGGGTCAGGGGTGTGCGGGTCTCAGCACCCTTGGAAGGGTCCTTGTGCCTTGCCTTAACCATCATCCAGCCCAGGATCCCAATGCACAGAGGGGGTCAGGCTGAGAACTGGAAGGAGCTCCTTTCCAGGCCCCGTGGACAGCTCATGGTGGCCCTGGGCCAAGTGTGGCCTCTGAGGCCCGGGTGCTCTTTCCACTGCAGACAGAGAAACGGCCACAGAGCTGAGACCGGGGTGCTGGCCCACAGCACACTCGGGCTGGCAGCCCCTCGGGCTGTGGCCATTCCAGACCACCAGGGCAGTGCCCCCGCCACGGAGGGCTGGGAATTCTGTCACAAGAACTTCTCCCTCCTGTGATATTGGATCCAGGCTTGGGGAGGGGGTTTCCAGTTGGTGACGTGGGCCCATGCTCTGCTCAGCCCCCAGGAGGCCGCCCCTGCATGCTCCTGAAGCCCCCGTGGTGAAGGCCCAGACAGAGAGCTCCGTAACTCTTGGCTGGTCCCCGCCACCTGCTGGGGACCGCCCTGCTGCCATCGAGGGCTACCTGGTGGAGAAGAAGAGGCTGGGTGCCTATACCTGGAGCCGGTGCCATGAAGATGAGTGGGTGACCACGCCGGAGCTGACTGTGGCTGGCGTGGCCGAGGAGGGAGAGTTCCAGTTCAGGGTGTCAGCTGTGAACAGCTTTGGCCAGAGCCCCTACCTCGAGTTCCCAGGAACTGTACACCTGGGTAAGTGCCGAAGGCTCTCGTCTCCACGGCACCCTGACAGCAGTCTGTGGGGCCATCTGCCTCTGAATCGCCCAGACCTAGAGTGTAGCCCAGTGCTGGAGAGGCCAGCATGGCTCCTGCGTCCTCTTTGTGGTAGGGGGGTGCCCAGGATCCTGATGCTCTTGAAGACTCTTTGGTGGGAAGGCCAGGTGACCCCAACACAGGACTCAAGCCCCCAGGAACTGTCTATACCCACCAACCCCAGGGCACTGGGCTACTTACTGGGTCTGTGGGAGCTGAAGGGGATCTTGCGTAGCTCCAACTTGTTCTCACTCCACCCTGCGTCTGGCTTTCCCTCAGGGTCTCCATGTGCTTGCCCAGTGGACTTCCTAGAGGAGTGGTTATTTGGGGCTAGGCATTGGAGGAGAGGAGGGGAGGGGCCCAACTACTTCCTGAAGCTCTCACTCCACAGCTCCCCAGCTGGCTGTGAAAACACCTCTGAAGGCAGTGGAGGCAGTGGAAGGCGGCGAGGTGACCTTCTCTGTGGACCTCACTACGGCCTCATCAGGGGAGTGGTTCCTGGACGGGAGGGTCCTGAAGGCCAGCAGTGTGTATGTGATACAGCGGGATGGCACCCGCCACACTCTCACCATCCGCTCGGTGCCTGTCAGCCTACACGGGGCGGAGCTCAAGTTCGTGGCCAATGGCATCGAGAGCAGCATCCGCATGGAGGTCCGAGGTAGGGACCCTGTCTTGTGACCCCAGGGCTTCTCCAGGCCACGTTTCTTGAGGGATAGGGGTGGGACGGAGTCCCTGCAGTCGCAGGGATCCTGGGAAGTCTGTTGTGGCTCTCAGAGCAGCTGGATAATGTGGGGCCAGGTGGTGGGGTGTGCAAGGCCGTGCAAGGGTGTGAGTGGAGGAAGGTCTAAAGAGTCCGAGCTTCGGTTCTGTGTCTGTGCCCCACCACTTGCCTCCCCTCTCCCCTCCTCCCTTCTTGCTGATTCCTTCTCCTCCTCCACTTCTTGTCCTGTGTCTTCTTTTCTTGCCTCTCGGAGTCTGTTGCATGATATCCGGCTCTTCCTCCTCTGTCCGCTGTCTCTTTGTAACCTCCAACCCCTTCCTCACATCCACACCCTGTTGTCCACACCTTCATCCCACTTCCCCACCCTCCTCCTCTGATCACTCTCCTCCTCTCGCTGCCCTCTTCACTTACCCCCCCTTTGTCACCTGTATGTGACTTCCAGCGCCCCTGGAGCTGACGGCCAAGCGTCCGGCACCAGCAGCGGCTGCTCGGGAGGTGCTGGCCCGGCTGCACGAGGAGGCCCAGCTCCTGGCCGAGCTGTCGGACCAGGCGGCAGCCGTGACATGGCTCAAGGACGGACACACGCTGTCTCCCGGCCCCAAGTATGAGGTGCAGGCTTCAGCTGGGCAGCGGGCACTGCTCGTGCGGGACGTGAAGCGAGAAGACGCGGGCCTGTATGAGTGCGTCAGCCGTGGGAGCCGCATCGCCTACCAGCTGCTGGTGCAAGGTGACACGAGTGTGTGTGTGTGTGTCCCTCTCCCCCCTCAATTCTGGATAAGCCCTGAGTGGCAGGAGCCGCTGTCTTCGGTCCCCGTGGGGAGGGGTGGAGGAGCAGCTCTGCCAAGCCTGTGGGGAGGGGGGGTCAGATGGGCTCAGGTTACCCTGTGGGAGGTCAGAGGTGTGTTGGGGGGTGCTCGGCTCACCCCGTGGCGGCAGCAGGGGATGGGATGGTGTTGGGTGAGCACGTGCAGAGGGCAGAGGTCTGGGCAGCTCTGCTGACCTCCTGAGTAGGCTAGGCCGTCAGGTCACCCCTGAGGGTAGGGTGGGGAACCAGGAGCCCGGCCCACCCTGGTGGCAGGGTGGGGGCCGGACCTCTGCTCAGCAGGGGAGGGCGGCACTTGGTGGTCGAAAGTCAGCCGCGGGGCTGCTCGTCTCCAGGTCTGGGCTAGGGCTGCTGTCTGCTGTGATTCTGAAGCAGGAGCACCTTCGTTTACTAGCTGCGTGGGCATGTGTGTGCTGAGGGCTCTGTCAGCTCCCTGAGCTGCCTGTGTGCCCTTGTAGGCCTCACACCCTCCTTGCACAAGGACACGGCTGTGGGTGCCGTGGCGGGGAGGCCAGCCCACTTGGAACTCGAGACCTCAGACGCCCGTGTGCACGTTCCCGGGTACAAGGATGGCGTGGAGCTCGGTTGCTCCTGCCAGCACTTCTCCCGGGAGGATGTAGACACACGGCACTGCTTGGTGGCCACCTCAGGCACTGTGCAGGGTGAGGGCACCTGTCGGTGCTGAGCGGGTGAGGACTCTGGACTCCTGATCGTGTGTCTGTGGTGAGTGCACTGCCTCCTAGGCTTGGTTTGTAGGGAGCAGTTCTGGCTGCTCCCATGTTGCACTTGCAAGGCCAAGCTCTCTCACTTCATTTCTTCTGAGAATGCTTGGGAGTAGGGGTAGTTACTCCTGGATTTGGGTAAAGAAACTGCCTACAAAACATATGTATGTATGTATGTGTGTGTGTGTGTGTGTGTGTATATATATATATTGAAAGAACACAGGTTTGTAATATAAAAAATAAGGAGGAAATTAAAAACCCATGTCTTCTTTGTAAAGATGAGGAAATGAGGCAGAGCAGACCTGGAAAGTGTTGGAAGTGTCCTTGGAAGGTTAGATTTGGACCTTGGTAAGTCGGAGCCCCTGGCTTTTTCTCGAAGCCGTTGAGGTCTCTTGTCAGATTCTCCAAGTCAGCTCTGCCCCATCCTGGCTTTCAGGAGGGTCTCTGCCTTGTCCCTGATGTGTCCTTACCTCTGAACACAGGCCCTAGGACCATCTGCCCATCAGGGGCACTGAGACTGCTTCCCATCACACCTAGGAGGGCTTGGAGTACCTGGACCACCTGTGCCCATCGAGGGTCCATATGCAGCCACTAATCACAAAGGATTTTCATGGTGGATCTGAGACTGCCAGGGTCTAGAGCACAGCTCTGTCATGACTCCAGGACTTGGAAGACCTCTCCTGGACAGAATCTCTGACTGTGTATCCCTCCCTGTCCCTGGAGTCCTCAGTGGTGTTTCCAGGGAGCAGCCAGCACTCAGGGAGGTACAGGCTGAGGCGGGGGCCAGTGCCACGCTGAGCTGTGAGGTGGCCAGGGCCAGATGGAGATGATGTGGTACAAGGATGGGAAGAAGCTGAGCACAAGCTCAAAAGTGTGCCTGGAGGCCAAAGGCTGCCCCTAGAGTCTGGTAGTGCAGCAGGTAGGGAAGAGAGATGCTGAGGAGTACAGCTGTGAGACCAGGGCCAGAAGGTCTCCTTCCACCTGGGCGTCCCAAGTCAGTGGATGAAGCAGACATCTAGCCATTGAACAGCAACAGGCCTGGAGGAACCATTTCAGTGTGGGTGATGGCAGTGCCCAGCAGACTCAGCAGGTCTGTGTCAGTCAGTTATACAGGTAGCCCTAGAATTTAGTGGCCCAGTGGAACAATCCATGGGCAGGAATTCAAGCAGTGTCAGTATGAGAGGCTCATCTCTGCTCCACATGGTGTTGGCCAGGACAGGAGGATCCAGTCTGGCTTCATCTGTGTGTCTGATGTCCCAGGGGGGCTGGCTGGCATGGGGCCTCTCTCTTCTAGTAATGTCTGTCTGGGACCATGCTTTTCTCTCTCTCCTGAGGCCATGCTCTCCTTGTCACATCTCATTCTGAAGGCCTCTTTCTCCATGTGGGTGGCCTGAGCTCCTTCATATAGTGGCGGGGTTCCCGCCAGGGAGATGGAGATGCTGCAAGGTTTGTTAAGGGTGGTTTTCACCAGACCCAGAGTGTCACATTCTGCATGTTCTATTGCACAAAGCCAGACATAAGGTCAACCTAGTTCCGAGGGATTGGAAAAGAAGACTTTGCTGTTAATGAGGGGTCCCCGACTCATTCGGGACAGTTTCTTACAATCTGCTACAGGAACATGGCTCTATCTGTCTAGATCTTTCTTGAGCATGGGATAAAGATCTTTCTAATGCTTATTACCTCATGCTCACAAGATGGCTTCCACAGCTCCAGCCATCACGTTCAAGGTGGGAAGAACATGTGAGGATTGTATGTTTTTTTTTTTTTTTTTTTTTTTTTTACTTTTCACTACTATGTTGTAAATTATCACAAACTCAGCGGCTTAAATTCATGCCCATATGTTAGATCATAGTCCTATAAATCAGAATTCTATAGATCGGGATTCTCTTTTCAGGGTCTCAAGAGCTGGAATCCATGTGCCATCAGGCTGAATTCTCTCAGGGTCTTTTCCAAGCTCATCCAGGTTGCTAGCAGAATTCATTTCTTTGTGATTCTGGGCTGTTTTCTGGCTGGCTGGCCCCTAGGGGTTGTTTTTAGGTCCTTTCCCACATGGCATCTCATGTCCACTCACTCTTATGGTTAAAATCTCTTTGGCCAGGAAGAGCCCCCTCCCTTGTAAGGTCTCACCTGATTAGGCCAGTTCCAACCAGGAGGATCTCCTTGAGAGTGAGTGAACTCATAGTCAAATGATCTGGGACCTAACTTCCTTCTGCAGAGCTCCTTCACATTAGCACCTGGAGTGGTGTTTGGTGGAATAGCTTAGAGGGGACATGCACACTGAGGGGCAGGGATCTTGGAACAGTCCAGTCTAGCACAGGGTGTCACCTGCTCATTCCTTTCCTCAGAGAACAGATACTCTCTGAGGAACCCACAGCAGAGTTTCTCTATGTCTTCCAGTGTTGCCTGGGTCCGATAGCCATGCCTAGCTCAGGAGCCTGGGAAAGTGAGTCCCTAACCTTCCAGGTTCAGCAGTGTGACTCTGAGGGTGGTGTGGCTGGCCCGACTCTGCTGAGAGACCTGTCTTGCAGGACTGGCCCATGCCCACACCAGGGTGACTGTGCCTTGATTTTAGACACTGACTTCGAGGCAGGCTGTGGAGGGGTCAGGGTGTGGACAGGGTCAGACCTCACCCTGGCTTCTTAGGAGCCAAGTGACCTTAGGCAAGTTGTCAGTGTATATCCCCGTGAAGTTCATGTCATCCTAGAAACTCAGAATGGGGGCTTATCTGGAAATGGGGTCTATGCAGATGACATCAAAGAAGGCATCACAAGGTGAGATAACCGTGGATTAGGATGGGCCTTGAATCCAGTGACAGGTGTCCTTTGAGAGAAAGAAGAGGAATGTGTGCGATACAGAGACACGGAGAAATGGCCAGTGATAGTGAAGGCGGAGGTTGGAGTGATGCAGTCACAAACCCAGGGACGGCACCAGAAGCTGGAAGCACCTGGGGCCATCTGCCCATGTTGCCTCAGGAGGGAGCTCGGCCTGCCCACACCTTGATCTCAGACTTCTGGTGTCCAGAACTGAAGAGAACACATTCCTGTTGTCTTAAGCCCCCTGTCTGTGGTCATTTGTTCTGGCCATTCTAGGACCTCCCACAGTTGCCTCCCGCCCCCTTTTTCTCATCTTTTCGGTCGGTTCAGTCACTCAGTCGTGTCCGACTCTTTGCGACCCCATGGACTGCAGCACGCCAGGCTTCCCTGTCCATCACCAACTCCTGAAGCTTGCTCAGACTCGTGTCTATCGAGTTGGTGATGCCATCCAACCATCTCATCCTCTGCCATCCTCTTCTCCTGCATTCAATCTTTGCCAGCGTCAGGGTCTCTTCCAGTGAGTCAGTTCTTCGCATCAGGTGGCCAAAGTATCTGCGGTGAGGGGCAGTAATAGAACTCCTGGAGCTGTCCTGAGGGCACCCTCGAGGAGTGCTGAGGGCTGGCTCCCTCCCGCACTGCTGGACTGAGATTCTGGGAGTGCGGTAGGTCAAGGGAGGAGGGTGGAGCTTTCATGGTGGGCCAGAGGCCCAGGCATTAGGGCCCCGGGTCTGGTACTGGAGGCGAACCCAAGCATGTCAGGCAGGGTGGCACTCCACCAAACGTGCATCAGGGCCTCCAGAAAGTTCTGGACAGTGATGCGGGAACGTCTGGGCACGTACTTGGCCCCTGATCCTGTTGAATAGTGTGTGCTCCTGTGCCTGGGTCCTGATGCTCTTGCCTGCAGTGGGGCCCCAGGGAAGCCACATCAGTACCTTGTGTGGTATCAGTTTTTCACCTGGGCAGAATGAGGCCCACCCAGTTTGAGGGCTGTCCAGGGAATTAGGTTGAGATGGCGCTTGTCAAGGGGTGCACGCGGCACCCAGTCTGCACTAATGCTCCGTCTGTTCTGCCTGTCCCCAAATTATTCCTCTGGGATGCCCTACGCTAAATGTGAGACAAAAGCTGTGTGTCCACAGGCTTGCATGGCTTTGTCACATTTGTCCACTTGAGTGATAAGCTGTGATGCCCTTTTGCATGGGCCATGGGGGTCTTTGTGGCTGTGCAGAGGAAGCCAGAGCCCTGTAGGCCTCCGGAGTTTTATCCCAAGTTGGTGGTCATTGCATAAGACTTCTTTAAATCGACTCCTTGAAAAAGTTAATGTTGCCCATCTAAGCCCTCCTTAGCAATGGCATCTGTGCAGTTTGGATTTGTTGTTCAGCAGCTCAGTTGTGTCTGACTCTTTGTGACCCCCATAGACTGCAGCACGCCAGGCTTTCTTGTCCTTCACCATCTCCCAAAACTTGCTCAAGCTCATGTCCATTGAGTTGGTGATGCCATTGAAACAGTGACAGATTTTATTTTCTTGAGCTCCAAAATCACTGCAGATATTGACTGGGGCCATGAAATTAAAAGACACTTGCTCCTTGAAGAAAAGCTATGACCAACCTAGATAGCATATTAAAAAGCAGAGACATTACTTTGCCAACAAAGGTCCGTCTAGTAAAGCTATGGTTTATCCAATAGTCGTGTATGGATGTGAGAGTTGGACTATAAAGAAAGCTGAGTGCCAAAGAATTGATGCTTTTGAACTGTGGTGTTGGAGAAGACTCTTGAGAGTCCCTTGGACTTCAAGGAGATCCAACCAGTCAAATCTAAAGAAAATCAGTCCTGAATATTCATTAGAAGGACTGATGCTGAAACTCCAATACTTTGGCCACCTGATGTAAAGAACTGACTCATTTGAAAAGACCTTGATGCTGGGAAAGATTGAAGGCAGGAGGAGAAGGGGATGACAGAGGATGAGATGACAGGGGATGACAGATGGTTGGATGGCATCACTAACTCACTGGACATGAGTTTGAGCAGTCTCCGGGAGTTAGTGATGAACAGGGAAGCCTGGAGTGCTGCAGTCCATAGGGTTGCAAAGAGTTAGACATGGCTGAGCGACCAAACTGAACTGAGGTTTGTCATAGCTTTCCTTCCAAAGAGCAAGTATCTTTTAATTTCATGGCTGCAGTCAACATCTGCAATGATTTTGGAGCCCAAGAAAATAAAATCTGTCACTGTTTCTACTTCTTCTGCTTCTATTTGCCATGAAGTGATGGGACTGGATGCCATGATCTTATTTGTTTTTGATGTTGTTTTTTTTCTTTTTCTTTTTCTTTTAATTGAAGGAAAAATTACTTTACAGAATTTTGTTGTTTTCTATCAAACCTCAACATGAATCAGCCATAGGTATACATGTGTCCCCTCCCTCTTGAACCTCCCTCCCATCTCCCTCCCCATCCCACCCCTCTACGTTGATACAGAGCCCCTGTTTGAGTTTCCTGAGCCATATAGCAAATTCCCATTGGCTATCTATTTTACATATGGTAATGTAAGTTTCCATGTTACTCTTTCCATACATCTCACCCTTTCCTCATTCTCTCCCCATGTCCATCTATCTATTTTCTATGTCTGTCCTGTAAATAAGTTCTTCAGTACCATTTTTCTAGGTTCCGTATATATGTGTTAGAATATGATATTTATCTTTCTCTTTCTGACTTACTTCACTCTGTATAGTAGGTTCTAGGTTCACCCACCTCATTAGAACTGAGTCATATATGTTCCTTTTTATGGCTGAGTAATATTCCTCTTGAGAGTCCCATGGACTGCAAAGAGATCCAACCAGTCCATTCTAAAGGAGATCAGTCCTGGGTGTTCTTTGGAAGGAATGATGCTAAAGCTGAAACTCCAGTACTTTGGCTACCTCATGCAAAGAGTTGACTCATTGGAAAAGACTCTGATGCTGGGAGGGATTGGGGGCAGGAGGAGAAGGGGACGACAGAGGATGAGATGGCTGGATGGCATCACCGACTCGATGGACGTGAGTTTGAGTGAACTCCGGGAGTTGGTGATGGACAGGGAGACCTGGCATGCTGCGATTCATGGGGTCTCATAGAGTTGGACACGACTGAGCAACTGAACTGAACTGAACTGAATATTCCATTGTGTATATGTACCACAACTTCTTTATCCATTCATCTGTCAGTGGACATCTAGGTTGCTTCCATGTTCTAGCTATTGTAAACAGTGCTGCAATGAACAATGGGATACATGTGTCTCTTTCAATTTTGATTTCCTCATGGTATATGCCTAGGAGTGGGATGACTGGGTCATATGGTGGTTTTATTCCTAGTTTTTTAAGGGATCTCCATACCATTTTCCGTGGTATCAATTTACATTCCCACCAACAGTGCAAGAGGGCTCCCTTTTCTCCACACCCTCGCCAGCATTTATTGTTTGTAGACTTTTTGATGATGACCATTCTGACTGGTGTGAGGTGATATCTCATTGTGGTTTTGACTAGCATTTCTCTAATAATGAGCGATGTTGAGCATCTTTTCATGTGTTTGTTGGCCATCTGTATGTCTTCTTTGGAGGAATGTCTGTTTAGGTCTTTTTCCCACTTTTTGATTGGGTTGTTTGTTTTTCTGGCATTGAGTTGTATGAGTTGCTTGTATATTTTGGAAATTAATCCTTTGTCGGTTGTTTCATTTGCTATTTTTTCCCATTCTGAGGATTGTCTTTTCACCTTGCTTATAGTTTCCTTTGCTGTGCAAAAGCTGCTAAGTTTAATCAGGTCACACTTGTTTACTTTTATTTTCATTTCCATTTACTCTAGGAGGTGGGTCATAGAGGATCTTTCTTTGATTTATGTCATATAATATTCTGCCTGTGTTTTCCTCCAAGAGTTTTATAATTTCTGGTCTTACATTTAGGTCTTTAATCCATTTTGAGTTTATCTTTATGTATGGTGTTAGCAAGTGTTCTAATTTCATTCTTTTACATCTAGCTGTCCAGTTTTCCCATCACCCTTTAGAGAAGAGGCTGTCTTTGCCCCACTGTATATTCTTGCCTCCTTTGTCAAAAATAAGGTACCCATAGGTGCATGGGTTTATTAACATTGGGTTTTAAGTCAGCTTTTTCACTCTCCTCTTTTACTTTCATCAAGAGGCTCTTTAGTTCCTCTTCACTTACTGTGGTATCATCTGCATATCTGAGGTTGTTGATGTTTCTCTCAGCAATCTCTATTCCAGCTTGTGATTCATCCAGCCTGGCATTTCCCCTATGTACTCTGCATAGAAGTTAAATAAGCAGGGTGACAATATACAGCCTTGACATACTCCTTTCCCAATTTTGAACCAGTCCATTTTTTCATGTCCAGTTCTAACTGTTGCTTCTTGACCTGAATACAGGTTTCTCAGGAGGCAGGTCAGGTGGTCTGGTATTCCCATCTCTTTAAGAATTTTCCAGTTGTTGTGATCCACACAGTCAAAGGTTTCAGCACAATGAAGCAGAAGTAGATTTTTTTCTGAAATCCCCTTGGTTTCTCTGAGCCAATGAATTTTGGCAGTTTGATCTCTGGTTCCTCTGCCTTTTCTATATCCAGTGTGTACATCTGGAAGTCCTGTTCACATACTGCTAAAGCCTAGCTTGGAGGATTTTGAGTATAACCTTTCTAGCATGTGAAATGACTGCAGTTGTGTGGTAGTTTGAGCATTCTTTGGCATTGCCTTTCTTAGGGATTGGACTGAAAACTGACCTTTTCCAGTCCTGTGCCTACTGATTAGTTTTCCAATTTGCTGACATATTGAGTGCAGCACTTTCACAGCATCATCTTTTAGGATTTCAAATAGTTCAGCTGGAATTCCATCACCTTCATTAGCTTTGGTTATAGTGATGCTTCGTAAAGCCCCCTTGACTTCACATTCCAGGATGTCTGACTCTAGGCGAGTGATCACATCATCGGTTACCCAGGTCATTAAGACCTTTTTAATATAGTTCTTCTTGTGTTACTGCCACCTCTTGTTAATCTCGTCTGCTTCTGTTAAGTCCTTACCATTTTTGTTCTTTATCATGCCCATCCTTGCATGGAATGTTCCCTTGATATCTCCAGTTTTCAAGAAGAGATCTCTAATTTTTTACATTCTGTTGTTTTCCTCTGTTTCTTTGCATTGTTTGTTTGAGAAGTCCTTATCTCTCCTTGCTTTTCTCTCGAACTCTGCAATCAATGGATGTATCTTTTCCTTTCTACCTTGCCTTTCACGTCTCTTCTTTTCTAATAGCTTAGACAACCACTTTGCCTTCTAGCATTTCTTTTTCTTGGGGATGGTTTTGGTCACTGCCTCCTCTACAGTGTTAAGAACTTCTGTCCACAGTTCTTCAGGCACTCTGTCTACGAGATTTAATCCCTTGAATCTGTCACCTCCACTGTATAATCATAAGGGATTTGATTTAGGTCATACCTGAATGGCCTAGTGGTTTTCCTTACTTTCTTCTCCTGAATTTTGTAATAATGTACACAATGTCAAAATGTCAGTCTGAAAATCTCTACCCCTATCCTTTCTAAGGATGGAAGTCAACCAAGTATTTCCACTAAAGTTGCAGTTGCAACAGGAACAAGGAATGTTTAAAAGTCACACTGGCAGAGTGATTCAGATGAGAAGGGCCCCAGGGTTGGGTGGATGAATGGAAACATGGAATGTACTCCGGGAGCCAGCTCAACTCCGCTGCTTTTTCTTCTTGTGGGGAGTCTTTGCGTTCCAGTAGAAGAGTAGCTGAACAGCGATGAGGCTGTTACAGAGAGAAGAGACTACAAAGGTTCCAGACATGAAGGGGTTTCCAGTTTCCTGAATGGAGGTGAAGATTGGGGCCAGGGAATCCCTACAGAGCAGAAAGACTATGATGGCTGAGAGCTGTGCCCATGTGGTACTTCGTGGCTGCCTGGAGCAGCCCTCTCACCTCCACAGCAGGCATGTTGGAGGTCTGGAGCAGCGGAGCGACAGCCTGGGGCGTAGGCGGTGCAAGCAGCAGCAGCAGGGCCAGGGTGTGGCTCGCTAGGAGAGCAGCGCCTCTCACGTCTGCACTCCGTAGCGCAGGCCCAGGACCAGGGCCAGGTGGTTGTCTGGAGCATCAGGAACGGGGCTTCCCCTGAAGAATCTTCCCTGGTGGCTCAGTTGGTAAAGAATCTGCCTGCAATGCAGGAGACGTGGGTTCGATCCCTGGGTTGGGAAGATCCCCTGGAGGAGGGCATGGCAGCCGACTCCAGTATTTTTGCCTGGAGAATGTCATGGACAGAGGAGCCTGGCGGGCTGCAGTCCGTGGGCTCACAAAGAGTCAAACACAGCTGAGCAGCTAAGCACAGACCGTGGTCCCAGTCAGTGCCGCTGGCTCTAGCATTGCTGACCGAAGACTCACCTCTTTGACACTCTGCCCCCAAGATTTTAAACACTTGGAGCAGCTTTACCAGAAGTAGCCCAGCCACAGTGCCCAGCCCCGGGGCTTTGCTCAGGAGAATTCTGAGGCAGGCAACTTCCTTAACGTACAATGGGCCTCACCTGGAGACCACGTTTTTGGACACGCCCTTCCTGCTGCTCATATTTTTAAGCATGCTGAAGCTGTACACATGCTGAGTCCCATCTCTCCTGCCTTTGTTTATGCTTTGGCAGCAGAGTTTATCCTCCCACCCTTGCGCTCCTCCTCCTTGACAGCATCTTGTTTTTTCTGGACTCTTAATGTTACTCTATTGATGTGCATGTCTACTACAGTCCAGATCACTGTAACTTTGTGGTGAGTTTTGAAATTGGGACGTGTGAATCCTTTAAACTTTTTTTTTTCCCAGACAACATTGACTTGGCTATTTGAGGTCTCTTGCATTTGCACATAAATTTTAGGATCATCTTTTTTAAATTTTGCAAAAACAGCAGGTGGTATTTTGATTGGGATTGCATCCAGTGTATAGATCATTTTGGGGAATATTGACATCTTAACAGCATCAGTCTCCTAGTCTACAATATGAAATGACTTTCTATTTATTTTGGTGTTTAAACTTCCTTTCAATTATGGTACAGTTTTTAGTGTGCAGGAATTGTGCTTATTGTGTTAAGTTTGTTGCTAAATATTTTATTCTTTTTTATGTTGCTGTGAATGGAATTATTTTCTTAATTTCCTTTTGAATTACTCATTCCTAATACATAGAAATAGACTTGATCAAGAAGTAGAGTTGATCCAATACGTGCTTGAGCAATAGCAGTTGGTCTGCTGTCCTGCAGCCTTTCTGAATATTTACTGTTAGTTCTTTTGCGAATGCCGTAGGATTTTCCATGTGCAAATCATGTCCCCTGCAGATAGTTTTACTTCGTTTCCAGTCTGGATGCCTCTCATTTTGCTTTTGAATCCTGATTAAATCTCTTTACTTGTTATAGGTCCATTCAGAGTTTTTCTATTTATTCTTGTGTTAGTTTGATAGTTTATGTGTTTCTGGGAATTTCTCCATTTCATCTAGGTTATCTAGTTGGTATGCAGTAGTTTGTAGTATTCTGTTATAATCCTTCTAATTTTTACAAAGTCTTGATTGATGTCCCCTGTTTTTCCCCTGATTTTAATAATTTCAGTCTTCTGTGTTTTTCTTGATCAGCCTAGCTAATGTTTTGTCAATTTTGTTGATCTTTTCAGAAAACCACCTTTTGGTTTCCTCAGTTCTTTCTGTCGCTTTTGTATTCTCTATTTCGTTTATTTGTGCTCTAATCTTTATTTTTTTCATTCTTCTGAGCTTGGGTTTAATGCAGTCTTCTTTTTCTTGTTTCTTAAGGCATGAAGTTAGGTTATTGATTTGTAATTTTTTTTTAACATAGGCCTATAATTTATAGCTCTGGATGGCAGGAAACTCTGAACCCTGCTTTCACTGCATCTCGTGTGCTGTGCTTTATTTTCATTGGTCGCCAAATATTTTCTAATTTTCCTTGTAATTCTCTCTTGAGCGTATTGTTTAACTTTGACGTGTGATTGTGAATTTTCTAGTTTTCCTTCAATTACTGATTTTTAGTTTCATTCCATCGTAGTCAAAAAGACTTGCTATGCTTCCAGTCTTTTAAGATTTATTGAGACTTGTTTTATGGCTTAACATATATTAGAGAGTGTTCCATATACACTTGGGCAAAATATGTCTTTCATTGTTGGGTGGCGTGTCTGCTGTAATTCAGTTAGGTCTAGTTTCTTGGGTTGTGTTATTCATGTCGTATTTCTTTATCGACCTGTTGTTCTGTCCATTATTCAGAGTAGGTTACTGAAGTCTTCAGCTGTTCTTGGAGAACTGTTTATGTCTTTAATCCTCTAGTTTCCACTTCATATGTTTTGGAGCTCTCCTGCTGTGCTGCGGTTACTTGTGCTTATGTTTATAGCTGTGTTACTTCTTAATTAAGAGTCTTTTAATCAACATGTATCATCATTCATCTATGTGCTGTGCTGTGATTAGTTGCTCAGTCTTGTCAAACTCTTTGTGACCCCATGCACTGTAGCCCGCCAGGCTCCTCTGTCCATGGGATTCTTCAGGCAAGAATACCAGGGATCGTCCCACCCCAGAGACTGAACACAGGTCTCCCTCTTTGCAGGCGGATTCTGTACCTTCGGAGCTACCAGGGAAGCCCAGTCTAAAATTATATATATTATAATATAATGTCTTGTAATGTATTTTCTTTTTTTTTTTTGACAAGTATAGCCACCTCACATCTCTATTGACTGCTGTTTGCATGGAGTATCTTTTCACTTTCAACCTATTTGTTTGTATGTCTGGACCTAAAGTGAATCTCTCATAGACAGCACTTAAATTAATTTTGTGTTGTTAATTCTTAAAAAGAAGGGCTTACTTTTGCTATTTTGTTCTCTGTTTCTTGTCTGTCATATCTTTTTGCTGTTGCTTTCTGCATTAGTGTTATTAATGATTAATTGATTTTTTCTTGTGTGCCATTTTGTTCCTTTTTCATTTCTTTATGTATATATACATTCATTTTTTCTTAAGTGATTACCCTGGGGATTTGTCATTAGCATACAGCTTTATAATAATCAAGTTTGAAATTATATGATTTTAGTTTCAATAAAAACTCTGCATATTTACCGCTTGTGCCCCAAGCTGAATGTTCTTATTGTCACAACTTATGTCTTTATACATAGTGTATCCATTAACTTTGTAGTTTTATAATTTTTGTTTATACCTTTTTTAAAGTCATATAAAAAACAAGATGAATTACAGAATAAAAATGCTGCTGGCTTTTATAGTTACTTGTGTAGCTATGTTTACTGTCGTTCTTTGATTTTCATACGGTTTCAAGTTACTGTCTTGTATCTTCCTTTTGAGCTGAAAGATTACTTTAGAATTTTTTGTAGGACGTGGGCCGGCAAAGAGAGCCTTAGGTTTTGTTTATCTGGGACTGTATTAAGTTCTCTTTCACTTTTGAAGGACAGCTTTGGCAAATCTAAAACCATTGGTTGATGGTTTTTTAACAGTTTAAACACATCATCCCACAGCCTTCTGGCCTCTGTGGTTTCCGAGGAGAAATCAGCTATGTGTCTTATTGAGGAGCTCTGGTGTGTGACAGGTCACTTCTTGCAATTTTCAAGAGTCTCTCTTTTCTGACCTTTGACAATTTGACATACTTTGTCTCAATGTGAATCTCTTTTAGTTTATCTTCATGGAGTTTGAAGCTCAACAAACTTCTTAGGTGTATAGATTCATGTCTTGTATCAGTTTTGGAAGTTTTTGACCAGCTCTTCAAATGACCTCTTTGCCCCTTTCTCTCCCCTCCTGTGGACTCCCATTACGCATGTATTGGTACAATCTGTGTTGTCCCGCAGCTGTCTGAGGCTCTGTCCGTTTTCTTCATTGTTTTTTCTTTCTGATCCTCAGACTGGCCAATTTCAAGAGACCTGTCTTTAACTTGAACGATTCTTCTTTTGCCTGCTTAAATTGGCTGTTGAATACCTCATTAGTGAACTTTTCATTTCAATTATTATACTTTTTAAATTTAAGATTTCTATTTTAAAATGTATCTTTTAATGGACATTATTTATTTGCTGGGACATTGTCCTCATGTATTCCTTTATTTCATTGTAAATTGTTTCCTTTAATTTTTTAAAAGCATTCTTAAAATAGCTGATGTACAGACTTTTTCTAATAAGTCCAATATCTGGATTTCCTCAAGCACAGATTCTGTTGACTGTTTCTTTGCCTGCGTGTGGGCCATGCTTTCTTATTTCTTAGCATGGCATGTAATTCTTGGTTGATAACTGGAATATTACATGATAATCTGTGGAAACTCTGGAGTTCAGATTCTCCCATCCTCCCTGGTGTTTCTTGGTGTTGCTATTTGCTTTTGCTGCTGTTGTTTGGACGTTCAGTGACTTTCCTGAATGAATTCTGCAAAGTCTCTGTGTGTGTGTGTGTGTGTGTGTGTGTGTGTGTGTGTGTGTATAAGATACTGAAGTCTCTCTTCAGTTAGCTTATTGGTCAGCTAATGATTTCATAGTGATTTCCTTCGATGTCTGTAACCTGTAAGTCTCCCAGATTTTGCCAGGGGACTTTGCGTGGGAATTGTTAAATGCATATAACTCAAAGCCATATCCACCTTTGCCTTTACTTTGGGCTTTCATGAGGCAGATGTGTGAGTTTAGGACCTTCTCAGGTGTCTCCTGAGTATCATGGATGTATGGCCTTCTAGATGCCCAGGAAGAGGTCAGAGCTTTCCAGAGCCATCTACTAACATCTCATAATCCAGCTTTTCCTTTTAAGCCCATCGCTTAGCCTGTGGTCTGTCAGTTGGTATCCACAAACCCAGACAGCCATGTGTAGTAAGTGCCTGTAATTATTTTTTAACAAATACCCCTGGGGAAAAGCTGTTTTTACTTGGTGAACTTCTGTTCAGACTTGGATAATGAATAAATAAAGACAGCCTTGTGAGTGGGGTTTTGCAAGGAACCACTAGTCAGTTTAGTGAAGTGAAGTTGCTCAGTCGTGTCTGACTCCTTGCGACCCCGTGGACTATAGCCTACCAGGCTCCTCTGTCCATGGGATTTTCCAGGCAAGAGTACTGGAGTGGATTGTCATTTCCTTCTCCAGGGGATCTTCCCAACCCAGGGATTGAACCCGGGTTTCCTGCATTGTAGACAAATGCTTTACCATCTGAGCCACCAGGGAAGTCTACTAGTCAGCTTAAATAATGACTATTCCCTGGGAACGGAACTTTGAAAGAGCCCTCATTTCATTCTTTACCCTACCCAGTGGCTTCCAGGTTACTGGTTTTCATTGTGATAGTGGACTGTTGGTTTTCAGGGCTACGTCAGAACTGGGGAGAAGGGTATGAGGATTGGGCAACTTAAAATGCCACGCCTTGCTGTTCTTACCAAGATGTGGCTGTTTTTCTTGACTGTATGCTCCTCAGATTGCTAAGAAGCCTTTGGTTAATTTCCAGAGCTTTGAGAAAGTTTATCACAACAATTTTTGCAAATGTCTTAATTGATTTCATGGAAGAGAGTTTTTTTTTTTTTTTAAATGGTTATTATTTTGCCATTTTGCTAACGTGTCTTGGGATGATTTTAAAATGTTGAAACCAGCCTTGCATTTATGGATTATGCCCATTTGGTTGTTTGTGGTGTGTTGTTCTTTTTATATGTTCCTGGATTCAGTTTGAAAATATTTGGTTGAGTACTTTCGTATTTACGTGCATGAGGAATTTTGGTTTGTAACTTTCTTACACTGTCTTTGTCTGGCTTTGGTATCAGGATAATGCTGGAATCACAAAATGTGTTGAAAAGTATTCTCTTTGCTTCTGTTTTCTGAAAGAGATTGTGTAGAATCTATGTTGTTTCTATTCCTTCTTTAATTTCTCTTTTAGTTATTTCACTGGGTAAACCAGTGAAGTCATCCTGGCCCAAGGTTTCTTTTTTGGAGGTCTAAATAATAAAATGGAGAAGGCAATGGCACCTCACTCCAGTACTCTTGCCTGGAGAATCCCATGGACGGAGGAGCCTGGTGGGATGCAGTCCATGGGGTCGCTAAGAGTCGGACATGACTGAGAGACTTCACTTTCACTTTTCACTTTCATGCATTGGAGGAGGAAATGGCAACCCACTCCAGTGTTCTTGCCTGGAGAATCACAGGGACGGGGGAGCCTGGTGGGCTGCCATCTATGGTTCAGTCTAAAATATTTACTCATTTTGCTTGAAACTTCTTCGACTTCTGTATTATTCAGAGGTGTGTTGTTTAATTTCCAAGTGCTTAGAGATTTTACTCTTACTCTCTGTTGTTGATTTCTAATCTATACTTGGAGAAGGCAATGGCACCCCACTCCACTGTTCTTGCCTGGAGAATCCCAGGGGCAGGAGAGCCTGGTGGGCTGCCGTTTACGGGGTCACACAGAGTCAGACACGACTGAAGTGACTTAGCAGCAGTCTATACTAGCACATACTTTATGTGTTTTAGATTTTAGAAATGTTGAGAGCTTTCTTAGTAAACCACAGTACGGTAGATGTTGGTGACTGTTCCGTGTATACTTGAGAGGGATGCCTAGTCTGCCCTTGGGTGGAGTGTCTTACACGTGTCCGATCTGCTGGTTACTGGCTCAGCATCTAACGGTGATCTGTCTGCAAGTTCTGCCAGGTATTGTGTGGAGAGTGCTGACGTCTCCAGCTCTAACGGTGGCATTTCTGGCTTTGCTCTCCGTTCTGTCCGTCTTGGTTTCATGTATTTTGAAGCTCTGCTATTTGGTGCTTACTCATTTGGAACTGTTATGTCTTCTTTGTACGTTGACTGGTCTATCTTTAGGTAATACTCCTCTTTATTGCTGGTAATTTTTTTTGGCTCAGAAGTCTATTCTATTTGGTATTAATGTAGATATGCACGATTTGTCTTGATTAATGTTTTCATTGTGTATATTGTTTCATTCTTTTATCTGTACATATTTGATGTGAGTTTCTTGCAGACAGCATAATATTGGATCGTTTTTATACATCCCGACAATCTCTTTCTTATAATAGGTGTGTTTAGACTAGACTTGTTATGAATGCAGTAATTGTTTGAATTCTGGTCTACTGCCTTAATATTTATTTTTGTTTTTTCTCTTTTTACCTTTCCTATCTTTTGGGGTTATTTATGATGTTTTTAGTATTCCATTTTAATTTGTCTGTTGTGACACAGTAGTTAACCCTAGGGATTGCAATAAACATACTCTTCACCATCTGTTTAGAATCCCGAATTTTACTACTTCAGTTGACTTATAGAACTTATATATAAGTACTTTTGTCGTCTCTTCTTTATGTTACTAATTGTCTTATGCATCATCTGTGTGTACATTGTAAACTAATTCAGACAGTGTGATGATCTTTGGCTTTTAACTATCAAACATTTTAAAGAATTCAAGAGGAGAGGTATAGTGTATTTTATTTATCCAGTGTATTAGTCAGCTCAGGTTTTTATAGCAAAATACTACAGATTGTATGGCTTCAACAACAAAATATTTTTCCTTGCAGTTCTGGAGGTTGGAAGTCCAATATCAAGGTGCCATCATAATCAGTTCCTTGTGAGAGCTCTCTTCCTGTATATTCACGTGGCCTTTCCTTGTGGACAAAATGTAGCAAAGTTAGGTTAAGTTAATATCTGAACTGGCAGGGGAAAAAAAGGGAAATTTCTAGGTTGGAAGTGAAGACGGAATGAAAGACTAATGCAGTCAGTGATGAGCTGGTGCACTGATGTTGTTGTGGGGTTTTGGTTTCATGGATCTGGGTCTGACTTGCAAATACACAGAGGAACTTAGATCCAAGAGAGTTGGAGGAGTGGAACTGAGACAACTGTACGAATCTGAGAATCTTATAGAACCACGTATTTAAGGAAAAGTACTATTTTCTATTTTCCTTGGCTTGGGTGCGAAAATAAATGGATTGGAATGTGAATTTATCATATTTGGGACCCCAGAATAAGAAGTTAGGCTAAAAATGAAGCTTTAGGCCAAGGATACTCCTGGAACACCTGACAGGAGTAAATGTAAAGCATTCAGGAGGGATACCCTCCAGAATCAGGCCATACTTAATGAATCCCTGGGGAACTCCTTGGGGGTCCAGTGGTTGGGACTCCTCACTTTCACTTCCAAGGGCCTGAGTTCAATCTCTGGTTGGGGAATTAAGATCCTATAAGCCACGTGGCATGGCCAAATAAATAAATAAAAGTCTTTAAAAAAGAATCCCTGATAAATACGCTCTCACAATAAAAATCTAAGTATCAAAGGTATGATCCAGTATAAATGAGAGTTGGAACTTACAAACATAAGCAAGATTAGACCACCGAGGAACTTCAGATGCTAGAACAACAGTCTGAAAGAGAATATAAGTCTATTTAAAATGATTAAAAAGATGTATGGAGGACTTGAAAACGTAAGAAAGTGTAATATTAGGGAAAAGAACAGGCAGATTTAAAGGAACAAATGAAATTTCTTGGAAAGGAAACATAAAATTTATAATGAACAATTTAGAAGAGGGATAAACAGCAAATTAAACATAGATGAACATAAAATTACTGAGTTAGAAGATAGATCTGAGAAAGTTACTCAGAATGAATCACAAAGAAGTAAAAAATAAGAGTTAGTAACAGAATAGAGATGAGAAGCAGGCCGCATGTATGTCTAAAAAGACTTCTAGGAGAGACTGGAAATAATGAGGTAGATGAAATAAAGAAATAATTGGAGACATTTTAGAAATGGTAAAAGACATGAATCCTAAACTGTAAGATTCGTAAGTAATAATGGAAATTGTAAAAACAGTCACAGCTAGACACATCATAGTGAACTGCAGAAGGTCGAAAACCAAGAGGAGATCTTCAGTTCAGTTCAGTCGCTCAGTCGTGTCCGATTCTTTGAGACCCCATGGACTGCAGCACGCCAAGCCTCTCTGTCCCTCACCAACTCCCAGGGTTTACTCAAACTCACGTCCATCGAGTCGGTGATGCCATCCAACCATCTCATCCTCTGTCGTCCCCTCCTCCTCCTGCCCTCAATCTTTCCCAGCATCAGCGTCTTTTCTGAGTCAGTTCTTCTCATCAGGTAGCCAAAGTATTGGAGTTTCAGCTTTAGCATCATTCCTTCCAAAGAAATCCCAGGGCTGATCTTCTTTAGGATGGACTGGTTGGATCTCCTTGAAGTCCAAGGGACTCTCAAGAGTCTTCTCCAACAGCACAGTTCAAAAGCATCAATTCTTCAGCACTCAGCTTTATTTATAGTCTAACTCTCACATCCATATATAACTACTGGAAAAACCATAGCCTTGACTAGATGGAGCTTTGTTGGCATAGTAATGTCTCTGTTTTTTAATATGCTGTCTAGGTTGGTCATAACTTTCCTTCCAAGGAGTAAGCGTCTTTTAATTTCATGGCTGCAGTCACCATCTGCAGTGATTTTGGAGCCCAGGAAAATAAAATCTGACACTGTTTCCATTGTTTCTCCATCTGTTTCCAAAGAGAAAAAAGATTAATGGGATGATATTTATTCTTCTGTAGGTTTATCAACAGCAATGAAGAGCACAGAGTAAGTGGAAAGAATTTATCATTCACAAAATCTCACTGAAGGAATTACCAATGAATTTATTTTATAAAGAAGAAAATCAAATCTGGAGTAATAGAATGGGTTCTAGAGTAATGTGATATGAAGCAAATACAATAAGTTAATAAAAAAAGAACATCTGATTACAAGGCCAAGAATTTGATTACACGATTTGATTACCCCAATGGTGGTTGGCCTGCTAGAAGCTGTAGACTGTATTAGCATATTAATGTTCCTATGACAAGAGTATCTCCTGTTTTGGGTTATATGGTATAAGAAACTCTCCCTGAGAATGCCAGTTCTTTGATGTGCCAGCCTCAGATTATGCCTCCCTTTGTTAGAGTAATTATGGGATCACAGGTGATGAGTAAACCTGGGTTGTAGCATATATCAACCTGAACAGGATTGAACTGGGAGCATTCAGATTCCAAGACCTATCTTGTTCCCTGCTTTCTGCATCTTCTGCACGGGAAGTTCTCTGCATTGAGAGAGCTAGGAACAGGGCCAGCTTGGGGCCAAGGCATTCTAGTTTTGAGTGCCAGAAGGCGAGCCCTCATCCAGTTCTAGAAATTTGAGGTGGCGGCCGGCGCCACACTAAGCTGTAAGGTAGCCCAGACAGAGATTACATGATTCAGAGAGGGAAGAAGCTTGGAAGTGTATGTGGAGGCCAGGGTCTGCACCTGGAGCCTGGTGGTGCGGCAGGTGGGCAAGGCAGAGCCTGAGGAGTCTGATTGAAAAGTCAGGACTTGGAAGGTTTCCTTCCAACTCAGTGTCACAGGTGGGTTCCTTGAAGTCCTTCTCAATGTTCCTCAAGTTAATTATTAGGGAATGAGGAGTGTGTGATCATGCCACCTAGAAGCCCCTTTCCTCACAAAACTTAGGACACGGCAGCTGACAGGTATTAATTACATGCCTAGGGCCGGATTTTATGAGTGCTTCTTTCTGTTTACTTGTGTAAGCTTCACAGCCGCTTCAGGAAGGGGAATTCCCATTTTAAGATAAGGCACAAAAAAGAAACTCCAGAATTTGCCAAAGTTCATATAGCCAGAGAAATCAGAGCCAGAGTTCAGCCGAATATTCTGAGGGTTATTTTCTCTCAATATCAAATTACAGTTTAACAATCCACCCTTCAAACTATATTACATTTTTTTTTTTAAGAAACTATTTCACCATCTTCCAGATTCCATGTATTTTTTGGCACATCAACTGTCAGATTTATCTTCCCTCAAGGTCCCATTGTTCTTTCCCTTTGTTTTTAAGATACTGTTTTTGACTTTCAGCAGTTTATACTGATGCACCTAGGTATGGTTTTCTTAGTATTCATCTTGGTTAGAATTCCAGAGCATTTTGAGTGCAGAGTTTTGTCTTTGCTCAGTCATGGAGTGAGTTTTTCTCATGTGTCTCTCATGTATCTCTCTTTCTCTCGACCTCATTTCTTTTTTTCTCTCTTTCTCTCTGCCTCAGTTCTTTTTCTCTCTCTACTTTAGTCGGGATATTTTCTTTAGCTCTGTCTTCTAGTTCACTAGTTTTCTGTTCCTTTGTATCTAATCTGTTGTCAAATCCATTTATAGTGTGTTACTTTCAGTTGTATTGTCCCATTTTATAATTTATGTTTGTTTCATTTCTTATAGAGTCTATAGATTCTAGAGTTGGTAGTAAAATGTTTGTATTTGATCTATTTTCTTTTCTTTCATATTAAAGACATATGATCACGCTTATATATCAGCTTCCCCGGTGCAGGAGACACCAGAGACCTGGGTTCAGTCCCTGGGTTGGCAAGATCCCCTGGAGGAGGAAACGGCAACCCACTCCAGGGTTATTGCCTGGGAAGTCCTATGGATAGAGGAGCCTGGTGGGCTACAGTTCATGGAGTCGCTAAGAGTTGGACACAGCTTAGCAACTGAGCACGTGGACACATCATGGTTATATCCTGGTCTGATAGCCATAAAACTGATCGTCTAATATTGCCTTTTTAAAAATTCCTATTTACTCCTGTCCTTGGAATGCCAGTGAATTTTCAGTTGATGGTCAGATATTGGTTTTTTTGAACATGGATGATTTTATCTTACTTTATTTTATTTTTTTAAATTTTATTTTATTATTTAACTTTACAATATTGTATTGGTTTTGCCATATATCAGCATGAATCCACCACAGGTATACATGTGTTCCCCATCCTGAACCCTCCTCCCTCCCTGTACCATCCCTCTGGGTCGTCCCAGTGCACCAGCCCCAAGCATCCAGTATCGTGCATTGAACCTGGACTGGTGACTTGTTTCATATATGATATTATACATGTTTCAATGCCATTCTCCCAAATCATCCCACCCTCTCCCTCTCCCACAGAGTCCAAAAGACTGTTCTATACATCAGTGTCTCTTTTGCTGTCTCGTATACAGGGTTATTGTTACCATCATTCTAAATTCCATATATATGTGTTAGTGTACTGTATTGGTGTTTTTCTTTCTGGCTTACTTCACTCTGTATAATAGGCTCCAGTTTCATCCACCTCATTAGAACTGATGCAAATGTATTCTTTTTAATGGCTGAGTAATACTCCATTGTGTATATGTACCACAGCTTTCTTATCCATTCATCTGCTGCTGGACATCTAGGTTGCTTCCATGTCCTGGCTATTATAAACAGCGCTGCGATGAACATTGGGGTACACGTGTCTCTTTCCCTTCTGGTTTCCTCAGTGTGTATGCCCAGCAGTGGGATTGCTGGATCATAAGGCAGTTCTATTTCCAGTTTTTTAAGGAATCTCCACACCGTTCTCCATAGTGGCACCATGACCAAGTGGACTTTATCCCAGGGATGCAAGGATTCTTCAATATCTGCAAATCAATCAATGTAATACACCACATTAACAAATTGAAAAATAAAAACCATATGATTTTCTCAGTAGATGCAGAGAAAGCCTTTGACAAAATTCAACATCCATTTATGATAAAAACTCTCCAGAAAGCAGGAATAGAAGGAACATACCTCAACATAATAAAAGTTGTCTTACTTTAGAAAGAGGATCAGCATTTCTTTTGCTAGGGATAAAGGAAACAACTAAGAATTTTGGTCTGTCCCGGTACTGCACGGACTCAAAAGGCTGCATTGCAGTTTTGATCAGGGTCGTCTGCCTCTGGTTGGCTTCTAGTCCTGGGCATCCTCCAAGGATTCCTGCAGAGACTTGGGGCAGGGGTGAGGGTCTCTTTCGAAACAGAGGCTCAACCCTATCTTTGTCTCTCTGTTAATGCAAGGTGCTAACATGTCTGCTGTACTTTTCAGAGATCTTCTGCTTAGCTTCATAGCCCCCTGGGTCATGCAGCTGGGGAAATCATCAAACATCTTGGGGGAAATGTGACTGAGTGTGGGGCTCAATTCCTCAAAGTCTCTTTTCCCTGGAGGCTTGCCTCCTCAATCTCTAACTTCGTCTCTCTGTTCACACAAGGTGTCCACAGCATGGTCAGTATTCCTGTTTCATAGTAGTGACCCTGTGGCTTTTATTCTCATGCCGTACCAAGGAGCAGCAATGTCCACAGGAGAAAATCGGATGCCCATTGTGGTTCTAAAGTGCAGTTCCCTTTTACCTTCCTCACTCATTCCATATCTTTCCGTTTAGGAGAGCCCTGGCTCTAGGTCTCATCTCTGTTATAATGACCCTCTCAGTTTTCTTCAAGGCTGCCTCCCTTCTATCATTAAGCCTTCACCTGAACATCACTCCTTAGCAAGGTTTGCTCTGACGGCCATATCTAAGCCACCAATCAGTCCCTTTTCTCTAGCGTATCACTTACTTCATCACAGCACTCAACTTAGCATTACATCATTGTCAGGTTTTTATGTTTGTCTTTCCTCAATAGAAAGTAGGATCTGTAGGAACAGAGGCTGTGTTGTACACATTTCCAGCTGTGTTGCAGCATCCCAAGCCACCACCATAGAGCCTGCAGATAACAGAGCCTTTACTGACATTAGTCTCATCAGTGATTGATGAATAGGTGAATGACTGCATCTATAGCATGGAATCTCTGAGATCCTCTCTGTATTTATTTAAATTTAAGGGCATATGCACAGTTACTAAAATTGGGGATAGAAGCTGTTGGTAAGGATGTGGAGAACTGGAACTCCACACACTTATGTTGGCAGCATACATTGGTAAAACCGTTTTGGTAAACTGGAAATATCCGCGAAAGCCAAAAGCAGATGCTTCTGTGTTCCAACAGTTGTGGTGCTCTAAAAGGTACATGAAAGAATGTTCACAGCAGCTTCACACATCATCTCGCCACATTGGAAGCAACCCAAATGAACCATAAGAGAAAACGGAGAAAATAAATTGTGGTGCCTCCCCATACAACAGATCCTATACATCGGTATGAAAGAACAGGCTGCTGCCACGTGCATAGCATAGATAGGTCTTACAGACATTATGTTGAGTGAAAGAAAACAGACCCAAAGCACATATAATGTTTAATTCCATTCATGTGAAATCACGGAGAAGGCAGTGGCACCCCACTCCAGTACTCTTGCCTGGAAAATCCCATGGACGGAGGAGCCTGGTAGGCTGCAGTCCATGGGGTCGCTCAGAGTCGGACACGACTGACCGACTTCACTTTCACATTTCACTTTCATGCATTGGAGGAGGACATGGCAACCCACTCCAGTGTTCTTGCCTGGAGAATCCCAGGGACAGGGGAGCCTGGTGGGCTGCCGTCTATGGGGTCACAGAGTCGGACACGACTGAAGCGACTTAGCAGCAGCAGCAGCACCATGTGAAATCAAAGAAGAGATAAAAGTAGTTGATGGTGATAAAGGTCAAAAGGTGACTTTTGGGGAGTGGTCAGTAGTGAATGGGGAGCTGGAAGTGCTGTTTGTTGATGTGTTTTGGTCACATGGGATAGGTACACTCAAATTTGATTGAGCTGTAAATGAATTCGTGTACTTTACACGTGTGTTATACCTTGAAAAATGTGGACTAGCTTGTGGGGAATATACCATATGCCTGGTTCTGGGGATACAAGAGCACACAATTCGGTCTGTCCACCAGAGGTGACTGTCATGTGGGAAGGACAATGAACTAGCTGTGACAGATGCTGGGATAACCTTGGCCACCTTCTCCCAGCCTCAGGAATTACTTTTGAGTTAGAACATGACTATAATACACGTGAGGTTCTGACATAGGAGACGTATCAGACTTGTTACCTGTGCACCCTTCCGGGCTTAGGGCATCACTGGCTCCAGGGAGAAACTTTCCTGAACTCTGAGGTTTCGGTCTCATAAGCTGGTTTGAGCTTCCCAGGTGGCGCTAGAGGAAAAGAATCTGCCTGCCCATGCAGGAGACACCAGAGATGTGTATTCTATCCCTGGGTCAGGAAGATCCCCTGGAATAGGGTCCCATTTGTGTCTCTGACCTTGTGTATCCCTCTCTGTGCCCAGAGTCCTCTGCAGTGTTTATCAAGGGGCAGCCAGTGCATAAGGAGGTAAAGGCCGTGGCGGGGGCGAGTGCCACGCTGAGCTGCGAGGTGGCCCAGGCCCAGACGGAGGTGACGTGGTACAAGGACGGGAAGAAGCTGAGTTCCAGCTCGAAAGTGCGTGTGGAAGCCAAGGGCTGCACCAGGCGGCTGGTGGTGCAGCAGGCGGGCAAGGCGGACGCCGGGGAATACAGCTGCGAGGCCGGGGGCCAGAAGGTCTCCTTCCACCTGGACGTCACAGGTCAGTCCTGGAGGAGGACGCTGAGCTAGCCTGCATGCAGGTGATGAGGGGACCCGCTTCCAGCCTCACCAGACTTGTGTGCCTGTGACCTTCAATTCTTCAAGCCTCCCTGTCTTCCATGTCCTGCACGGATACCCATGTGGGCCTGGGGGGGATGATTGGGAAGGGTGTGCCTGGAGAAGTGGGGCTGTGTTTTTCCACTTGTTTGCATTCAGTAAGGCTCGGTCGCAGTGTCTTAGCATATGCCCTGAACCTTCCTGTTGTTCCTAGTGTCGAGACCCCAACTCTCCGTGATAATTTGGGACTGATGTAGACCTAGAGATATGTGACTTTCCTCCCATCATATGTCTTTCTTGACAGCCACCACATGCCCTAATCTGATACCTCGTATAGATTCTTGGTTTGCCTGAGGTGATACAATTTCATTGTTCCCGGATTAGGGGGGATATTGGTCACACAGTCCTGCTTGAAATTCTTCAGGAGTGAGCATTCGATGATCAATTTTTAAGTTTCTGGGTGGTCCTTCCTTCCTTTTCCCGGATATAGAGGCCCAGTTGCCTGTAGGTACCAAGAAATTGGTCCACGTTTTTCTTGTCACCCTTGCAAAGAGAAGAAAGGAAGGATTGGTGGAGAGTTACCGGTGCCATTTAGGGTGGTCTTCTTATATCAGATGTGATTTTGCATTTGTCTGCAAATGATTTGGACGTTCTGAGTCAGTATTCCCCTTGGCATTACATTGATGAATTTAGGAGTGGAAAGGAAAAATTTGCTTCTGCTATATTAGTAGGCTTTGCTAATGAGGAGTTACTGTCCTAGCAGCCTCTGACCAGCAAAGCAGTCTTTTATTTCATTCCATTTTCCTAATGGTGTTTTGCTGAAAGTTTTAGTTTTTGTTTCAGGTTTTAAGGATTTGTTAACAAAAGAAACCACTTGTTGTACACACATACACAATTTCGATATTTAATAGAGAATTATCTATTTTACTTTCAATAAGAAGAAGTGAAGTCGCTCAGTCGTGTCTGACTCTTTGAGACCCAATGGTTCCTCCATCCGTGGGATTTTCTAGGCAAGAGTACTGGAGTGGGTTGCCATTTCCTTCTCCAGGGGATCTTCCCAACCCAGATATCGAACCTGGATCTCCCGCACTGCAGGCAGACTCTTTACCATCTGAGTCACCAGGAAAGCTCAATAAACAACTTTCAATAAACAACCATTACAATAAAAGAGAAATAGAACAGTAAAGGAGGGTAACAGTACATACATCACCAAACTGTGTTTTTACTGACATCCAGATTCAAACAGTGCTAGGAAGTCCCATTTAACAGCGCTCTGGAGTCTCAGTTGGGAACATGTCTCAGGCAGCTCATCTGCTCCATGGGTGAGGCTTCAGATTACAGTTTGGGGGTTCCTGTTTATAATGCCTGGCTGCAAAGGAGTAAATTGCAGCTTTGGTTTTATGTTAATCGTGTTTTACAAAGCTGTTTGCTTTGCAAAGCTTGGAAAGTTGTTAAGCCTCAGGTATGGTTGGCCCGACACCCTCCAGGGCTCAAGAATCCCTCGATCTGCCCTCTTTCTTATCTATGGTGCTGCTGGGCTTGCACTCACATCTGGCACATAGTCAGGCCTATGTCTGGGCAGGTCAGAAGCAAGGTCAGAGGTCTACTTTGCTTTCTTGTCTTTGAAGCCTGAACTAAATTACTTTCATTTAATTTCCCTAACAGATGGTCAGTGAGTATCCCTGCTTCATGGCTGAAACATAGGGCTGTCTAAGAATTGGAAGAGAGCCTTCATGCCGAATAGGGGTGGGCTGCCATCCTCCATTGACTTGTAGGTCCGAACATCTAACACTTTGTGACCATGCCAGATAGGAGGATTTATGGGTGTGTGTATATACCCCAGATCCCACCATGCATCCTTGGAAGATGTGGTTTTCAGAGCATGTTAGAGTATTCTAAGGTAAAACCATTGAGAAGCTGTGAAATGTGGCTAAATCCTAGTAAACTATGAAAATAGGCGCAAGAAGATAGAGAAGAGTTGAAGAGTTGCATGACTTGTCAATCAGTGGGACCAATAATGATAAGTTTTCTCAGCCCCATAGTTCTCTGGTAAACTAATACAAAATGGGAAAAGTATTCTTCCTAGAGAGAGATAAAGGAGATATACTCTGTAACTCTCTCCGTGAACATAACATCAGTACCAAAATCACACAAGAAAGGCAGGAAGAATGAAATTTGAGACCAGTGTGGTATGAGTAACAAGGCCAAAATTGTAAATTAAATGTTAGCAGAAGGAATTCAGCAATGTATCCAAGGGTTAGAGATCGCTGATGGAAGTCCAAGTCCAGGATTGCACTTTGGAGTTAACCTTGACAACATTAATAGATAGAAAGCTTGACTTTAAGAGATTGAATGCAGAACGACGTGATCGTCTCCATGAGTACAGAGTCAGTCTTGGGAGATTGTTCCTGTCTAAGAATTTGTCCATCTGTTCCAAGCTGTTCATTTTATTGGCATACAGTTGCTTGTAGTAATCCCTTATGATCCTTTACATTTCTGTGGTGTCTGATGTAACTTCTTCATTTTCATTCTGATTTTATTGATGAGTTATCTCCCTTTTTTTCCTTGATGAATTCGGCTAAAGGTTTATCAATTTTCTTTATCTTTTCAAAGAACTAGGCTTTAGTTTCATTGATCTTTGCCATAATTTTCTTTGTCTCTGTTTCATTTATTTCTACTCTAATCTTTAGGACTGATTTCTTCTTTACTAAATTTAGATTTTGTTTGTTCTTCTTTCTCTAATTGTTTTAGGTATAGGGTTAGGTTGTTTATTTGAGATTTTTCTTGTTTCTTGAGGTAATATTGTATTGCTATAGACTTCCCTCTTAGAACTGCTTTTGCTGCACGCTTTAGGCTTTGGATCATTGTGCTTTCATTTTCATCTGTCTCTAGATATTTTTCGATTTCCTCTTTGATCTCTTTACTGATTCATTGGCTGTTCAGTAGCATATTGTTTAGCCTCCGTGTGTTTGTATTTTTTATAGTTTTTTTTTCCCTTGTAGTTTATTTCTAATCTCATAGCATCGCTATTGGAAAAGGTGCTTTCAGTTTTGAAATGCTTTCATTGAAAAGATTATTTCCGTTTTCTTAAATTCCCAAGGCTCATCTTGTGCCCCAGCGTGTGGTCAATCCTGGAGAAAGTTCTGAGTGCACTTGAGAAGAATGTGTAGTTTGAGAAGAATGTGTAGCTGTATTGCTACGCAGCTTTTGGATGAAATGCTCTGTAAATATCAATTAAGTCCATGTGGTCTAACGTGTGATTTAAGGCCCGTGTTTCCTATTAATTTTCTGCCTGGATGATCTGCCCATTGACAAAAGAGGTGTCTTAAGTCCCCCATTATTATTATGTTACTGTTGATTTCTCCCTTTATGGTTGTTAGTATTTGCCTTATATATTGATGTGCTCCTATGTTGGATGCATATATATTTACAATTGTTATATCTTCTTTTTAGATTGATCCTTTGATCACTAGATTAGATGAGATGGTTGGATGGCATCACTGACTTGATGGACATGAGTTTGAGTAAGCTCCGGGAGTTGGTGATGGACAGGGAAGCCTGGTGTGCTGCAGTCCATGGGGTTGCAAAGAGTCAAACACGACTGAGCGACTGAACTGAACTTTAATCATTATGTAGTTCCTTCTTTATCTCTTATAACAGTCTTTGTTTTAAAATCTGTTTTGTCTGAGCATTACCACTCCAGCTTTGTTATGATTTCCGTTTGCATGGAATATCTTTCTCCATCCCCTCACTTTCAGTCTGAGGTGGGTCTCTTGACAGCATATACATGGTCTTATTTCTATATCCACTCAGCCAGTGTATGTCTTTTGGCTGATGCATTTATTCCATGTACATTTAAGGCGTTTATCAATATGTATGCTCCTGTTACCATTTTCTTAATTGTTTTTATTTGTTTTGTAGGTCTTTTCCTTCTTTTGCATTTCCTGCCTAGAGAAGTTCCTTTAGCATTTACTATAAGGCTGATTTGGTGGTGCTGAATTCCCTTAACTTTTTCTTGACTGTAAAGCTTTTGATTTCTCCATGAAATCAGAAGTAGAGCCTCGCTGTGTAGAGTATTTTTGGTTATAGTTTCTTCTCTTCCATCACGTTAAGAATATTGTGCTTCTGCTGTCTACCCTCTGGTGGATGAGGCTATCTAAGAGGCTTGTGCAAACTTCCTGATGGTAGAGACTGACGGTGGGTAGAATTGGGTCTTGCTCTGGTTTGCAGGGCAGCGTTCAGTAACTTCAGTCTGCTTGTTTGCTGATGGGTGGGTCTGCACTCCCTGTTAGTTTTTTGACCTGAGGTGATTCTTGCCTGGTATCCATGGGCTCTAGGGTAAGGCTAATGGCAAAGACCTCCAGGAGGGCTCACGCCTACAGATACTTCCTTGGACAGCTGCTGTCAGTACTGTTATCTCTGTGATGAACCACTGCCAACCCACACCTCTGCAGGGGACCCTCTAATGCTAGCAGGCAGGTCTGGTTCAGTCTCCTGTGGGGTCACTGCTCCTTTCCCCCCGGGTCCTGATGTGCCCAGGATTTTGTGTGTGCCCTCCAGGAGTGGGGCTTCTGTTTCCCCAGGGCCTGTGGAAATCTGCAGTCACATCCTTCAGGTTCGATTCCCTGGGGATTACTAGTCTCTTTGGCAGATCCCAAGGGTGGGAAGCCTGATGTGGGGCTCAGCACCTTCACAACAGTGGGAGAACCTCTGTGGTATAATTGTTTTCTAGACCGTGGGTTGCCCTCCTGGTGGGTATGGGATTTTCTTTTATCATGACTGCACCCCTCCTGCCATCTTCTTGTGGCTTCTCCTTTGTCTTTGGACTTGGGGTATCTTTATTGGTGGGTTCAAGCCTAGTCCTGCTGATGGTTGTTCAACAGTTAGTTGTGATTTTGGTACTCTTCCAGGAGGAGGTGAGTGCACATCCACTCTGCTATTTTGACCTAATCTCCGTGAGTACAAATCAAATGGTTGATTAAACTTGAATGTTATACACTAAGAAAAAAATGTTGATAATACTGATCACCAGTTCCTGCCATAAAATTCTTAGCTTCCCTGGTGGCTCAGAGGTTAAAGCCTCTGCCTGTAATGCCGGAGACCTGGGTTCGATCCCTGGGTTGGGAAGATCCCTGGAGAAGGAAATGGTAACCCACTCCAGTATTCTTGCCTGGAGAATCCCATGGATGGAGAAGCCTGGTAGGCTGCAGTCCACGGGGTTGCAAAGAGTCAGACATGACTGAGCGACTTCACTTCACTTTCACATACCACACATAGTCAACTTTTAAAAATTAACATTATATAATTCATTCAACAACAACAAAAACAGCAAGGTGTGTCTGGAAATATTTGATGTGAGAGATGATAAATGTAGGGCTCTCCAACCACTGAGTTGAGTAACGAGGAAATAAAATCAACAGCAAACAGTTCTGAAAAACTCAAAGTGAAATTTGCTGATGACGTGATGATCAACTCAGACAATCTCAGAGATAAATTATTAGACTGTGTATAATTCTAGAGTAGAATTAGTATGTAAAAAATCAATATGCAGAAAACATTTCTACATACAAGTCCTGGCAAAGAATGCTTGGCAAGTGAAATTTGTGTGAAAGAGAGTAGTATAATTGTATCGTGAGTCTGATTTCAGGTCTGATAGAAGTTGCTAAGAGGATGTGTGTGGGGAAATTATTCAAGATTCTTGAGAGGCAGAGGTTGAAATAGATGGGTAGAAGTCTGAGGGAGAAATAAAAAATTATTATTAAAAATCAAGATGGAACAAAATATGTTTCTAATTGTCAGACGAAAGAATAGCAGGCAGATTCCAATGGTATGGTACAGTCAATATGCTGTTTTCTCAAAGAATGTTCAGAGGGAGCATTTACTGGTACCCAATGTTAGAAAATTATCATAAGGCTGCAGTTTTCAAGATAAGGGGATGCCAGTGCAGAGGAGCAGAATAGTGAGCTCAGAAACAGTTCCTTGCATGAATGGATTCCTGCACCAGCCATCCACCTTCTCGACCTTCCTCATGTTCCATTTGCTACTCTGTTGTCTATCAGAGAAGTTGAGAAAGGATATGGTCTTCAAATATTGTGGTTGCATCACTGAAAACTGTACAGAAAACTTAAATTGTAATAGCAATTCACACCACACACAAAAGTAAACTTGTAGTAAATTAGAAACCTCAGCATAAAAGGTAAAACCCCCAAAACCCTGATGATGATGATATTTTTAAAGATGATGATATTTTTAAATCTTTTTAAAGATGATGATAAAGATGATATTTTTAAAGATTTAAGGTAAGGAAAGATTTCTTAAATAGAACACAGTGCTCTACAATGAAAGAGATGAGAAGATGCGAAAACTATTGAAAAGGTGTGATTTATCAGAGGAATCGATCAAAGAGTAAAAATGGTAGTCACATAGTTGTAAAGATCCTTAAATCCTATGTCATTCTCTGGTGTTTCAATGGATAAAGAGCGGCCACAGGTGAAGCAAGAAAAGAGAGAGCCTACTATCGGTAGTTGTAAAAAGCTTTGAATAGTGTTGCTAGGAAGGAGAACACAGTCACAGTGAGTGAACCCAGTGCTAAGGGAAAAGGAGTTCAGCTTCCTCAGTTCTCATGCAGTGTAAAAAGAGCCACTAGGAGGTGTAAGCACTCCCAGCAGATTGCCATCAGCTGACAACAGTAAGAACAGGAAGGGATGCTGAACCAATTCCATGGACTGCAGGCGAAAAGTCCCTGCATAATAGTGGGGAGAAGACTGTGGGTCCATCTAGGAAGGTTAGGGAACAGTTGCCTCATGACCCTGCTGATGCCAGGAGCAGGGGATCTTTTGCAATGGCACCCCCTGGACCAGATCAAAAGGACCCATGGGAGAATGCTTAAATTGTAAGTCTTTTGGTGAGAAGCTCATGGGTCCTCTTCAGGGCACAGGGCTGGAGCCAAGTCAGCAGAAGTCTCCAGCCCCATTGCCCCTTCTCATCACCCCACACCCCTACCTCCCATTCAGGTCTTCTTTGCCCGGGGCTGCCGTCCTGACTGAGATGGGGTCTCTGACCCTGTGTATCCCTCTGTCCCCAGAGCCCTCGGTGGTGTTCGCCAAGGAGCAGCCGGCACGCAGTGAAGTGCAGGCCGTGGCGGGAACCAGTGCCACACTGAGCTGCGAGGTGGCCCAGGCCCAGACGGAGGTGATGTGGTACAAGGACGGCAAGAAGCTGAGTTCGAGCTCGAAAGTGCGTGTGGAGGCCACGGGCCGCGGGCGGCGGCTGGTGGTGCAGCAGGCGGGCAAGGCGGACGCAGGGGAGTACAGCTGCGAGGCCGGGGGCCAGAAGGTCTCCTTCCGCCTGGACGTCACAGGTCAGTCCTGGAGGAGGACGCTGAGCTAGCCTGTGTGCAGGTGATGAGGGCACTGGCTTCCAGCCTCACCAGATGTATGTGCGCTTGCCTGGTGCTTTTATCTCTTCATATCTCCCTGTCTCCCATGCCCCACCTGGACACCTGTCTGGGCTCAGGGGTGGGTGGATGGAGAGGAGGGTGGGGGTTGAAAGAAGAGGGGTTGTTTCTGTCTACCTGTTTCCAGGCAGTGGGGCTCAGTCACACGGTCTTAGCATCTGCCCAGAATGATCCTGTTGTTCCTGGTATCGGGACCCTGACTCTCCCTAGGCTTGGGGCTGAAGTAGATGTGGGGATGTGTGACTTTCTTCTCATTGGATGTCTTTTCTGACAGCCACCACTTGCCCTCACCCAGGACCTCGTGTAGATTTTTGGTTGGTCTGAGCTGTTTCAATTTGATGAATCCCAGATTCATCAAAAATTCATCATTTTGGGGGGGGGGGGTGGTGGAAATATTGGCCACATGATCTTGGAATTATCTCAGGAGTGAACTTTGAATGATCAAATATTAGGTTTCTGGGAGGCCTTTCCTTCCTTTTGCTGGATGTGGAGGCTCTTATTGGCTGTAGGTAGCAAGAAATTGGCCCATGTTTTCTTGTCACGTCCTTGAAAAGGGAATTAGAAAGGGTGATGTGTATAGTCATCAGTGCTATTCAGGGTGATCATCATAGATGAAATATGGTTTTTCCACTGGCTTCAGAAGGTTGGATGACCCAGGTCAGTATTCCCTTGGTGTTACTGATGGGTTTAGGAATGGAAAGCATAAAGGCACTCTTACTGCTCGTGAGGAGTCACTGTCCTCGCAGCCTCTGACTGGCAAAGCAGTCTTTATATATTTATTTTACTTTTTAAACGTTTTTTCCCCTCCAGTTTTATTTTTGTTCCATTTTCCAAATGGTCAGTGATCGTGTGTTCCTTGTGGCTACAACATGGGCCAGTCTAAGAAATCAGGTTATTCTTCTTCTGGAAAAAATGTCTTCATGGGAAATAGAGATGGGCTGCGATCCCACACTGACTCCTAGGTGCCAGCACACACCAGTTTGGGACCATGCCAGTGCAAAGTTTGTATATTCGCGGATTTGTACAGATACTTGTGATCTCACATGGTTAGTTGTTTTCAGAAAATGTCAGTGACTATTCTAAGATAAAAGTATTGGAATATTGTAAAATGTGGCTAGATCCCAGGAAACTTTGTGGAAGTGGACAAAAGAAGATCAAGAAAAGTCAAAGAGTTGTATAACTTGTCAGTCATTAAGACCGATAATGAACAGTCTTCTCAGCCTGTAGTTCTCTGGTACACTGTAAATAATTACCTGGAAAGCTGTTACTCCATTCTTGTGAAGATGGTCCTAGAAGGGAAAAAGAAAGTACTCTCTTCATGGACAAGAAAGCAACTGTCTTCATTTACAGGACATAACATCAATGAAAATCACACAGCGGAAGAAGAGAGAATGAAATTTCTGACCAGTGTACTGTGACTATTCTGGCCCAAATCATAAATTAAATGTCATCAAAATGGATTCAGTATTGAATCTGAGGGTAGAGATCAGCGATCCTAGTCCAGGGTTGCATTATGGGTTTAACTTTGGCCATGGTAATAGACAGAAAGCTTGACATTAAGAGATTGAATGAAAAAGATGTCATCATTTCCATGAATACAGAATCAAGTGGTTGATTCAATTGGAGAGATAAAACATTTGATAATATTGAACAAATAAATTCCTGCTTTAAAGTTCTTAGTGAGCTATGTAAAAGTGCTCTTTTTTTAATGTTGAAAACTTCCTACAAAACGACAACAGCGACAGCAACATCCCCCTTAGGACGTCCCGGGAGAGCTTTGGAGTGAGGGATGGAACGCTTAGGCCACTCTAACCGCCGAGTTCAGGAAGGAGGGGAATAAAGTCACTGGCAAACAGTTTTCAAAAATCAAAATCAAGGTGGAATTTGCTGATGACATGATAATCAGCTCAGATAATCTCCATGATAAACTACTAGACTGTGTATGATTCTTGAGTAGGATTAGTGTGTAAAAAAGTCAATATGCAGAAAACATGCCTACATCTGAGTCCTGGCAAGGAATGCTTGGAATAAGAAATTTGTGTGAAAGAGTTAGACGAGCACAGTTGTACCACATTTCTATTTTCGGGTCTGATAAAAGTTAGTAAGAGGCAGTATCTGGGGAAATTACGTAAGATTCTTGAGAGACGGGATAGCAAGAATTGGATAGAAATCTGAGGGGAAAAATCAAAGATGTTTATTAACAATTAGAATCAAACCAAATGTGTTTTTAGGGTGTTCTGAAGGAAGAATAACAGGCAGATTGCAAAGGCACTGTCCAGCCAATGCTTTGTTTTCTTGAAGAAATGCACAGTTGAGCATTTACTGTACCTAATGTCAGGGATTACCATAAGGCTGCGGTTTTAAAGATCGGGGATCCCAGTACAGGAATAGGTACCACATCAGAGGAACAGAACAGTGAGCTCAGAAAGAGCTCCTCACGAACGGACTCCTGTGCCACCCCTCCCTACGCCTGTGTCTTCCGTTGGTTACTGTGTTGTCTATAGGAGAGGTCGAGAAGGATGTTGTGTTAGTAAACGGTGCTTGGACCACTGAATCATATGGAAGATTAAATTATACTAGCAGTTCACATAACACACAAAGGTCAACTCATAGTGAGTTAGAAACCTTAGTGTAAAAGGTAAAAGCCCCCAAACCCTCAGATGATAACATGGTCTTCTTTGAAGACTTCGGGTAAGGAGAGATTTCTTAAATAGAACACAAATGATCTACGCTCCAAGGCCTATTGGACATTATGACACTGTTGGAAGGAATAGCTCTGGTTTATCAGAGGCCTGGATCAGAGAGTAAAAATGCCAACCACGCAGTTGGGAATATCCTTAAAACCTACCTGTCTCGTCATTCTGTTGTTTTTAAATGGAAAGGAGTGGCCAGAGCTGAATGGAGAAAAGAGAGAGCCTACTACAGGCAAGTGGGCAAAAGGCTTGACTGGTGTCACCAACAAGAAGAGAACAGTGATGGCAAAGCCAGCGCTAAGGGGAAGGGCGAGCCGCTTCTTTATTCCTCAGACAGTGACCCAGACGGCCACTGGAGGGTACAGGCGCTCCCAGCGGATTGCCACAAGTTAACAATAGTAAGAGTAGTGCCAAGCCTGAGACATCCTCTTTGTTGAGTGCAGGTGAAAACTTCCCTGCGTAACCACGTGGAGATCGCAGGGCACCATATAGGAAGGTTGGGGAACACTTGCTTCATGACTCTACACATGCCATAAGCAGAGGAGAAGTATTTTCCAGCAGTGCCCCCACCCTTAGACTAGCTTACAGGAATCCATGGGAGAACGTGTAAATTGTGCCACTCATTGCTGAAAAAGGCAGGGCGTCCTCTTCAGGGCATCAGGCTGGTGCAGAACCTGGAGAAGTCTCCAGTTCTGTGCTTCCTTCCCACCCGACCACCAGCTCCCCATCCAGGTCGTCTTTGCCCGGGGCTGCTGTCCTGACTGAGATGGTGTCTGTGACCCTGTGTATCCCTCTATCCTCAGAGCCCTCGGTGTTTGCCAAGGAGCAGCCAGCACGCAGTGAAGTGCAGGCCGTGGCGGGAACCAGTGCCACGCTGAGCTGCGAGGTGGCCCAGGCCCAGACGGAGGTGACGTGGTACAAGGATGGGAAGAAGCTGAGTTCGAGCTCGAAAGTGCGTGTGGAAGCCAAGGGCTGCACCCGGAAGCTGGTGGTGCAGCAGGCAGGCAAGGCGGATGCCGGGGAGTACAGCTGCGAGGCCGGGGGCCAGAAGGTCTCCTTCCGCCTGGACGTCACAGGTCAGTTTGGAGGCAGTAAGTTAGCCTCATGTGGAGGTGATGGGACGGGCTTGCACCCCTGACAGAGCTGATGATCTTTCCACTAGACTTCATCTCTTTTGGTCTTCTGTCCCCCCACCCCCATTTTCATACCCAAGGCTGGGCAAAGGGAGCTGGATGGGAGGGTGTGAGCAGAAGGGAGAACGGCGTCCTGTAAACCCAGAGTGGCATTTCCACACAGTGATGCACGGTCGTCAGTTCCCAGCATCTGCCCAGGGTTGTCTGGGTGTTCCCTGATGTCTGGGCCTCTGGTTCTGTCTTGCACTTGGAGTCTGATGTAAACCAGATGTCTTTCAACTGTGGGTATGTGACTTTGCTCCTCTTGGCTGTCCTGACAGCTCCTAGATGCCCCACCCAGCAATGCGTGTGGGTTCACACTAAGAGAGATGGTTGAATTTCATTAAAGTAGGTGCAACACTGTCGTACTTGATTTATCTCAATACTGAACTATGGATTACCAAAATTTTAGGTGTTCTGGATACTCTTTTTTCCTTATACATGGGATTAGAAGTTATCTGTGCAGCTACATATAACAAAATCTAGGTACATTTTCAAAGCAAATACTGATTTTATTATGTCTTCTGTAAGAACATTCTGAGTCAGAATTCTGCTTGAAGTCTGATTTATATATTTAGATTTGGACAGGAATGGTAGCTTCTCCTATACCAGCATGCATATATTTTTTTAAATGGTATTTTAGAAGAATAGACAATTTTTTCATGACGATGAATATGAATGGTTTTACAAATTGATTAGTTTCTTGGAAAACTCTATGAAAAGTGACTCAGGAAATATTCAACTACTTAAATAGTCCTAAAACCTTTAAAGTAATTGAAACCATAATGAAAAATCTTCTCATAGATCTAGTCCTAGTAGTTCCACTGGCATATTATATGGAATACTTTGGAAATAAAGTCTTGTTCATGGAGAATTTTTTAGAAAACAGTAAAAGATATAGGCTCTGTTTCTTGTTGATGATGTAACATTGATACTAGTATCTGACAGGGAAAGTAGTAAGAAATTAAAATTGTAGACCGATCTATTATGGATATCAAAGCCAAAATCTGGAACAAAATATCAAAATTAAAAATATAATAAGAGGAAAATTGGTAATATGCTGTGATGAAAGTCATACTCCAGAAATACAAAGTTCTTTACACGCTACAAATGTTGGCAAGCAATCTCGTCATGATATGCAGAATAAAATATTTGATAAGATTTGGCATTTTAAATACAGAAGAAATGTTTTATAAAGTTAGCATCAAATCATGCCATAAAGTTCGTTATGAATTATACAGAAAACAATTCTTTCTTAATTTGATAAACAATGCCGCAGGCAAATCAGCTGTCTGTACACAAAAAAAGTGAGTTTTAAAGCTTTGCCTATGAGATAGGAAACCAGACAAGGAAGCCAACTGTTACTGCTTTTGTCCAACATTCTAAAACACAGGACAAAAATAAAGTGAAAGATATAAAAGTGTGACAAAGCAAAAGTGGAATTCATGAATAATATGATTTATCCAAAAGATAAAACATGTGACATAATAAGATAGTTAAAAATAATTACCATGTAAAAAATCAGTATGGAAAAAAAAACATTTCCATGTCTAAGAGTAGCAGCAGACATCTCGAAAATGAAATTTTGAAAGTTACAATGGCATGAAAAGGATCAATATCTAATTCCAAGTCTAATAAATGTGCTGAGAGGCTCTGTAAGGGCAGGGAGAAGTTAAAAAAAAATTTAAGAGACAGTCAAGAAGTTCTAAGATGTTGGGTAGAAATCGATTGAAGAATAAAACATGTTCAATACCCATTAAAATTCAAATAAATGTTTGTTTAGTGGGACTTTGAAAATTGACACATAAATTTCAAAGACCATGTACAGTGAATTCACTCTTGAAGAACAAAAGGAGAGTTATCTGCTATACTAGATATCAATACTGTTAGAAAGCTACAGTAATGAACACAGTAGTGTCGTGTTCCAAGGACAGGTATTGAGACCCAAGGACCAGAATAGGGAGCTCAGACACAGACCGATGAGTGGATGACCACGTTCCCCTTCTTCTTAAAAGAAAACTGTGGAATAGTGCAAGGGGAAAGGCAGCATGTTCTTAATAAATGGTACTTAAACATTCAACTGTAGTAAATCAATAGAAAAAAAAAAGATCAGACTTGTAACTCATCCTACACATAGTCAACTCCCTTTTGGAGTTGAAGGGAATAGAAGGGAAAATCATACAATTCTTTTTTAAAAAATTATTTGGTTTTGGTTGGGTTGGGTCTTTGTTGCTAGATGTGGACTTTGTCTGTGGTCAGCAGGGGCCATTCTTCACTGCTGGGCACAGGCTTCTCATTGAGTCACTTTTCTTGTTGTAGAGCCCAGGCTCTGGGCACACAGGCTCCAGTAGATGCAGGAGGCGGGCGCGGAAGTTGCAGCTCTCAGGCTCGGTAGTTGCAGCTCGGGGGCCCTAGAGTGCACATGTTTCCGTGGTCGTGGCCCACGGGCTCGGTAGTTGCAGCTTCTGGGCCCTAGAGTTTGAGCTCAGTAGTTGTGGCACATGGGCTTGGTTGCTCTTAGAGCTCACATGTGAACTCTTCCTGTGTCCCCTGCGTTGGCAGGCAGATTCCTCTCCACTGTGCCACAAAGGAAGTCCTCATAAAACTCTTAGATGAAAACATAGATGATTTTAATTATTTAAAGGTAGAGAATGATTTCTCAGACTGTTCACCAACCATAATGAGTGGGGTGCCCTTTCCTTCTCCAGAGGATCTTCCCGACCCAGGTACTGAACCCCGGTCTCTTGCATCTCCTGCATTGGCAGGCGGATACCTTGTCACTTGCACCACTTGGAAGCTCTCAACCATACTGAAACAAATTTAAAATACTTGACTACATTAAAACTAAACATGAAGATTCACCAGAAGATAGCATAAGTTCGTAAAAGGCAAACCACACAGATATGGAAGATACTTAGAACACACAGACTTGTCAGTGCCTAGCATTTAAATATATATAAATAAACAGGTCCTTCAAATGAACAAATAATCGACAGACGCCGCTATTGAAAATAAGGCAAAACCTTTGAACAGGGACAATACAGAAGAGCAAACACTGTTGAGCGAAAACATCAGAAAGGGTTTTTTACTTTGACTCATCAGAAAAAATGCAAAAGAGCGTCACAGGAGGTGCACTCAATCCCATCATTTTGCCAACAGTGAGAGTAGGTGAGGGTGGAGCCTCAGCAAGTCTCACTCACTGCAGATGAGAACATGGCTTACACAGTACTGTGGGGAAGGCTCTGGCCTCATAGAGGAAGGCTAGGAATGCACCCATGACGACCCATCTGTTTCGGTTTGAATAGTGTCACCAGGAAGAAAACAGTAATGGTGAACCCAGTCCTAATGGTAAAGGTGGTCAGTATCTCCACTCCTCAGACAGTGAAAGGGAAGACCATGGGGAGGTGCAAGCGTGCACGTTGGCAATAGAACTTATAGGCGTGGGTGCTGAGCCTAAGGCATCTCTGTGGACTGCAGGTGAAACATTCCCTGCATAACCATATGGGGAAGACTGGGGCACCATCTAGGAAGGTTGGGGAACACTTGCCTCGTGAACCTGTGGATGCCATGCACAACAGACCAGTCTTTTCCAACGGCCCCCCTGACAACTGAGCCAGCTTACATGGAGAATGCATAAATTGTGTGACTTTTGCTGAGAGAGGCAGGGGACCTCTGCAGAGCACAGGGCTGGTGCAGAGCCTGAGAAGTCTCAAGCTGTGTGCCTCCTTCCCACCACCCCAAATCCCAGCTCCCCATCCAGGTCTTCTTTGCCCGGGGCTGCCGTCCTGACTGAGCTTGGGTCTCTGACCCCATGTATCCTCCTCTGTCCCCAGAGCCCTCGGTGGTGTTCGCCAAGGAGCAGCCGGCACACAGTGAAGTGCAGGCCGTGGCGGGGGCGAGTGCCACGCTGAGCTGCGAGGTGGCCCAGGCCCAGACGGAGGTGACGTGGTACAAGGATGGCAAGAAGCTGAGTTCGAGCTCGAAAGTGCGTGTGGAGGCCACGGGCCGCGGGCGGCGGCTGGTGGTGCAGCAGGCGGGCAAGGCGGACGCAGGGGAGTACAGCTGCGAGGCCGGGGGCCAGAAGGTCTCCTTCCGCCTGGACGTCACAGGTCAGTCCTGGAGGAGGACGCTGAGCTAGCCTGTGTGCAGGTGTGAGGGAACTGGCTTTTGGTCTCATCACACTATGTGTGCATTCGCCTATAACCTTCATCTCTTCTTGCCTCTCAGTCTTCGTGTCCCATCTTGATACCCATTTTGGCCTGGAGGAGGATGAATGGCAAGCGTGCATTGGAAAGAGGCGCAGCCGTTTCCGCCACCTGTTTCCAGGCGGTTAGGCTCAGTCCCACTGTCTTCTCACCTGCCCAGAAGCTTTTTGTTTTCCCTGGTGTCAAAACCCATTTTACCAAAAGTTTTACTTTCAGTTCCGGTTCAAAGAATTTGTTTTCAAAAGAAACAGCTCATTACACACAAATAAGCAATTTAAATATTTAATAGAGGTTTATTTAACTTAATTTCAATATAATCATTAAAAGAAACAAACAATAGAAAAGAGTAACAGAGTGTTGGTGGGAATGCAAACTGGTACAGCCTCTAGGAGTACAGTGAAAATTCCTTAAAAAATTGGAAATAGAACTGCGATATAACCCAGCAATGCCACTGCTGGGCATACACACCAAGGAAACCAGAATTGAAAGAGACACATGTACCCCAGTGTTCATTGCTGCACTGTTTATGATAGCTAGGACATGGAAGCAACCTGGATGTCCATCAGCAGATGAATGGATAAGGAGTTGGAATACAATGGAGTATTTAGTTCAGCTCAGTCATGTCCGACTCTTTGTGACCGCATGGACTGAAGCATGCCAGGCTTTCCTGTCCATCACCAACTCTTGGAGCTTGCTCAAACTCATGTCCATCGAGTCAGTGATGACATCCAACCATTTCATCCTCTGTCATCACCTTCTCCTCCTGCCTTCAATCTTTCCCAGCATCAGGGTCTCTTCTAGTGAGTCAGTTCTTCACATTATGTGGCCAAAGTACTGGAGTTTCAGCTTTAGTATCAGTCCTTCCAATAAACATTCAGGACTGATTTCCTTTAGGATTGTTTGGTTGGATCTCCTTGCAGTCCAAGGGATTCTCAAGAGTCTTATCCATGTCCACAGTTCAAAAGCACCAGTTCTTCAACACTCAGCTTTCTTTATGGTCCAGTGCTCACATCCGTACATGACTACTGGAAAAACCATAGCTTTGACTAAGATGGACCTTTGGTCAGCAAAGTAATGTCTCTGCTTTTTAATATGCTGTCTAGGTTGGTCATAGCTTTTCTTCCAAGGAGCAAGCACCTTTTAATTTCATGGCTGCAGTCACCATCTGCAATGATTTTGGAGCCCAAGAAAATAAGTCTCTGCTGTTTCCACTGTTTCCCCATCTGTTTGCCATGAAGTGATGGGACTGGATGCCATGATCTTAGTTTTCTGAATGTTGAGTTTTAAGCCAGCTTTTTCACTCTCCTCTTTCACTTTCATCAAGAAGCTCTTTAGTTCTTCGCTTTCTGCCATAAGGGTGGTGTCATCTGCATAACTGAGGTTATTGATATTTCTCCCTGCAAGCTTGATTCCAGCTTGTGCTTCATCCAGTCCAGCATTTTGCATGATGTATTCTGCATGTAAGTTAAATAAGCAGTGTGACAATATACAGCCTTGACACACACCTTTCTCAATTTAGAACCAGTATGTTGTTCCATGTTCAGTTCTAACTGCTGCTTCTTGACCTGCATAGAGATTTCTCAGGAGGCAGTTAAGGTGGACTGGTATTCCCATCTCTTTAATAATTTTCCACAGTTTGTTGTGATCCATATAGTCAAAGGCTTTGGCATAGTCAATAAAGCAGAAGAAGATGTTTTTCTGGAACTCTCTTGCTTTTTTGATGATCCAACAGATGTTGGCAATTTGATCTCTGGTTCCTCTACCTTTTCTAAATCCAGCTTGAACATCTGGAAGTTCACGGTTCACGTACTGTTGAAGCCTGGCTTGGAGGATTTTGAACATTACTTTTCTAGCGTGTGAGATGAGTGCAATTGTGCGGTAGTTTGAACATTCTTTGGCATTGCCTTTCTTTGGGATTAGAATGAAAACGGACCTTTTCCAGTCCTGTGGCTACTGCTAAGTTTTCCAAATTTGCTGGCATATTAAGTGCACACTTTCACAGCATCATCATCATTCTGATTTGAAATAGCTCAACTGGAATTCCATCATCTTCACTAGCTTTGTTCATAGTGATGCTTCCTAAGGCCCACTTGACTTTGCATTCCAGGATATCTGGCTCTAGGTGAGTGATCACACCATTGTGGTTATCTGAGTCATGAATATCATTTTGTATAGTTCTTCTGTGTATTCTTGCCACCTCTTCTTAATGTCTTCTGCTTCTGTTAGATCCATACCATTTCTGTCCTTTATTGTGCCCATCTTTGCATGAAATATTCCCTTGGTATCTCTAGTTTTCTTGAAGAGATCTCTAGTCTTTCCCATTCTATTGTTTTCCTCTATTTCTTTGCACTGATCACTGAGGAAGGCTTTCTTATCTCTCTTTGCTATTTTTTTTGGAACTCTGCATTCAATTGGGTATATCCTTCCTTTTCTCCTTTGCCTTTAGCCTATTTTCTTTTGTCAGCTATTTGTAAAACCTCCTCAGACAACCATTTTGCCTTTTTGCACTTCTTCTTGGGGATGGTCTTTATTCCTGCCTTCTGTACAGTCTCATGAACCTCCATCCATAGTTCTTCAGGCACTCTGTCTATCAAATCTAGTCCCTTAAATCTATTTCTCACTTCTACTGTATAACTGTAAGGGATTTGATTTACGTCATACCTGGATGGTCTAGTGGTTTTCCCTACTTTCTCCAATTTAAGTCTGAATTTTGCCATAAGGGGTTCATGATCTGAGCCACAGTCAGCTCCCAGTCTTGTTTTTGCTGACTGTATAGAGCTTCTCCATCTTTGGCTGAAAAGAATATAATCAATCTGATTTCAGGATTGACCATCTGGTGATGTCCATGTGTAAAGTCTTCTCTTGTGTTGTTGGAAGAGGTAAGCTAAAAAAAATCCAGGCTTAAACAGGACGCTGTGAAGTCTTTCGTTAACAGCAATCTGGAGTCCCAATTGGGAAGAGGGCCTCAGCGGCAGTGCACTCCACAGATGAGACTTCAAATTGCAGTTTGAAGTTTACCTCTTCCAACAACACAAGAGAAGACATATACACAATGGAGTATTACTCAGCTGTAGAAAGGAACGCATTTGAATCCGTTCTAATGAGGTGGATGAAACTAGAGCCTATTATACAGAGTGAAGTAAGTCAGAAAAAAAAACACCAATACAGTATATTAATGTGTATATAGATGGAATTTAGAAAGATGGTATCAATGATCCTATATGCAAGGCAGCATAAGAGACACAGATGTAAAGAACAGACTTTTGGACTCTGTGGGAAAAGGCAAGGGTGGGAAATTGTGAGAGAATAGCATTGAAGCATGTATATTACCGTATGTAAAATAGATGACCAGTGCAAGTTTGATGCATGAAGCAGGGCACTCAGAGCTAGTGCTCTGGGACAACCCAAAGGGATAGGGTGGGGAGGGAGGTGGAAGCGGGCTTCAGATGGGGGGACACATGTGTACCTGTGGTTTATTTGTGTTAATGTATGGCAAAAGCCACCACAATCTTGTAAAGTAATTATCCTCCAATGAAAATGATTAAGCAAAAGCAAAGAGTAACAGCACATATATCACCAAATTGGGCTGACCAACATCCAGACTTAAACATCATGCTGAGAAGTCTCTTGTTAACAGCAATCTGGAGTCCCAGTTGGGAAGAGGGCCTCAGCGGCAGTCCACTCCACTGATGAGACTTCGGATTGCAGTTTGGGGGGCCCCCGTAACCCCAGGCTGCATCAGTTTGCATGCAAAAATGCAGCTGTGATTTTAGTTTAACATTTTTATGGTGCTGTTTGCTTTATCTTGTGAGTCATAGGATTTCATTAAACTCAGGCATGAATCCAGGGGCTCAAGAATTCCAAGACCCACTCCCTTTCTTGTCTAAAGTGCCACCTAACTTGCTGTGCTTGCAGACAGGCAGGAAATGCGGGCAGTGTCCTAGCAGGTCAGAAGGAAGGTCAAGGGCCTGCTCTCCTGCTTCTGAAGCCTGAACAATACTTCCTCCATTGTAATATCCCTAAGGGGACCCTGGCACTCCCTGATGCTTGGAGGGCTAAGGCAGGCCTGTGGATACCTGACTTTCCTCCCATCATATGTCTTACCTGAGAGCAATCGCATGCCCTCATCTGAAACCTAGTACTGGTTCTTGGTTGGCTAGAGGTGTTTCAATATGATAGATCCCAGATTAGGGTACATGTTGGCCACAAAATCTTACTTAGAGTTTTTTCAGGAGTGAACTTTGGGTGATGAAATTTGAGATTTCTGGGAGGCCTTCCTTCCTTTTCCTGGATTTAAACGCTCGGGTTGCCCAAAGGTAGCAAAAAATAGAGCTGTGTTATGTTGTCATGTCCTGGCAAAGGGAAGAAAGAATGATTAGTGGAGAAACACCTGTGCTGTTTAGGGAGATCTTCTTAGATCAAATATGAGTTTGTTTTCGTCTTCAAAGAGTTTGGATGTTGTAGGTAAGTATTCCCCTTGGCATTACATTGTTGAATTTAGAAGTGGAAAGGAAAAAGTGGCTTCTGTCACACCATTGCTGCTGCTGCTACTAAGTCACTTCAGTCGTGTCCGACTCTGTGCGACCCCATAGAGGGCAGCCCACCAGGCTCCCCCGTCCCTGGGATTCTCCAGGCAAGAACACTGGAGTGGGTTGCCATTTCCTCCTCCAATGCATGAAAGTGAAAAGTGAAAGTGAAGTCGCTCAGTCGTGTCCGACTCCTAGCGACCCCATGGACTGCAGCCTACTAGGCTCCTCCGTCCATGGGATTTTCCAGGCAAGAGTACTGGAGTGGGGTGCCATTGCCTTCTCCAGTCACACCATTAGGCATGGCTAATGAAGAGCTACTGTCCTAGCAGCCTCTAACTGGGGAAGCAATCTTTTAAAAAAATTTTTTTAATTGGTGGAAAATTGCTTTACAGTTTTGTATTGGTTTATGCCATAATACAACATGAATCAATCAGTACTCTTTCCTAGAAAATCCCATGGACAGAGGAGCCTGGTGTCCACGGGGTTGCAAACAGTTGGACACGACTGAGCGACTTCACGTTCACGTTAAGTCTTTAATCCATTTTGAGTTTATTTTTGTGTCTGGTTTTAGGAAGTATTCTAGTTTCACTCTTTTACATGTAGCAATCCAGTTTTCTCAGCACCACTTACTGAAGAGGCTGTCTTTTCTCGTTGTATATTCTTGCCTCCTTTGTCAAAGATAAGGTGCTCATAGGTGTGTGGGTTTATCTCTTCGCTTTATATCTTGTCCCATTGATCTATATTTCTGTTTCTGATCCAGTACGGTACTGTCTTGATGACTATTAGCTTTGTAGTATAGTCTGAAGTCAAGAAAGTTGAATTTTCCAGCTCTGTTTTTCTTTCTCAAGATTGCTTAGGGATTTTGTGTTTCCATACAAATAATGAAACTTTTTTGTTCTGGTTCTATGGGTGTACCATTGGTAGCTTGATAGAGATTACATTGAATCTGTAGCTGGCTTTGGGTGGTATGGTAACTTTCAAAATATCGATTCTTCTAATCTAAGAACATAGTATATCTCTCCATCTGTTTATGTTGTCTTTGATTTCCTTGATCTGTGTCTTATAGTTTTCAGCATACAGGTCTTATGTTTCTTTAAATAGGTTTATTCCTAGATATTTTATTCTTTTTGTTGCAATGATGAATGGAACTGTTTCCTTAATTTCTCTTTCTGAATTTTCATTGTTAGTATATAGTAATGCAAGGAATTTCTGTGTATTAATTTTATATCCTGTGACTTTACTAAATTCATTGATTAGCTCTGGTAGATTTTTAGTGGTCCTCTTAGGGTTTTATATGTATAGTATCATGCCATCTGCAAACAGTGAGTTTTACTTCTTCTTTTCCAATCTGCATTTCTTTTATTTCTTTTTCTTCTTTGTTGCCATGGCTAGGACTTCCAAAACTATATTGAATAATAGTGGTGAGAGTGGGCACCCTTGTCTTGTTCCCAATCTTAAAGGAAAAGCGTTCAGTTTCTCATCATTGAGAATAATGTTTGCTGTGGGTTTGTCATATATGGCCTTTATTATGTTGAGGTGTATTCCTTCTATGCCAATTTCCTGGATGGTTTTTTTTTCCTATCATAAATGGATGGTGAATTTTGTCAAAAGTTTTCTCTGCATCTATTGAGATGATCATGTTTTTTCTTTCAATTTGTTAACATGGTGTATCACACTGATTGATTTGCATATATTGAAGAATCTTTGTATCTCTGGGATAAATCTCACTTGATCATGATGTATAATTCTTTTAATGTGTTGCTGGATTCTGTTTGCTAGAACTTTGTTGATGACTTTTGCATCTATGCTCATTAGTGATATTGGCCTTTAATTTCCCTTTTTTGTGATATCTTTGTCTGGCTTTGGTATCAAGCTGATGGTGGCCTCATAGAATCAGTTCAGGAGTTTTTGTCCCTCAAGCAGTCTTTATTTTGTTGCATTTTCTTAACGGTCTGTTTCTTGTGGCTGGAACTTAAGGCAGCCCAAGAAATCAGGTTATTCTTCTGGGAAGAGAGTCTTCACGCCAAATAGGGCTGGGCTACCATGCCATTGACTCCTAGGTGGCAATACCTATCAGGGTAGGATGATTTATGGGTGTGTATAGACATCCCAGGTCTCACCATGCATCTCTGTAGAATGTGGTTTTCTGAGAATAGGAGAGAGTGTTCTAAGATAAAACCATTGAAAAATCGTGAAATTTGGCTAAATTCTAGTAAACTATATGAAAGAGGACAGAAAAAAGTAGAAGTCAGAGTTGTATGACTTGTCAATCAGTAGGACTAATAATGAAAAGTCAGCCCTGTAGGTCTCTGGTACGGTATACAAAATTTCCTGAAAAACTCTTCTTCCTTATTTGTGGAGATGATCTTAGAGACAGAAAAAGGAGATACCATCCATAACTCTCTTCATGTACAGAACATAGCATCAACACCATAATCACACAAGAAAGGCAGGGAGAATGAAATCCAGACAAATCTACTGCAAATATCAAGGTCAAAATAATAAATTATAACATTTGCTAACAAAATGAATTCAGCAATGTATCCACAGTTAGAGACCTGTGATGAAATTCCAGGATTGCACGTTGAATTTAATGTTGGCAGTGTGAATAAATAGAAAGCTGGACAGTAAGAGATTGAGTACAGAAAGATGTGACCATCTTCATGAGTTCAGAATCAAATGGTTGATTAAACTTGAAGGTCATACATTGAGACAAAAAGTTTTCTAAATTGAGTATCAGTTCCTGCCATAAAACTATTGGCGAACTGTATAAAAGTGTTCTTAATTATTAACGTAAAATTCCTGCAGAATTACAGCAACGTCTCACTTGAGATGGGCAAGGAAATCTTTGACATGAGGCACAATACAGATTGGCGACTAACCCCTGAGTTGCATAAGGAGGAAAATAAAATTACTTGCCAACAGTTTTGGCAAAAACCAAAGGTAGAATTTGCTGATGATGGGATGATCAACTCAGACAATCGCAAAGATAAATGATTAGACTGAATAGGATTCTTGAATAGGATCAGTGTGCAAAAAAATTAACACGCAGAAAACATTTCTATGTCTTAAGGGGGCAAGGAATGCTTGGAAAATGAAATACGTGTGAAAGAGTTAGACCAGCGAAAGTTGTTTTTTTTTTTTTTTTTTTGTAATTTCAATCTGATAAAAGTTGCTAAGAGACTGTGAGTGGGGAAAGGATTCAAATTCTTGAGAGACAGTCAGAGGTTGCAATAAAGGGGTAGAAATCTGGGGGGAAAAATCAAAGGTGTTTTATTAGCAATCAAAATGGAACCAAATTTGTTTTGTGAGTGGTCAGATGGACGAATAGAGAAGGAAATGGCAACCCACTCCAGAACTCTTGCCTGGAAAATCCCATGGACGGAGGAGCCTGGTAGGCTACTGTCCATGGGGTCGCAAAGAGTCAGACACGACTGAGCGACTTCACTTTTCAAAGGCAAGATGCAGCCAATACACTGCTTTCTTCAAGAAAATCATGGTGGGGGTATATACTGGGACCTGATGTCAGGGATTATCATAAGGCTGCAGTTTTCAAGATAAGGGGATCCCAGTGCAGGAATAGTTACCACATCAGAGGAATAGAAGACTGAGTTCAGAAGGAGTTCATGGCATAAATGGGTTCTCACCACCCATTCCCTCTCAAGCCCCTGTGTCCTCCTTTTGTTATTGTGTTGTGTGTCAGAAAAGTCAAGGAAGGATGTTGTCTTCATAAATGGTGCTTGGACCATTGAACCATAGGGAAAAAATAAATTGTAACAGTTCACACCACACACAGAAGTAAACATGTAGTAGGTTAGAAACCTCAGTGTAAAAAGTAAAACCCCCAAAAACTCTCAGATAAGAGTGTGGTTTCTTTAAAGACGAAGGTTAAAAAAAAATTTCTTAAATAGAACAGAAATACTTTACACTCAAAGGGATGGAAGGACAATGTGACCCTGTTGAAAGGAAAAACTTTGATTTATCACAGGTTTTGATCAGAAAGTGAAACTGCGAGTCACACAGTTGGTAATATCCTTAAAACTTACCTATGTGTCATTCTTTGGTATTTAAACCATAAAGAGTGGCCAGAGGTGAATCAAGAAAAGAGAGAGTCTACCAAGGGTAAGTGGGCAAAAGATTTGAATAGTGTTACTGGGAAGAAGAAAACCGTAATAATGAACCCAGTCCTGAGGAAAGGTGCTCAGCTTCTCCATTCCTCAAACAATGACAAAGAAAGCCATGGGGAGGTGCAGGCACTCCCAGCAGATTGCCACAAGTTGACGAGAGTAAGAGTAGGCATGGGTGCTGAGCCTAAGACATCTCCATTGATTGCAGATGAAAAGTTACTTGCATAACCATATGGAGAAGACTGGGGCACTATCTCAGAAGGTTGGCAGACATTTGCATTGTGAACCTGCAGATGTCATGAGCAGGGGTGATGTCTTTTTCAAAAGCCCCTTTCCCAGGCCAGTTGACATGGATCTGTGGGAGAATGCATGTCTTGTGTGACTTGCTGCTGAGAAAGAGTTTTCCTCTGCAGGGCACAGGGCTGGTGCAGAACCTGAAGAAGTCTCCAGCTCCATCACTCTTTCCCACCACCCTGCTTCCCAGCTCCCCATCCAGGTCTTCTTTGCCCGGGGCTGCCATCCTGACTGAGATGGGGTCTCTGACCCTGTGTATCCCTCTATCCTCAGAGCCCTCAGTGGTGTTCGCCAAGGAGCAGCCAGCACGCAGTGAAGTGCAGGCCGTGGCGGGGGCGAGTGCCACGCTGAACTGCGAGGTGGCCCAGGCCCAGACGGAGGTGACGTGGTACAAAGACGGGAAGAAGCTGAGTTCAAGCTCGAAAGTGCGTTTGGAAGCCAAAGGCTGCACCCGGCAGCTGGTGGTGCAGCAGGCGGGCAAGGCGGACGCCGGGGAGTACAGCTGCGAGGCCGGGGGCCAGAAGGTCTCCTTCCACCTGGACGTCACAGGTCAGTTTGGAGGTAGTAAGTTAGCCTCATGTGGAGGTGATGGGATGGGCTTGCACCCCTGACAGACCCGATGATCTTTCCACTAGACTTCATCTCTTTTGGTGTTCTGTCCTCCCACCCCCATTTTCATACCCAAGGCTGGGCAAAGGGAGCTGGATGGGAGGGTATGAACAGAAGGGAGAAAGGCATGCTGTAAACCCAGAGTGGCGTTTCCACACAGTGATGCACGGTCGTCAGTTCCCAGCATCTGCCCAGGGTCGTCTGGGTGTTCCCTGGTGTCTGGGCCTCTGGTTCTGTCTTGCACTTGGAGTCTGCTGTAAACCAGATGCCTTTCAACTGTGGGTATGTGAATTTGCTCCTCTTGGCTGTCCTGACAGCTCCTAGATGCCCCACCCAGCAATCCATGTGGGTTCACACTAGGAGAGAGGTTTGGATTTCATTAAACCAGGTCCAGGGGGAGTTTCTACCACACTGTTGTGCTTGCTTTATCTCAGGAACGAGCTGTGGATTTACCAGAGTTTCAGTTGTTCTGGACACTCTTTCTCCTTGCACTGGATATTGAAAATATCTGTGTATCTACATGGCTTCTGAGGTGGCTTAGTGGGTAAAGAATCTGCCTGCAATGCAGGAGACGCAGGTTCCATCCCTGGGTCAGGAGGAGGGCATGGCAACCCACTCCAGTGTTCTTGCCTGGAGAATCCCAGGGGCAGAGGAGCTTGACGGGTTATAGTCCATGGTGTCACAAAGAGGCGGCTGAAGGGACTGAGCCCACACGCGCATACACACATCTAGGTCTGTTTTTCTTGAAATATGTGTGCAAAGTAAACAGGGAGCAGAGGATTGGTTGATGTGTGCCTGAAATATGCACATGTGAGATCTGGAATTCTCTTTTCAGAGCAAATATTGATTTCCTTTGTCTTCTGTTGGAACATTCCATGTCAGAATTCTAATTGGACTCTGATTTATTGATTTAGACTTGAAGAGGAATAGTCACTTCTCCTATACCGATATGCATGTATCTTTAAAAAATGATATTTTAGGAGAATATGGCAATTTTTTTCATTGCAATACATATGAAAGGCTTGACAAATTAATCAAGTTCTTAGAAAATTATATACCAAGTGACACAGAAACACTGGACAACTCAAATAGTCTTAAAACCTTTTAAGTAATTGGAATCACAATGAAAACTCTTCCCATAGAGAAATATTTAATTCCTGTAGTTCCACTGGTAAATTATATGAGCTACTTTAAAAAGAAAAACCGTGTTCGTGGAGGTTATTCTGGAGAATAGAAAAATGAGATACAGTCTCTGATTTGTTTCACGTAGATAGTGTAACACTGATACCAGTATCTGACAAGGAAAGGGGTAAGGATTGAAATTATTATCCATCTATTATGGATAGCAAGGCCAAAATCTGAAAGAAAACATTATCAGAATAAGTTTAATAATATATTAAGAGGATAACTGGTGATACGCTGTGATGAAAGTCATAGTCCAGAAGTGCAAGCTTGTTGAAATACTAGAAATGTTAGCAAAACATTCTGTTCATGACATGCAGAGTAAAGTATTGGATGAGATTTGGCATTATAAATAAAGAAAAAATGTTTAATGAAGTTTGCATCAGTTTTTGCCATAAAATTCTTAACGATTTATAAATAAAACAATTCTTTCTTAATTTGATCAACAACTCTGCAGGCAATTCAGCTAATTGCACACAAAAAAGTGAAAGTTTGAAAGCGTTGCTGTGAGATAGAGAACCAGACAAGGAAACCCACTGTTACTGCTTTTATCCAACATTTTACAGCACAGTTAGGGAAAAAATAAAGTAATATAAAAGTGTGAATAAACAAAAGTGGAATTTACAGATAATATGATTTACCCAAAGATAAGTTATGAGACAATAGGATAGTTAAGAATGATTACCATGGAAAAAGTTAGTAGGAAGAAAACAAACTTCTGTGTCTAATAGTAGCAACACATGTGTTGAAAATGAAATTTTAAAAGAGTTAAAATAGCATCACAGCAATCATTTTTTAATTATAAGTCTAATAAAAGGTTCTGAGAGGCTCTGTGGTGGGGAGGATTATTGGAATTTTTTTGAGAGACAGTCAAGAAGTTCTAAATAGTTTGGTAGAAATCTACAGAAGAATCAAAAATGTTCAATACAAATTAAAATCCAAAAAAAAGTTTGTTTAGAGGGGACTTTGAAAATTGACAAGTAAATTGCAAAGACCATATACACAGTCAATGCACTCTTGAAGAGAGCAAATATTTGGTGGTATTACCAAATATCAAGACTACTATAAAGCTACAGTAATGAACACAATAGTGTCTTGTCGCAAAGATAGACACACAGGCCAAAGCATCTGAAGAGTGGTTTCAGACACAGACCTGAATGACATTTCCCTTCTGCTTTTTAGGAATTATGCAATGGTGCAAGACATAGAGGCAACGTAGTTTTCATAGATGATACTTGAACCATTCAACCACGTAGAGAAGAGATTAGACCAGTAAGTCATACCACACACAGTCAGCTCCTGTTGGGAAGAGACCGCAGAATAGAAGGGAAAATCATAGACGTAAATTACTGTAGGATAAAGAATGACTTCTTAGAATACAAGTGTTCGAGCGACGGAGCAGGAGCAGGAGCCATAATGAAACAAATTTGAAATACTTAACTAAAACGAACCATGAAAATTCATCAGAAGTTAGTATAAGTGACTAAAGGGCAAGCCACACAGACGTGGAAGACATTTAGAACACACATACTTCTCCGCGCCTTGCATTTAAATATATAAAAATGTCCTCAATATGACAGAAGATGCTATTGAAAACAGGGCAAAATCTTTGAACAATGACGATGCAGAAGAGCAAATACCAGTGAGCAAAAATATCACAAAGGTTCTTTTCTTTGTGTCATGAGAAAAATGGCGAAGAACGCCACAGGAGGCACGCTCACTCCCACCAGATGCCCAACGTGAGAGTGGGCAGGAGTGGAGCCTCAGCAAGTCCTGGTCACTGAGATGAGAACATGCACATTTCTGTGGGGAAGATGGGGCTTCATCTAGGAACGCCCCCATCATGACCCCACAGTTCCCATCCTATTAGTAAGTGGGTAAAAGATCTGAATAGTGTCACCAGGAAGAAAAAACAGTAATGCTGACCCCAGTGCTCAGGGGAAAAGGTGCTTGCTTACTCGTTCCTCAGACAATGACAGAGAAAGCCGCAGGGAGGTGTAAGCACTCTCCCCAGGTTGCCACCAGTTGGCAATGGTAAAAGTAGGCAAAGGTGCCAGCCTCAGACATCTAAACAGATTGCAGGTGAAAAGTTCCAGGGATAATGTTATGGAAAGGACTGACACCATCTGGGAGGACACAAGCCAGGCATGAGCAGGGAACAAGTCTGTTCCAGTGGCCACCCCTTCCTCCAATAGCTCACATGGATGGACCCAGAGGAGAATTCATAAATCATGCTACTTGCTGCTGAGAAACTTGGGTGACCTGGGCAGAACACAGGGCTGGTGTAGAGCCTGAGAAGTCTCTAGCTCTGTTGCTCCTTCTTACCCCACCCACAACTAACTCCCCATCCTATTCTTTGCCCAGGGCTGCCGTCCTGACTGAGATGGTATCTCTGACCCTGTGTATCCCTCTGTCCCCAGAGCCCTCAGTGGTGTTCGCCAAGGAGCAGCCGGCACGCAGTGAAGTGCAGGCCGTGGCGGGGGCGAGTGCCACGCTGAGCTGTGAGGTGGCCCAGGCCCAGACGGAGGTGACGTGGTACAAGGACGGGAAGAAGCTGAGTTCCAGCTCAAAAGTGCGTGTGGAGGCCACGGGCCGCGGGCGGCGGCTGGTGGTGCAGCAGGCGGGCAAGGCGGATGCTGGGGAGTACATCTGTGAGGCCGGGGGCCAGAAGGTCTCCTTCCGCCTGGACGTCACAGGTCAGTCGTGGAGGAGGACGCTGAGCTAGCCTGTGTGCAGGTGTGAGGGCACTGGCTTCCAGCCTCACCAGACTTGTGTAGTCGCCTGTAACCTTTAGGACTTCACACCTTCCGATCATCTATGTCCCATCTTGATACCCATTTTGGCTCCAGGGAAGGCTGCATGGGGAGGGTTCTCGTGGAAAGAGGAGGGCCTGTTTGTGTCCCTCTGTTTCCTGCTGATGAGGCTCAGTCACACTGTCTTATTAGCACCTGCCCAGAACCTTCCTGTTGTTCCTGGTGTTAGGACCCTGGCTCTCCCTGATGTTTGAGGGCTGAGGTGGGCCTGGGGTATGATTGTCTCCTCCCATCATATGTCTTTACTGAGAACTAGTACTCACCCTCATCTATAACCTCATGCTGGTCTCAGCTGGCCAGGGGTGTTTCAGTTTGGTCGATCCTGGATTAAGGAAAATATGGGCCACACAATCCTACTTGGAATTCTCTTAGGAGTAAACTTTGGATGATGACATTTGAGGTTTCTGGGAGCCCTGCCATTCCTTTTCCTCTGTAGAGAAGGTCTGGTTGCTGGTAGATACCAAGAAATAGGCTGCTTTTCGTTGTCACTGCCTTGTGAAAGGAAGAAAGAAATGATGATGGTAGAGGGTCACCTGTGCTATTTAGGGTGATCTTCTTAGATAAAATATGATTTTCCCTTGTTTTGAAAAAGGTTGCATGTTTTAGATCAGTATTCCTCTTGGCATGACACTGAAGAATTTAGGAATGGAAAGGAAAAAGTCATTTCTACCTCATCAGTGTGGACTGTTAAGAAGAAATTACTGTCCTGCAAGCCTCTGACTGGCAAAGCAGTGTTTATTTCCTTGCATTTTCCTCGTGGTCACTGAGTGTCTCTTTCTCATGGCCGAAACATCGGGCAGTCTAAGAAATCAGGTTATTCTTCTTCTGGGAACAAAGGCTTCATGCAGAATAGGGGTGGGCTTCCGTGCCACATTGACTCCTAGGTGGCAACCCCTAAGGGTTTGAGACCGTGCCAGTGCAGCAGGATGTATGGGTGTGTATGTACCCCAGATTCCACCATGCGTCTTTGTAGATTGTGGTTTTTGAAGCACATTGAAGAGTACTTTAAGGTAAAAGCCTTTGAAAAATTGTAAAATGTGTCTGCTGCTGCTGCTGCTAAGTTGCTTCAGTCGTGTCTGACTGTGCAACCCCATAGACGGCAGCCCACCAGGCTTTCCCATCCCTGGGATTCTCCAGACAAGAATACTGGAATGGGTTGCCATTTCCTTCACCAGTGCATGAATCTAAAACCTAGTAAAATATCTAAAAATCAGACATGCAAAGATAGAGAAAACTCAAAGAGGTGGAGGACTTGTAATCAATAGGACAAATAATGAAAGGCTTGTCAGCCTTGTAGTTCTCTGGTAAACTGTATAAAATATTCAGGAAATTGTTATTCCATACTTGGAGATGGTCCTAGAGAGAGAAGAATGAGATACCCTCCATAAATGTTCGGTACAGAAGATAACATTGATACCGAAATCACTCCAGAAAGCCAAAGGGAGGATGACATACCAGACCAATCTACTAAGAGTATCAAAATAATGAATTACATGTTAACAAAATGAACTCACCAGTGTATCCAGGGGTAGAGATTAGTGCTGAAAGTCTTAGTTCAGGATTGCATGTTGTATTTTTTTTTTTTTTTTTTTTTTTATTCTTCCAATTTTATTTTATTTTTAAACTTTACATAATTGTATTAGTTTTGCCAAATATCAAAATGAATCCGCCACAGGTATACATGTGTTCCCCATCCCGAACCCTCCTCCCTCCTCCCTCCCCATACCATCCCTCTGGGCCGTCCCAGTGCACCAGCCCCAAGCATCCAGCATCATGCATCGAACCTGGACTGGCAATTCGTTTCCTACATGATATTTTACTGTTGACAGTGTTGATAGAAAGCTTGACGTTGGATTGAATGCACAAAGATCATCTCGTGAGTACAGAATCAAATGGTTGATTACACTTGCATGTCTTACACTGAGACAAAATGTTTGATAAAATTGAGCATCAGTTTCTGTCGTAAAATTCTTAGTAGACTATATAAAAGATATCTTCTTTTTAATGTTATTGCATTCTGGCAAAAACAACAACAACATCCCACTTATGGTATACCTGGCAATCTTTGATGTGAGGGACGGCACACTCAGGCCACTCTACCCACTGAGTTCAGTAAGGAGGAGAATAAAATCATTGGCAAGGAGTTTTGAAAAAGTAAAGATGGGATTTGGTGTGATGATCAACTCAGACAATCCCAGAGATAAGTGATTAGGTTGCATCTGTTTCTTGTTTTTAATATGAATTTATTTATTTTAATTGGAGGCTAATTCCAATATTGTGTTGGTTTTGCCATACATTGACATGAATCTGCCACGGGTGTACATGTGTTCCCCATCCTGAATGCCCCTCCCACATCCCTCCCCATCCCCTCTGTTTCTTGAGTAAGCTAAGTGTGGAACAAAATCAGTATGCAGAAATTGTTTCTACATCTGAGTCCTGGCAGGGACCACTTGGAAAATGAAATGTGTGTGAAAGAGTTAGACTAGCACAGTTGTATCATGTTTCCAATTCCCAGGCCTGACGAGAGTTGCTAAGGGTCTGTGTGTGAGACATGATTCAAGATTCTTGAGAGGCAGTGAGAGGTTGAAATCGATGGATAGAAATTCAAGGGGAAAAAATCAAAGATGTTTATTAACAATCAAAATCGAAACTGGTTTTTTGGGGGTTGGGTCAGATGACAGAAAAACAGGCAGATTCGAAGGTAAGGCACAGCCAATGTGTTGTTTTCTTGCAGAAAATCAGAGTGGGAGTCTTTACTGGGACGTGATGTCAAGAATTATCATAAGGCTGCAATTCTCAAGACAAGAGGGTCCCAGTGCAGGGATGGTTACCACATTGGAGGAACAGAAAACTGAGTTCAGAAACAGTTCATAAATGACTTCCCGGCACCACCGTCCCTCCCTTGCCCAACACCTTTCGATTGTTCCTGTGTTGTATGTTCAGGAATTCCAGGGTGAATGTTGTAGAAAGAAAGGGTGGCTGGATCACTGAACCACACAGAACACTTAAATTGTACCAACAATTCACACCATACACAGAAGTCAACTCAGGGTGGGTTAGAAACCTCAGAGTAAAGAGTAGCACCAAAAAAAAAAAACAACCCTCAGATAATATCATGGTTTCTTCAAAGACTTAGGGTAAGGAAAGATTTCTTAAGTAGAACACAAATGCTCTAAACTCAAAGGGAAGAAATGGACATTGTCACACTATTGGAAGAATAAACTTTGACTTAACAGAGGACTGGACAGAGAGTGAATATACGAGTCACACGGTTGGGAATATCCTTAAAGTTTACCTGTTTGTCATTCTCTGGCACATAAATGTGTAAAAATTGGCGGGAGTTGAATCAACAAAAGAGAGCGCCTCCTATTGGCAAGTGGGCAAAAGATTTGACTCATGTCGCCAGGAAGAAGAAAACAGTAATGGCAAGCCCAGTCCTAAGGGGAAGGTGCTCCGCTTCTTCATTCCTCAGACAGTGACAAAGAGAGCCACGGGCAGGTGCAAGCACTCCCCCAGATTGCCCCAGCTGACAGTACTAAGAGTAAGCAAGGGCGCGAGCCTCAGCCATCTCCATGGGCTGCGGGTGAAAAGTTCCCGCATAATCGTATGGAGAAGACTGGGGCACCATCTAGAAAGGATGGGGAGTCGTAGCCTTGAGACTTGCAGATGTCATGAGCAGAGAACAAGTCCATTCTCAGGACCTCCCACCCGGGACCTGCTCTCAGGGACCTGTGGGAGAATGTGTGAATTGCGTCACTTGCTGAGAAAGGCAGGGAGACCTCTGCAGGGCACAGGGCTGGTGCAGAGCCTGAGAAGTCTCCAGCTCCACCATCCTCCTGCCCAGCCCCCTCCCACCTCCCCATCCAGGTCTTCTTTGCCCGGGGCTGCCGTCCTGACTGGAGAAGGCAATGGCACCCCACTCCAGTACTCTTGCCTGGAAAGTCCCATGGATGGAGGAGCCTGGTAGGCTGCAGTCCATGGTGTCGCGAAGAGTCAAACATGACTGAGAGACTTCACTTTCACTTTTCACTTTCATGCATGGGAGAAGGAAATGGCAACCCACTCCAGCATTCTTGCCTGGAGAATCCCAAGGACGGAGAAGCCTGGTAGGCTGCCATCTACGGGGTCGCACAGAGTTGGACACAACTGAAGCGATTTAGCAGCAGCAGCAGCAGCTGTCCTGACTGAGATGGGGTCTCTGACCCTGTGTATCCCCCTCTGTCCCCAGAGCCCTCGGTGGTGTTCGCCAAGGAGCAGCAGGCACGCAGTGAAGTGCAGGCCGTGGCGGGGGCAAGTGCCACGCTGAGCTGCGAGGTGGCCCAGGCCCAGACGGAGGTGACGTGGTACAAGGACGGGAAGAAGCTGAGTTCCAGCTCGAAAGTGCGTGTGGAGGCCAAGGGCCGCACCCGGCAGCTGGTGGTGCAGCAGGCGGGCAAGGCGGATGCCGGGGAGTACAGCTGCGAGGCCGGGGGCCAGAAGGTCTCCTTCCGCCTGGACGTCACAGGTCAGTCCTGGAGGAGGACGCTGAGCTAGCCTCTGTGCAGGTGATGAGGGGACTCGCTTCCAGCCTCACCAGACTTGTGTGCCCTTGCCTGGATCCTCCATCTCTTCAATCCTCCCTGTCTTTCGTGTCCCAGCGTGGTCCCCATTTTGGCTGGGGAAGCATGTAAAGGGAGGGTGCACTTGCAGAGAGGAGGGATTGTCTCTGTCCACCTGTTTCCAGGCAGTGAGGCTCAATCGCAGTGTCTTAGCACCTGCCCGGAACCTTTCTCGTGTCCTGCCTTTCCCTGATGCCTGGGGGCTGAGGTAGGCCTGGAGATGACTTACTTTCCTCCCATCATCTGTCTTTTCTGAAAACTAGCACACGCCCTCATCCATCCCCACATGCTGGTCCCGGTTGAGCAGTGGGGTTTCAGTTTGAAGGATCTTGGATTGGGGAAAGATTGGCCACACAGTCCTCGTTGGCCTTCTCCCAGAAGTGAACTTTGAATTATGAAATTTGAGGTTTCTGGGAGCCCCTTCCTTCCTTTTCCTGGGTGTAGAAGCTCCAGTTGGCCATAGATAAGAAAAAAAATAGACATGTTTTAGTGTCCCTTCCTTGCAAAGGGAAGAAATGGGGGATGATTGATAGAAGTCGCTTGTGCTATGATGGGTGATCTTCTTAGATCAAAGATGATGTTGCCTTTGTCTCCCAGCAGACTCTGTTCCATGTCAGTATTCCTGTCGGTGTTACATAGATGAATTTAGAAATGGAAAGGAAAAAGTCACAGCTGCCACGTCAGTTGGCATCGCTAACGAGGAGTTAGTGCCCTAGCAGCCTCTGACTGGCAAAGCAGTCCTTACTCTGTTGCATTTTCGTAGTGGTCAGGAAGAGCCTCTCCCTGTCCCTTTAGACAGGACAGTCTAAAAAATCAGGTTACTCTTCTGGGAAGAGGGTCTTCCTGCCAATATAGAGATGGCCTGCCATCCCACATTTTTTTTTCCTTTTTAAAAAAAATGTTAATTTTTAATGGAAAGATAATTGCTTTATAGAGTTTCGTTGTTTTCTGTCAGACATCAACATGAATCAGCCATAGGTATACATGTGTCGCCTCCCTCCTGAACCTCCCTCCTATCTCCCGCCCCATCCCACCCCTCTAGGTTGATACAGAGCCCCTGTTTGAGTTCCCTGAGACACACAGAAAATTCCCGTTGGCTATGTATTTTACATATGGTGATGTAAGTTTCCGTGTTACTCTCTCCATACATCTCACCCTCTCCTCCCCTCTCCCTGTGCCCTTAAGTCTGTTCTCTGTCTGTGCCTCCATTGTTACCCTGCAAATAGGTTCATCAGCACCATCTTTCTAGATTCCATACATATACATTAGTGTACGATATTTATCTTTCTCTTTCTGACTTACTTTACTCTATAGTAGGCTCTAGGTTCATTCACCTCATTAGAACTGACTCAAATGCGTTTCTTTCTATGGCTGAGTAGTATTCCATTGTGTGTATGTACCACAACTTCTTTATCCATTCATCTGTCAATGGACATCTAGGTTGCTTCCATGTTCTAGCAATTGTAAATGGTGCTGCAATGAACACTGGAGTATATGTGTCTTTTTCAGTTTTGGTTTCCTCAGGGTATATGCCTAAGATTGCTGGGTCATATGGTGATTTTTTTTATTCCTAGTTTTTTTAAGGACTCTCTATTACCATCCTCCATAGTGGCTGTATCAATTTACATTCCCACCAACAGTGCAAGAGCATTCCCTTTTCTCCACACCTTCTCCAGCATTTATTGTTTGTAGACTTTTTGATGATGGCCATTCTGATTGGTGTGAGGTGATATCTTACTGTAGTTTTTATTTGATTTCTCTAAGAATGAGCGATGTTGAGCATCTTTTCATGTGTTTGTTAGCCATCTGTATGTCTCCTTTGGAGAAATGTCTGTTTAGGTCTTTTTCCCACTTTTTGATTGGGTTGGTTGTTTTTCTGGCATTGAGTTGTATGAGCTGCTTGTATATTTTGGAAATTAACCCTTTGTCAGTTGTTTCATTTGCTGTTATTTTCTCCTATTCTGAGGGATGTCTTTTCTCCTTGCTTATAATTTCCTTTGCTGTGCAAGAGCTTTTAAGTTTAACACGGTCACACTTGTTTACTTTTGTTTTTATTTCCATTACTCCAGGAGGTGGGTCATAGAAGATCTTGCTTTGATTTATGTCATCGAGTGTTCTGCCTATGCTTTCCTCTAAGAGTTTTATAGTTTCTGATATTGCATTTAGGTCTTTAATCCATTTTGAGTTTATTTTTGTGTATGGTGTTAGAAAGTGTTCTAATTTCATTCTTTTACACGTAACTGTCCAGTTTCCCAGCACTACTTACTGAAAGAACTGCTACATTTGTACCATTGTATATTCTTGCCTCCTTTGTCAAAAATAAGGTACCCGTAGGTGCATGGGTTTATTTATGGGCTTTCTTGTTCCATTGGTCTATACTTCTGTTTTTGTGCCAGTACCGTACTGTCTTGATGACTGTAGCTTTGTAGTATAATCTGAAGTCAGGAAGGTTGATTCCTCCAGCTCCATTCATCTTTCTCAAGACTGTTTTGGCTGTTTGGGGTCTTTTGTGTTTCCATATGAATTGTGAAATATTTTGTTCTAGTTCTGTGAAAAAATGCCATTGGTATGACAGGGATCACATTGAATCTGTAGATTGCATTTGGTAGTATAGTCATTTTCACAATACTGATTCTTTCTATCCAGGAACATGGACTGTCTCCCCATCTGTTTATGTTGCCTTTGATTTCTTTCATCAGTGTCTTATGATTTTCTCTATACAGTTCTTTTGTCGCCTTAGGTAGGTTTATTCCTAGATATTTTATAATTTTTGTTGCAATGGTGAATGGGATTGATTCCTTAATTTCTCTTTCTGGTTTTTAATTGTTAGTATATATGAATGCACGTGATTTCTGTATATTGAGTTTGTATCCTACGACTTTGCTAAATTCACTGATTGGCTTTAGTAATTTTCTGATAGTATCTTTAGGGTTTTCTATGTGTAGTAGCATGTCATCTGCAAACAGTGACAGATTTACTTCTTTTTTTTCTGATTTGAATTCCTTTTATTTCTTTTTCTTCTCTGATTTTATAGCTAGGACTTCCAGAACTGTGTTGAGTAATAGTGGTGAAAGTGGACACCCTTGCCTTGTTCCTGATCTTAGGGGGATGCTTTTAGTTTTTCACCATTGAAAATAATGTTTGCTGTAGGCTTATCATATATGGCCTTTACTGTGGTGAGGTAGGTTCCTTCTATGCCCTTTTTTTGAAGAGTTCTAACCATAAATGGGTGCTGAATTTTGTCAAAGGCTTTTTCTGCATCTATTGAGATTATCATGTGGTTTTTATCTTGCAGTTTGTTAATATGGTGTATCACATTGATTTGTGTATACTGAAGAATCCTTGCATCCCTGGAATAAACCCAGCTTGATCATGGTTATGAGCTTTTTAATGTGTTGTTGAATTTTGTTTGCTAGAATTTGTTGAGGATTTTTTTATCTATTTTCATCAGTGATATTGGCCTGTATTTTCTTTGTCTGGTTTTGGTATCAGGGTGATGGTGGCCTCATAGAATGAGTTTGGAAGTGTTCCTTCCTCTGCAGTTTTTTGAAAGAGTTTTAGAAGAATAGGTATTAGCTCTTCTCTATGTGTTTGATTAGAATTCACCTGTGAAGCCATCTGGTCCTGGGCTTTGTTTTTTTGGGAGATTTTTGATTACCGTTTTGATTTCAGTGCTTGTAATTGGGTTGTTTGTTATTTCTATTTCTTCCTGGTTCAGTCTTGAAAGATTTAACTTTTCTAAGAATCTGTCCGTTTCTTCCAGTTTATCCATTTTATTGCCATAAAGTTGCTCATAACAGTCTCTCATAATCCTTTGTATTTCTGCATTGTTGGAACCTCTCCTTTTTCATTTCTAATTTTGTTGATTTGTCTCTTCTCTCTTTTTTCTTGATGAGTCTGGTGAAAGGTTTATCAATTTTGTTTATCTCCTCAAAGAATGAGCTTTTAGTGTTATTAATTTTTACTATTGTTCTTTCATTTCTTTTTCATTTATTTCTGCTCTGATCTTTGTGATTTCTTTCCTTCTGCTAATTTGGGAGTTTTTTTGTTCTTCTTTTCCCAGTTGTTTTAGGTGTAAAATTAGGTTGTCTATTCAAAGTTTTTCTTGTTTCTTGAGGTAGGATTGTCTTGCTATAAACTTCCCTCTTAGAACTGCTTTTGCTACATGCCTTAGGTTTTGAGTTGTCATGTTTTCATTGTTATTTATTTCTAGGAATTTTTTGATTTCCCTTTTGATTTCTTCCGTAACCTGTTCATTATTTAGAAGCATATTGTTTAATCTCCATGTGTTTGTGTTTTTTGCAGTCTTTTTCTTATAATTGATATCTAGTCTCATAGAGTTGTGCTCAGAAAAGATGCTTGATATGATTTCAATTTTCTTAAATTCCTGAGGTTTGATTTGTGACCCAAGATGTGGTCTGTCCTGGAGAATGTTCCATGGACACTTGAGAAGAAGGTGTATTCTTCTGAATTTGGATGGACTGTCCTGAAGACATCGATGAGATCCATCTCATCTAATGTATTGTGTTTCCTTATTAATTTTCTGTTTTGATGATCTGTCCATTGGTGTAAGTGGGGGTGTTAGAGTCTCCTGCTATTATTGTGTTACTGTCAGTTTCTTCTTTTATGTCTTTTAGTGTTTGTCTTGTGTATTGAGGTGCTCCTGGAGCATAGATATTTATCATTGTTATATCTTCCTCTTGGATTGATCACTTGATCATAATGTAGCATGCTTCCTTATCTCTTGTAATATTCTTTATTTCAAGGTCTATTTTGTCTGATATGAAGATTGCTATTCCAGCTTTCTTTTGCTTCCCATTTGCATGGAATATATTTTTCCATCCTCTCACTTTCAGTCTATATGTCTTTAGGTGTGAAATGGGTTTCTTATAGACAGCATATGTTTGGTTCTTGATTTTGTATCCATTCAGCCAGTCTGTGTCTTTTAGTTGGACCATTTAATCCATTTACATTTAAAGTAATTATTGATATATATGTTCCTATTTCCATTTTCTTAATTATTTGTGGTTTGTTTCTGCAGATCTTTTTCTTATTTTGTGTTTCCTGACTATTTAAGTCCCTTTAACATTTCTTGTAAAGCTGATTTAGTGGTGCTGAATTCTCTTAACTTTTGCTTGTCTGTAAAGCTTTTGATTTCTCCATCAATTTTGAATGAAATTCTTGCCAGGCAGAATAATCTTGGTTGCAGATTTTTCCCTTTTAGTACTTTAAATATATCCTGCCATTCCCTTTTGGCCTGCAGAGTTTCTGCTGAAAGATCAACTCTTAAACGTATGGGGTTTCCCTTGTATGTTACTTGTTGCTTTTCCCTTGCTGCTTTTATTTATTTTTTTTTCTTTTAGAAAATATATTTATTTGCCCTTATTTTTGATAGTCTTTATTTATTTATTTTTTTCTAATTTTATTTTATTTTTAAACTTTACATAATTGTATTAGTTTTGCCAAATATCAAAATGAATCCATCACAGGTATACATGTGTTCCCCCTTGCTGCTTTTAATATTCTTCCTTTGTGTTTAGTCTTTGTTAGTTTGATTAGTATGTGTCCTGGCATGTTTCTCTCTGGGTTTATCCTGTATGGGAGTCTTTGTACCTCTTGGACTTGATTGACTATTTCCTTTTCAATGTTGCGGAAATTTTCAACTATAATCTCTTAAAATTTTTTCTCATACTCTTTCTTTTTCTCTTCTTCTTCTGGGATCCCTATAATTCAAATTTTGACACCTTTAACATTGTCCCAGAGATCTCTGAGACTGTCCTCAGTTCTTTTCATTCTTTTTACTTTATTCTGCTCTTCAGCAGTTATTTCCACCATTTTATGTTCCAGCTCACTGATCCATTCTTCTGTTTCAGATATTCTGCTATTGATTCCTTCTAGAGTATTTTTAATTTCAAGAATTGTGTTGTTTGTGTCTGTACGTTTATTCTTTAATTCCTCTAGGTCTTTGTTAACTGATTCTTGCATTTTCTCCATTTTATTTTCAAGGTTTTGTATTATCTTTATGATCAATATTCTGAATTCTTTTTCAGGTAGTTTGCTTATTTCCTCTTCATTTATTTGGACTTGTGTGTTTCTGGTTTGTTCCTTCATTTGTGCAGTACTTCTGTCTTTTTATTATTGTTTTAAACTTATTATGTTTGAGGTCTCCTTTTTCCAGGCTTCAGGGTTGAACTCTTTCTTTCTTTTGGTTTCTGCCCTCATAAGGTTGGTCCAGTGGTTTGTGTCAGCTTTGTGTAGAGTGTGACTCGTGCTTGCATTTGGTGGGAGGCAGTGAGTTTTTTTTTTTTTTTTTCCTTCCTCTGATGGGCAGGACTGAGTAAGGTGGTAATCCTGTCTGCTGACGATTGGTTTGTATTTTCGTCTTGTTCGTTGTTGGGGTGAGGCACCCCGCACAGGGTGCTACTGGTGGTTGGGTGATGTCGGGTCTTGTATACAAGTGGTTGCCTTTGTGGGAGTTCTCGCTACTGGATACTCCCTAGGGCTAGTTCTCTGGCAGTCTAGCCTCTTGGAGTCAGCACTCCCACTCCAAAGGCTTGGGGCTTGATCTCTGGCCAGGAACTGAGATTCTACAGGTGGGTGGTTATGGCATTAAATGGGATTAAAACAAATACCCCAAAAGGAGAAAACAAAGATGAACCCCAGACAAATGGCAATTACAAAATCAGGCAAATAATCATTAAAATAATGGACAATACACACATACATAAACACCCATGAGCAAAATCAAAACAGTCCAACAAAAATAGAGCACAGCAGACTGGCCCAGTGAACAGAGGAATCCAAAAATGATACCCACCAGCTGAGAACAAAACGAACTGAAGCACAAACCGGAAAACAGAACTAAAGCAAGGTACCAACTGGGCGATAAAGCAATGAAAACAAACATAACAAATATGGTGAGAAAAAGAAAAGAAAGAATAGAAATGCAAAGTTAAATAGAGGTAGATACGGATTTATATCTATTAAAGATTAACTGCAAGGGGGAAAGAACAGGAGGAAAAGCAAACAAATAAATGTAGAAAAAATCATAAGTTTAAAAAAATTTAAAAATTGAAATTGAAGAAAAAAAAAAGAAAACTGCAGAACTGCAAAAGGCCAAAGTTCTGCAAAAGGCAGAAGTTTATAACAGAAATAAAAAGAGTGGTTGAAAAAGAAAATCTCATAAGCTTAAATAGATTTCATAGTGCTAATAAAATGGACAACTACAGCAAGGTGGGGGAGGTAGGGAAAATAAGAGAAAAAGAAAAAAAAATCCAGAAGCAACTATAGAGCAAGTCAAAATATAAGAATAATAAATGTTTTTCTTGAGTCCCTGCTGCCAGCGTTCTTTCCCTCACTGTGAGTCACAGCCCACGTTGCCTCCCAAGGATGCTCTCTAATATGAGGCTGGTCTCTGGACCTGCTGTGGGGGCAGCTCAGACTCTAATCTGGTCCTACTCCTGTATGTTCTTGCCTCCAATGTCCACAGCTGTCAGAACTAGTGGGTTTTCTTTTGTGGAAGCTCTCAGTGTCCTTTTATATATATTCCATAGAGACAGAGTCTGCCTAGTTGATCGTGTGGATTTAATCTGCAGCTTGTACAGCTGGTGGGAAGGTTTTGGGTCTTCTTCCTTAGCCACACTGCCCCTGGGTTTCAGCTGTGGCTTTATTTCCACCTCTGCATGTGGGTCGTTCACTGGGGTTTGTTCTTGAGGCTGCCCTGGAGGGCTTGGGTTTGCCCCAGTGAGAGCCAGGAGTGGAAGTGGTGCAGCTGCTTGGTTCGCAGGGAATCTGACAGTACCAGGTATTCAGGGGAGTTGGTGGCTAGGGCAGCAGGAAATATAGTGCTCTAAAAGGATATAGCGCTCTAGAAGAAAATAAATGCAAAAAGGCAAAATGGTTGTCTAAGGAGGCCTTACAAATAGCTGAGAAAAAAACCACTACAATATTGTAAAGTAATTAGCCTCCAATTAAAATAAGTAATTAAAAAAAAAAAATCCAAAGAAAAGAGAAGAAAAGCCAAAGGCAAAGGAGAAAAGGAAAGATATACCCACCTGGAGAAAAGTTCCAAAGAAAAGCAAGGAGAGATAAGAAAGCCTTCCTCAGTGATCAGTGCAAAGAAATACGGGAAAACAACAGAATGGGAAAGACTGGAGATCTCTTCAAGAAAATTAGAGATACCAAGGGAACATTTCATGCGAAGATGGGCACAATAAAGGACAGAAGTGGTAGGGACCCAACAGAAGCAGAAGATATTAGGAAGAGGTGGCAGGAGCACACAGAAGAGCTGTACAAAAAAGATCTTCACGACCAAGATAACCACGATGGTGTGATCACTCACCTAGAGCCAGACACCCTGGAGTGTGAAGTCAAGTGGGCCTTAGGAAGCAGCACTACGAACAAAGCTAGTGGAGGTGATGGAATTCCAACTGAGCTATTTCAAATCCGAAAAGATGATGCTGTGAAAGTGCTGCACTCAATATGCCAGCAAATTTGGAAAACAGCAATGGCCACACGACTGGAAACGGTCAGTTTTCATTTCAATCCCAAGAAAGGCAATGGCAAAGAATGTTCAAACTACAACACAATTGCACTCATCTAACACGCTAGCAAAGTAATACTCAAAATTCTTTTGAAGAAATCTTCAACAGTATGTGAACACTGAACTTCCAGATGTTCAAGCTGGATTTAGAAAAGGCAGAGGAACCAGAGATCAAATTGCCAACATCCGCTGGATCATAAAAAAGTAAGAGAATTCCAGAAAAACATCTACTTCTGCTTTGTTGACTACACCAAAGCCTTTGACTGTGTGGATCACAACAAACTGTGGAACATTCTGAAAGAGATGGGAGTACCAGACCACCTGACCTGCCTCCTGAGAAATCTGCATGCAGGTCAAGAAGCAACAGTTAGAACTGGACATGGAACAACAGACTGGTTCCAAACAGGAAAAAGAGTACCTCAAGGCTATATACTGTCATCCTGCTTATTTAACTTATATGCAGAGTACATCATGCGAAATGCCTGGCTGGATGAAGCACAAGCTGGAATCAAGATTGCCAGGAGAAATATCAATAACCTCAGATATGCAGATGACACCATCCTTATGGCAGAAAGCAAAGAGGAACTGAAGAGCCTCTTGATGAAAGTGAAAGAGGAGAGTGAAAAAGCTGGCTTGAAATTAAACATTCAAAAAATTAAGATCATGGCATCTGGTCCAATCACTTCATGGCAAATAGATGGGGAAACAATGAAAACAGTGACAGACTTTATTTTCTTGGGTTCAAAAACCACTGCAGATGGTGCCTGCAGTCATGAAATTAAGACACTTGCTCCTTGGAAGAAAAGCTGTGACAAACCTAGACAGCATATTAAAAAGCAGAGACATTACTTTGCTGACAAAGGTCCATTTGGTCAAGGCTATGGTTTTTCCAGTAGTCATGTATGGATGTGAGCGTTGGACCATAAAGAATTGATGCTTTTGAACTGTGGTGTTGGAGAAGACTCTTGAGAGTCCCTTGGACAGCAAGGAGATCCAACCAGTCAGTCCTAAAGGAAATCAGCCCTGAATATTCATTGGAAGGACTGATGCTGAAACTGAAGCTCCAGTACTTTGGCCACCTGATCCAAAGTCGTGACTCACTGGAAAAGGCCCTGATGCTGGGAAAGATTAAAGGCAGGAGGAGAAGGGGACGACAGAGGAGACAGTTGGATATCATCACCGACTTGATGGACATGAGTTTGAGCAAATTCTAGCAGTTGTTGATAGACAGGGAAGTCTGGCGTGCTGCAGTCCATGGGGTCACAAAGAGTTGAACACAACTCAGCAACTGAACTGAACTGAGAAGGGTCTGGCAGCCCACTCCAGCTTTCTTGCCTGGAGAACCCCTGTGACAGAGAAGCCTGCCAGGCCACAGTCCACAGGGTTGCAGAACTGGACAGGACTGAAGCACTCTGCGTGCATAGATGCAAGCCTTTTTTTTTTTTTTTGCCTGTGGCAGTTCTGCCCCAGTGGGGTTGAGCGTGAAGGTGGCGCAGCTGCTTGGGTCCTGAGGACCCTGGCAGCGCCAAATGCACAGGGACATGGACTGTGTTGGCCATAGGAGTTATGGCCCTATCGGTGTTTTTCTAGCCCCAAATGGCAACCCACTCCAGTGTTCTTGCCTGGAGAATCCCAGAGACGGGGGAGCCTGGTGGGCTGCCATCTATGGGGTCGCACAGAGTGGGACATGACTGAAGCGACGCAGCAGCAGCAGCAGCAGCTGGCAATCAAAAGACCTCTTTGTCTAGTCTTTCTGCACTGCTATGCCCATTCGGGGTCCTCCTCTAGATGGGTACATCAGGCACATAAAGGGGCACCCTCGGTGGGGTCCTACTCTGTAACTTGGTGCGTCAGGCGTTTGATGGGCCAGCCTCTCTATTGTTCAGCTGCCAGTGCTTGCGTGTGCGGGGAGAGAGGTTGTGGTGATGGCTCCACCCCCTATGCATGACTCAGTAGTGTCACCTTGCTTCCGTGGCTGCCCGGCTTTCCTCCACAGGCATTTCCCACAGTCTCCTCCCTCACATGCCCTCGGTCCGTCTCTCTCTGCAGTCCACAGCTGCCCTCGACCTGGGATTGCGCCACAAGCCCTGCTCTCCAGTTCCCAGCTGCTGCGCCTTCCAGGAGACGCGTGTCCCTGTCCAGGGTCTGTATGGCTGCAGCAGGGACTGTCTGATTCTCATTCCATTTAGGCTGTCACAGATCAGCTGTTTCACTCTTAGCCTCAAATGTTTCTCCTCTGGCTCAGACAGTTGCCCCGATGTGGGGATCGGACCCCGCTTCAGTTCTCCCACCCGCTGAGGGCAGGTCCACTCCTTCTAATGCTCCTGTTTTTCCCTAGTTCCTTCCTCCTACTGAGTTTTGTGTGTTCCATGTATTCTTTCCCGGTGGTCAGGCACTCGTGCCTGCTCTCAGCTGGTGTTCCGCATGCACTTCTGTGTCTGTTGGTGCATTTCTGATGTATCTGTGGAGGAAGATGCACTCCACATCCACCTGCTCCTCTGCCACCCCACATCAACCACCAGGTGCCAACCTCTGACATTCTGTGATCATGCCAGGGCAGGCTGGTTTGTAGGTGTGTGTGTTCCCCAGATCCCACCACGCAACTTTGTTAAATGGTTTTTGGAGCATGTTAGTGAGTATTCTAAGGTAAAACCATTTAAAAATAGTGAAATGTGGCTAAATCTTAGTAATCTCTATGAAAACCAGATACAGGAAGATAAAGAAAATCAGAGATATGGCATGTGAATCAGCAGGCCTACTGATGAAAATCTTCTCAGCCCGGTAGTTCTCTGGTACACTGTACAAAATATCTGGAAACTGCTATTCCGCTGGACATGGTTTCAAAAAACTAAAGGTGGATTTGCTGATAATAGGATGATCAACTCGGACCATCCTAAAGATAAACTATTAGAATGCATATAATTCTTGCATAGGATTAGTGTGTAAAAAATTAACGTGGAAAAACACATTTCTGTGTCTAAGTCCCTGCAAGGTGTGCTCGGAAAACGAAATTTGTGTGAAAGAGTTAGACTAGGTCAGTTGTATCATGTCTCTAACTCCAGGTCTGATCAATGTTGCCAAGAGACGGTGTGTGGGGAATTATTCTGGATTCTTGAGAGACAGTTAAAGGTTGGAAGAGATGGATAGAAATCCCACGGGAAAAAAATCAAAAGATGTTTATTAACAATCAAAATGGAAGAAAATTTGTTTTTTGAGTGGTGTGATGGAAGAATGACAGGCAGATTGCAAAGGCAAGATACAGCCAGGACGTCATTTTCATAAAGAGCATGGTAGGAGCATTTACTGTTACCCAATGTCAAAAATTATTACAAGGCTACAGTTTTCAAGATAAGGGGATCCCAGTGCTGGGGTGGTTACCACATCCAAAGAACAGAATGGTGAACTCAGAAACGGTTCTTGCAGAAGTGGAATCTTGCATCACCCATTCCTGCCGACCCTCCGCATCTTCCGTTTGTTTTTGTGTTGTCTATTGAGAACTAGGGGAAGGATGTTGTCCTCAAAAAACGGTGGGTGGACCACTGCACCATACAGAAAAATTAACTCGTACTCGCAGTTCACACCGCACTCATAAGTCAGCTTGAGGCGGGTTAGACACCTCAGTGTCAAAGATAAAACCCCAAAATCCACAGATGCTAATGTGGTTTCTTCAAGACTTAAGGTAAAAAGATTTCTTAAATAGACACATATGCTCTATGCTTTAAGCGGGACAAAGTGGCTGTTGTGACACTATTGGAGGAAAAACTATTGCAGACCTGGATCAGAGTGAAAATGTCAGTCACACAATTGAGAATGTCCTTAAATCCTACCTATGTGTCTGTCTCTGGTATTTAAATTGACAAAGAGTGGCCAGATGTGAATTGAGAGAAGACAGAGCCTGTTGGTAAGTGGGCAAGGGATTTGATTGAGTACTGTCATCAATGAGGAAAAAACAGTAATGGCAAACCCAGTCCTAAGGGGAAGGTGCTCCGTTTCTTCATTCCTCAGACAATGACAAAGAAAGCCACGGGGAGGTGCGAGCACTCCTGCAGATTGCCACCCGCTGACAATACTGAGAGTAGGCAAGGGCGCCGAGCCTCAGCCATCTCTGTGGACTGCAGGTGAAAAGTTCCTGCATAGTAGTGTGGAGAAGACGGGGGCACCATCTGGGAATGTTGGGGAACAGTTGCCTTGAGACCTTGCAGATGTCATGAGCAGGGGACAAATCTGTTCCAATGACCGCCCACCCCAAGGTTTACTCCCAAGGACCCATGCGAGAATGCATAAATTGTGTCCCTGTTGCTGAGAAAGGCAGGGGAACCTCTGCAGGGCACAGGGCTGGTGCAGAGCCTGAGAAGTCTCCAGCTCCACCATCCCCTTTCCTGACTGCCCCCCCACCACCTCCCCATCCAGGTTGTCTTTGCGCAGGGCTGCCGTCCTGACTGAGATGCGGTCTCTGATCCTGTGTATCCCCCTCTGTGCCCAGAGCCCTCGGTGGTGTTCGCCAAGGAGCAGCCGGCACGCAGTGAAGTGCAGGCCGTGGCGGGGGCGAGTGCCACGCTGAGCTGCGAGGTGGCCCAGGCCCAGACGGAGGTGACGTGGTACAAGGATGGGAAGAAGCTGAGTTCCAGCTCGAAAGTGCGTGTGGAGGCCACGGGCTGCGGGCGGCGGCTGGTGGTGCAGCAGGCGGGCAAGGCGGACGCCGGGGAGTACAGCTGCGAGGCCGGGGGCCAGAAGGTCTCCTTCCGCCTGGACGTCACAGGTCAGTCCTTGAGGAGGATGCTGAGCTAGGCCACGCAGGCGATCAGAGGCCGGCTATCTGCCTCCCCAAACTTGTGTGCCTTTGCCTGTGTCCTTCGTCTCTTCAAGCCTCCCTGTCTTGCATGTCCCATCTTAGTCCCTGCAGGAGGGTGATTGGGGAAGGTGTGCTTGCAGCGAAGCGGGGCCGTTTCTGTCCACATCTTTTCCTGGCAGTGAGGCTCAATCACACTGGCTTAGCACCTGCCCAGAACCTGCTGGTTATTCCCGGTGTTGAGACCCTGGGTCTCTTTGGGGTTGGGGGCTGAGGTAGACCTGGAGATACGTGACTCTCCTCCCATCATAAGTCTCTCCTCAACACCCAGCACATTCCCTCGTATTGCCCCTCATGCCAGTTCTCAGTTGTCAAGAGGTGTTTCAGTTTGGTGGATCCCTGATCATGAGAAATATTGGCCACACAATCCTACTTGAAATTCTCTTAGTGGTGAACTTTGGATGATGAAATGTGAGGTTTCTGGGAGGCCTTTTCTTCCTTTTCCTGGATATAGAAGCTCCAGTTGCCTAGAGGTGGCAGGAAATATGCGCATGTTTGTTGTCACAGATTCAAAGAGAAGAAAAAAGGCTGGTTGGTAGAGAGTCATCTGTGCTATTTAGGCTGATCTTAGATAAAAGATGCTTTTGCCTCTGTCTTCAAACAGGTTGGATTTTCCCGTCGGTGCTCCTTTTTGTGCTCTGCTGAGGGAGTTAGGAACAGAAAGGAGCACGCTCACTTCTGCCATGTCAGTAGTCTTTCCTAAGGAGGAGTTGCTGTCCTAGCGACCTCTGACTGCAAAGCGCTGCTTATCTCCTTGCAGTTTCCTGATGGTCAGTGAGTGTCTCTGTCTTTCTAAGACAGGGCAGTCTTAGAAATCAGCTTATTCTTCTTCCAGGAAGAGAGTCTCGTGCCAGAGAGGGATGGGCTGCCGTGTCACATTGACTCCTGGGTGCTGACACGTGATTGGCGACTGTGCCGATCTAGAATGATTTGTGGGTGTGAAGAGACACCTCAGATCCCACAGTTCATCTTTATAGAATGTGTTTTTTGGAGCACATTAGAGAGTACTTGAAAGTAAAACTTTTAAAACCTTGTGAAATGTGGCTAAATCATTGTAAGCTCTATGAACACAAGAAGAGAGAAGTCAACGTGCTGTAAGACTTGCCAATCAGTAGGACCAATGATGAAAGTCTTCTCGGCCCTGTAGTTCTCTGATTGTTTTTGTTTATTGGCAAGTCACGTCTAACTCTTTGGTGACCCTGTGGACTGTAGTCTGCCCCGCTTCTCTGTCCATGGGATTTCCCAGGTAAGAATACTACAGTGGGTTGCCATTTCCTTCTCTAGGGGATCTTCCTGGCCCAGGGATCAAACTTGCATCTCCTGCATTGAAGGCAGATTCTTTATTGCCCAACCACCAGGGAAACCAGTTCTCTGGTACACTGTGCAAAATGTCCTGGAAAACTGTTACTCTGTGCTTGTGGAGGTGATCCTAGAGAGAGAAAAAGGAGATAGACTCTGTAACTTTCTTCATATACAAAACATAGCATCGATACCAAAATGACCTAGAAATGGCAGGGAGAATCAAACTTCAGGCCACTCTACTGCGAATATCAAGGCCAAAATAAAAAATCATAATAATTGTTACCAAAATGAATTAATCAATGTATACAGGAGTAGGGATCCGTGATCAAAGTCATATTCTAGGGTTGCACAATGAGCTTAACGTTGGATATGTTAATAGATAGAAAGTAGAAAGCTGGATATTAAGAAATAGAGTGCAAGGACTTCCCTGGTGGTCCAGAATGCTAATGCCAAGGACAAGGGTTTGATCCTTGTTCTATGAAGATCCCAAATGTGATTATCTCCATGAGTACAGAATCAAATGGTTAATTAAATTCAAACATCATACATCAAGACAAAATATTTGATAACATCAAGCATCTGTCCCTGCCATAAAATACTTGGGAAACTATATAAGATATTTTTTCTTTTAACATAGCAAAATTCCTGCGAAAAGAACAACAGTGATAACATCATCCCGCTTAAGGTGTACCTGCAAATCTTTAAGTGAGGGATAACAGACTGGTTCCAAATAGGAAAAGGAGTACGTCAAGGCTGTATATTGTCACCCTACTTATTTAACTTATATGCAGAGTACATCATGAGAAACGCTGGGCTGGAGGAAGCACAAGCTGGAATCAAGATTGCCGGGAGAAATATCAATAACCTCAGATATGCAGATGACACCACCCTTATGGCAGAAAATGAAGAGGAAATAAAGAGCCTCTTGATGAAAGTGAAAGAGGAGAGTGAAAAAGTTGGCTTAAAGCTCAACATTCAGAAAACTAAAATCATGGCATCTGGTCCCATCACTTCATGGCAAATATATGGGGAAACAGTGGAAACAGTGGCTGACTTTATTTTTCTGGGCTCCAAAATCACTGCAGATGGTGACTGCAGCCATAAAATTAAAAGACGCTTGCTCCTTGGAAGGAAAGTTATGACCAATCTAGACAGCATATTGAAAAGCAGAGACATTACTTTGTCAACAAAGGTCTGTCTAGTCAAGGCTATGGTTTTTCCAGTGGTCATGTATGGATGTGAAAGTTGGACTGTGAAGAAAGCTGACTGCTGAAGAATTGATGCTTTTGAACTGTGGTGTTGGAGAAGACTCTTGAGAGTTCCTTGGACTGCAAGGAGATTCAACCAGTCCATCCTAAAGGAGATCAGTCCTGGGTGTTCATTGGAAGGACGGATGCTAAAGCTGAAACTCCAATACTTTGGCCACCTGATGCGAAGAGCTGACTCATTTGAAAAGACTCTGATGCTGGGAAAGGTTGAGGGCAGGAGGAGAAGGGGATGACAGGATGAGATGTTAGATGGCATCACCGACTTGATGGACATGGTTTGGGTGGACTCCAGGAGTTGGTGATGGACAGGGAGGCCTGGCGTGCTGCAGTTCATGGGGTCGCAAAGGGTTAGACATGACTGAGTGACTGAACTGACTGAATACATGGAGGCCACTGCAACCCATGAGTCAAGCAAAGAGGAGAATAAAATCACCAGCAGATAGTTTTGAAAAACTAGAGGTGAAATTTGCTGATGATGTGATTATCAACTCAGAAAATCTGAAGATAAATTATTAGACTGTGAATGATTTTTGAGGAAAAAAAATCAACAAGTAAATCAACAATAATTCCTACATCTAAGTCATGGTTAGGAATGCTTGAAGAATGAAATTTGTGTTAAGAGTTGGACTAGCACAATTATCATGTTTCTAATTCCAGGTGTGATCAAAGTCACCAAGAGGCTGTGCATGGGCAAATTATATTCAAGATTCTTGAGAGACAGTGGGAGGTTGCATTAGATAGAGCAATCTGAGAAAAAAAGTCAAAGATGTTTATTAACAATCAAAATGGAATTTTCTTTTTGGGGTGGTCTGATAGAAGAATAGTAGTCCGATTTCAAAGGCAAGGTACATCCAATACACTGTTTTCTTGAAGAAAAGCATGGTGGGGACATTTACTGGGACCTGTGTTAGGCTAAGTCACTTCAGTAGTGTCAGACTCTTTGCAACCTTGTGGACTATAGCTTACCAGGCAGGCTTCTCTGTCCATGGGATTCTCCAGGCAAGAATACTGGAGTGGGTTGCCCTTTCCTCCTCCAGCGGATCTTCCTAACCCAGGGATCAAACCCACATTTCTTATGTCTCCTGCATTGGCAGGTGGACTTTTTACCACTAACGCCACCTGGGAAGCCCTCTGAAACCACAGAGTATCTACAAAAGCAGGCTCCTGCTCAGGACACTCTTGGCTGCAGAAGCAGACACACACGCAGGCGCACCAGCTCTGCACACGGCTGCAAGGCCACACGTGTGGGCGCGTGATCCCTGCTCCGCGGGGGACCAGCCTGACTGGTTCCCATGTATCAGGAATGATCCTAAAGCTGTAGTTTTCGAGATAAGGGGATCCCGGGGCAGTGATAATTTCCACATCAGGGGAGCCGAATGGTGAGCTCAGAAGCAGTTGCTTGCATAAATGGCTTCCCACACCACCCATCCCCTGTCCCCCTACACCTTTCCACTGTTACTGTGTTGTCTATTGAGAACTCAAGGAAGGATGTTGTCTAATAAATGGAGTTGGACCACTGAACCATACGGAAAAATTAAATTGTGCTAGCAGTTCACACCACACACAAAAGTCAGCCCAGCGTGGGTTAGAAAACTCAGGGTAAAAGGCACAACCCCAAAAAACCCTCAGACGATAATGTGGTTTCTTTAAAGACAACATAAGGAGAAATTTCTTAAATGGAACACAAATGATCTATGCCTGAAAGGGCTGAAATGGACATAGTGAAACTATTGGAAGGAAAATCTTTGATATATCAAAGAACTGGATCTGAGAGTGAAAATGCCAGTCATGCAGTTGGAAATATCCTTAAATCCTAAGTATGTGTCATTCCCTGGTATATAAATGTATAAAGAGTGGCCAAAGTTGAATTGAAAAAAGAGCCTACTATTTGTAGATGGGCAAAAGATTTGAGTTGTGTCACCATGAAGAAGAAAATAGGAATGGTGAACCCAGTGCTAAGAGGAAAGGTGCTCAGCTTCTTTATTGCTCAATGACAAAGAAAGCCATGGAGAGGGGTGGGAGCGCTCCTCCCAGATGGCCGCCAGCCGACAGCAGTTAACAGTCACAAGGGCACTGAGCCTCAGCCATCTCCATGGACTTTAGGTGAAAAGTTCCTGCATAACCACATGGAGAAGACTAGGGCACCGTCTAGCAAGTGTCGGGGACATTGCCTCGTGACCCTGCAGATGCCGTGAGCACGGGAGAAGTCTTTCCCAGTGGCCACCCTGCCACCTGGCCCAGCTCACGTGGACTCAGACGAGAATGCACAAACTGTGTGACTTGTTGCTGAGAAAGGCCGGGGACCTCTGCAGAGCACAGGGCTGGTGCAGAGCCTGAGAAGTCTCCAGCTCCACCATCCTCCTGCCCAGCCCCCTCCCACCTCCCCATCCAGGTCTTCTTTGTCTGGGGCTGCCGTCCTGACTGAGTTGGTGTCTCTGACCCCATGTATCCCCCTCTATCCCCAGAGCCCTCGGTGGTGTTCGCCAAGGAGCAGCCGGCACGCAGTGAAGTGCAGGCCGTGGCGGGGGCGAGTGCCACGCTGAGCTGCGAGGTGGCCCAGGCCCAGACGGAGGTGACGTGGTACAAGGACGGCAAGAAGCTGAGTTCGAGCTCAAAAGTGCGTGTGGAGGCCACGGGCCGCGGGCGGCGGCTGGTGGTGCAGCAGGCGGGCAAGGCGGACGCCGGGGAGTACAGCTGCGAGGCCGGGGGCCAGAAGGTCTCCTTCCGCCTGGACGTCACAGGTCAGTCCTGGAGGACGCTGAGCTAGGCTGTGTGCAGAGGATGAAGGGATTGGCTTTTGGTCTCAACAGATGTGTGTACTCACCTGTAGCTTTATTTCTCCGCATCTCCATGTCTCATCTTCATATCATCTTGGCCCTAAGGAAGGGTGGATGGGGAGGATGCACCTTCAGTGAAGAAGGCCCATTTTTGTCCGCCTCATTGGAGGCAGTGAGACTCAGTCACACTGTCTTACTACCTGCCCAGAACCTTCCTTGTGTTCTTGGTGTCGGGACCCTGACTCTCCCTGATGCTTGGGGGCTGAGGTAGACTTGGGAATATGTGACTTTCCTCCCATCATCTGTCTTTCCTGAGAGCTAGCACATGCCCTCATCTGGTACCTCATGCAAGTTCTTGGGTGTTTCAATTTGATGGATTCCAGGTTAGGGGAAATACTGGTCACACAATCCTACTTGGAATTCTTGCAGGAGTGAGCTTCGGATGATTGAATTCGAGGTTTCTTGGATGCCACTCCTTCCTTTCTCAGGATATAGAAGCTTTATAGCCTGTACATTGCAAGAAAAAAAAAACCATGTTTTGCTGTCAGGTCCTTACAAAGTGGGGCTTCCCTGGTGGCTCAGCAGTGAAGAATCTGCTTGCACTGTAGGAGTCACAGGAGACACGGGTTTGATCCCTGGGTTGGGAAGATCCCCCAGAGGAGGACATGGCAGCTCACTCCAGTATTCTTGCCTGGAGAATCCCATGGACAGAGGAGCCTGATGCGCTACAGTCCAAAGGGTCACAGAGAGTTAGACACCAGTGAAGCGGCTTAGCATGCACACACGCCTTACAAAGGGAGGGAAGAAAGGATGATTGATAGTCACCTGTGCTATTTAGGGTGATCTTCTTAGATCAAATATGATTTTGCGTTTGTCTTCGAACAAGTTTGTATGTTGCAGGTCAGTATTCCCCTTGGCATTGGTTGATGAATTTAGAAATGGAAAGGAAAAAATCTCTTCTGCCACATCAGTAGGTGTTGCTAATAAGCAGTTACTGTCCTAGCAGCCTCTGACTGGCAAAGCAGCCTTTATTTCCTTGCATTTTCCTCATGGTCATCGAGTGTCTCTTTCTCGTGGCTGAAATGTCAGGCAGTCTAAGGAATCAGGTTATGCTTTTTCTGGGAAGAGAGTCTTCATGCTGAATAGGGGTGGCTACCATGCCACCTTGACTCCTAGGTGCCAGCATGTGAGGGTTTGAGACCATGCCAGTGTAGCAGGATATGTGGGTGTATATATACTCCAGATCCCACCGTGCATCTCTTAGAGTGTATTTTTTTGGGAGCACATTAGAAAGTATTTTATGGTAAAACCTTTGAAAAATTATGATATATGGCTAAATCCTAGGAGATTGTGAGATAATCAGACACATGAAGACAGAGTAAATTTAGTGTGTGACTTGTGAATCAGTAGGACCAATAATGAAAAATCTTCTCGGCCCTGTAGTTTTGTAGTGAGGTATGGAAAATATTTGGAAAATTGTTATTCCATGTTTATGGAGATGGTCCTAGAGAGAGAAGAATGAGATATCCTCCATAACTCCTTCATGTCCAGAATATACCATCAATACCAAAATCGCACTAGAAAGGCAGGGAGATGAAATTCCAGAAAATCTACTGCAAGTGTCAAGGTCAAAATCACATATTAAAGGTTAATAGAAAGAATTCAGCAGTGTATCCACGGGTAGAGATGAGTGGTGGAAGTCGTACTTCAGGATTGCACGTTGTGTCAACGTTGGCATCGTTGATAGGTAGAAAGCTTGACATGGGATTGAATGCAGAAAGATGTGATCGTCTCCATGAGTACAGAATCAAATAGTTGACTGAACTTGAAGGTCATACATTGGCCCAAAATGTTTGATAAGATTGAGCATCAGTTTGTGCCATAAAATTCTTAGCCAACTATATTAAAGAGTTCTTTTTAATGGTATCACACTCCTGCAAAAACAAGAACAACCCCAACAACAGCATCCCACTTAAGGAGTACAAGGAGATCTTTGACATGAGGAACAGCACTCAGGCCAACTCTAACCTCTGAGTTCAGTAAAGAGGAGAATAAAATCACTGGAAAACTAAAGGTGGAATTTGCTGATGATGGAATGATCAACTCAGACAATCCCGGAGATAAATGGTTAGATTGCATCCGATTCTTGAGTAAGATTAGTGTGTAAAAAAAATTAATATGCAGAAATTATTTCTACATCTAAGTCCTGGCAAGGAATGCTTGCAAAATGAAATTTGTGTGAAGAGTTAGACTGGCAAAATTGTATCATGTTTCTAATTCCAGAACTGATAAAAGTTACTCAGAGGCTGTGTGGGGGACATTATTCAAGATTCTTGAAATATAGTTAGAGTTTGCAGTATGTGGATAGAAATTTGAGGGAAAAATCAAAGATGTTTATTAACAATCAAAATCGAAACCCAATTTCTTTTTTGGGTGGTAGATGGAGGAATAACAGGCAGATCAAAGGCAAGGTACAGGCAATATGTTGTTTTCTTGAAGGAAACACAGTGGGAGCGTTTACTGGGACCTGAAGTCAGGAATTATTGTAAGGCTACAGCTTTTTCAAGATAGTGGGGTCCCAGTGCAGGATAGTTATCACGTCAGAGGAACAGAATAGTGAGCTCAGAAACAGTTCTTGCATAAAAGGATTCCTGCACCCACCATCCCCACAGATCCTCTTTATCTTCTGTTTGTTATTGTGTTGTCTGTTTGAGAAGTCGAGGAAGGATGTTCTAGTCAAAAATAGTTGCTGAACCAGTGAACCATGTGGAAAACTTAGAATGTCCTAGCAATTCACACCACACACAAAAGTCAACTCATGTTGGGTTAGAAACCTCAGGGTATAAAAGACCTCAGATGAGAAAGTGGTTTCTTTAAAAACTCAAGATAAGGAAATATTTCTTAAATTGAACGCAAGTGCTCTAAACTCACAGGGCAGAGATGGGCCTTGTGAGACTATTGGAAGGAGAGAGTTTGGTTTATCAGAGGCCTGGACCTGAGAGTGAAAATGCAGTCACACAGTTGGGAATATCCTTCAAACCTCCGTGTTTATCATTCTCTAAATGTTTGGAGAGTGGCCAGAGTTGCAAGAAAAGTCTGAGCCTACTGTTGATAAGTGGGCAAAAGATTTGACTAGTGTCACCAGGAAGAAGAAAACAGTAACGGTGAGCCCAGTCCTAAGGGGAAAGGCGCTCGGATTCTTCGTTCCTCAGACACTGATGAAGAAAGCCGCAGGGAGGTGCGAGCACTCCCCCAGATTGCCGTCAGCTGGCGATGCTAAGAGTGGACTAGGGCACTGAGCCTCAGGCATCTCCACAGACCACAGATGAAAACTTCCCTGCTGTTAAACAGTATGGAGAAGACTAGGACACCACTGAGGAAGGATGGGGACATTTGCCTCGAGATCTGGCAGTTGTCATGAGCAGGGGGCAAGTCTGTTCCATTTGTCCTGTGCCATGGACCTGCTCGCAGGGACCTGAGGGAGAATGCATAAATTGTGTCACTTGCTGAGAAAGGCAGGGGACCGCCGCAGAGCACAGGGCTGGTGCAGAGTCTTGAGAAGTCTCCAGCTCTACTGCCCCAAGCCCCTGTCCAGGTCGTCTTTGTGCAGGGCTGCCCTCCTGACTGAGATGGTGTCTCTGACCCTGTGTATCCCTCTGTCCCCAGAGCCCTCGGTGGTGTTCGCCAAGGAGCAGCCGGCACGCAGTGAAGTGCAGGCCGTGGCGGGGGCGAGTGCCACGCTGAGCTGCGAGGTGGCCCAGGCCCAGACAGAGGTGACGTGGTACAAGGACGGGAAGAAGCTGAGTTCGAGCTCAAAAGTGCATGTGGAGGCCACGGGCCGCGGGCGGCGGCTGGTGGTGCAGCAGGCGGGCAAGGCAGACGCAGGGGAGTACAGCTGCGAGGCCGGGGGCCAGAAGGTCTCCTTCCGCCTGGACGTCACAGGTCAGTCCTGGAGGAGGACGCTGAGCTAGCCTGCGTGCAGGTGATGAGGAGACCCGCTTCCAGCCTTGCCAGACTATGCGTGCCCTTGCCGGTGACCTTCATCTCTTCATGCCTTCCAGTCTTCCGTGTCCCATCTTGGTACCCATTTTGGCTGGGGGAGCATGCGTGGGGCGGGTGTCCATGGAGAGAAGAGGGGCTTTTTGGTCCATGTGTTTTCAGGCAGTGAGGCTCAGTCACACTGTCTCAGCACCTGCTCACAATCTGCCTGTTGTTCCTGGTGTGGAGACCCCGCCTCTCCTGATGCTTGGGGGCCAAGGTAGGCCTGGGAATAACTGACCTTCCTCCCATCATCTCTTTCCTGAGAGCTACCATAGGCCTTCACCCAGTACCTCTTGCTGGTCTCGGTTGGCCAGAAGTGTTTGAATTTGATGGATCCCAGTTTAGGAGACATATTGACCACACAGTCCTACTTGGAATTCTCTTCGGAATGAAGTTTGGATGGTGAAATTTGAGGCTTCTGGGATGCCCTTCCTTCCTGTTCCTGCTCTGGTTGTCTGTAGGTAGCCAGAATAGGCCCATGTTATGTTTCAGGTCCTTAAGGATGATTGGTAGAGCTTCACGTGTGCCATTTAGGGTGATCTTAGATTGCAAAATATGATTTTTGCCTTTGTCTTCAAACAGGTTGGATGTACAGGTTGTATTCCCCTTGGTGTGCTGCTGGTGAATTTAGGAATTGAAAGGGAAAAGTCACTTCTGCCACATCACTAGGCTCTGCTAATGAGGAGTTGCTGTCCTACTAGCCTCTGACTGGCAAAGCAGTCTTTATTTCATTGCGTTTTCCTGATGGTGAAAGAGTCTCTGCCTTGTGCCTGGAACACAGGACATTCTAAGAAACCAGATTATTCTTCTTCTGGCAGGAAGTCTTCATGCTGAATGGAGTTGGGCTGCCATCCTACCCTGGCTTCTAGGTGCCAACACCTAACAGGTTTTGACTGTACTAATAACGTGGGATGATTTGTGGATGTGTACAGATATCCCAGATCTCAGCATGCATCTTTCTGGAATGTTTTTTGTCTTTGAGAATGTTAGAGTGTATTCTAAGAAATATCATAGGAAAGTTGGGAAATGTGGCTAAATAGTTGTTGTTCAGTCATGTCTGACTCCTTGAGACCCCATGGACTGCAGTACCCCAGGCTTCCCTGTCTTGTACTATCTCCTGGAGTTTGCTCCAATTGATGGCCATTGAGTCATCCACCCATCTCATCGTCTGTCGACCCCTTCTCCTCCTGCCCTCAATCTTTCCCAGCATCAGGGTGTTTTCCAGTGAGTCAGTACTTCACGTCGGTTGCCAAAGTATTGGAGCTTCAGTTTCAGCATCAGTCCGTCCAATGAATATTCAGAGTTGAGTTCTTTTAGGATTGACTGGTTTAATCTCCTTGCTACCAAGGGACTCTTAAGAGTCTTCTCCAGCACCACAGTTCAAAAGCATCAATTGTTTGGTGCTCAGCCTTCTTTATGGTACAACTCTCACATCCATAAATGACTGCTGGAAAAACCATAGCTTTGACTAGATTGAACTTTGTTGGCAAAGTGATGTCTGCTTTTAAATATGCTGATATGCTGTCTACGTTTGTCATAGCTTTTCTTCCAAGGAGCAAACATCTTTTAAAAAATTTCATGGCTGCAGTCACTGTCTGCAGTGATTTTGGAGCCCAAGAAAATAAAGTCTGTCACTGTTTCCACTGTTTCCCCATCTATTTGCCATGAACTAATGGGACCGGATGCCATGATCTTAATTTTTTAAATGTTGAGTTTTAACCCAGCTTTTTCACTCTCCTCTTTCACCTTCATCAAGAAGCTCTTGAGTTGCTCTTCACTTTCTGCCTTTAGGGTGTAGTCATCTGCATATCTGAGGGTATTGATATTTCTCCCTGTGATCTTGATTCCAGCTGGAGCTTCCTCCAGCCCGGCATTTCACATGATGTACTCTGCATAGAAGTTAAATAAGCAGGGTGACAGTATACAGCCTTGATGTACTCCTTTTCCAATTTGGACCAGTACACTCTTCCTTGTCTTGTTCTAACTGTTGCTTCTTGACCTGCCTACAGGTTTCGCAAAAGGCGGGCAAGGTGGTCTGGTGTTCCCATCTTTTTAAGAGTTTTCCACAGTTTGTTGCAATCCACACAGTCAAAGACTTTAGCATAGTCAGTGAAGCAGTAGAACTTTTTTGGAATTCCCTTGGATTTCCTATGATCCAACGGATGTTGGCAGTTTGATCTCTGGTTCCTCTGCCTTTTATAAATCCAGCTTGTACATCTGGAAGTTCTCAGTTCATGTACTGTTGGAGCCTAGCTTGAAGGATTTTGAGCATTACCTTGCTAGCATTTGAAATGAGTGCAAATGTGTGGCAGTTTGAACTTTCTTTGGCATTGCCCTTCTTTGGGATTGGAATGAAAACTGACTTTTCCCAGTCCTGTGGCCTTGGCTGAGTTTTCCAAATTTGCTAGCATATTGAGTGCAGCACTTTCACAGCATCATCTTTTGGGATTTGAAATAGCTCAGCTGGAATTCCATCACCTCTACTAGCTTTATTAGTAGTAATGCTTCTTAAGGCCCACTTGACTTCACACTCCAAGATATCTGGCTCTAGGTGAGTGATCACACTATTGAGTTGTCCAGGTCATTAAGACCTTTTTTTGTACAGTTCTTCTGTGCATTCCTGCCACTTCTTAATATCTTCTGCTTCTGTTAGGTCCATTCCATTTCTGTCCTTTATTGTGCCCATTTTTGCATGAAATGTTCCCTTGATTTCTCTAATTTTCTTGAAGAGATATTTAGTCTTCCCCATTCTATTGTTTTCCTCTTTTTCTTCGCATTGTTCACTTAGGAATGCTTTCTTACCTTTCTTTGCTCTTCTCTGGAACTCTGGATTCCAATGGGTATATCCTTTCCTTTTCTCCCTTACATTTTGCTTCTGAACTACATGAAAATGGAAAAAAGAATATAGACGTTAAAGACTGTGTAACTTGTCCTCAGTAGGAGCAATAATGAAAAGTCTTCTCAGCACCTGTACTTCTCTGGTACACTGTGCAAAATGTACAGTTCCAGAAACAGATGCTGCACGCTCATGGAGACAGTCCTAGAGAGAGAAGAATGAGATACATTCTATAACTCTCTTCACATACAGAACATAACGTCAGTACCAGAATTGCACTAGAAATACAGGGAGAATGAAATTCCAGACCAATCTTCTCCGAGTGTCAAGGCCAAAATCATAAATTAAATGTTAGCAAAATGAGTTCACCAGTGTATCTGTTGTTAGAGATTAGTGATGAAAGTCAGAGTCCAGAATTGCACATTGTTTTTAAGGTTAGCATGTTAATAGGTAGAAAGCTTAACAGTAAGTGATTGCACATATATAAGCAAGAGAGTGAAGAAGTGTAATCCCCCCATTTGCCCAAAACTAACTAAATAAACTGGAGAAGGCAATGGCACCCCACTCCAGTACTCTTGCCTGGAAAATCCCATGGATGGAGGAGCCTAGTAGGCTGCAGTCCATGGGGTCGCTAAGAGTCGGACACGACTGAGTGACTTCACTTTCCCTTTTCACTTTCATGCATTGGAGAAGGAAATGGCAACCCACTCCAGTGTTCTTGCCTGGAGAATCCCAGGGACGGCAGAGCCTGGTGGGCTGCCGTCTCTGGGGTCGCAGAGTCGGACACGACTGAAGTGACTTAGCAGCAGTAGCAGCAGCAACTAACTAAACACTTATAACAACCCTAATGAGAACCAGACCAACCTCAGTGAACCTTCTGGTTGGACTGAATAAGTGAAAGGCCCCAGTGTGGAATGAAGTGATTCGGGAGCCTCTAACAGGCCAAACTACCCCTTATGACATCTTGAAATTTGTGTTTGTTGTGCCTAGAACTGCACTTCTGAAGACATTATGTGTTTTGGGAAATTTTTTTCTTCCTAAATATCGCTTAAGACCTCTGCTCTGAAAACCGTTGTTGTTTCTTGCAACATATGATTCAAGACGGTTTTTGGAGGTGAGTTGCTGACTATAAACAAAGCATCTTGTCTTGTGCAAGAAGGATCCTAACGCGGGCTGCATTGTGCATGCCCAGATTTACCCACCACCTTTCTTCTGCTCTATAACCTGTTGTCAGATTATTGGGTAGTGATGGCTTGTTGAACATGTTCAAGCTCTGGCTATACGCCTTTCATCGGCTTTTACAACCCCATGTCCTGCTGGATTTCTTTCTACCTACCTGAATATTTTTTCTTGGCATCATTTGCTGGCTTAAGGCCCTCCTTCATTCTCATTCCACACCCTGTCCTTAGTAGATCAGGAACCTAGGAGTTTTAACTTCTACCCACATCCAACTAAGTGCTAACTTCTGGCAGTTCTACCTTAGCTTTAAACATCTGTTTATTTTGCTGTCTACCTGAAGTGTCCTGTACCAGGGCCCCACCATCTTCCCTGGGAGGCATAACAACATACTATCTGGATTCCTTATTCTGCTTTGTACCCAGCATCCTTCCAAACACCCCGTACATCAGACAGCATGAACATCTGAAAGTACAACATGGATAATGTCAAACACCCCATTTCTCTGGCTGGTCCCACTCTAACAGATGACAATCTTTTCAGTTATCCTTACAGTAGTTAGGACTGCCAGTGTCTGCCACATTCCACTCTTGCTAATCTCACCACCCTTATCTTCTCCCACTTGCCCTCTTTTTCTCCAACTTCAGTCACTGTGGCTTTTTTTCAGTCACCCGCCCAGGAACCAGCTCTCCTCTTCCCTTGCACAGACTGTGTTCTCTGCCAGCAGTGGTCTCCCCCACCACCCTCTTTTCTCTTCAACTGGTGCTTCATAACATAGCTCGCATCTCATCTCCTCATGAAAAACTTTTTGACCCTCAGGCTAAGGTGGGCCCCTTGTAATATGCCTCTTTCCCAGGAGACTTGTCACAAATTATAATTGAATATTAATTGAATTAACCCTTGAAGAGCTGTCTGTCCCTCTTAAATGTCCAGCCGAACATCTCCCATTCCCTTCCTTTGTATTCCCAGCATCTAATAGTACCTTGTACGAAACAGAGCCTTAATATCTATTTGTCGAATGTTTTAATACAAGACATGATTAATTAACAATTAATAAAGGAGGTGTGAATGGCTATTACAGTGGTCAAGAGTCCTGGACAAAGAGAGCTCTAGGAACAGAAGTATTCAAGGAGAGATAATGGACCTAGAGTTTGGGGGGCTCAGGACTCAAATGTGTGTTGGTAAAGGTATGTACCCAAGCTTGGTAGACAGGCAGGAAGCAGGTCTCCCAATCCTCTCCCACCCCTACCTGCTGAGTCAAAGTAGAGGGAACAACGTAACGTGAGTGAGAACAGGGGCTCAACTCCTCCCTGCTAGCCAGCAGCATGGGAGGAGGCCCATCATGGACAGGAAGACCACGCTGGGAACAAGACAAAGCACTGAAGCGCCCAATACACTTGAAAGAAGGAATTGGAAATACTTGAAAGAGAAAGCTAGACGTGGCTGGGGATAGACTTAATTTTATTTTTCTTCTGTTAGAATCAGTCTTTGTCAAAAGGAAAATGTTTTTCATGAAGAGGACAAGGAGAAGCAGAACTACTCTGCAATACTCTTTTTCTAATAAGTTCAAAGTAAGCTAGAAACTTACTTATGAAGTCTAATTAGAAGATCAGTTGGAGTTTATCTCAAGCTCATTTTTAGAATACTGTTTTACCTTCAGTGCTTTTGTTTTATTTATATTAACAATTTTAGTCTATATTAACTAGGCCAGCAACTCGATTGCTAAAACCCTTGGTTTATCAGTATGGCGCACGAGCCCCAGATGAACAATTATGACAAATTCCTGTTTATTGGCACTGTTTTTTTTTGGTAGTTTTATATTTTAATTAGTTAATTTTAATTGGAGGATACTTACTTTACAGTGTTGTGGTGGTTTTGCCATGCACTGACATGAATCAGCCACGGGTGCACATGTGTCCCCCATCCTGAGCCCCCTCCCCCCTCCCTCCCCACCCCATCCCTCTGGGTTGTCCCAGAGCACCAGCTTTGGTTGCCCTGCTTCAGGCATCAAACTTGCACTGGTCATCTATTTTATATATAGTAATATACGTGTTTCAGTGCTGTTCTCTCAAATCACCCCACGCTCACCTTCTCCCACAGAGTCCGAAAGTCTGTTCTTTACATCTGTGTCTCTTTTGCTGTCTTGCATATAGGGTCATTGTTACCATCCATATAAATTCCATATAAATTCCATATATAAATTCCATATATATAAATTCCATATATAAATTCCATATATAAATTCCATATATATATATGCCTTAATATACTGTAATGGTATTTCTCTTTCTGATTTACTTCATTCTGTATAATGGGCTCCAGTTTCATCCACCTCATTAGAATTGACTGAAATGCATTCCTTTTTATAGCTGAGTAATATTCCATTGTGTATATGGATCACAGCTTCCTTACAGCTTCCATCCGTCTGCCAGTGGACATCTAGGTTGCTTCCATGTCCTGGCTGTTGTAAACAGTGCAGATAAATGTACTTTTATTACTTTTTGGAATATTAAAAAAGACAAACTGCAAAAAGATGTCATCATTTCCAAGAGTACAGTATCAAATGGTTGAGTAAATTTGAATATCATACATTAAGACAAAAAGTTTGATAACATCAGTTCCTGCCATAAAGTTCTTGGCAAACAGTATAAAAGTGTTCTTTTTAAAAAATATTATAAAATGTCTGCAATAGCGTCAACAACAGCAACATCCCACCTAAGGTGAACCTGGAAATCTTGACCTGAGGGACAGCACACTTAGGCCACCCTGAGCACTGAGTCAGGTAGAGAGGAGAATAAAATCACTGGCAAACAATTTTAGGAAAAAAAAAAAAAAAAACCTCGAGGTAGAATTTACTAATGATAGGATGATCAACTCAGACAGTCTCAAAGATAAATTATTAGAATGTGTAGATTCTTGAGTAGGATTAGTGTGTAAAAAAAATTATACAGAAAGCATTTCTTTGCCTATGTCTTGGCAAAGAATACTTGGAAAATTAAATTTTATGTTAGAGTTCAGTTCAGTTCAGTCACTCAGTCATGTCCAACTCTTTGTGACCCATGGCAGCACGCCAGGCCTCCCTGTCCATCATCAATTCCCGGAGTTCACTCAAACTCATGTCCATCGAGTCGGTGATGCCATCCAACCATCTCATCCTCTGTCGTCCCCTTCTCCTTTTGCCCCCAGTCCCTCCCAACATCAGAGTCTTTTCCAATGAGTCAACTCTTTGCATGAGGTGGCCAAAGTACTGGAGTTTCAGCTTTAGCATCATTCCTTTCAAAGAACACCCAGGACTGATCTCCTTTAGAATGGACTGGTTGGATCTCCTTGCAGTCCAAGGGACTCTCGAGAGTCTTCTCCAACACCACAGTTCAAAAGCATCAATTCTTCGGTGCTCAGCTTTCTTCACAGTCCAACTCTCACATCCATACATGACTATTGGAAAAACCATAGCCTTGATAAGACGGACCTTTGTTGGCAAAGTAATGTCTCTGCTTTTGAATATGCTATCTACGTTGGTCATAACTTTCCTTCCAAGGAGTAAGTGTCTTTTAATTTCATGGCTGCAGTCACCATCTACAGTGATTTTGGAGCTCCGCCCAAAAAAGTCTGACATTGTTTCCACTGTTTCCCCATCTATTTGCCATGAAGTGATGGGACCAGATGCCATAATCTTTGTTTTCTGAATGTTGAGCTTTAAGCCAAGTTTTTCACTCTGGTCTTTCACTTTCATCAAGAGGCTTTTTAGTTCCTCTTCACTTTCTGCCATAGGGTGGTGTCATCTGCATATCTGAGGTTATTGGTATTTCTCCCGGCAGTCTTGATTCTAGCTTGTTCTTCTTCCAGCCCAGCGTTTCTCATGATGTACTCTGCATAGAAGTTAAATAAGCAGGGTGACAATATACAGGCTTGACGTACTCCTTTTCCTATTTGGAACCCGTCTGTTGTTCCAGGTCCAATTCTAACTATTGCTTCCTGACCTGCATACAGATTTCTCAAGAGGCAGGTCAGGTGGTCTGGTATTCCCATCTTTTTAAGAATGTTCCACAGTTTGCTGTGATCCACACAGTCAAAAGGCTTTGGCATAGTCAATAAAGCAGTAGATGTTTTTCTGGAACTCTCTTGGTTTTTTGATGATCTAGTGGATGTTGAGAGTTTGATCTCTGGTTCCTCTCCCTTTTCTAAATCCAGCTTGAACATCTGGAAGTTCACGGTTCACATACTGCTGAAGCCTGGCTTGGAGAATTTTGAGCATCACTTTACTAGCATGTGAGATGAGTGCAGTTGTGCGGTAGTTTGAGCATTCTTTGGCATTGCCTTTCTTTGGGATTGGAATGAAAACTGACCTTTTCCAGTCCTGTGGCCACTGCTGAGTTTTCCAAATTTGCTGGCATATTGAGTGCAGCACTTTCACAGCGTCATCTTTCAGGATTTGAAATAGCTCAACTGGAATTCCATCACCTCCACTAGCTTTGTTCGTAGTGATGCTTCCTAAGGCCCACTTGACTTCACATTTCAGGATGTCTGGTTCTAGGTGAATGATCACACCATCGTGATTATCTTGGTCATGAAGATCTTTTTTGTACAGTTCTTCTGCGTATTCTTGCCACCTCTTCTTAAACTCTTCTGCTTCTGTTAGGTCCATAGCATTTCTGTCCTTTATTGAGCCCATCTTTGCATGAAATGTTCCCTTGGTATCTCTAATTTTCTTGAAGAGATCTCTAGTCTTTCCCATTCTGTTGTTTTCCTCTCTTTCTTTGCATTGATCACTGAAGAAGGCTTTCTTATCTCTTCTTGCTATTCTTTGGAACTCTGCATTCAGATGTTTATATCTTTCCTTTTCTCCTTTGCTTTTCGCTTCTCTTCTTTACACAGCTATTTGTAAGTCCTCCCCAGACAGCCATTTTGCATTTTTGCATTTCTTTTCCATGGGGATGGTCTTGATCCCTGTCTCCTGTACAGTGCCACGAACCTCCATCCATAGTTCATCAGGCACTCTATCTATCAGATCTAGTTCCTTAAATCTATTTCTCACTTCCACTGTATAATCATAAGGGATTTGATTTAGGTCATACCTGAATGGTATAGTGGTTTTCCCTACTTTCTTCAATTTAAGTCTGAATTTTGCAATAAGGAGTTTATGATCTGAGCCACAGTCAGCTCCTGGTCTTGTTTTTACTGACTGTATAGAGCTTCTCCATCTTTGGCTGCAAAGAGTATAATCATTCTGATTTTGATGTTGACCATCTGGTGATGTCCATGTGTAGAGTCTTCTCCTGTGTTGCTGGAAGAGGGTGTTTGCTATGACCAGTGCGTTCTCTTGGCAAAACTCTATTAGCCTTTGCCCTGCTTCATTCCTTACTCCAAGTCCAAATTTGCTTGTTACTCCAGGTGTTTCTTGACTTCCTATTTTTGCATTCCAGTCCCCTTTAATGAAAAGGACGTCTTTTTGGGGTGTTAGTTATAAAAGGTCTTGTAGGTCTTCATAGAGCCATTCAACTTCAGCTGCTTCAGCGTTACTGGTTGGGGCATAGACTTGGATTACTGTGATATTGAATGGTTTGCCTTGGAAACGAACAGAGATCATTTTGTCGTTTAGAGTTAGACTAGCACAATTATAGTATGTTTCTAATTCCAGGTCTGATAAAAATTGCTAGGTGGCTGTGTGTGGGAAAATTATTTAAGATTCTTGAGAGACAGTAAGAATTTGGAATAGAGAGAAAGGAATCAGAGAGAAAAAAATCAAAGATTAGCAATCAGAATTGAAACCAAATTTCTGTTTGGGTGGTCTGATGGAAGAATAACAGGCAGATTCCAAAGGCCAGGTGCCATCAATACACTGTTTTCTTGAAGGAAAGCATGGTGGGAGCATTCACTGGGACCTGATGTCACAAAGCTACAATTTTGAAGATAAGAGGATCCCAGTGCAGGGATAGTTATCACATCAGAGGGACAGAAGTGAGCTCAGAAATAGTTCCTTGCATAAATGGATTTTTGCACCACCCATTTACCCACCCTCACCTTCCACTTGATACTGTGGCGTCTATTGGAGAAGTTGAGGAAAGTGCTGTCTTCATAAATGGTACTTGGACTGTTTGACCATTCTGAAAACTTAAATTGTACCAGCAGTTCACACCACACACAAAAGTCAACTCAGGATGGGTTAGAACCTCAGTGTAAATGGTAAAACCCAAAATTCCCTTGGATGATAATATGATTTCTTTAAAGACTTAAGTAAGGAAACATTTCTTAAGTACAAACACAAATGCTCCAAACTCATGGGGCTTTGAAATGGACATTTGACACTATTGGAAGGAAAAAGTTTGATTTAACAGAGGACTAAATCAGAGAGTGGAAATGCAAGTCACATAGTTGGGAACATCCTTAAAACCTACCTATGTATCATTCTCTGGTATTTCAATGGATAAAGAGTGGCCAGAGGTGAATCTTGAGAACAGAGAGCCTACTATTAGTAGGTGGAGAAAAGATTGGAATGGTTTCACTAGAAAGAAGAGAACAGTAATGGGGAACCCAGTTCTAAGGGGGAAGGTACTTCCTCATTCCTCAGATGATGACAAAGAAAGCCACAAGGAGGTGGAAATACTCCTCCCAGATTGCTACCAGTTGACAATAGTGAGAGTAGGCAAGGGCACCGAGCCTCAGCCATCTCCATGGACTTCAGGTGAAAAGTTCCCTGCATAAGCCCGGGAAGCCTGGAGAAGACTGGGGCATCATGTAGGAAGGTTGGGGGACACTTGCCTTGTTATCCTGCAGATGTCACAAACAGGGAGATGTCTTCTCCAACGACCTCCAAAGGTCTTCTCCAAAGGTCCAATGACCCTTCCCGTGTGGGACCAGCTCAAACAGGTGGACCTGTGGGAAAATGCATAGACTGTGTCACTTGTTCCTGAGAATGTCTGAAGGACCTCTGTAGGGCACAGGACTGGTGCAGAGCCTGGAAAAGTCTCCAGCTTCACTACCTGCATCTGGACCCTCCCAGCTCCCCATCCGGGTCTTCTTTGCCCGTAGCTGCCCTCCTGACTGAGATGGTGTCTCTGACCATGTGTATCCCTCTGTCCCCAGAGCCCTCGGTGGTGTTTGCCAAGGAGCAGCCGGCACGCAGTGAAGTGCAGGCCGTGGCGGGGGCAAGTGCCACGCTGAGCTGTGAGGTGGCCCAGGCCCAGACGGAGGTGACGTGGTACAAGGACGGCAAGAAGCTGAGTTCCAGCTCGAAAGTGCGTGTGGAGGCCACAGGCCGCGGACGGCGGCTGGTGGTGCAGCAGGCGGGCAAGGCGGATGCCGGGGAGTACAGCTGTGAGGCCGGGGGCCAGAAGGTCTCCTTCCACCTGGACGTCACAGGTCAGTCCTGGAGGAGGACGCTGAGCTAGCCTGTTTGTATGTGATGAGGGGACTGGCTTTCAGACATGAGTGCCTTGAACCTTCATCTCTTCAGCCTCCCTGCCTTCTGCATCCCATATGGAGGCCCATTTTGAGCTGGAAGAGGATGGATGGGGAGAGTGCATGTGGAAAGAAGAGGGGTTGTTTCTGTCCCCTGTTGCCAGGCAGTGGGGCCCAGTCACACTGTCTTAGCACCTGCCCAGAGCCTTCCTCTTTTTCCTGGTGTCAGGACCCTGGCTCTCCCTGATGCCTGGGGGCTGAGGTAGGCCTGGGGATGTGTGATTTTCCTCCCACCATGCGTTCTTCCGGAGAGCCAGCACATGTCCTCATCAGGCACCTTATGCGAGTTCCCAGTGGGTCAGCTGTTTCAGTTTGGTGTATCCCTGACAATCTTCTTTCGCATTCTCTCAGGAGTAAAGTTTGAATGCTCAAACTTGAGGTTTCTGGGAGGTCTTCCGTCCATTTTCCTAGATACAGGAGGTCAGTGGGAGAATGTTGCTTGCTACTGAGATGGGCAGAGGGAGCTCTGCAGCACAGAGGGCTGGTAGAACGCCTGTAGAAGTTCCCTTTCCCTGGCACCATCCCGGCCTTGTGCTCATTGCCTGTCTCAGTCTCATGGTGTCTTTTGTCCTGTGTATCAGTCCTCTGGCTTAGTCCTCAGTGGTGTTCGAGGAGCATCTGGCATATAGAGTGCTGTGGGTCAAAGTGGTGCTTTTTCCTGCTGAAATGTGGGGTAGTGCATAACTAGGTTGAGTGGGTGGTATAAGGATGGGAAGAAGCTGAGTCGAGTTTGAAAGTGTGTATGGAGTTAAGGCCTTTGGGATGTAGCTGTCTGTACATCACTTTGGCAAGATTGACATCAGGTAATACTCTGTTTTTTCCTAGGACCTGAATGTATTTTTTCATCTATCTAAGTGAGTTTTCTGGGGATACAAATTATCATAGTTTGCAATGAGGATCGGACAGCTGTATAGCCAAGAGATTCTGTGCTCTTTTTTTTTTTTTTTAATTGATTTCCTGAATTCTCTTATCCTGTATTCTTCCATCTTTAGTGTCAGTGTTGAGCCAAGAAAGCATGGGTGAGTGAGTGTATTCTGGAGGGAGAAAGGCAGTTCTTTTATACCGTCCATGTAATAATGCTCAGTCACATTTTCCCAACAAGTGTTCAGACTCCATTGGTGATCCTGGGTGTCTATTACTCGGGCTCTACCTGATCTACAGGGCTGAGATAGACAAGATATCTTTCCCCTGGGGTTTTCCTGGCAGATTCTTACCCAGAACACTTGAGAGTTCCTGTTAGCAAGAGATAGCTGAATTCACTGAACCAGAATAAGAGAAAATTTTGGCCACACAGTAATGCATGGAATTATTTTATGGCAGAATTTTGGCTTATAAATCTTTAGATATTCTGGGTTAGCAATTTTCACATGGATAAGTAAACTCCCTGAACACAGATGTAGCAAAATCTAGTCCATGTTTTGTTGTAATGTGTGCACAAAATTTATGAAAATAGAGAAGATTGCAAATTGATCAGTTCCTAGAAAACTATGTCAAAACTCACAAAATGGAAAACAAGCAAGTTGTAAAGACCCCAGAATTTTAAATAAATGGAACCATAATAAACAATCTTCTCACAGCAGAATGTCTAATCCTACTTGCTCTGTTGTTAAATTGTACTGAGTATTCTGGTAAGAAATTATCCCATGTTCACAGAGATTCTTCTGTAGTATTGAAAAATGGAATGCATTCTCTAATTTATCTTACATAGAGAACATATCATTGATACCAAAATCTGACAAGGTAACTATGAAGAAGTAACACAGTTTAATCTGTTGATGATATTAAGGCTAATATCTTCCACAAAATAATAGTAAACTGAATTCAGCAGTTTATTAAGAGGAAAATACAGTACAGCAACAGCTATATTCCAGGAGTGCGAGGTTGGTTTAAAACAAGAATCAGTAGAAAATTTGATGGAAAGCTTAATGCCAATAAAATAAAAGAAAAATGATATGATTTCCCCAATAAATGGAGAATAAAAATACTCAGTAAAATATAGCTACATATATCCAAGAGAAATACTTGATAAAATTGAGCATTAATTCCTGCCATAAAATTCTTACCAAAGTATAAGGATTCTTCTTTTATTTAATAATTGGCAGTATAGAGAAAAACTGGCTATCCTCATCCATAAAGTGAAACCTTGAAGGCACTGCCTTTGCAGTAGGAAACAAGATAAGAAAGCCAGTTGTCACCACTTTGATGCTGCATTCATAACACACTAAGGAGGGAAATAAAAGATTAAAAGTTAGAAAAATAAAAATGAAACATGCAGATGATATGATTAGCAATTTAGAAAATCTAGAAACGTTGATTACTATACTTAGTAAGAGAATTGGTAAACATCACTGCATACAAAAACAATTTACAGAAAACAATTCTATATCTATATATCAGAGACAAACAACTGGAAAATGAAATTTAAAAGAATGGCAATAAAAGGTCTTGAGGACTTTGTGAAAGTATTAATATTAAGCATTGCATAGAGGCAGGAAACAGATATAAATAAATGTATACCAATCTATGGAACTCAGAGACATTCACTTCCCATTAAATGCCAAATCACAGTTCTTTGGGGTATTAGAATATTGACAACTTGATTGCAACGGCCAAAGAGAACCAAGTGAGTTTTAACAAAATGAGGATATTTGCTCCAACCTAATCATGACTTAAAAAAAAAAAGTTACAGCAATTTAGACAAGTGGGTCTCAATGCAGATAAATAGCCCAAAGGAATGGAATGGTGAACTCACACTGAAGTGTAGAGAAGGCAGGATCTTATCATCATTGATGGTAAGGCCAATAACCATATGGAAAAATAAAATAACATTGGAATCTACCTCCTACCACACAAAGAACTAACTCCAGGCAGGTTAGAGACCTCTGTGTGAAAGGTAAAACAAGTTTTTATCTGATAATAAAGATTATTTAATGACCGCTGGATAATGAAAGATTTTTAAACAGATCATATATGCAGAAACCACCAAGGACAAACTGATATATTTGCCTTAATTAAATAACTTAATCTCACCAGAAACATTATTAAAAAATGAAAAAAATAGAGCACAAAAGTGGGAGGACAGATAAACACAACAACACGTTTTCACTCTCCTCTTTCACTTTCATCAAGAGGCTCTTTAGTTCCTCTTCACTTTCTGCCATAAGGGTGGTGTCATCTGCATATCTGAGGTTATTGATATTTCTCCCAGCAATCTTGATTCCAGCTTGTACTTCATCTAGCCCAGAGTTTCTCATGATGTACTCTGCGGGGTGACAATATACAGCCTTGACGTACTCCTTTTCTTGTTTGGAATCAATCTGAGATTCCATGTCCAATTCTAACTGTTGCTTCCTGACCTGCATACAGATTTCTCAAGAGGCAGGTCAAGTGGTCTAGAATTCCCATGTCTTTCAGAATTTTCCACAGTTTATTGTGATCCACACAGTCAAAGGTTTTGGCATAGTCAATAAAGCAGAAATAGATGTTTTACTGGAACTCTCTTGCTTTTGCGATGATCCAGCGGATGTTGGCAATTTAATCTCTGGTTCCTCTGCCTTTTCTAACACCAGCTTGAACATCTGGAAGTTCACGGTTCACATACTGCTGAAGCCTGGCTTGGAGAATTTTGAGCATTACTTTACTAGCGTGTGCGATGAGTGCAATTGTGCGGTAGTTTGAGCATTCTTTGGCATTGCCTTTCTTTGGGATTGGAATGAAAAGTGACCTCTTCCAGTCCTGTGGCCACTGCTGAGTTTTCCAAATTTGCTGGCATATTGAGTGCAGCACTTTCACAGCATCATCTTTCAGGATTTGAAATAGCTCAACTGGAATTCCATCACCTCCACTAGCTTTGTTCGTAGTGATGCTTTCTAAGGCCCACTTGACTTCACATTGCAGGATGTCTGGCTCTAGGTGAGTGATCACACCACCGTGATTATTTTGGTCGTGAAGATCTTTTTTGTACAGTTCTTCTGTATATTCTTGCCACCTCTTCTTAAGCTCTTCTGCTTCTGTTATGTCCATACCATTTCTGTCCTTTATTGAGCCCATCTGCGTGAAATATTTCTTTGGTATCTCTAATTTTCTTGAAGAGCTCTCTTGTCTTTCCCATTCTATTGTTTTCCTCTATTTCTTTGCACTGATCACTGAGGTAGGTTTTCTTAACTCTCCTTGCTATTCTTTGGAACTCTGCATTCAGTTGCTTATATCTTTCCTTTTCTCCTTAGCTTTTCACTTCTCTTTTCACAGCTATTTGTAAGGCCTCCTCAGACAGCCATTTTGCTTTTTTGCGTTTATTTTCCATGGGGATAGTCTTGATCCCTGTCTCCTGTACAATGTCATGAACCTCCATCTGTAGTTCATCAGGCACTCTGTCTATCAGATCTAGTTCTTTAAATCTATTTCTCACTTCTACTGTATAATTTTACGGGATTTGATTTAGGTCATACCTGAATGGTCTAGTGGTTTTCCCTACTTTCTTTAAGTCTGAATTTTGCAATAATGAGTTCATGATCTGAGCCACAGTCAGCTCCCGGTCTTATTTTTGCTGACTGTATAGAGCTAATTCATCTTTGGCTGCAAACAATATAATCAGTCTGATTTCGGTGTTGACCATCTGGTGATGTCCATGTGTAGTCTTCTCTTAAAGAGGAGAGCCAAAAAGTTGGCTTAAAGCTCAACATTCAGAAAACTAAGATCATGGCATCTGGTCCCATCACTTCATGGCAAATAGATGGGGAAACAGTGGAAATAGTGGCTGACTTTATTTTGAGGGGCTCCAAAATCACTGCAGATGCTGACTGTAGCCATGAAATTAAAAGACGCTTACTCCTTGGAAGAAAAGTTATGACCAACCTAGACAGCATATTAAAAAGCAGAGACATTACTTTGCCAACAAAGGTCTGTCTAGTCAGAGCTATGGTTTTTCCAGTACTCATGCATGGATGTGAGAATTGGACTATAAAGAAAGCTGAGCACCAAAGAATTGATGCTTTTGAACTGTGGTGTTGGAGAAGACTCTTGAGAGTCCCTTGGACCACAAGGAGATCCAACCAGTCCATCCTAAAGGAAATCAGTCCTAAGTGTTCATTGGAAGGACTGATATTGAAACTGAAACTCCAGTACTTTGGCCACCTGATGTGAAGAGCTGATTCATTTGAAAAGACCCTGATGCTGGGAATAAGATTGAAGGCAGGAATAGGGGATGACAGAGGATGAGATGGTTGGATGGCATCACTGACTCAATGGACATGAGTTTGGGTAAACTCCAGGAGTTGATGATGGACAGGGAGGCCTGGCGTGCTGCAGTCCATGGGGTCACAAAGAGTTGGACATGACTGAGCAACTGAACTGAACTGCACTGAACCATCAACACAATATAACATTTAATTATATAAAGAGCTCCTAAATGAATCTGGAAAAAACAGACTGCAAATTTTGAAAATTGTACAAAACTTGAACCACAGAAGGTTAAACTACAGAATAACTGTAAAACTCATATTCTTCAGTTTGTGAATCATTAGGACCATGCAACAGATAGCCACAGTGGTGTAGCTTCACTCCCATCAGGTTGCTAACAGCTGACAGCACTGAGAGTGTGGTTAGGGTGGAGCCTCAGGAGCTCTCATTCACTGCAGATGAGAACGTGCCCTGTACAGCTGTATGGGAAGGACTCTGGCCTCCCATAGGAAGGTTGAGGACTCTGCAGTTCTTCTTCTAGAAGATTTGCGTGAGAGAATTCTTTCGCAGCTTCTCAATGGAACAGCCTCCACAGATCAGGGGTGGAATATAGAAATAAATTGTGTTGCTTGTTGCTGAGAAGGTGGTGGAGTTTCTCTAGGTCACAGAACTGGTGCAAAGCCTGGAGAAGTTTCCTGTCTTCTTGCCCCCTGTTTAATCATTCTTTCCTTAGTGTTGCATCTTGACATAGATGGGGTCTCTGACCTTGTGTATCCGCCTCTGTCCCCAGAGCCCTCGGTGGTGTTCGCCAAGGAGCAGCCGGCATGCAGTGAAGTGCAGGCCGTGGCGGGGGCGAGTGCCACGCTGAACTGCGAGGTGGCCCAGGCCCAGATGGAGGTGACGTGGTACAAGGACGGCAAGAAGCTGAGTTCCAGCTCGAAAGTGCGTGTGGAAGCCAAGGGCTGCACCAGGCGGCTGGTGGTGCAACAGGCAGGCAAGGCAGACGCTGGGGAGTACAGCTGCGAGGCCGGGGGTCAGAAGGTCTCCTTCCGCCTGGACGTCACAGGTCAGTCCTTTGTGGTACTTAGTCTTGTTCGGAGATGGTGGTTGAATTGCATTAGGCCCTGATGCTGTCTCATTAGACGTCATCTCTTCAGACCTCCCATCCTCCTCCCTCCTATTTTCATGCCCGTGACTGGGCCAAGGAAGACAAAGTAGAAAGGGTGTGTATGACAAGAAGAGGGCTGTTCTTGAACACCTTGTGGTGTTTCCATAGAGTCGTGTTTAATCACACATCCTGAGCGTGATTAAACCTGCCCAAAACCCCTGTCATGTTTCTTGGTGTCCAGGACTGTGGCTCTGTTGGATGCTTGAATTCTGAAATAGACTAGTCATCTCACACCTGAGTTATGTGACTGCTTTTTTGGATATCTGGGTATGCCCTCTCTTAGAACCATACTGGGGTTCTCACTAGTCAGAGACACTTGCATCTCTTTGTATAAGGTTGACTAAACTTTGGGTTATTCATATTTTCTTTAAGACCCTCATGTACATTTATGTATAGGAATGCCTAGGAGATATTGTGGATTTGGTTCCAGGTCACTGTAATAAAGTGAACATGCAACCCACTCCAGTATTCTTGCCAGGAGAACCCCATGGACAGAGGAGCCTGGTGGGCTGCTGTCCATGGGGGTTGCACAGAGTCGGACACCACTGAAGCGACTTAGCATGCATGCATGATTGCAATAAAGTGACCTAACAGATTTTTTGTTTTTCCAGTGCATATAAAAGTTATATTTACGCTATACTGTAGTCTGTTAAGTGTGCAATAGAATAATGTTTAAAAATGTACATACTTGAGGCAAAAAATGCTTTATTGCTAAAAATTGTTAACCATCATATGAGCCTTCAGTGAGTAGTAGTAACATCAGAGACCATTGATCAAAGATTACCATAGCATATATCTGTTCAGTTCAGTTTCTCAGTCATGTCCGACTCTGCAGCCCCATGGACTGCAGCACACCAGGCTTCCCTGTCCATCACCAACTCCTGGAGCTTACTCAGACTCATATCCGTAGAATCGGTAATGCATCCAACCATCTCATCCTCTGTTGTCCCCTTCTCCTCCTGCCTTCAGTCTTTCCCAGCATCAGAGTCTTTTCAAATGAGTCAGTTCTTTGCATCAGGTGGCCAAAGTATTGGAGTTTCAGCTTCAGCATCAGTCCTTCCAATGAATATTCAGGACTGGTTTCCTTTAAGATGGTAATGAAAAAGGTTGAAATATTGCAAAGATTACCAAAATATGCCACACAGACATGAAGTGAATAGATGCTGTTGGGAAAATGGCAGTGAAAGCTTTGTTTGATGCAGGGTTGTCAAAAACCTTCGATTTGTACAAAATGCAAGAATATCTGCCAACCTCAACAAAGTGCAATAAAACAAGGTGTGGCTGTAGAAGTTGTCTGTGCTCCCATTTGTAACAAAATCTAGATATGTTTTCCTGCAGTGTTTGTGGGAAATAAAAAAGACCAGAGAACTGGTAGGTATGTATCTGAGACATGCACATGTGAGGTCTGGAATTCATATCTTGTTGTTAGACCATTCTGTGTCAGAATTCTTCTTGGAGTTTGATTTATAAATTTAGAAATGGAAAGAAATAAGTAGCCTAAGCTATATCAGTACACTTTGTTAAAGATGAGTCCTTATAGTAGCAGCCATTTACTGATAAGTTGGCATTTATTCTACAGCACATCCTGAGGAGTGTGTGTCTGTACCACTCTGGCAGGTTCATGGAGAAGTCTGATAACAATTTATTTCCTTTTGTTAAGTGGATGTCAACATTAGAGAGATGTGGGTGATGGTATTATATTACGTACATGTAACAGTTTGGTTGTATGCTGGTATATTAATGATTTGTGGGTGAGTACAGATAACTAAAATATTTATGTATCTTCCTAAAATGGTTTTTAAGAGACTAAGTTATTTTATGGTAATAATTCTGAAATTTTCAACAACTTGATCAAATGTTAGAAAACCATATGAAAAAGTCACACAAGAAGAAATAGATAATTGAAATAGTCCTATGGAAATTTTAAAATTGGGTTATAACTGCTTTACAGTGTTGTCTTGGTTTCTGCCATTCCAGTTCAGTTCAGTTGCCAGTCATGTCCGACTCTTTGCAACTCCATGGACTGCTGCACACCAGGCTTCCCTGTCCATCACCAACTTCTGGAGCTCGCTCAAACTCATGTTCATTCAGTCAGTGATGCCATCCAACCATCTCATCCTCTGTCATCCCCTTTTCTTCCTGGCTTCAATCTTTCCCAGCATGAGGGCCTTTTCCAATGAGTCAGCTCTTCACATCAGGTGGCCAAAGTATTGGAGCTTCAACTTCAGCATCAGTCCTTCCAATGAATATTCAGGACTAATCTCCTTTAGGATGGACTGGCTGGATCTCCTTGCAGTCCAAGGGACTCTCAAGAGTCTTCTCCAACACCACAGTTCAAAAGCATCAATTCTTGGGTGCTCAGCTTTCTTTATAGTCCAACTCTCATATCCATATATGACTACTGGAAAACCATAGCTTTGACTAGATGGACCTTTGTTGGCAAAGTAATGTCTCTGCTTTTTAGTATGCTGTCTGGGTTGGTCATAGCTTTTCTTCCAGGGTCATGGAAGCTTTTCTTCCTTAGCATTTCTGCCATAAAACAGTGCAAATCAGCCATAAGCGTGTGTATATATATCCCCTTCCTCTTGAGACTGCCTCCCACTGCCCCCTCCCATTGCTCCCCTTAGATCATCACAGAGCACCAAGCTGGCTCCCTGTACTGGACAGCAGCTTCCTGCCAGCTCTCTATCTCACACATGCTAGGGCATATACATTGGTGTTACTCTCTCAGTTAGCCCCTCTCCTCCCCCTCACCCCCCCACAAGTCCATTCTCTGTGTCTGCATCTCTGTTCCTGCCATGCAAATAGGTTCATCACTATCATTTGTCTAGAGTCCATAGATGTGTTACTATATAATATTTGTTTTTCTCTTTTTGACTGACTTCATGCTGTATGTCAGGCTCTAGGTTCACCCACGTTACTACAAATGACTCAATTTTATTCCTTTTTATGCCTAAGTAATATTCCATTGTGTATATGTACCACATCTTCTTTATCCAGTCATCCGTCTATGGATATCTAGGTTGCTTCCATGTTTTGGGTATTGTATACAGTACTGCAGTGAACACTGTGGTATATATGTCTTTTTAAGTTATGGTTTTCTCAGGTATATGCCCAGAGAAGGCAATGGCAACCCACTCCAGTACTCTTGCCTGGAACATCCCATGGGTGGAGGAGCCTGGTGGGCTGCAGTCCATGGGGTCGCAAAGAGTTGGACACGACTGAGTGACTTCACTTTCACTTTTCACTTTCATGCATTGGAGAAGGAAATGGCAACCCACTCCAGTGTTCTTGCCTGGAGAATCCCAGGCACGGGGGAGCCTGGTGGGCTGCCGTCTATGGGGTCGCAGAGAGTCAGACACGACTGAAGCGACTTAGCAGCAGCAGCAGGTATATGCCCAGTAGTGGGATTGCTGGGTCATATGGTAGTTTAATATTTAGTTTTTAATGAACCTCCATACTGTTCTTCAAAGTGGTTGTATCAATTTATATTCCCACCAGTAGTGTAAGAGGCTTCCCTTTTCCCCACACCCTTTCCAGCATTTATTGATGTGGAGAATTTTTTTGATGCTGGCCATTCTGACTGGTGTGAGATGATACCTCATTGTAGTTTTAATTTGCATTTTTCTAATAGTGATGTTGAGCATCTTTTCATATGCCTCTTGGCCATCTGTATGTCTTTTTTGAAGAGATGTCTATTTAGGTCTTCTGCCCATGTTTTGCTTAGGTGGTTTGTTTTTTGAGCTCCGTGAGTTGCCTGTATATTTTGGAAATTAATCCTTTGTCTGTTGCTTTGTTTGCAAATATTTTCTCCCATTCTGAGGGTTGTCTTTTTGTCTTATTTATGACTTCCTTTGGTGTACAAAAGCTTTTAAGTTTAATTATATAGCATTTGATTTTTTTTTCTTTTTCTTTTCATTGCTCTAGGAGGTGTGTCAAAAAAGATCTTGCTGTGGCTTATGTCAAAGAGTGTTTCTCCTGTGTTTTCCTCTAAGAATTTTTTTTTTTTTGCAGTTTTATTTTATTTTATTTTTTTAATTAATTTTATTTTATTTTTAAACTTTACATAATTGTATTAGTTTTGCCAAATATCAAAATGAATCCACCACAGGTATACATGTGTTCCCCATTCTGAACCCTCCTCCCTCCTCCCTCCCCATACCATCCCTCTGGGTCGTCCCAGTGCACCAGCCCCAAGCATCCAGTATCGTGCATTGAACCTGGACTTTTATAGTGTCCAGTCTTACATTTAGGTCTTTAATTCATTTTGAGTTTATTTTTGTGCATGGTGTTAGGGATTGTTCTGATTTCATTCTTTTACATGTAGCTTTCCCAGCACCACTTATTGAAGAAGCTATGTTTTCTCCATATTCTCAATATCTCCCAGGTATATTCTTGCCTCCTTTGTCAAAGATGAGGTGCCCATATCTTACCTCTGGGATTTGTATCTTGTCCTGTTGGTCTATATTTCTGTTTTTGTGTCAGTACCATGCTGTCTTGGTGACGGTAGCTTTGTATTATAGTTTGAAGTCAGAGAGCCAGCTCCATTTTCCTGTCTCAAGATTGCTTTGACTCTTTGGGGTCTTTTGTGTTTCCATACAAATTATACAATTTTTTGTTCTAATTCAGTAAAGAATGCCATTAGTAATTTGATAGGAATTGCACTGCAGTTGTAGATTGCTTTGCATAATGTGGTCATTTTCACTGTAAATTGATTCTTCCACTCCAAGAACATGGTCTGTTTCTTCATCTGTTTGTGTCCTCTTGGATCTCTTTCATCAGTGTTTTATAGTTTTGTGAGTACAGATCTTCTGCTCCTTAGGTAGGTTTATTCCTGGATATTTTATTCTTTTTGTCTTGATGGTAACCAGGATTGTTTTCTTAATTTCTCTTTCTGCTCTTTCATTGTTAGTATAAAGGAATGCAAGAGATTTCTGTGTATTAATTTTGTATCCTGCAACTTTACTAAATTCATTGATCAGGTCCAGCAGTTTTTCTAGTGGCATCTTTCAAATTTTCTGTGTGTGATAACCTGTCGTCTGCGTACACTGACACTTTTACTTCTTTTCCAATTTGGATTTCTTTTGTTTCTTCTACTTCTGTGATTGCCATAGTGAGGACTTCCAAACCTATGTTGAATAAGAGTGGTGAGAGTGGGCATCCTTGTCTTGTTCCTAATCTTAAGGGAAGTGCTTTCAGTTTTTCACCATTGAAAATGATGGCTTGCTGTGGGTTTGTTGTATACGGCCTTTATTATGTTGAGGTAGGTTCCCTCTATGCCAATTTTCTGGAGAATTTTTATCATAAATGGTTATTGCATTTTGTCACAAGCTTTTTCTGCCTCTATTGAGATGATCGTATGGTTTTTATTCTTTAATTTGTTAATATGGACATTGATTGATTTGCATATATTGAAGAATCCTTGCATCCCTGGGATAACCGCTTGATCATGATGTATAATTCTTTTAATATATTGTTGGCTTCTGTTCGTTAGTAGTTTGTTAAGGATATTTGTGTCTTTGTTCATCAGTGATATTGGTCTGTAATTTTCTTTTTTTGTGTGATATCTTTTCTGGTTTTGGTATCAGGGTGATAGTGGCCTTATAGAATGAATTTATAAGTGTTTGTGATTCTGAGACTTTTGGGGAAGAGTTTGAGAAGGATAGATGTTATCTCTTCTCTAAAAGTTGGTTCAAATTGCCTGGGAAGCTGTCTGGTCCTCGACTTTTGTTTGTTGGAATATTTTTAATCACATTTTCAATTTCACTACTTGTGATTGGCCTGTTTATATTTTCTAATTCTTCCTGGTTCAGTCTTGAAAGCATGTATCTTTCCAAGAATTTATCTATTTTTTCCAGGTTGTCTTTTTATTAGATTACAGTTGTTTATAGCAGTCTCTATGATCCTCTGTATATCTGTGGTGTCAATGCTAATGTCTTCTTTTTCATTTCTAATTTTACTGAGTCCTCGCTCTTTTTTCTTGAGGAGTCTGGTTGAAGGTTTATCAGTTTTGTTTACCTTCTCAAGGAACCAACTTTTACTTTTATTGACCTTTGCTCTTGTTGTCTTGTTTCCTATTTCATTTATTTCTGGTCTGATCTTTGTGATTTCGTTTCTTCTATTGACTTTGGGTTTTCTTTCTCCTCTTTCTCCCGTAGGTTAGATTGTTAGTTCGAGACTTTTTCTTGTTTCTTGAGGTGAGAGTGCGCTGCTGTGCGCTTCCCTTTCAGAACTGCTTTTACTGTGTCTGATAGGTTTTGTGCTGTCATTTCAGCATCGTTTCTTTCTGTGCATTTTTAAATTTCCTCTTTAATTTCTTCAGTGATCTCTTGGTTATTTAGCAGTGCACTGTTTAGCTTCCATGTATTTGTGTGTGTGTGTGTGTGTGTGTGTGTTTTGCATTTTTACCCCTGTAATTGATTTCTAATCTCATAGCATTGTGGTAGGAAAAAATGCTGATACGATTTCAATTTTCTCAAATTTTCCGAGGCTTGATATATGATCCAAGATGTGGTTTATCCTGGAGAATGTTCCATGTGCGCTTGAGAAAAAAAAATTGTTCTCCTGCTTTCAGGTGGAATGTCGTATAAATATCAATTAACTCTTTTTGGTCTGTTGTGTCCTTGAAAGCTTGTGTTTGCTTAGTTATGTTCTGTTTGGATGATGTTTCCACTGGTATAAGTAGGGAGCTGAAGTCCCCCAATACTAATTGTGTTATGGTTGATTTCCCCTTTTATGGTTGTTAGTGTTTGCCTTATGTATTGAGGTACTCCTATTTCTATGCATAACTATTTGTAATTGTTTTATCTTCTTCCTGGATTGAGTCTTTGATTATTATGTAGTGTCCTTCCTTACCTCTTTAACAGTTTGTGTTTTAAAGTCTATTTTATCTGATATGAGTATTGCTACTCCAGCTTTCTTTTGATTTCCATTTGCATGGAATATCTTTTTCCATCTCTCACTTGCAGTCTGCATGTGTCCTTAGGTCTGAAATGGATCTCTCGTAGGCAGCAGATACACGGGTCTTGTTTTTGTATCCATTCAGTGTGTCTTTTGGTTGAGGCATTTAATCCACTTACATTTATGTATGATTCATATTTCCTATTACCATTTTCTCTACTGTTTTCTTAATTGGTGTTGAATTCTCTTTGCTTTTCTTATCTGTAAAGCTTTTTATTTATCTGCCAAATCTGAATAAGATCTTTGCTCTATAGTCTTGGCTGTGGGCTTTTTTCCTTTCATCACTTTACGTATATCCTGTCACTCCATTCTGGCTGGCAGAGTTTCTGCTGAAAAATCAGCTGATGGCCATATGGGGACTCCCTTGTATGTTATTTTTTGCTTTTCCACTGCTGCTTTTCATAGTTTTTCTTTGTATTTAATTTTTATTAGTTTGATTATTATGTGTCTTGGTATGTTTCTCTTATCCTATATGGGACTCTCTACACTTCCTGGATTCTGGTTGAGTCTTTCCTTTCCTATGTTAAGGAAGTTCTCAACTATAATCTCTTCAAATATTTTCTCAGACTCTTTTTCTTTCTCTTTTGCTGGGACCCCTATAATTCAAATGTTGGTACATTTAATATAATATTGTCCCAGAGAACTCTGAGACTATCTTCAGTTCTCTTCATTTTTTCCTTTATGCTGCTCCTTGGAAGTTATTTCCATCATTTTATCTTCAGTTCACTTATTTGTTTTTCTGCCTCAGTTATTCTGCTATTGATTCCTTCTAGCATATTTTTAATTTTAGTTACTGCATTTTTCATCACCGTTTGTTCATTCTTTTGTTCTTCTAGGTGTTTGTTTAATACATTTTCTTCTATTTCTGCGATTTTGGATCATCTTTACTATCACTACTCTGAATTATTTTTCAGATAGTTACATATTTCCTCCTCATTTATTTGATCTTGTAGGTTTTTACCTTGCTCCTTTGTCTGTAACATATATTTTTGTCATCCTATATTTTTTTTTTTTTTTTTTTATGAGTAGGAATGTGTTCCTATCTACTGTTTGTTTGGCCTGAGGTTTCTGGCAGTGGAGTTTGCAGGCAGTTGGGTCGAGCTGGGTCTTGGTGTTGAGATGTGGACCTCTGGGAGACCTTACTCTGATTAGTATTCCCTGGGGTCTGAGGTTCTCTATTGGTTCAGTGGTTCAGACTCGGTACTCCCACCACTAGAGCTCATTTCTAATCTCGCCCATGAACTGAGATCCCACAAGCCACAGAACACGGCAAAAAAAAAAAAAAAAAAAAAGAGCAGAACAAAAACAAAGAATAAAAATTACAATTTAGAAAACCAGCAGATATATTAGAAAAAATAAGAATATATATGAAACAAACACCAGAAGGTAAAACAGAACTCCAGTAGCAAAGGAGAAAACCAAAAAGCAAACCAAACCAAAACAAAAAGGACCCGAAAAAGCCTTGGCTGTGGAAGGCAGGGCTTAGGCAGGGCAGCCTTAGGCAGGGTGGGGTTTAGGCGTAGGACCCAGGCCAGGAAAGGCCCTAGGTGGGTGTCAGGGTGGCGCCCGGGCTCAGCCTGGCCGGTAGGGGCCCTCTGGAGAGCCTCTGGCCTCACGGTTTAGAGGCCCAGGGCCTCAGCAAGCTCCCTGGAGCTGAGTGACCAGGGATGGAGAATGCTAGATGTGTTTCCCCAGTCCTCCAACCCCTCAGGTCCCTCCTAGTCCCTGCTGATCCCCAGAAGGTAAATGTGTCTCTTAAGGTGTGTAAACCCCTCCCTTTACACAGCCGCCCCGCGGGTATACCTGCCACGTCCAGCCTCCACTTCTCCTCCCCCATCGCTACCCACCCCCACCATCCTACCCAGTTGCTCAGGGGTTCCTCTGGTCTTCCTGGGTGTCCAAGGTCCTCCACCAGCATCTGGTAAATATCCTGTTGGTGAGGAGACATGGACTCTGCATCTTCTCTCCCCATCATCTGGGCCCCACTTCCCCTAAAACTTAAATAAATGGGACCAGTAATAAAAAAAAAAATCATAAAGATCTAAGCCCATTGGTTTGTCGATGAAGTGAAAATGTTAGTCATTCAGCCGTTTCCAACTTTTTGTGACCCCCCTGGACTGTAGCCTGCCTGGCTCCTTTGGCCATGGAATTCTCTTGGCAAAAATACCGGAATGGGTAGCCATTCCCTTCTCCAGGGGATAGTCCTGACCCACGGATTGAGCCCAGGTCTCCTGCATTGCAGGCAGATTCTTTACCATCTAAGTCACCAGGGGAACCCTGTTCTATTGATAAAATTATGCCAAATTTCTGTTAAGTAATTATTCCATGTTCACAGAGATTCTAGAGAATAAAACAAGGAGATATACCCTCTAGTTTGATTCGTGTAACTATGGGATAACATAGATACCAAAATATGACAAGGAATGTAAGGAGAATTAAAATTATGGGCCAATATCTTGTGGAGGAAAAGGCGGCAACAGGATGAGATGGGTGGCTGGCATCACTGACTCAATGAACATGAGTTTGTGCAAACTCCGGAAGATAGTGAAGGACAGGGAAGTCTCGTGTGCTGCAGTCTATGGGTCACAAAAACTTGGACACGACTGAGCAACTGAGCAGTAACAACAAATCCTGTGGATGTTGAGGCCCGTATCTTCAACAAAATACTGGCAAAGTCACTGAACAATATATGAAGGTGAGAACGGATTAGGATGAAACACATGGTCCAGGCGTGCAACATTGATTTAAAATTCTGACCATTAGAAAACCAGTATAATGCATGACATTAACTGATTGGAAGTGAGAAATGATGTGATTTTTCTCAGTAAATGCAGAATAAAAGTTTGATCAATTTTAACACCATAATTTTGTCATCAACTTAGGCCATAAAATTCTATCAATAAACAGATTTTCCCTTACCTTGATAAATGGCACTCTAGAAAACACCAGGCGATGTCACAGTTAAAGTAAAACCTTGAAGGTTTTAATTTGAGTTCACAAACAAGAGAAGGAGGCCAACTGTCACCACTTCTGTCCAACGCTGCACAAAACAGAAGGGAGGCCAATGAAGTGCAGAAATGCAAAAACATGGTGGGATTCAAAGATGACATGGTTATGGATATTGAAATTTCAAGGATAAGTGATTTGACTTAGAGCATTTGGAAATATAAATGCACACAAATATTAACATGCAGAAAACACTACTATATTTATATACTAATTACAAACAGTTATTTTAAAACAGAATTTTAAAACATTAATAATAGCATCAGAGGTATCATGTTTCTAATTCCGAATATAATGCAAGGTGCTTAATGGCTGTGGGGGAGGGGCGCAGTGGGAATAACATTTTTAAGAGATGATAAAGAAGGTCCTAAATAAATGGATAGAAATCCATGAAAGAATCTAGGATGTTCAATAACAGTCTATATCCAAGCAGATGTTCTTTGGGAGGGGAGTACTGAGAATTGACAGTCAAATTCAGTGTGAGCATTTGCTCTATCAATATTAAAAACTATTATAAAACTACAGTAATGTAGAAAGATGGGTCAGTGAAGGGACAGTTATCAGACCAGAGGAACAGAAGAGAGAGTTTAGCGAAAGACCTGTCCACAGACAGACCTTTGTTCCACCCCCACTTTTTTTTTTTAAGTATGGTGGCTGTGCAAGGAGTGGGAAATGATGGTCTTTTTGTAAGAATTTGTTTTTCCATTTGACCATGTAAGGAAAAAAAGTTCATCTGATAACACAAACCACACGGAACCAACTCCAGGTTGGTAAGAGACCTCAGGGTAAGAGATAAAACCATGAAAACTCATAGATGATGACTTAGATTGCCTTGTGGCTTTTGGGTAAGGGGAGATTCCTGACATGGAACAAGAATGACACATTTGACTGCATTAAAGCTAAAAGCTTTACAATAATAATAAATAAAAAAAAAACTAAAAGCTTTCAGTAGATTCATTTGGTTCAGTTCAGTCACTCAGTCATGTCCAGCTCTTTGTGACCCCATGGACTGCAGCACGCCAGGCCTCCCTGTCCTTCACCATCTCCCAGAGCATGCTCAAACTCATGTCCGTTGAGTCAGTGATGCCATCCAACCATCTCGATTCATCAGAAGACACCATAAAAGAGTGGCATGCAAGTCACACAGATATGGGAGAGGAAAGCTTTAACATGCAAATAGAAGTCCTAAAAATGAATATGAAAAAGGCAGACAGTGCTGTTGAAAATCAGGCAAGTTCTTTAACTGTGACACCACAAAAGAGCAAATGATGAAAAAAATGACCATAATGACAAAAAAGATTAATAAAGCTGCTCCACTTTGTGGGTCACCAGAACCATACAGGAGACAGCCACAAGAAGTACCACCTCACTTCCACCAGATTGGCAGCAGTTGACATGCTGAGAATAGGCAAGAGGGTGGAGCATCAGTAATTTTCATGCACTGTGGGTAGGACCGCTCTCCACACAGTTGAGTGGGAGAGACTGGCTTCATCTAGGAAGGGTGAGGCTTTATCTAGGAAGGAGAGTCTGGCTTCATCTAGAAAGGTTGCATAGATCATGACTCCGCCCCCCTCCCGCCCCCCACAGATCCTATATACAGAGAAGTCTTTTGCAATGTTCTTACTTAGAACTGCCCACTTGGAGCTGTGGCCAAATGGATAGATAAATTGTGTCACCACTGCTGATAGGGTATGGGGCCTCTTGGGCACATATCTAGTGCAGAGCTTAGAGAAGTTTCTAGCCCTCCTACTTCCCTATTTAGTCCCTTCCGCCCCACCTCCCCCCCGCCACTGTTGCTTTCCTGCCTTAGATGATCGCGTCTTTGACTTTGTACTTCCCTCCTTGTCCCCAGAATCCATGGCTGTACATCATTTGCCAGGGAACAGCCAGTGTTGAGTGAAGGGCATACTGATTGGGGGGACAGCCATGCTGAGCTGCAAGGTGGCCCAGACCCAGAAGGAGGTGAGATGGTTCAAGGATGAGAAGAAGCTGAGTGCCAGTTCAGAAGTGCAGGAAGAGACCCAGGGCCATGCCCAGCGGCTGGTGGTGCAGCAGGCGGGGAAAGCAGACACTGGGAAGTACAGCTCTGAGGCTGGAGGCCGGAAGGTCTCCTTGTGTGTGGATATCACAGGGGGTTCTAACTGAGAGCATTTGGAGGAGACGATGGGACTGACTAATAGACTCACTGCACCCTAGTGCTCTCTACATTAGACTTCTTCTCTTCAAGTCTTCCGTCCCTCCACGTCCTAGTATTATGCCCATGGCTGAGCCAAGGGAATTTAAATTGGAGGGGCATGTATATGGAAGAGAGTTTGGCCATTCTTGTAAACTTCAAGTACTGTTTGATGTAACACTTATTCACATGTCCCAGCAGCTGTGTAGAATCTTCCCCATATTGAGGACTCTGGAATCCACCTGGTACTTGAGGTTTGAAGTACATGAGATGTCTCTTACCTGGGAATATGTGCATATCCTTCTGCTGAATGTATTAGCTGTTCTCACATCCCTCATCTAACATCACATGAGAGTTCTTACTAGTGAGACCTGTTTGAATTTCACTGAACCAAAATTAAGGGGATTTTTTTTTTCAGCACATAATCATGCTTGGAATTTTCTCAAAACTAAAATTTGGTTCATGATAGTTTAGGTGTTCTGGGAGGCTCTTTTCTCTTTCACTTCGTGTACCAAATTCTAGATCCAGGTTTTGTCTCAGTGCCTGTGAACAGTGAAAAAGGAGCTGACTGTTGGTAGGTATGCACCTGTGATATACGCCTGAGGTTTAGAGTGCTCTTTTCAAACAGCATATTGTTTTCCTTTGTCTTCAGTTAGAACATTTGTGTCAGTATTCTTGGAGTTTGATTTGTAAGCTTAGAAATGGAAACAAATAAATAGCTAATACTATACCACTACACTAAAAGATGAGTTTTTATAGTAGCAGCAGCCATGGTCTCATAAACCAGTATTTACTTTATAGAATTTCCCTCATGGTTAGTGTGTTTGTGCCTCCCTGGCTGGTTCATAGAGAAGTCTGAGATCTAAATTTCTTTTCCTTTCATTAGGAGTTTGTTACAGGTAGATAACTGATTGGGAATGTATTAGTTCTTGAGTGGGTAGTGGATTCAGTGTTCATTATACTATTAAAAGCGTAAGCACTTTAAAAAAAGAGGGTGTTAATATCAAATAACTAAGGCTGTGATCCTACACTGGCCTCTGGTTGCCAATCCCTAACAGTGTCGGACTGTACCTGTACATAATAGTTTGTGGGTACGTATAGATACCAGAAACCTCAAAGGTCCGTCTAGTCAAGGCTATGGTTTTTCCAGTGGTCATGTATGGATGTGAGAGTTGGACTGTGAAGAAAGCTGAGCGCCGAAGAATTGATGCTTTTGAACTGTGGTGTTGGAGAAGACTCTTGAGAGTCCCTTGGACTGCAAGGAGATCCAACCAGTGCATTCTGAAGGAGATCAGCCCTGGGTGTTCTTTGGAAGGAATGATGCTAAAGCTGAAACTCCAGTACTTTGGCCACCTCATGCGAAGAGTTGACTCATTGGAAAAGGCTCTGATGCTGGGAGGGATTGGGGGCAGGAGGAGAAAGGGACGACAGAGGATGAGATGGCTGGATGGCATCACTGACTCAATGGACATGAGTCTGAGTGAACTCCGGGAGTTGGTGATGGACAGGGAGGCCTGGCGTACTGCAATTCATGGGGTCGCAAAGAGTCGGACATGACTGAGCGACTGAACTGAACTGACAGATACCAGAAACCTCACTCTGTACCTTTGTCAAATGTTATTAATATTTTAAGAGAATATGACACATTACTTTATGGTAGTCAATTTGAAAAATTTTGACAATTTGGCCAGTTCCTAGAAAACTATTATCAAAAGTAACACAGGAGAATTAGACAACTCCAACAGTTCTAAACCTTTTAAGTAAGTTGAACCACAGTAAATCATTTTTCTCAGAAAGATCTAAGCCCAGTGACTTTCCTGGTAAATTATATTAAATATTTTAGAAATAAATTAATCCATGTTCATGGGGATTCTTCTAGAGAATAGAAGGAGAAACACTCTGCAGATGGTTTTCTGTAGGTAACATATCATGGACACCAAAATATGACAAGGACTGTACCAAGAATTAAAATTACAGGTCAGTTTATTATAGCTGTCAAAGGAAAACCCTAGACAAAATATTAGCAAACTGAATTTAGCAATATATCCAGAAGATAATACACTGTGATAAGGTTGTACTCCCGTATTGCAGGGCTTATGTAGCTTCAGAAACAAAGCAGATCAATGCAAAGCATGAAACGTAAGAAGGAATAACAGATTACGTGGATATCAACTCAGAAAATCTAAAAGATCAGTTAGACTTAGTATAAGAATTGAGAAAATTGCCATGTAAAAAGTCAATATGTGAAAAACATATATTTCCATATAGTAGCAGCATAGTTGGAAAATGAAATTATAAAAGATTTACAGCATGGTGAAAAGTATGATCTTTCCATTTCCAAGTAAAATAAAGATGTTTAAGACATTAGTGGGGGGAAATGGTTAAACATTTTTGAGAGAGAGAGTAAAAAATGCCTAAAGAAATAGATGGAAATGTATGGAAGACTCAGATATATTCACATCCAGTCAAAATCTAACAAATGTTTTTCTTTGGATAGTTGAAAATTGAGCAGCAGATTCCAAAGGTCAAGGAGAGCCAACATGCTCTTGAAAAAGAATTATCATAAAGATACTGGGGTTACAATACAGGGATAGTTATCAGATCAAAGGAACAGAATAGTGAACTCACAATCAGACCTGTGAATAAATGAACTTCCAACTCTGCCGCCATCCCCACCACTTTTGTTTTTAAACCGGTGAGCTTGTATAGGCAATGGAGAAAGGATGGTCTTTTTAATATGTTTTCAACATTTAATCATAAAAAAAATTGCATAGGTAACTGGAACAGCACTTAAAAAGAAACTCCAGGTGGGTTAGAGACCAGAGTATGAAAGGAAAACCATAAAACCTCAGATGATGACATAGATTATCTAATGGCTTCAGGGTAAAGGAAGTCTTAAACAGAACAACTGAACGATATCCTGTATTCGACTGCATTAAAACTAAATTTGGGGGCTTCCCTGGCGGTCCAGTGGTTAAGAATCTGTGCTTCCACTGCAAGGGGCACAGGTTTGACCCGTTGTTGGGGAACTAAGATCCTACAAGCTGTGTGGTGAAACCAAATAAACAAACAGATTTAAAACAAAAACTTGAGTGAAAAGGCAAGTGATGAAGATGGGCACAGTATTCGCAAGCTGCATCATTTGTCAGATCTCTAGCACTCGAGCACATAAAGAGATCTGGGTAATAAATAAAGGGCAGACAGAAAACGCTATTGAAAATCAGCTGAAACACTTAAGAGTACCACCACAGGAGTGCAAACAGTAATGGCCGAAAGACTGAAAACGCTGCTCCACTTTCTGAGTCCTGAGTGCCATGCAAGAGGGAGCCAAGGGGATACGACTTCCCTCCCACCTGACTGGCCACAGTTGGCACGCTGGGCATAGACCAGAGGGTGGAGGCTCAAGATCGCTTCTGCACTGCAGGTGGGAGGGCACCCCTCCCCGAGCGGGCCTGTGGAGAGCGTTAATGTCAGATAACTGTGGCTGGGGTCCTGCACTGCCATTTGGGTGCCCACCTAGACAGGCTGAGGAACCAATGCCTCAGGACCCTGAAGTTCTCCCAGAGTAGTGTGTACACTGAAGTCTCTGGCAACGTCTTCTCCTGGAACAACAGGCATGGATCAGTGGGAGAATATATAGGTAAACTGCGGTCACTCGGTGAGAAGGAGGTAGGGTTTTCCAGGCCACATAGCTAGCCAGGATCTAGAGAAATTTCCAGTTCTCTTGCTTCACCATTTAGTCCTTCCTCCCCAGTGCTGCATCTTGACTTAGATAGCATCTCTGACCCTGTGTATCCCCCTCTGTCCCCAGAGCCCTCGGTGGTGTTCGCCAAGGAGCAGCCGGCACACAGTGAAGTGCAGGCCGTGGCAGGGTCGAGTGCCACGCTGAGCTGCGAGGTGGCCCAGGCCCAGACGGAGGTGACGTGGTACAAGGACGGGAAGAAGCTGAGTTCGAGCTCGAAAGTGCGTGTGGAAGCCAAGGGCTGCACCCGGAAGCTGGTGGTGCAGCAGGCGGGCAAGGCGGACGCCGGGGAGTACAGCTGCGAGGCCGGGGGCCAGAAGGTCTCCTTCCGCCTGGACGTCGCAGGTCAGTTATTTGAGAGGATCTTTTGGAGACGATGTGACTGACTTACAGCCATGACAGGATCTTTTCATTGCATTTAACCTCTTCGTATCTCCCATCTTCCCACCTCCCATTCTCGTGCTCATGGCTGATCCCAGGGACGCTGGGTGGGAATGGTGTGTGTGTGAGGAGGGGGGGCCTCTCTTGTGCACCCCAAGTGGTGTTTCCGTGTTGTAATGTTCCAGCTGATCTTTGGTGCCCAGGACCCTGGCTCCATCTGGCCCTTGGGGTCTCAAGTGGGCCACATGTCTCTCACCTTGGGAAATGTGAAAGTACTTTTTGGATGTTTTAGCAATGTCCAAATTCTCTCACCCAGCGTTGTATGAGGATTCTCCCTAATCAGAGATGTGTGTAGTTTTTTGAACCTGATAAGAGGATTTCAGCCACATAATCATGCTTGGCATTACCTCAAGTCTGAATTTATGTTAGTTGTTATGGGACACACTTTCTTTCTTGCACATTGTTGTAGAAGTTATCTATCTAAATGTTGCAAAATCTAGGTTTCTGTTCTGTTGCAACGTCTGTGCAAAGTAAACCAAGAGAAGAGGATTGGTGCCTTTGACATGCGCCTCTGAGATATGGTACATTCTTTTAAAAGCAAATTTTGGTTTTCTTTTGCCTCCAGTTAGTACATTCTGTGTCAGGATTCCCTTTGGAGCTTGATTTATAAATTTAGAAATGGAGAGTAGTAAGGAGCTTTCCCTACACCAATAGGCTTTCCTAAAGATGAGGCACTGTAGTAGCAGTACTGACTGGTAGAGCAGCATTTGTTTCATAGCATTTCCTAAGGACGCGTGTCTTTCTGTACCTTCTGAGCTGGTTCACAGAGATGTCTGCAGACTACCTTTAGTTTCCTTTTGTTAAGAGAGGTTAACTTCAAACAGAGGTGGGCTGTGGCTCTGTCTTGACTCCTAAGTGCCACCACATAACAGTTTGATATTGTATTAGTATATACTGATTCATAGGTATATTATCAGTTCAGTTAGTATAAGTTCAGTCACTCAGTTGTGTCCGACTCTTTGCGACCCCATGAATCGCAGCACGCCAGGCCTCCCTGTCCATCACCAACTCCTGGAGTTCACTCAGACTCACGTCCATTGAGTCGGTAATGCCATCCAGCCATCTCATCCTCTGTCGTCCCCTTCTCCTCTGCCCCCAATCCCTCCCAGCATCAGAGTCTTTTCCAATGAGTCAACTTAGATACCAAGAAATCCACTGTGAATCATTTTGACATTATTATAATCAAAACCTGATATTATTTCACACAAGTAAATTTGAAAAGTTTTGAAATATTGGCCAATTCTTAGAAAACTATATCAAAACTTACACAAGAAGAAATAAACTTGAACAGTCTTATAATCTTTTAGATAAATGGAACCATAATAAAATAATCTCATAGAACAAGATTAAGCTCAGTGGCTCTACTGGCAAATTATATGAAATATTCTGGAAAACTATTTCCTATTCACGGAGATTCTTTAAGAGAATGGAAAAGGGATATATATGTGTGTGTGTCTATTTATATGTGTGTGTGTGTGTATAACACTCTTCAACTCATTTTATGTAGCTACCGTAGTATTGATACCCAAATCTGACAAAGTATAAAGAATTGAAATTACAGGTCAATCTTTTATCGATGTCAATGTCAAAATCCTATACAAAATATTGGCAAAGTGAATGGAGCAATACACGAAGATCTTAATCCAGGAATGCAATTGTTCAACATCAGAACATTAGAAAAATCAATCTATAACATTAAGAAGCTAAAAGAGAAAAAGCATATTCCTGCCTTTAAAAGTACAGAATAAAAGTACTTGAAAAAATGTTTACATCATATCTAGATTGAGTTTTATAAAATACAGCATACATTCATTTTGATAACTTCTTACTGAACTAGTAATAAACGGATAGATCCTTAATTTGATACAGAGTACTAAAGAAAACGACATCAAACATCACACTTGCAGAGAAACCTTGAAAGCTTTCCTTTTCATTGGGGCATTTCAAGTGGCTCCACTATCACAACTTATGTCCAATATTGTAGAGACTGTCAGGAAAAATATAAAGTAAAATTTAGGTAAAGCAAAAAGTGGAGTTCCTAGATGATAACATTATTAATGCAGAGAGTAGAAAGAATTTTTAAAGTTAGTAAGAAAGTTAAGAATAATCGCCACATACAAAATACACAGAAAACGCCTCTAAGTTGATGTACTAGCAACTGAGAGTCAGAAAATAATATTTTAAGACAGTTACAATAGCATCAAAAGTATCATGCTTCTAATTCCATGTCTAGTAAAATTTGTTTAAGGCTTCCAAGAGAGGATATTAAACATTTTAGGGAGGCAGTGAAGATCTAAATGAATGGTGAGCTATGCATGGAAGGCATGAAGGTGTCCATTCCCACTCAAAACCCTGGAGGAGGAAATGGCATCCCAGTCCAGGCATTCTTGCCTGGAGAACTCCATGGGCAGAGGAGCCTGGCCAGCTACAGTCCTTGGGGTTGCAAGAGTTGGACACAACTGAACACGTACCACCAATCAAAATCCAAAGGGAAGTTCTTCTGTGTGTCTGTCAAAACTGACAAGTTGATTCCGAGGGCCAGGTGGAACGGAAGCACTCGTAAAATGAGAGCCTTTGATCTGCAAGATATCAAACATTATAAAATTACAGTAGTGAACAGCTGGGTTTCAGTGCAGGAATAAATACAAAGAAATAGAATAGTGAGCTCTGAAACAGCCCTGCATTTAACCAAACTCTCCCATCCCTTTTCTGTTTTCTATGTAGTGCTAGTGTGTAGTGTAGAGAGTAATTTTTTCATAAACTGTGCAAATGCCATATAACCATATATATATGTGTGTGTGTATATATATTTATATCTGTTCCTCTATAATAAAAATTGACGTCTCTCTCACAGCACACATGGACACCAACTCCCGGTGGGTTAGAGACTCCAATATAGAAGTTTGGAGAAGGCAATGGCACCCCACTCCAGTACTCTTGCCTGGAAAATCCCATGGATGGAGGAGCCTGGTGGGCTGCAGTCCATGGGGTCGATAGAGTCGGACACAACTGAGCGACTTCACTTTCACTTTTCACTTTCATGCACTGGAGGAGGAAATGGCAACCCACTCCAGTGTTCTTGCCTGGAGAATCCCAGGAACAGGGCAGCCTGGTGGGCTGCCATCTGTGGGGTCGCACAGAGTCGGACACAACTGAAGTGACTTAGCAGCAATGACCTGATGGTAATAAAAGATTTAAGCAGTATATAAATGTATTAATCACAAAGGATACATTTTTAAAAATTAATTAGTTTTAATTGGAGTATACTTCCTTTACAATATTGTGGTGGTTTTGCCATACATCGACATGAATCAGCCACGGGTGCACATGTGTCTCCCCATCCTGAACCACACTCCCACCTCCCTCCCCACCCCGTCTCTCTGGGTTGTCCCAGAGCCGTCGGCTTTGAGTGCCCTGCTTCATGCATCCAACTTGCACTGGTTATCTGTTTTACATATGGTAATGTACGTGTTTCAATGCTGTTCTCTCAAATCTTCCCACCCTCACCTTCTCCCACTGAGTCCAAAAGTCTTTACTTTACATCCGTGTCTTTTGCTGCCTTGCATATAGGATCGTTGCTATCATCTTTGTAAATTCCACATACATGCATCAATATACTGTATTGGTGTTTCTCTTTCTGACTTACTTCCACTCTGTGTAACAGGCTCCAGTTTCATCCACCTAATTAGAACTGACTCAAATGCGTTCCTTTTTATAGCTGAATAATATTCCACTGTGTGTATGTACCACATCTTCCTTATCTGTTCATCTGCCAGTGGAGATCTAGGTTGCTTCCATGTCCTCGGTTCAGTTCAGTCACTCAGCTGTGTCCAATTCTTTGTGACCCCATGGACTGCAGCACTCCAGGCTTCCCTGTCCATCACCAGTTCCCAGACCTTGCTCAATCTCATGTCCATCGAGTCGGTGATGCCATCCAACCATCTCAACCTCTGTCGTCCCCTTCTCATCCTGGCTTCAATCTTTCCCAGCATCAGGGTCTTTTCCAGTGAGTCAGTTCTTTGCATCAGGTGTCCTGGCTGTTGTAAACAGTGCTTCAGTGAACACTGGGGTACACATATCTCTTTCAGTTCTGGTTTCCTCAGTGTGTATGCCCAGCAGTGGGATTGCTAGGTCATATGGCAGTTCTATTCCCAGTTTTTTAAGGAATCTTCATACTTTTCTCCATAGTGGCTGTACTAGTTTGCATTCCCACCAACAGTGTAAGAGGGTTCCACAAAGGACATTTGACATACTTGCCCGTGTTAAAACTGAGAACTTTATGTCAACAGAAGACACGCAAAAGATAAGGAAGCAAGTGACAAAGATGGAGAAAATATTTACACAGCCATAACTGTGAAGGTTCTAATATAAATATATGAAGAGCTCCTGAAAATGAAGAAGGAAAAGACAGACAATGCTACTGATAACTCGGTAAATGTCTGGCAGTGATCCTGAAGAAGGGCAGACTCCAAAAGCCAAAAAGATGAGAAATGGTGCTTCACTTTGTAAGCCGTTAGGACTGTGCAAAGGAAAGCTCAGGAAGTACAACCATGCTCCCTACTGGCTTGCCACCAGTTGATGACACTGAGAGGATGGAGCCTCAGGAACGCACATGCACTGTGGGTGGGAGAGTTCTCTGTGTGAGAAAGACTGCATTATCTAGGAAGGTTGAAGGGCACGTGCATCCTGATCCCACATTTCCTTTCCTAGAGGAATCTGTGCAGGGAAGAAATCTTTCCCAGAGCCCCCACTTGGAGCAGGACGCACGGAATGTATAGATCAATTGTGGGCACTTATGGGACAACACAGAGCCTGGAGCAGGGCCCAGCCCCCTTCCTACCTGCCCAGCCCTTCTTTCCATACTGCTGCATTCCTGACTTAGATGGCGTCTCTGAGCCTGTGCATCCTTCCTTGTCTGCAGAGCCTATGGTGGTGTTTGCCAAGGAGCAGCCGGCATGCAGTGAAGTGCAGGCCAAGGCAGGCGCCCGCACCACACTGAGCTGCGAGGTGGCCCAGGCCCAGACGGAGGTGACGTGGTACAAGGATGGGAAGAAGCTGAGTTCGAGCTCGAAAGTGCATGTGGAGGCCAAGGGCTGCACCCGGCAGCTGGTGGTGCAGCAGGCGGGCAAGGCAGACGCCGGGGAGTACAGCTGCGAGGCCGGGGGCCAGAAGGTCTCCTTCCACCTGGATGTCACAGGTGGGTGCCAAGGCTGGGTGGGGGGGTGTGAGTGCGGGGGATGCTGGGTCCTCTGCTGGGTTCTCCACGGATGCAGTCAGCTCCAGGGCTCTGTCTCCCCGCAAGGCCCTTGAGTGGCAGGACGCCTGCCAGAGCCCCGAGTCCAGGACACTCTTGACATCTGCTCCCCCAGATTCCCGCTTCTCTCCGCCACATCCATACCTTTCCCAGTGTGAAACCTGCCACAGAGGCTTTCTCAGCCATCTGCAGGCTGCTGAAATGGCCATTCTCTGTCTGTGGTCAGCAGGGGGCACTATTCCCATATTAAGTCTTCCTGGGCAGCTGTGGAGCCCTGCTCTGGGGCACTTCTGGCCTTGAACGCCCCTGCCTTCACTGGGTCTGGCGCCCCGTCTCGGCTCGGGCCCCTGACGGTCCAGCTGTATTTAGGTCAGCCTGTTGTGTTGGCCTCTGCTCAGATGCCCATTCTGTCCTGGGCCTGAGCCAAGCCGGTATATTGCCTGCTTGCTCCTGTCCCTCCTGCTCCTGGTGACATCACTGGGTTTCGGAGTCCTGAGCTCAATGACCCTGTCTCTGTCCCCAGCTGTGGTCCTGGCATCTGATCCTGCAGCCAGCATGGTCTTTCCAGGTGGTCCCCTGGATCAGCCCTCACAGGGACCCTCTTAGGCCCCCTCCCAGGGCCTCCCTCTCCCCCTTCTCGGCCCTGGCCTTTCCCCTGCTGCTGGAGGCACTCAGGCTATTTCACAGTCTCAGTCTTTGCCTGGCCTCTCCCCTCCCCACAGGGGGTTCCTCTACTGAGCTTGTCCTCCTCTGCTGCCCTTCCTGGCCCCGCTCCCTCCTGCCCTTCTGGAATGCTGGCCCAGCCCCAGGCTGCATCAGGGTCATTATGTGCCCCGCTTTCCCTGCCTTAGCTGCTCGTGGGGCCCAGCGCCCCTTGGGGTGGGGCAGGGATCCTGGACTCTGAGCTCTTGGTGGACAGAACTTGTGGCCCCCAGGCCTGTGGTCCCAGGTGGCTCCTCCTCACTGCCCTGTGCTGCCCCTGGGAGCCTGGATGGTGCCTGGCAGGCGGAGTGTGGCCCTGAGGCGTTCCTCGCTGGCTTGCTCAGAAGAGAGGCCGGGGTGGAGAGGCGGACAGCCTAGGCAGTTTAATTTCAAGTCTCCCACCGCGTGGCCTGGAGGGGGCTGGTATTCAGGTCAAGGGTGAGAGGGTCCCCTGTCTAATGCTCCTTTGTTATCCCCCTGCCCAGAGCCGGAGTTTGAGACCCCGGCCCCAGAGAAACCCAGACGCAGGGAACCGCTGGTGGTCAGGGAACACGAGGACATCATCCTGACAGCCACTCTGGCCACGCCGTCTGTGGCCACGGTGACGTGGTTCAAAGATGGTGTGGAGATTCGCCGCAGCAAGCGGCACGAGATGGCCAGCCTAGGGGACACCCACACCCTGACCATGCGTGGGGCACAGACCCTGGACAGCGCTGTCTACAGCTGCCGCGTGGGCACAGAGGGGCAGGACTTCCCGGTACAGGTGGAAGGTGAGCAGCTCCATGGGGTGGTCCTCTGGGAACCCCTTGTTGGCAGCATCCTGGAGTGGAGACTGGGTGCGGCTCCGGGCGTGCAACCAGGCGGCTCGGAGCTGGTTCTGCGGCCTGAACCCTGCCAGGCTGACGTCCCCTCCCCTCCCCTAGAGGTGGCTGCCAAGTTTTGCCGCCCCCTGGAGCCCGTGAGCGGGGATCTGGGCGGCACGGTGACGCTGGTCTGTGAGCTGAGCCCTGCGCAGGCTGAGGTGGTGTGGCGCCGCGGAAGCACGCAACTCCGGGCCGGCAAACGCTTCCAGATGGCGGCTGCGGGGCCTCGGCGCTCGCTCACGGTGTCGGGCCTGCGGGCAGAGGATGCAGGGGAGTACGTGTGTGAGAGCCGCGACGACCACACCAGCGCCATGCTCACTGTTATCGGTATGCGTGTGCCAGGTCTGCGGGCTGAGTCGCCGGGGAGGGTGGGTAGCTCGGCGGAGCATTCTTGGGAGGCTTCCGGAAAGAGGTGTCCTTCCGCGGAGTCTGCAAGAGGGGGAGGCCCCGCCTATCCTGTCTGTATCTCAAGTGGAGCCCCTGTCCACAGTACCCCGTGTGGTCAAGTTCACGTCTGGGCTGAGTGCGGTGGTTGCGGAGGAGGGGAGCGAGGCCACTTTCCAGTGCGTGGTGACCCCCAGCGACGTGGCAGTCACATGGTTCCGAGACGGTGTCCAACTACAGTCCAGCGAGAAGTTTCTCATCTCGCAGAAGGGTGCCAGCCACAGCCTGACCATCTTAAGCCTGGCCCTGGAGGATGCCGGCCAGGTCACTGCGCAGGCTGAGGGCATCCAGTCCACAGCTGCCCTCCGGGTCCGAGGTGAGCTTGTGGGGCGGCAGGGAGGGCGCCACAGCTTCTTATACCAGCTTCTCCTAGTGAGCTGGTTCCCAGGTGGCTGTACTGATACACCCTGCTGCCAGCCTGGATCCAGAGCCTTGGGCTGACTTCAGAGGATGTGGGTTTATCAGCTGCAGAGTGGGACCATGGGGCCAGGCACCTGCTCTGAAGGGGAGATGGTAAACTCTTGCAGTGCACACCTGGAGGGAGAGTGGGCAGAGGTCGTGATCCAGGGGGTCTTCCTAGGGAAAGGACCCTTGCTGAGCCCAGAGGTGGGAGAGGTGGCAAGGTGGGCAAGCATATGCAGGGGATGGGGATGCGCTTGGCTCACTGAAGCCAGGTTGTGTGGGGAGAACCAGAACTTTACCCCAGGGGAGCCAAGCCATCTCATGCGGAAGGGAGTTAAATGGGCAGATTCACTTCTGCCCATGGCACAACCTGAGTCTGGGAGGAGGACTCAAACATTTCTCTTCCTTAATGTGGTGCACCAAGGGCCTAGTTGAACAGGGTGCAGCTGGTCTGGGGGCTCGGAGTCTGCCTGTCTCAAGAGCTCTCTGTGTCCCTATGCTTCTGCTCACCAGCCACACTGAGGAGTTTCAGGCTCTTATGGGCGTGGCAGGAGGGTGTTCAGAAGAGGGGAGCAGTATGTGGGAGGGGGACTGGGCAAGAAGAAGCCCTCCTGAAGTGTGGTTGTGTGTGTGCTCAGTCGCTCAGTCGTGTCCGACTCCCTGTGACCCCGTGGACGGTAGCCTGTCAGGCTTCTTTGTCCATGGGATTCTCCAGGCAAAAATGCTGGAGTGGGTTGCCATGCCTTCCTCCAGCTGAAGGGCTCTTATCCACCCATAAAATCATACCTGCGCACACGTGCAGCTGAGCGCTGAGAATGGCCAAGGTCTTCCCTAGCTCGGAATCAGAATGTGGTGGAGGGCAGGTCTGCTGGCTAGGGGTCAGGGGCCGGGTCCCTCTGCCTTGCTTTTCCGAGAGTAAACAGTGGCTCTGGTGATCTCCTTCTCTCATGACTGCAGAGGCTCCAGTGTTGTTCAGAAAGAAGCTGGAGCCACAGACCATGGAGGAGCGGAGCTCAGTGACCATGGAGGTGGAGCTGACTCGGCCGTGGCCGGAGGTCAAGTGGACACGCAATGCTGTAGCACTCGCGTCGGGCGAGAAAGTGGAGATCCACGCCGAGGGTGCACGCCACCGTCTGGTTCTCCACGGTGTGGGTTTCGCTGACCGTGGCTTCTACGGCTGCGAGACACCAGACGACAAGACACAGGCCAAGCTGACTGTGGAAAGTGAGCAGCTAGGCGAGCTTGGTCCAAGGGTTGAGCATTGAGGAGGTAGAGAGGGTAGGAGGAGAGGGACCTCCGTCTGGGGGCAGAGCCTTGGGAAAGGGGGAAAAGGGAAGAAGACCCTGCACTTGGCAGGGGCCGGGGAGGAGGGGAAGGGAGTGAGGGGCGGGGAGGCCTCCCCCACAGGGCACCGTGAGGCTCCCTGGGGTCATGACAAGGGCTGGCCCGAGGGTCAGGGTCTTGCTGCAGTGGCTCATCCTTCCCCTTATTTGTCCCGTAGTGCGCCAGGTCCGGCTCGTGCGGGGCCTGCAGGCCGTGGAGGCGCAGGAGCAGGGCATGGCCACTATGGAAGTAGAGCTGTCCCACGCTGACGTGGAGGGCAACTGGACTCGAGACGGTCTTCGGCTCCAGCCAGGACCCAACTGCCAGCTGGCGGTGCACGGCCCCACACACACCCTCACGCTGTCACGGCTGCAGCGGCAGGACGGTGGCTTGGTGGCCTTCAGGGCGGAGGGCGTGCACACCTCTGCTCATCTGGTGGTCACTGGTGGGTGCTTATGGGTGGGGCAGCACTCACTCCAAGGTGTCTGCCCCTGTCCCTACGGTGCCAGGGAGGCAGGTGGGGCATCGTAGGGGAGGGGACTCGTTCCTAAAACCAGCTGAGTGACTCCAGCCAGTTCAGACTCTGCCCTGCACGGAGGCCCTGCTTCTCAGCACTTCCCTCTTGTCTTCCCAGAGCTGCCTGTGAAGTTCGTCCGCCCTCTGCAGGACGTGGTGGCCACAGAGAAGGAAAAGGTGGCCCTGGACTGTGAGCTCTCACGCCCCAATGTGGATGTGCGCTGGTTGAAGGTGCCCGCAAACTCCTCTGCCCCCTCTTGCCTCTCACCGGGGGTGGGCAAGTGTCAGACCGCTCTGCTGGGCAGTACCAGCCCTTGACTCGGCCTCGTTCCTTCACAGGACAACGTGGAGCTGCGGGTAAGCAAGACCATGGGCATGATGGCCCAGGGGGCCTGCAGGAGTCTCGTCATTTACCGATGTGAGCTCGGAGACCAGGGCGTGTATGTGTGCGATGCCCACGATGCTCAGAGCTCGGCCTCCCTGAAGGTGCAAGGTGAGGGCTGGGCGGGTGGCTGCAAGGACCTTCTGGCCCCCTACTGCGACCCCCAGCAAGTGCTTGGCCCTCTAGTTCTGCCCTTGTGCCCAGCCTGTACCCCGTCAGCAAGCTGGGCCAGGGGTGGCGGTCAGATAGGACGCCTGTGCCTCGGGGTGTAGCAGGGCCTGCTCTGTGCCCCAGGCCGGAATGTGCAGATCGTGAGGCCTCTGGAGGATGTGGAAGTGGTGGAGAAAGAGGGCGCCACCTTCTCCTGTGAGGTCTCCCACGATGAGGTGCCTGCGCAGTGGTTCTGGGAGGGCAGTAAGCTGCGGCCCAGTGACAACGTGAGGATCCGCCAGGAAGGTGAGACGGGGACAGTGGGGGGCCAAAGCAGGGGTCCTCCCCACTTCCTGCCCCCAGGCCACCCCTCCCCATCCCCGGGCCACCCTGCCCTTTAGTCCTGAGTGGGCTTTGTCCCCAGGAAGGACATACACTCTCATCTATCGGAGAGTCCTGGTGGAAGATGCAGGGGAAATCAAGTTTGTAGCGGAAAATGCAGAATCGCGAGCCCAGCTCCGAGTAAAAGGTAATGGGAGCCCCGAACAAGGCATGGGCTGGACAGTGTCTGTGTGGACAAGTACATGTGCTGAGTCTTACGGGGCTGGAAGGCCCGCTGTCTTTGTCCTGGGGTCCCTCCCGGAATGAGGTTAGAAATGACCCAGGAGGAGGGAAATGGGTATTCCCTCCTCAGCAGGAAGAAAGTGGACTAGAGGAGGCAGTCTTGCGGTCTCCTTCTTTGTTGAACATGTAGTTACCAGTAAATTCTCCCTCCTGGGACCTCAGCAAATGCTGGAGAGAAAGGGTGTGAGGCCCGGCAGGAGGTGAGCGTACAAGCCTTTTGTCTGGTGAACTTGGTGACAGTCAAGGTGACGGTGGGGCAGGAGGGAGAAAGGGCCTGGGAACAGGCTGCAGGTAGGGGCCCGGGTATTGGATACGTATGGAGGGGACAGGGTGCAGAGGATTCGGGGTGTGCAGGGTGAGGGTAAGGCCGTGTGGCGAGGGGATGGATGGGATGTCTGGGTGGGGCAGGCACGCACATGCCAAGGGCCCCCTGGATAAGTCCTTGTGGTCAGAGGTGAGCAGCACGTCCCAGGCCAGCCTGAGGGTGAGACTCTGCTGCGCTGCCCGCTAGCTCTGGTGGGCGGGTCGCTGGGCTCTTTTTAGCCTGAGCATGGGGTCCCAGGTTGGCTGGTGGGAAGATGCACAGCCCAAGCACCCCGTCCTGGGGGTTTGGGCTCACTGTGCCCACTCTGACCCCGCGGGCTATACTCCCAGAGCTGCCTGTGTCCATCCTCCGCCCGCTGCGGGATAAGATTGCCATGGAGAAGCACCGCGGCGTGCTTGAGTGCCAGATGTCCAGGGCCAGTGCCCAGGTGCGGTGGTTCAAGGGTAGCGTGGAGCTCCATCCCGGAGCCAAGTACGAGATGGTCAGTGACGGCCTCTACCGCAAGCTGGTCATCAACGCCGTCCAGCCCGAGGACGAGGACACCTACACGTGTGATGCCGGCGATGTGAAGACCAGTGCACAGTTCTTCGTAGAAGGTTTGGGCGGGGCCAGGTGGAAGCTGTTCCTTTTTTCCCCAGGAGAAGGGTTGTGGCCTTTGGCACTTGGAGGCTCGGGCTTCCCAGGTCGCGCTAGTGGTAAAGAACCGCCTGCCAGTGCAGGAGACATAAGAGGCCTGGGTTCGGTCCCTGGGTGGGGAAGATCCCCTGGAGGAGGGCAGGGCAACCCACTCCAGTATTCCTGCCTGGAGAATACCATGGACGGAGGAGCCTGGTAGGCTACAGTCCATAGGGTTGCATAAAGCTGAACACAACTCTGAGAAGGGCCTGATTGGTGGCCTCAGGGTGCTCCCAAGAGGATGTGACTGTGCTTGAGAGAGTCTGTTCCCAGGAGCAGGGCCTGCAGAGGTGCAGGGGCGGGGCTCACGACCCTCCCGTGGGACTGCCCCACTGACTGGCCCTCATCCACAGAGCAGTCCATCGTGGTCGTGCGGGGCCTGCAGGATGTGACGGTGATGGAGCCGGCGCCCGCCTGGTTCGAGTGTGAGACCTCCATCCCCTCAGTGCGGCCCGCCAAGTGGCTCCTGGGGAAGACGGTGCTGCAGGCGGGGCCTGACGTGGGGATAGAGCAGGAGGGCACGGTGCATCGGCTGACGCTGCGGCGCACCTACTCCACCATGACGGGGCCGGTGCACTTCACCATCGGCAAATCGCACTCCACCGCCTCCTTGGTGGTCTCTGGTGAGAGGGTGCTGCCCAGTGGCTCGGCTGAGGGTGGACAGGGCCTGGGGGGCGGGGGTTCCGGCCTCGTGGTCTGGCCCACTTTATGCCTGCTTCCCTCTTTGCTTTCCCACGGCAGACATTCCTGTGGTGCTCACACGGCCCCTGGAGCCCAAGGTGGGGCGGGAGATGCAGTCCGTCGTCCTGTCCTGTGACTTCAAGCCTCCCCCCAAGGCTGTGCAGTGGTACAAGGAGGAGACGCCCCTGGCGCCATCCAGCAAGTTCAAGATGAGGCTGGAGGGCCACATGGCGGAGCTGCGTGTCCTGCGGCTCACCCCTGACGACGCTGGGGTCTACCGGTGCCAGGCTGGCAGCGCCCAGAGCAGCGCGGAGGTCACTGTGGAAGGTAGAGAGAGGGGGCGTGGGCCCCAGAGGGTCTCTAGGAGGTCACTGTGGAAAGTAGAGAGAGAGGGGCGTGGGCCCCGTGGGGTCTCTAGGAGGTCACTGTGGAAGGTAGAGAGAGGGGGCGTGGGCCCCAGAGGGTCTCTAGGAGGTCACTGTGGAAGGTAGAGAGAGAGGGGCGTGGGCCCCAGAGGGTCTCTAGGAGGTCACTGTGGAAGGTAGAGAGAGAGGGGCGTGGGCCCCGGGGGGTCTCTAGGAGGTCACTGTGGAAGGTAGAGAGAGAGGGGCGTGGGCCCCAGGGGGTCTCTAGAGGAAGCAGCAGAGGCGATCATGCTGACGCCGCCTCATGCTCCCGGCAGAACGGAAGGTGACGGTGACGCAGCCGCTGGAGGACGTGGAGGTCGCGGAGGAGGGCCGTGCCTGCTTCTCCTGCGAGCTGTCCCACGAGGACGAAGAAGTGGACTGGTTGCTCAACGGGACACCGGTCTTTAACGACAGCTTCCATGAGATCACCCACGAGGGCCGCCGCCACACACTGGTGCTGAAGCGGGTCCGGCAGGCTGACAGGGGCACCGTGAGCATCTCCTCCCCCAAGGTTGCGGCCTCCGCCCACCTGGCGGTCAGAGGTGAGGTGGCTGTGTGTGGTCCGTGGGGACCCTTGGGACACGCACCCTTTACCCAGGGGGCCAGAGGCGGCAGTTGGTCCCCTGAGTCGCCCACGCTCTTCCTGCAGGGAAGCCGGTGGTGTTCCTGAAGGCGTTGGACGATGTGTCTGCAGAGGAGCGGGGCAGACTGACCTTGCAGTGCGAGGTTTCTGACCACCAAGCCCACGTGGTGTGGCGGAAGGACGGTGTGGAGTTGGGTCCCAGTGACAAGTACGACTTCCTGCACACGGCGGGCACGCGAGGCCTCGTGGTGCACAGCCTGACTCGGGAGGATGCTGGCCTGTACACCTGCCACGTGGGCACTGATGAGACCCGTGCCCGTGTCAGCGTGCATGGTGCGTGCTGCGGCCAGCTGCAGATGTGGGGCCAGGGCACCGGGGCGTGGCTCTGGGCGTGCCTGTGCTCAGGGCACCCACCCACTTCAGAGGCCAGGGTCTGCTCTGCTGAGCCTGGGGAGATCAGGGCAGGCTCCTGAAGGAGTGGCCTCGACAGGGTCTTAGAAGGCCCAGGTGCAGGCAGGTGGGCCAGGGGTAACAGGCAACAGAGCAAAGCCTGGGAGATAGACTGGCCCTGCTTGATCAAGTCCCAGGGGCTAAAGGATTCAGCGGAGGCTGGAAGCTTCCCTCTGCACCTGGGGATGTGTGGGCAGGCACAGGAGCCCCAGAGGGAGGCGTCAGGAGGGTGGTGCATGGGAGAGGCTGTGATGTCAGGCAGAGGATGCCCCCGGAGGACGCCCAGGCCATGGCACCGCCTGGTGAAGGTGGCTGTGGGCAGGTCACCTTTCTCTTCCCAGGCTCCTTCCCGTCTGGGCATGGTTCTGGCGGGTCCCCGAGGTCCCGTGTATGTCTGTCCTGACTCCACTCCCTGAGTCCTTTCCCCTCTCATGTGTTTGGCAGGCGTGTTGCCCAGTGACCCCCTGGCTGGTCCCTGATGGTCTGGCCAGTTTGTGATGAGACAGGAAGGGGAAGGGTGGTGTGGTGGGTTTGTCTTAGAGCTGGATTCCCCTGCATTTGGGGGAGCTGTTCTTTTTAATGGAGCGTGTAAGCTGGTGGCAACTGGGTGGTGCTTATTCTCGCCACGTTATTCTCTAGCAAATGTGAAGGGAGTCATCCTGGTTGCCACTCACAGCCATCAGCCATCTGACTTCCAGGGTGTGGCCAGCGGGAGGCCGAGAGAACCCTTGCTGAGAGAGGCAGGAGGCCTCCTGGGAGCGGGGCTGGAGAGGGGGGTATGCGGGTCATCCAGGGGCGTGCCCCCTCCTGGGGTCTGCCTGAGGCTGCTGTCGGTTGATGGTGCCTGTCTCGTGGGGCGTGACAGCTGTCTCCCGTGGCCCGCAGAGCTGCATGTGGGCATCACCAAGAGGCTGAAGACAGTGGAGGTGCTGGAGGGCGAGAGCTGCAGCTTCGAGTGCATCCTGTCCCATGAGGACACTGGCGACGTGGCTGAGTGGACAGTGAGCGGGAAAACAGTGGGCAGCTCTGGCCGCTTCTGTGCCACGCGCCAGGGCCGCAAGTACACTCTAGCTATCCGAGATGCCGTGCCAAGTGACGCTGGGGAGGTGGTCTTCTCTGTGCGGGGCCTCACCTCCAAGGCCTCGCTCATCGTCAAAGGTGGGTGAGTGGTGGCAACGGGGACTGACTGGCTGGGGCAGGTCAAGGGGGTGTGTCCAGGGGCTGCTTTGGGAGCTCCTGAGCCTGGGCTCTTCCCAGGAAGCCTGGAGCCGGGGTCCTGGGCTTGGAAGCTGCAAGGGTTTGTGTCTAGGCACTGCCTCCCCAGGCCCTGCTGAGCACCTAGAGGTATCTGTTGGAGTACTGGGGGGTTCTGGTCATCCAGAACTGCGTGGACGACCAGGATTACCCTTTAGGATGAGGTTCTGGAGCCTTTGGGCAGGAGCAGGGTTTGTAATCTTCAGTCCGTGGTTCAAATGCTGTGGTAGCTTCCAAGGTGTATGGCTCATGTTGGTAGTGAAATTGCCACTGAAATTTATGAGCTGCTACTTCCAGCATAAATACTTGGTGACAGTGGGTGAAGCTCAGCTCATGGCCATGCTTTGAGTTACAGAGCTCTGAACAGTGATGATTCTATAGTCTAACAGCTCTTTTTCCCAGGGTCCTCCCCTGGCATTCCAGGGCTCTGAGGTCCCTGGGCCTGAGGTTCCAGAGTTGGAAGTTTTAGAGCTGTGGGTTCTGTGGTCTCAACATCCAGAGCTTGATAGCTCTTGAATGCTTGCCTTGTCTTAACCCCAGCCATGGCTAGGGCCATGGTCATGGGTGGAGCTATGGCCAGGCCTTATCAGGCACCGTATCTGTTCTTTTCAGAGAAGTCAGTTGACATTATGAAGCCACTGGAAGACCAGCAGGCCATGCTGGGTGAGGATGTGGTGCTGAGGTGTGAGCTGTCACGGGAGGGGACCCCGGTGCGCTGGTTGAAGGATGGGAAGGCCATCCGCAAGAGTCAGAAGTATGACCTGCTCACTGAAGGCACTCGGGCCTCGCTGGTCATCCATGCAGCCACACTCAAAGACTCGGGCAAATACACATGTGAGACGGAGTCTTCCAAAAGCACAGCCAGTCTCCAAGTGGAAGGTAAACCCCGTGAGAGCCTGGGGCTGCCCCCTGGGAGCCGTTCTGTCCCAGTTAGGAAGGGAGAGGCACCCAGCAGATAAGGGACTCACCCAGGTCCCTGAGGGTCTGTGGGTGGGCCAGGAGAACCACCTGTGATGGGAATGATTTCCCGTCCTGAGGGCCTGCATGGCATCTGCACAGGCCTCACCCTCGCATTCATTCTTACCCCTCCACCAGAAAAGGCAAACCGGTTCACGGAGCCGTTGGCTGACCTGCACGTGGAGGAGAAGGGCACAGCCACGTTCACCTGCAAGACGGAGCGCCCCGCGGTCTCCGTGGCCTGGCGCAAGGGCCTCACGGAGCTGCAGGCCTCGGGGAAGCACGCGCCCAGCCAGGAGGGCCTGACCTTGCGGCTCACCATCAGCGCCCTGGAGAAGGCAGACAGTGACACCTACACCTGCGACATTGGCCAGGCCCAGTCCCAGGCGCGGCTCCTGGTGAAAGGTTAGGCCTGGGCACCGTGCTGTTGCTCGCATTTGCCCACTGATTTCAAGGCCTGTGGTGTGCCCAGGTGTAAGCTATGTCTAAAGTAGATTTGTAGGTGGGCAGTCAATGGCACCCCACTCCAGTACTGTTGCCTGGAAAATCCCACGGATGGAGGAGCCTGGTGGGATGCAGTCCATGGGGTCGCTGAGAGTCGGACATGACTGAGCGACTTCACTTTCACTTTTCACTTTCATGCATGGGAGAAATGGCAACCCACTCCAGTGTTCTTGCCTGGAGAATCCCAGGCACGGGGGAGCCTGGTGGGCTGCCGTCTATGGGGTCGCACAGAGTCGGACACGACTGAAGCACCTTAGCAGCAGCAGCAGCAGAGATCAGAGCTCTGCCTGGCCCTGGACTAACTCAGCCTCGGTTTCCCCTCTCCAGGAGGCTTGCCCTGGGTGGTCTTGTCGCTGGGCCTGGTATCAGTGAGCTGGCAGCCCTCGTCTACGTGTGCATTTGTTTGCCGGGTGAATGTTTCTGGAGCCCTTCCGGCATGTGTTCACACATGGGCTCTGCACGTACTTACACATGAATGTACCTCCTCCACCCCTGTGGAGAGTCACTGGCTCAGGGATGTCTTCAGGTTTGAACAGCAGTTTTCACCGGGCCGGCAGGATGAGGGTTGTCATTCTCCTACTTCACTGATAAGGAAACCGGGGCTTCACTGCGGCTTATTGGCTGCTCCAGGGTTGCAGGGCAAGTAGGCATCAGGGCCGGGTTGAGCCTAGCCCTTCTGATCCCAGGGCTGGCGTCAGGGTGAAGTCAGCTGTAGGTCCTTCCCGGGATCTATCCATAGAAAATAACAAAGAAGCCCCACTCTGGAATTTTTTCCTCTTTTTCAGTGAAATACAGTGAATCCACTGAGCTCAGTGAAAACATTTCATTGGTGCAATGGAATCACAGCTGTCTAATCTAAAGGGAATGTTAATGCTTAAAAAGGGCAATTAAAGCAAGTGTCCAGACTTCCTTGGTGGTACAGTGGTTGAGAATCTGCCTTGCAGTGCAGGGAATGTGGGTTCAATCCCTGCTCAGGGAACTAAAATCCCACATGCCTTGGAGCAGCTAAGTCTGCCTGCCACAATTACTGAAGCCCCCATGCTAAGACCTAATGTAGCTAAATAGATGGTAAATAAATAAACATATGCGTTATAAAAGTGGGGCTTCCCTGGTAGCTCAGTCTGTAAAGAATCTGCCTGCAGTATAGGAGACCTGGGTTTGATCCCTGGGTTAGGAAGATCCCCTTGAGAGGGAAATGGCAACCCATTCCAGTATCCTTGCTTGGAAAGTCCCATGGACAGAGAAGCCTGCCTGGCGGGCTGCGGTCCTTGGGGTCGCAAAGAGTAGGGCACGACTGAGCGACTAACACAGTTATACAAGTGAGTGTACTGTAATAGCAACATATAGTCTTTGGACAAATCCAGAACACAGGCTGTGCCAGGCTGATGCTTCCTGCCAAAGCCTCCTCCTTGTGTGTCAGTTCATGAATCACAACTGACACACAAAGATAAGGAGGTCAGTGCCTGTCTCCTTTTGAATAAATCACCCTCCGGATGCGCCATCTCATGTTGCCAAAGTGCTATGCTCAGTAGGCCAGCAAATTTGGAAAACTCAGCAGTGGGCACAAGACTAGAAAAGATCAGTTTTCATTCCAATCCCAAAGAAGAGCAATGCCAAAGAATGTTCAAACTACTATACAGTTGCCCTCATTTCACACTGGGCTCCCCTGGTGCCTCAATGGTAAAGAATCTGCCTGCAATGCAGGAGACCTGGGTTCGATCCCTGGGTCACAAAGATCCCCTGGAGGAGGGCAAGGCAACCCTCTCTAGTACTCTTGCCTGGAGAATCCCCATAGACAGAGGAGCCTGGCGGGATGCAGTCCATAGAGTCGCACGGAGTCAGACACAACTGAAGCGACTAAACAGCAGAAGCAGTAAGGTTATGCTCAAAGTCCTTCAAGCCAGGCTTCAGCAGTATGTGAACTAAGAACTTCCAGATGTACAATCTGGGTTTAGAAAAGGCACAGGAACCAGAGATCAAATTGCCAACATTTGCTGAATCATAGAGAAAGCAAGGAAATTACAGAAAAACATCTGCTTCATTGACTACGCTAAAGCCTTTGATTATGTGGATCACAACAAACTGTGGAAAATTCTTTAAGAGATGGGAATACCAGACAACCATACCTGTCTCCTGAGAAACCTGTATGCAGGTCAAGAAGCTGCAGTTAAAACGGGACATGGAACAATGAACTGGTACAAAATTGGGAAAGGAGTGCATTGGATATTGTCACCCTGCTTATTTAGCTTATATGCAGAGTACATCATGTGCAATTCCAGGCTGGAAGAAGCACAAGCTGGAATCAAGATTGCTGGGAGAAGTATCGATAAGCTCAGATATGCAGATGACACCCCTCTAATGGCAGAAAGGGAAGAGGAACTAAAGAGCCTCTTGATAAGGGTGAAAGAGGAGTTTGAAAAATCTGGCTTAGAACTCAACATTCAAAACTAAGATCATGGCATCAGGTCCCATCACTTCATGGCAAATAATAGAATGGGGAAAAGTGATAGATTTTCTTTTCTTGGGCTCCAAAACCACTGTGGACAGTGACTTCAGCCATGAGATTAAAAGACGCTTGCTCCTTGGAAGGAAAGCTATGAGAAACCTGTTGCTGCTACTGCTGCTAAGTCGCTTCAGTCGTGTCCAACTCTGTGCGACCCCATAGACGGCAGCCCACCAGGCTCCCGTCCCTGGGATTCTCTAGGTAAGAACACTGGAGTGGGTTGCCATTGCCTTCTCCAATGACAAACGTAGACAGCATATTAAAAAGCAGAGACATCACTTTGCTGCCAAAGTCCACACAGTCAGAGCTATGTTTCTCCAGTGGTCATGTACGGATGTGAGAGCTGGACCATTAAGATGGGTGAGCGCTGGAGAATGGTGCTTTTTAATTGTGCTGAAGAAGACTCCTGAGAGTCCCTTGGACCGCAGGAAGATCAAACCAATCCATCCTAAAGGAAATCAACTCTAAATATTCATTGGAAGGACTGATGCTGAAGCCAAAGCTCTAGTATTTGGCCACTTGATTTGAAGAGCCGACTCACTGGAAAAGACCCTGATGCTGAGAAAGATTGAAGGCTAAAGGAGAAGGCGGTGGCAGAAGATGAAATGGTTAGATAGCGTCACTGACTCAATGGATGTGAATTTGAGCAAACTCAGGAAGACGGTGGAGGACAGAGGAGCCTGCTGTGCTGCGGTCCACGGGGTCACAAAGAGTCAGACGTGACTTAGGGACTGAACAACAGCAAGAACCGATGTGCCATCTATGGTTTCTGGTATGCAATAGCTTCAAGACACCTGTGAATGCAGAAGGAATCTGGCAGCCAATCAGTACTTAGGACTTCTTAAGCTTTCATTATGCCTAAGACAGCAGCAAAAGAAATTTTTTTTTCTAGAAATTCATGTTGTCAGTCCTCCAAATCATTCAATTTAAATGTTATCGTAGCCGCATGGCTCTTTTTTCCCCCCACACATCTGTTAATACAAAATTGAATGGCATTAAGTGATTTCTGTGGCAGGGACCACGGGTGTAGACGTTACGGAGCACAGCTTGATGGAGGGGCCGTGCTGTGGGTCAGCGTGTGTGCTCTGCAGAAAGCCCCAAGAGGTGGATTAAGGGCTCACTGCTGGGCCTAAAACAAATGCTTTTGGGCCGTTCAGCTCAGACCCACTTAATGTTTTTTTTGTTAGAGTCATTTGCTCGCTCTCTGCTGAGAGCCTACCCCAGATCTGGCCTTGGGGAGCACCCCGTTTCCCTTGGCAGTGATCCAGGGGTCCCTGACATGCCTGTCTGTGTCTCTGCAGGCCAGAAAGTGCTCATCATAGAGGACTTGGAGGACGCGGAGGTGCAGGAGGGCTCCTCGGCCACCTTCTGCTGCCGTATCTCCCCTGCTGACTACAAGCCTGTCCACTGGTTCTTGGACAAAACGCCCCTGTCTGCCAATGAACTCAATGAGATTGAGGCTCAGCCCGGTGGATACCATGTGCTCACCCTGCGGCAGCTGGCGCTCAAGGACTCGGGCACCGTCCATTTTGAGGCAGGTGACCAGCGAACCTCAGCTGCCTTGCAGGTCACAGGTAGGTTGCAGGGCCAGGCCCAGTGCATGGTGGGGACCAGTCCATATGGCTGAGCGTGCAACCTCAGGGCAGTGGCTTGGCCATCTCCTGGGTGAGGCCCTGGGGCTCCCAGAGAAGGAAGGCACCGTAGGCTTCCCTTGGGCTGGAGCCTTGGATCCCAGGGCTGAGTGGTGCTGTCTGAAGACATGTTGTTGTCCATGGTATGCAGAGGTGAACCCAAGGTCAGTGTGGGGGCGGGGCCACACAGAGCCCATCCTGTTCTCCCAGCAGTCCTGTCTGCAGCCCAGAATGGGGGCGTAGCGGCAGGTGGGCACTGACTAGGAGTGCTGCTGGTGTATAGCAAGACCTGGGGCTTCTCCTGCAGGAGCCCCCAACAGTCTTACGCATCCCTCTCTCTCTGCAGAGAAGCCAAGTGTTTTCTCCCAGGGGCTCACGGATGCCACAGTCACGGAGGGGGAGGATCTGACCCTGGTCTGTGAGACTTCCGTCTCAGACAGCCCTGTGTGCTGGACCAAGGATGGGAAGCCCCTGCGGCCATCGGCCCGGTGCCGGCTGACCTATGAGGGCCGCCGGGCCCAGCTGGTCATCACTGAGACCACCCTGCAGGACAGCGGGCGCTACAAGTGTGAGGCTGCGGGCGCCTGGAGCAGCTCCATTGTCAGGGTCCACGGTGAGCCCCGGGAGAGGGGCGCTGGGCAGCCTCCAGCCACCCCTGACACGTCTCTCGCCTCGCTCGGGGCAAGGGGGACTCCAGGACACGCTCTGTCCTCTTTGTGTGGGTGCGGGGTGTCCTAAGGCTCCTTCCGTCCACCTGTATCTTCAGCAGTTCATCCATCTCACTCTGCCCACTGTCTGCCCTGTCTCTGGGTTTCTTCTGCTCCTGAAAGTCTCTCTCACCCTCTCTTGGTCTTCTGACCAGCAGTCTTTTTTTCTCTTTTTTTTAACTTCATTGCTGACTCTCTTGTGTGCTTACACTGCCGTGTCTGCCTTCTCTTGACTTGGCTCATCTCCATCTCAGTTGGCTTGGCCTGGCTACCAAATATCACAGACTGGGTGGCTTAAAAGACAGACATTTGTTGTCTCCTAGGTTTGGAGACCAGAAGTCTGAGATCAAGGTGTTGCAGGCCTGGTTTCCCTCAAGGCCTTTCTGCTTGGCGTATCGATGGCCATCTTTTCCCTGTGTCTTCACCTGGTCATCCCTCTATGTGTGTCTCTGTGCTAATTTCCATTGCTTGTAAGGACACCGATAATATGGGAGTAAGACCCATTCTACTGACCTCATTTAACTCAATCATCTCTTTCAAGACCCCTATCTCCAAATATGGCTCCATTCTTTGGTCCTGAGGGTTAGGGCGCCAACAGGTGAATTCGGGGCATTAAATGTACCCCATAATGCCCCACCCTTCTCTGCTCCATGCGGTTCGGCTCACCCTCCTGGACAGGTAGCATTCTCGGGGCCCCATCCCCAGCCCCCAGTGCAGACAGCGAGGTGGGCCTGCCTGCCTCTGCCGGTTGCTGCCCTCCACCATCCTCAGCCGTGCGGGCTGTGCTGACGGAGCTCATGCCCGTCCGCAGCTCGGCCAGTGCAATTCCGAGAGGGCCTGAAGGACGTGGAGGTGCTGGAGGGGGGCGCTGCCACGCTGCGCTGCGTGCTGTCGTCTGTGGTCAGGCCTGTGGAGTGGCGGCGTGGGGATGAGCTCCTGCAGCCTGGAGGCAAGTACAGCTTGCGGCAGGACGGGACCGTGCTGGAGCTGGTGGTCCGAGACCTGCGGCCTCAGGACAGCGGGCAGTACTTCTGCAGTTTCGGGGACCAGAGGACGTCGGCCAGGCTCACCGTCAAGGGTAAGCATCTCAGCCACCCTGCCCACGTGACACTCCGCAGTCCCACACCACCCCTTTCATCCTTCCGGGGGAGGATGAAGGTGATGTGTCCATTGGACCTTGTTGCAGCTCTGCCTGCTGAGTTCATAGGAAGACTGAGAAGCAAGGAGGTCACGGAAGGGACCACATCCACATTCCGCTGTGAGCTCAGCAAGGAAGCCCCCGTAGAGTGGAAGAAGGGGCCCGAAACCCTCAGAGCCGGGGACAGAGTGAGCCTGAGGCAGGACGGGGCCGTGTGTGAGCTGGAGATCCGTGAGCTGACCGCCGAGGATGCTGGAGAATATTCATGTGTGTGTGGGCAGGAGAAAACCTCAGCCACGCTCACCGTCAGGGGTAAAGACCGCATGTGGCCAGGCAGAGCTGGGTTTGGTGTCCAGTCACTGACTTCGTGTCGTCTCCCTGCAGTCATCCCACCTTCCCTCCTCGTCTCAGCGTCACCCTCTTCCCATAACTCCCCAGAACTCCTTCCTCCTCCCTGGGCTGTTGTATGGACCACAAGAAACCAGCCTCTGAGCTGCTTCCCACCTCTCGGGTCACTGCAGGTTCTGTCCTGTGTCCTGTGGGAGCTTATGCCTTTTTCTCTGTCTTGTCACATCCTGCCTTCAGAGTTCTCCCAAGACTCTGATATTCGTGTCTCTCTGTCCTCAGCTTTGCCTGCTGAGTTCACAAGAAGACTGAGAAGCAAGGAGGCCACAGAAGGGACCACAGTCACGCTGCACTGTGAGCTGAGCAAGGCGGCCCCCGTGGAGTGGAGGAAGGGGCCCGAGACCCTCAGAGCTGGGGACAGAGTGAGCCTGAGGCAGGAGGGAGCCGTGTGTGAGCTGGAGATCCGTGACCTGACCGCCGAGGATGCTGGGGAGTACTTGTGTGTGTGCGGGCAGGAGAGGACCTCGGCCACACTCAGCATCAGGGGTAAGGACCATGTGTGGCCAAGCAGAGCTGAGTTTTGGTGTCCAGTTATTAACTTCATGACATCTCCCTGCATTCATCCCACCTTCCCTCCTCATCTCAGCCTTACCCTCTTCCCATAACTTCGTGGATTTCCTTCCTCCTTTCTGGGCTGTTGTGTGAACCACGAGAAACACGCCTCTGAGCTGCTTCCCACCCCTCGTGTCACTGCCGGTTCTGTCCTGTGTCCCGTTGGCGTCTGCATCTTCCAGTCCATCCTGTCACGTCCTGTCCCCCAGTGACCTCGGGAGGATTGAATGTCCTCCAACCTTCTAACCTCTCCTGCCCTGCCACCAGATGCGCAGACGTGAGGCCTGAGGAGTCTGTGGAAGGGGTCCCAGGCATGCTGAACGGACTGGGCTGAGGGGCCACAGTCCAGTGTGTGAGCCTGGGGCACCAGCCTGTGACCTGTGTCCAGTTGGGTGTTGCGTCTTTTCTGTGATGTCCAGGACCTATCTACCCTGTGGGTTCAGAGAGCATTATAGTGTTTGTGTCTTTCTATTTCCAGCCCTGCCTGCCAAGTTCACAAAGGGTCTGAAGAAGGAAGAGGCCGTGGAAGGGGCCACAGCCATACTGCGCTGTGAGCTGAGCAAGGCAGCCCCCGTGGAGTGGAGGAAGGGGCCCGAGACCCTCAGAGCCGGGGCCAGAGTGAGCCTGAGGCAGGAGGGAGCCGTGTGTGAGCTGGAGATCCGTGAGCTGACCGTGGAGGATGCTGGAGAATATTCATGTGTGTGCAGGCAGGAGAAGACCTCAGCCACACTCGCCGTCAGGGGTAAAGACCGCGTGTGACCACATGGACTGGCATTTGGCGGCTGCCCTTCATCTCTCTGGTCTCAGTTCCCTTTCCTACGTTGCTGACTCACTATCCTGCTCCTTTTCTTTCCATGATTATTCCGTTCTCCCTGTCATGTCCCGTGTCTGTTCCGTGGCACATGTACCGCTGGACCTTTTAAGGTCACAGTCGCAGTGTGTGCTGGCACCCCAGCAGGTGGGCCAGGTCCAGTTGGGTTTTATGTCTTCTGTGCACTGTTCACATCCTGTTGCTTCTGTGTGTTCAGAAAGTGTGATAGTGTTTGTGTCTTTCTGACCATCTCCAGCCCTGCCTGCCAGCTTCACAAAAGGTCTGAAGAAGGAAGAGGCCACAGAAGGGGCCACAGTCACGCTGTGCTGTGAGCTGAGCAAGGCGGCCCCCGTGGAGTGGAGGAAGGGGCCGGAGACCCTCAGAGCCGGGGACAGAGTGAGCCTGAGGCAGGAGGGAGCCGTGTGTGAGCTGGAGATCCGTGACCTGACCGTGGAGGATGCTGGGGAGTACTCGTGCATGTGTGGGCAGGAGAAGACCTCAGCCACGCTCGCCGTCAGGGGTAAAGACCGCGTGTGGCCTGTGGAGCAGCGGCTTCGTGTCTGCGGGCTTTAGCGTGTCCTCCAGCTCTGCCCTGTCTGTCTGCAGTCCTTCATGTCTCTGCACATCTCCCGCATTCTTGCGGCAGGAGTCTCCACAGTCTCCCTCCCTTCTCTGAGGCCCACCTCAGATAACGAGCAGAGGTTGAGGTCCTCACTGTCCTCAGCGGCTCGTGTCTGAGAAAGAGGAGGCGGACAGCCACATAGGGAGAGAACAGAATTATAGTCCCCTCTCGAGGGAGCATGACAGGAGAGAAGCTGGGAAGTAGATGAGAGCGTGGCCCTTGAGGGTGGGATGTTGAAGGGGTGGTGAGAGGGTAGTCTGTGAGCGAGCGTGATGGGAGGGCCTCGGGGCTTCCGTCCAGCGTCTGGTTGTTATGGGAAGTGAGCTTGGGGTGTGGGGGAGGTGGAGACGTGCTGGAGGTGGTGTGGAGGTGGTGTGGAGGTGACACCTCGGTGTGGAGGTGCGGCGGCGTTTGAAGCAAAAATGAAGTGAGTGTGAAGTGGCTGCTGTGGAGGGTGAGGTGGAGGTAAGCCAGGAGGTGAGGTCTGGGTGGAGAGTGGAGTGGAGGAGAACTAGGTGTGGACAGTGCTTGACCACGGCGGGCAGAGGAAGCAGGGACGGGAAGCTACACTGGGGAGCAGAGCCAGGTCCAGGAGGGCAGCTGGGCACCCATGCTGGACTGGGGTCAGTGTCTGGCATCTGTGGTGGGTGAGCTGACTGTAGACAGCGGCCACAGGAGGGGTTCTGTCAAGGTGTGACGTGCCCTCCCAGAGCTCTGCAGGTGCTCAGAGGCCTCACATCCTGGGCCCTGTTGGGCTGTACTCATGAGACAAGGTGGGACAGTAAAGAAGAGGATCCAGAGGCTGGCAGGGCCGTTGTGAACACACATGCTCAGATCTCTGGGGAGAGGTCAGGCCACGATGCCATCTTCATGGATGAACTTCGTGAGTGAAGCATAGCATTTCTAGCACAGAGACGCTGGTACCCATGCTGTTCAGACTCACCAGGAGACCACAAGGGGTGTGGGCTCGGAGGCTGTCACACAGTCAGGAGCAGCTTCCATTGCAGGGAGGAAGCATCGCCAAGGGCCGAGGACCAGAGAGCCCAATGGCGCTCGTGGTAAAGAATCTGCCTGCCAGTGCTGGAGACATGAGACTCAGGTTTGATCCCACCCACTCCAGTATTCTTCCCTTGGAAATGCCACGGACAAGGAGCCCAGCGGGCCATAGTCCATGGGGTCGCAAACAGTCGGACACGACTGAAGCAACTGGGCACGCCTGCAGAGCGCTCAAGCTGACCAGCTACAAGCAGTCCAAGAGAGCGGCTTCTCAGAACGTGCAGATCCCAGGGACACCTACTCCAGGGCGACAGGGCAGGAGTGGGGTGGCTGTGCTCCCCTTCTGGCCGTGGTGCTCCAGGCCCTGTCAGCCCTGGGCTCTGGCCCCAGCAGCAGTAGGAGCTGACAAGGCGGGTATCCTGGGGTAGACACGTGGGATAGTTTAGATAGCTCTCTTTGTGTCTCCGTTCCCAGCTATACCCCTCAAGATCATAAAGTCACTAAAGAATGAAGCCTGGAGGGGGCCATGGCCATGGTGTGGTGTAAGCTGGGCCATGGAAGATGCTGGAGGACATCCGTTCCAATTTATCATCACTTTCTGCGGGCACTGTGGCCATTTCCACGTTCTGTCCATGGCGTGAGGTCCTCCCTGAGGACTGTTTCCTTGCTGGTTTGTCTGTGCTCTGCACACACTGCCCCTCCCCAAGCACTGCTATCTGCCCATGTGTCTACGGGTCTAGGCTTTTATTCCTCATTTGCTCCAACGTGTGACTGTTGCATTGTCAAGTGTCCACATTCTGACCCCTCTACATTTTCCAGAGAGTCTGATGTTTCCCTTGTCACTCTGACCCTGCCCAGCCCTGCCCGCCAAGTTCGCAAAGGGCCTGAGGAAGGAGGAGGCCACAGAAGGGACCACGGTCACGCTGCGCTGTGAGCTGAGCAAGGCGGCCCCCGTGGAGTGGAGGAAGGGGCCCGAGACCCTCAGAGCCGGGGCCAGAGTGAGCCTGAAGCAGGATGGAGCCGTGTGTGAGCTGGAGATCCGTGAGCTGACCATGGAGGATGCTGGGGAGTACTCCTGCGTGTGCGGGCAGGAGAGGACCTCAGCCACGCTCACCGTCAGGGGTAAAGACCGTGAGAGGCCCCAGGGACCTGTGGCTTCGTGTTTGCGTGTGGTCTCTGTGTCACTGGCTCCACTGTAGGATTCTGTGCCTTTTTGAATCTTTGCACCTGGGTCCCTGCAGATGACTGTTGGCTCCGGGTTCCTCGTTCAGTAGATGTCAGTGTCCAGTGCTGTGTCTGCTGTTCCCTCCGGGACATTTGTCTCCCTCACCATCTGTGCATCTCTTTACTTGTTCGTGCTGTGGTCTTTTGCAGTTTGTGGGGTTTTGTGTCCTGGAGAGAGTTACCCTGAGAGTCTGATGTTCTCAGGGACTTTGTAGCCCTCCTCAGCCCTGCCTGCCAAGCTCACAAAGGGTCTGAACCATGCAGAGCCCGTGGAAGGGAGCACGGCCATACTGTGCTGTGAGCTGAGCAAGATGGTCCACGAGGACTGGAGGATTGGACCGAAGCCCTTGAGATGGAAATAAGACTGCCTGGGGCAGGACGGGGCAGCGTGTGAGCTGGAGATCATGGCTCGCCTATAATGGTTGCAGGGGAGAGTGTGGGGGCAGGAGAGGTCTTTGGCCAGGCTCGTTGTCAGGAGTGAGGACTGCATGTGACCACATGGACTGGCGTTTGGTGGCTGCCCATCTGAGGCTCCAGCACTTTGGCCACCTGATGCAAAGAGCGGACTCGTTGGAAAAGACCCTGATGCGGGAAATATGAAAGGCAGGAGGAGAGAGGGATGACAGAGGATGAGATGGTTGGATGGCCTCACCCACTCAATGGACATGAATTTGAGAAAACTCCAGGAGATGGGGAAGGACAGGGCTGCCTGGCGTGCTGCAGTCCACGCGAGTGCAAAGAGTTGGACACAATTTAATCACTGAACAACAACATAAGCATCTCTCTGCTCTCAATTCCCGTTTCTACCTTGATGACTCACTAGTCTGCTCCTTATCTTTCCATGATTATTCCGTTCTCCCTGTCATGTCCCGTGTCTGTCCCATGTCTGTCCCATGGCACATGTACCGCTGGACCTTTTAAAGTCACAGTCACAGTGTGTGCTGGCACCCCAGCAGGTGGGCCAGGTCCTGTTGGGTTTTGTGTCCCTGTGTACTCTCTGTATCCTGTTGCTTCTGTGAGTTCAGGACGCGTGATATGCTTGTGTCTTTCTGACCACCTCCAGCCCTGCCTGCCAAGTTCATGAAGGGTCTAAAGAAGGAAGAGGCCGTGGAAGGGGCCACAGCCAAGCTGCGCTGTGAGCTGAGCAAGGCGGCCCCCGTGGAGTGGAGGAAGGGGCCCGAGACCCTCAGAGCCGGGGCCAGAGTGAGCCTGAGGCAGGACGGGGCCGTGTGTGAGCTGGAGATCCGTGAACTGACCGTGGAGGATGCTGGGGAGTACTCCTGCGTGTGCGGGCAGGAGAGGACCTCAGCCACGCTCACCGTCAGGGGTAAAGACCGTGAGAGGCCCCAGGGACCTGTGGCTTCGTGTTTGCGTGTGGTCTCTGTGTCACTGGCTCCACTGTAGGATTCTGTGCCTTTTTGAATCTTTGCACCTGGGTCCCTGCAGACGTCTGTTGGCTCCGGGTTCCTCGTTCAGTAGATGTCAGTGTCCAGCGCTGTGTCTGCTGTTCCCTCCGGGACATTTGCCTCCCTCACCATCTGTGCATCTCTTTACTTGTTCGTGCTGTGGTCTTTTGCAGTTTGTGGGGTTTTGTGTCCTGGAGCGAGTTACCCTGAGAGTCTGATGTTCTCAGGGACTTCATAGCCCTCCTCAGCCCTGCCTGCCAAGCCTACAAAGGGTCTGAACCATGCAGAGGCCACAGAAGGGAGCATGGCCATACTGTGCTGTGAGCTGAGCAAGATGGTCCATGAGGACTGGAGGATTGGACCGAAGCCCTTGAGATGGAAATAAGACTGTGCCTGGGTCAGGACGGGGCAGCGTGTGAGCTAGAGATTATGGCTCGCCTATAATGGTTGCAGGGGAGAGTGTGGGGGCAGGAGAGGTCTTTGGCCAGGCTCGTTGTCAGGAGTGAGGACTGCATGTGACTACATGGACTGGCGTTTGGTGGCTGCCCATCTGAGGCTCCAGCACTTTGGCCACCTGATGCAAAGAGCGGACTCGTTGGAAAAGACCCTGATGCCGGAAATATGAAAGGCAGGAGGAGAGGGATGACAGAGGATGAGATGGTTGGATGGCCTCACCCACTCAATGGACATGAATTTGAGAAAACTCCAGGAGATGGGGAAGGACAGGGCTGCCTGGCATGCTGCAGTCCACGCGAGTGCAAAGAGTTGGACACAATTTAATCACTGAAGAATAACGTAATCATCTCTCTGCTCTCAATTCCCGTTTCTACCTTGATGACTCACTAGTCTGCTCCTTATCTTTCCACTATTATTCCGTTCTCCCTGTCATGTCCCGTGTCTGTCCCGTGTCTGTTCCGTGGCACATGTACAGCTGGACCTTTTAAAGCGATAGTCACAGTGTGTGCTGGCACCCCAGCAGGTGGGTCAGGTCCAGTTGGGTTTTGTGTCTCTGTGTACTCTCTGTATCCTGTTGCTTCTGTGAGTTCAGGACGCGTGATATGCTTGTGTCTTTCTGACCACCTCCAGCCCTGCCTGCCAAGTTCACAAAATGTCTGAAGAAGGAAGAGGCTGTGGAAGGGGCCACAGCCAACCTGCGCTGTGAGCTGAGCAAGGCGGCCCCTGTGGAGTGGAGGAAGGGGCCCGAGACCCTCAGAGCCGGGGCCAGAGTGCGCCTGAGGCAGGAGGGAGCCGTGTGTGAGCTGGAGATCCATGGGCTGACTGTGGAGGATGCTGGGGAGTACTCCTGCATGTGCGGGCAGGAGAAGACCTCAGCCACAGTCGCCGTCAGGGGTAAAGACCACGTGTGACCACATGGACTGGCATTTGGCGTCTGCCCTTTGTCTCTGCTCTCAGTTCCCTTTCCTACCTTGCTGACTCACTAGTCTGCTCCTTTTCCTCCCATAATTGTTCTGTTCTCCCATGTCCTGTGTCTGTTCCGTGGCACATGTACAGCTGGACCTTTTAAAGTCACAGTCGCTGTGTGTGCTGGCACCCCAGCAGGTGGGCCAGGTCCAGTTGGGTTTTATGTCTTCTGTGTACTGTTCACATCCTGTTGAATGTGTGTGTTCAGAAAGTGTGATAGTGTTTGTGTCTTTCTGACCACCTCCAGCCCTGCCTGCTAAGTTCATCAAGGGTCTAAAGAAGGAAGAGGCCGTGGAAGGGGCCACAGCCAAGCTGCTCTGTGAGCTGAGCAAGGCAGCTGCCGTGGAGTGGAAGAAGGGGCCCGAGACCCTCAGAGCCGGGGACAGAGTGAGCCTGAGGCAGGAGGGAGCCCTGTGTGAGCTGGAGATCCGTGACCTGACCGTGGAGGATGCTGGGGAGTATTCCTGCGTGTGTGGGCAGGAGAAGACCTCAGCCACGCTCGCCATCAGGGGTAAAGACCACGTGTGGCTAAGCAGAGCTGGGTTTGGTGTCCAGTTACTGACTCAGGCATCTTGCACTCACCCCACCTTCCCTCCTTGTCTCAGCATCACCGTTTCCCCACGTGCAGTGCTGTGCTGGGCTTAGTCACTTCAGTTGTGTCTCTTTAGTGATCCTTTAGTGATCCTATGGACCTTAGCCCAGCAGGCTCCTCTGTCCATGTGATCCTCAAGGCAAGAATACTGGAGTGGGTTGCCATGCCCTCCTCCAGGGAATCTTCCCGACCCAGGGATCAAACCTGTGTCTCCTGTGTCTCCTGCATGGCAGGCTTATTTTTTACCATTGAGCCACCGGGGAAGCCCCCTTCTTCCCATAACTCCGTGGATTTCCTTCCTCCTTCCTGGGCTATTGTGTGAATCACAAGGAACCAACCTCTGAGCTGCTTCCCACCCCTCGTGTCACTGCCGGTTCCGTCCTGTGTCCCGTTGGCATCTGCGTCTTCCAGTCCATCCTGTCACGTCCTGTCCCCCAGTGACCTCTGGAGGATCGGATGTCCTCCAACCTTCTAACCTCTCCTGCCCTGCCACCAGATTCACAGACGTGAGGCCTGAGGAGTCTGTGGAAGGGGTCCCAGGCACACTGAACGGACTGGGCTGAGGGGCCGCAGTCCAGTGTGTGAGCCTGGGGCACCAGCCTGTGACCTGTGTCCAGTTGGGTGTTGTGTCTTCTCTGTGATGTCCAGGACCTATCTAACCTGTGGGTTCAGAGAGCATTATAGTGTTTGTGTGTTTCTGACCACCTCCAGCCCTGCCTGCCAAGTTCACAAAAGGTCTGAAGAAGGAAGAAGCCGTGGAAGGGGCCACAGCCAAGCTGCGCTGTGAGCTGAGCAAGGCGGCCCCCGTGGAGTGGAGGAAGGGGCCTGAGACCCTCAGAGCCGGGGCCAGAGTGAGCCTGAGGCAGGAGGGAGCCGTGTGTGAGCTGGAGATCCGTGACCTGACCGTGGAGGATGCTGGGGAGTACTTGTGCATGTGTGGGCATGAGAAGACCTCAGCCACGCTGGCCATCAGGGGTAAAGACCACGTGTGATCATGTGGACTGGCATTTGGTGGCTACCCTTCGTCTCTCTGCTCTCAGTTCCCTTTCCTACCTCGCTAATGCACTATCCTGCTCCTTTTCCTCCCATAATTGTTCTGTTCTCCCTGTCATGTCCCGTGTCTGTTCCGTGGCACATGTACCGCTGGACCTTTTAAAGTCACAGTCGCTGTGTGTGCTGGCACCCCAGCGGGTGGGCCAAGTCCAGTTGGGTTTTGTCTTCTGTGCACTGTTCACGTCTGTTGACTCTGTGTTCAGAAAGTGTGACAGTGTTTGTGTCTTTCTGACCATCTCCAGCCCTGCCTGCCAAGTTCACAAAAGGTTTGAAGAAGGAAGAGGCCACGGAAGGGGCCACAGCCAAGCTGCGCTGTGAGCTGAGCAAGGCGGCCCCCGTGGAGTGGAAGAAGGGGCCCGAGACCCTCAGAGCCGGGGACAGAGTGAGCCTGAGGCAGGAGGGAGCCGTGTGTGAGCTGGAGATCCGTGACCTGACCGTGGAGGATGCTGGGGAGTACTTGTGCATGTGCGGGCAGGAGAAGACCTCAGCCATGCTGGCCGTCAGGGGTAAAGACCGCGTGTGGCCACGCAGAGCTGTGTTTGGTGTCTGGGTACTGACTCACGGCGTCCTTCGTACTCCCTCTGTGTTCCCTCCCTGTCTCAACACCGCCTGTTTCCAGAAGACTGTGGAACCTCTTTGGCCTTCCTGTGCTGATGTGTGAACCACAGGAAACCAGCAGTTAATCCACTTCCCCCCATTTGTGTCAGCACTGACGCTGTTCTCTCGTCCTGTTGGCGTCCGTGTCGTTTGCTCCATCTTGTCACTTCCTTCCCAGCAGTTCTCCAGAGAATCTCATGGTGTCCATGTCACTGGTGCTCCCAGCCCTGCCTGTCAGTTGGATGCCAAGGCAGGGGCCTGGGAAGTCCACTGAAGGGCTGCGCTGGGGGCAGCCCCAGGCACGGCGTGTCCTCGGCCCAGCCTGTGTGCGGCCTGTGTCCTCTTGGGTGTTGTGTTCCCGCTGCTCTCTTCACCTCGTGTCTTCTCTGTGTGTTCACCCCGTGTGATGGCCTGTCTATCTTTGTGACCAGTCCTGCCCACCAGTTTCACAAAACACCTGAGGAACAAAAAAGCCACAGAAGGGGCCACAGCCACCCTGCATTGTGAGCTGAGCAAGGCAGCCCCTGTGGAGTGGAGGAAGGGGCCTGAGCTCCTCAAATACACAGACATAGTGAGCCCGGGACAGAACGGGGCCGCGTGTGAGCTGGAGATCTGTGACCTGGGGGGCGTGGACTCTGTGGTGTGTGTGTGGGCAGGAGGGCACCTCGGCCACACTGATGTCCAGGGTGAAGACTGCACGTGGCCGCGTTCGTGACTCCTCTCTGCCATGTGTGATGTGCTCTCCCCGTGTTACTGCTGTCTCAGAGTTAGAACCCACTTCACAGAGACACTGGCCAACTGTGTCTAGGCCTTGTGGGTACAGACCCCAGGGGTGCCCAGTGCAAGGACACCCTCAGGGAGGCACCGGCAAACAGGCAGTATGGTTTAGAGCGCTGCCCTCAGCCACGGCTGAGGCTGAGGGTGTGTGTGGGCTCTGGAGCCCAGGTGTGCAGCGGGGCCGTTCATGCGGGTGACAGAGCTGCCCCGAGGACTGAGGCGCAGTGTTTGGGAGTGCAGCGAGCAGGTGGCGGCCAGCCCAAGCCCTCCGGTGCTGCGCTAATCAGACAGCATTTGACTGACCTTGGAGCCTTTGTGAAGCCTCTAAAGAGCTCTGTCTCAGAAAACCTGGGCTGCGTAACGAATACCACATACGGGTGACTCACAACACACATTCGTTGTTTCGTAGTCGTGGAGGCTGGAAGTCCAAGATCCAGGTGTCTGCGGGAGACCTCCCCCTTTGGCTTGTAGATAGCCACGCTCGCTCTTTGTCTGCACCTGGTCACCCTTCTGCGTCTGCTGTATTCTAATCTTCTCTTCTTATAACAATACTTATAAGTCAAATTGAATTAGTCACTCTCCTGGTAACTCCATTCTACCCTAATTACCTCTACAAAAACCTTACTTCCAAATAAATTCACATTCTTAGTTCCTGAGACTAAGACTTCAGTGTATAAATTTGAGGGGAGACATGATTCAGTCCATAAAGATTTGGACCATAAAGAAAGCTGAGCACCGGAGAGTTAATGCTTTTGAACTGTAGTTTTGGAGGAGATTCTTGAGAGCCCCTTGAACTGCAAGGAGATTAAACCAGTCAGTCCTAAAGGAAATCACTCCTGAATGTCCATTGGAAGGACTGATGCTGAAGCTGAAGTTCCAATACTTTGGCCACCTGATGCGAAGAGCTGACTCATTGGAAAAGACCCTGATGCTGGGAGAGTTTGAGGCCAGGAGGAGAAGGGGGCAACAGAGGATGAGATGGTTGGATGGCATCACTGACTTGATGAACATGAGTTTGAGCAAGCTCTGAGAGTTGGTGATGGACAGGGAAGACTGCTATAGTTCATGGAGTCACAAAGAGTTGGACATGACTGAGCGACTGAAAAGCAAAATGATTCAGTCCATAATACTCGTTTTCTTGCTCTAAAAATGCATGTTCTGACGTGCAGAGTACATTTACCCCAAACCCCAAAATTTTAGCCTATTTTAAGGTCAGGCTAAATCCAAAGTCTAATCTAAATCTCATCTAAATCAAGTGTGTGTGAGATTGGAGGTATGATTCATCCTGAGGCAGAATTCCTCTGCAGTTGTAAACTTGAAACATCAGACAAGTTGTGTGCTTCCAAAATACTTCAGTGAAACAGGCATGGGGTAGATGTCCCCATTGCAAAAGAAAGAAGTAGGAAAGAAGAAAGAGGCCCCTGGTTCCACAGAGATCTGGCACCTACTAGAGACAAATTCTGGGAGATTTTCAAGATTGGAGAATGATCCTCTGGCTCAAAGCCCTGTCTTCTGGGCCCTGCACAGAGGTGGCCCCCTGGGACCATGGATGCTGTGGCAGCCTTGCTGACTTCTGATTGCCTTTGGGGTTATTCCCAACTGTGAAGGATAGTACATGTCCCAGCTGCATAGCTATATTGGCCCACCCGGTAGACATCCCATCTTCCATCCTGTCCCTTCTGAGTCTGATTGTCACGGCTGGCATTGTTTCTGCTGATACAAAGTTCTCAGAAGCCTTGTTGGTCTCCTTTATAATTCACAGCAGTCCAAGATTTCAGACAAGAGAGTCTTGCACACAGCCTCCTGAGTGATTCCATTTCTGTTCCTGGCTTTTCTAAGATGGCCGATTGGATCCGAGACACACTTAAAAATCTCTTTACCAGATGGTTTCCAGCCACACAGTATTCTCTCTAGAACAGGTGTTCTCTCTCTCTTTTTTTTTTTTGAAATTTCAATGGGCTGAAAAATTTCTAAAGTATCCATGTTAGGTTTCTCTTTGTTTAAATACTTCCTTCTTCAATATAACTCTTTTGTCTTACATTTTACCATGAACAAGGAGCTGTCATTCTGCCTGCAATGCTTGACTTACGAATTACCTCAGCTGAAAATACCCAAGTTCACTTGTAAGTTCTGCCTTCCATAAAACTCTGGGACACACAATTCAGCCAAATCCTTCACTGCTTTATAGAAGGATTGCCTTTCTTCCAGTTTTCAACAACACATTTCCATATGAGGACTCGCCAGGAGCACCTTTAGAATCCATATTTCTACTGGAAATCTCTTCAAGTGATCTAGATTTATCTAACGTGCACCTCAGAACTCTCCCAGTTTCCACCCATCACCAGTTCCAAAGAGAATTCCATAATTTTAGGTATTTGTTACAGTAGCAGCCCACTCCTGGCACCAAAATCTAAATGACTTAACAGTATCGTAGTGGCTTAAACCTCAGAAAATGGTTTTCTCCTAGCCCTAGAAGCGGGAGTCTGAGGTCAGGATGTGGCAGGGCTGGTTTCTCTTGAGACCTCTCTCCTTGGCGTGTAGACGGCTGTCTTCTTTCCATGCCCTCACATGGTCATCCCTCTCTGTGCATCTGTGTCATAATATCTTCTTTTTATAAGGAAACCAGTCATGTTGGGTTAGGTTCCACCCCATTGAGCTTGTTCACCTCAGTTACCTCTTCAGATACATCTCCATTCTGTGCCCTGGGGTTAGGGCTCCAACGTATGAATTTTTGAGGGATGTGATTCAGGCCACAGCAGGGTGTAATCAGGATGAGCCGTGATCAGCTGTAACTTGTGAAGCTCGTGCTCTGCCTGGAATTGGGATGGAAGAGTGGACTGCAGGTTGGAGGGCTAGGGGGCAGGGTTAGAAGGCCAAGGCTGGAATCCACTGGGGTCTAAGAGATGTGAGTCAGGAGAGTGGGGTCCAGTGGGGTCAGGACAGGAATGTGTAAGGTGAATGAGGTGGGACCTGGTGAAGGCAGGGAAGGCCTGCAGTGTGCCCAGATGTGGGCAACACGTGATTGATGCCTTACCTGGGATGGGAAGCACAAATGAGGGGTGTCAGTGGGGCATTGGTTGTCATGGCTGGAAGGTGCCTCCTGGCCATTCTCCCAGGAGAGTTGTCTATTGCGTTGTTGCGTGTAAGTTGTGAGCTGGGAGAGCATGGTTTGGACTCTGGGTGTAGATGAGTAGGCCATTAGACAACAGGAAAAGGTGTAAGTAGGACAGATGAACTCTGAGAAGAAAAGAGGCCTGGATGGAACCAGTCTCTTGCAACCTGCAACTTAGCAATATGGAGAGGATTGCACTGTCACACATGCTCTGGTCTGCATCATGGCACGTCCTCCACCCATCCTGCATCTACCCCATCCTGAATGTTCAGGTGAGACCCCCAGTCCTTTATGGGGGTTGATGGCTTCTGTCCATCTAACTCTCTGCAGCCATGCCTGCTCGGTTCATCAAAGAACTGAAGACCAAGGAGGCCACGGAAGGGGCCACAGCCACACTGCGCTGTGAGCTGAGCAAGGCGGCCCCCGTGGAGTGGAGGAAGGGGCCTGAGCCCGTCAGAGCCGGGGACAGAGTGATCCAAAGGCAGGAGGGAGCCGTGTGTGAGCTGGCGATCCGTGAGCTGACCGTGGAGGATGCTGGGGAGTACTCGTGTGTGTGCGGGCAGGAGAAGACCTCAGCCACGCTCGCCGTCAGGGGTAAAGACTGCGTGTGACCACGTGGACTGGCATTGGGCGGCTGCCCTTCATCTCTGCTCTCAGTTCCCCTTTCTACCCTGCTAACTTACTGTCCCGTTCCTTTTGCTTTCATAATTATTTTTGTCCGTGTCACGTTTGCTGTCTGTTCTGTGGTGCATGTACAGATGAGCACTTTTAAAGTCACAGTCACAGTGTGTGCTGGGCACAACCCGCGGGTGGTCCGATCCATCTGGGTTTTGTGTCTTCAGTGTACTGCTCATGTCCTGCTGCTTCTGTGTATACACAAAGTGTGATAGTCCTTGTGTCTTTCCGACCATCTCCAGCCCTGCCTGCCAAGTTTGCAAAAGGTTTGGGAAAGGAAGAGGCCATGGAAGGGGCCACAGCCATACTGTGCTGTGAGCTGAGCAAAGCAGCCCCTGTGGAGTGGAGGAAGGGGCCCAAGACCCTCAGAGCTGGAGGCAGAGTGAGCCTGAGGCAGGAGGGAGCCGTGTGTGAGCTGGAGATCCGTGACCTGACTGTGGAGGATGCTGGAGAATATTCATGTGTATGCGGGCAGGAGAAGACCTCAGCCACGCTCGCCGTCAGGGGTAAAGACCATGTGTGGCCAAGCGGAGCTGTGTTTCGGTGTCCAGTTATTGACTCATGGCATCTTGCACTCGTCCCTCCTCATCTCAGCCTTATCCTCTTCCCATAACTTCGTGGATTTCCTTCCTCCTTCCTGGGCTGTTGTGTGAACCATGAGAAACACGCCTCTGAGCTGCTTCCCACCCCTCGTGTCACTGCCGGTTCTGTCCTGTGTCCCGTTGGCATCTGCGTCTTCCAGTCCATCCTGTCACATCCTGTCCCCCAGTGACCTCTGGAGGATCGGATGTCCTCCACACCTTCTAACCTCTCCTGCCCTGCCACCAGATACACAGACGTGAGGCCTGAGGAGTTTGTGGAAGGGGTCCCAGGCACACTGAACAGACTAGGCTGAGGGGCCACAGTCCAGTGTGTGAGCCTGGGGCACCAGCCTGTGACCTGTGTCTAGTTGGGTGTTGCGTCTTTTCTGTGATGTCCAGGACCTATCTAACCTGTGGGTTCAGAGAGCATTATAGTGTTGGTGTGTTTCTGACCTTTCTAGCTCTTCCCACCAAGTTCACAAAGGGTCTGAAGAAGGAAGAGGCTGTGGAAGGGGCCACAGTCATGCTGCGCTGTGAGCTGAGCAAGGCGGCCCCCGTGGAGTGGAGGAAGGGGCCCGAGACCCTAAGAGCTAGGGACAGACTGCGGGTGAGGCAGGACGGGGCCGTGTGTGAGCTGGAAATCCATGACCTGACCATGGAGGATGCTGGGGAGTACTCATGCATATGTGGGCAGGAGAAAACCTCAGCCACGCTCGCCGTCAGGGGTAAAGACCACGTGTGGCCACATGGGCTGGCGTTTGGCGGCTGCCCTTTGTCTCTCTGCTCTCAGTTCCCTTTCCCACCCTGCTAGTTGGCTAGTCTGCTCCTTATCTTTCCATGATTATTCTGTTCTCCCTGTCATGTCCCGTGTCTGTTCCGTGGCACATGTACCGCTGGACCTTTTAAAGTCACAGTCACAGTGTGTGCTGGCACCCCAGCAGGTGGGCCAGGTCCAGTTGGGTTTTGTGTCCCTGTGTACTCTCTGTATCCTGTTGCTTCTGTGAGTTCAGGACGCGTGATATGCTTGTGTCTTTCTGACCACCTGCAGCCCTGCCTGCCAAGTTCACAAAAGGTCTGAAGAAGGAAGAGGCCACAGAAGGGGCCACAGCCATACTGCGCTGTGAGCTGAGCAAGGCGGCCCCCGTGGAGTGGAGGAAGGGGCCCGAGACCCTCAGAGCCGGGGACAGAGTGCGGGTGAAGCAGGAGGGAGCCGTGTGTGAGCTGGAGATCCGTGGGCTGACCGTGGAGGATGCTGGGGAGTACTCGTGCATGTGCGGGCAGGAGAAGACCTCAGCCACAGTCGCCGTCAGGGGTAAAGACCGCGTGTGGCCATGTGGGCTGGCGTTTGGTGGCTGCTGTTGCCTCTCTGCTCTCAGTTCCCTCTCCTGCCCTGTTCACTCACTGCCCGGCTGCTTTTCCTTTCATAACCATTCTGTTCTCCTTGTCACGTTCCCCGTCTGTTCTTCGGCACGTGTACAGGTGGGACCTTTTAAAGTCGCACTCACGGTGTGTGCTGGCAGGCCCAGCACACCTGTGTCCAGTTGGGTGTTGTGTCTTCTGTGTACTCTTCGTTTCCTACTTCATGTGTGTGTACAGAGAGCCTAAGAGTCTTTGTGTCTTTCTGCCCACCTCCAGCCCTGCCTGCCAAGTTCCTGAAGGGTCTCAGGAAGGAGGAGGCCACGGAAGGGGCCACAGCCAAGCTGCGCTGTGAGCTGAGCAAGGCGGCCCCCGTGGAGTGGAGGAAGGGGCCCGAGACCCTCAGAGCCGGGGACAGACTGCGGGTGAGGCAGGACGGGGCCGTGTGTGAGCTGGAGATCCGTGAGCTGACCACGGATGATGCTGGAGAATATTCATGTGTGTGCGGGCAGGAGAAGACCTCAGCCACACTCGCCGTCAGGGGTAAAACCCATGTGTGGCCAGGCGGAGCTGGGTTTGATGTCCAGTCACTGACTTCATGTCGTCTCCCTGCACTCATCCCACCTTCCCTCCTCATCTCAGCATCACCCTCTTCCCGTAACTCCCCAGAACTCATTCCTCTTCCCTGGGCTGTTGCGTGGACCATGAGAAGCCAGCCTCCAAGCTGCTTCCCACCTCTTGTGTCACTGCAGGTTCTGTCCTGTGTCCTGTGGGCATCTGTGTCTTTTCCTCTGTCTTGTCATGTCCTGCTTCCAAAATTCCCCCAAGACTCTGATGCTTGCATCTGTCTTATTGCATTCAGCTTTGCCTGCTGAGTTCATAGGAAGACTGAGAAGCAAGGAGGCCACAGAAGGGGCCACAGTCACACTGTGCTGTGAGCTGAGCAAGGCGGCCCCCGTGGAGTGGAGGAAGGGGCCCGAAACCCTCAGAGCCGGGGACAGAGTGAGCCTGAGGCAGGAGGGAGCCGTGTGTGAGCTGGAGATCCGTGAGCTGACCGCGGATGATGCTGGAGAATATTCATGTGTGTGTGGGCAGGAGAAGACCTCAGCCATACTCGCCATCAGGGGTAAAGACCGCGTGTGGCCAGGCAGAGCTGGGTTTGGTGTCACTGACTTCGTGTTGTCTCCCTGCACTCATCCCACCTTCCCTCCTCATCTCAGCATCACCCTCTTCCCGTAACTCCCCAGAACTCCTTCCTCCTTCCTGGCCTGTTGTGTGGACCATGAGAAGCCAGCCTCCAAGCTGCTTCCCACCTCTCGTGTCACTGCAGGTTCTGTCCTGTGGGCATCTGTGTCTTTTCCTCTGTCTTGTCATGTCCTGCTTCCAAAATTCCCCCAAGACTGATGCTTGCATCTGTCTTATTGCATTCAGCTTTGCCTGCTGAGTTCATAGGAAGACTGAGAAGCAAGGAGGCCACAGAAGGGGCCACAGTCACGCTGTGCTGTGAGCTGAGCAAGGCGGCCCCCGTGGAGTGGAGGAAGGGATCTGAGACCCTCAGAGCCGGGGACAGAGTGAGCCTGAGGCAGGACGGGGCCGTGTGTGAGCTGGAGATCCGTGAGCTGGTTTCGACGGACGCTGGGGAGTACTCGTGTGTGTGCGGGCAGGAGAGGACTTCGGCCTCGCTGATGGTCACGGGTAAGGATGGGCTTGCAGGCTCGTCTGGGAGCCTGTGTGTGTGCCCCTGTCTCCTGTGCCCACGTCAGCCCCGGTGGGCACCCGTCTCCTCTGTGTCTTGTGCAGCTTCTGTCTGTCGCCCACGTGCTCACCTGCCAAACTCTCTGTTCAGTGTCCCCATGTCTGGGTTCTGCTCTCCAGTCAGGTGACCTCCGCGGTTAGCCTCATGTGTGGATGGAATTTCCACCTTGTTCCCCTCCCCTGCCTGTCCTAATGCAGTCCACACTTCCCCCATACTCCATAGCCTCTAGTCAGGATCTGGGGGTCGTGGCCCTGCCCTGGGAGTCTAAGCAGATCCCTGCTTTCCCACCTCAGTGGCTGGAGGGACACGGGCTTGCCTGTGGGCTTCCTGGGTGGAAGTCAGCATGCGAATCCCCTGGGTCAGATCCAGGGTCCCTTTTGCAGCCCCCACTGCATTCCCTCCTCTACCTTAGAGTAGACCCCGGCCCATGACCCTACTCCCACTCCGATCCTCCAGAGGAGCCTGAGGCAGTGGGTCCTGTGGGCAGGTGAGGCAGGCCTGGTTAAGGCCCTCAGGGGGTCTGACTGGGTTTGGGGTGCCAGTCTCCTGTCTGGGTGACTGGGCCTCAGGCTTGGGGATGGCCTTCCCTCTCCCCTTCACCCCGATCCCCGCTCCGCAGCCCCACAGGTGGTGTTCCGGAAGCCGCTGCAGAGCCTGCAGGCTGAGGAGGGTACCTCGGCCAGCCTGCGGTGTGAGCTTTCCGAGCCTGGGGCCGCCGTTGTCTGGAGTAAGGGGGGCCTGGAGGTGCAGGCCGATGGGCGCCGGGAGCCGCGGCAGCAGGGCCACGTGGCAGAGCTGGTGCTGAGGGGCCTGCGCCGGGAGGACACGGGAGAGTACACCTGCAGCTGCGGCTCCCAGGCCACTAGCGCCACCCTGTCCGTCACAGGTGGGCGCCCAGCGGCCCCACACACGGGGGGTGACCCTGGCTCCCACGGGGTGGGCAGGCCTGGGGTGACGCCCCCCGCCCCCTGCCCGCTGCCGCCCCCTGAGAGCTGCGTCCCTGTGGACCCCTGCCCCCATAGCTGCTCCCGCCCTCACGTTCTGCCTCCCCCTGTAGCTGCGCCTGTGAGGTTCCTTCGAGAGCTGCAGGCCCAGGAGGTAGACGAGGGCACGACGGCACGCCTGCGCTGTGAGCTGAGCCGGGCGGGCAGCAGTGTGGAGTGGCGCAAGGGCTCCCTGCAGCTCTTCCCGTGTGCCAAGTACCAGATGGTGCTGGAAGGCACAGCCGCTGAACTGCTGGTGCACAGGGCCGAGCAGGAGGATGCTGGCCTCTACACCTGTGACACGGGCCACGCGCAGAGCACCGCCAGCCTCTCTGTCCGGGGTGAGCCTCCCACTGGCCCCTGCCCCCCCCCAGTCCCTGGGCCCCCCTAAAACCAGCAGGCCCCTTGATTATCAGCTCTGAGCGCCCCTCCGTGGTCCACCCTGCCCGCCCTCAGGCCCCTTGCTCAGCAGCTCTGAGCACCCCTCCCTGCTTCCCCCAGCCCCCAGGCCTGTATTTAAGACAGAGCTGCAGAGTGCTGAGCAGGAGGTGGGCGGCGTGGCCAGGCTGTGCTGCCAGCTGAGTGATTCCGAGGCTGGGGCCCCCGTGCTCTGGCTCAAGGAGGGTGTGGAGCTGCACATGAGTCCCAAGTATGAGATGCAGCGCCAGGGAGCCACGTGTGAGCTGCTGATCCATGGGCTTGAGGCCAAGGACATGGGCGAGTACAGCTGCATGGTGGGCAGCCAGAAGACCTTGGCCTTCCTCAAAGTCAAAGGTGAGCGCCCCCTGCCTCACCCGCTGCCCTTGAAGCTGCCGCGGGGGCACCCCGGTTCCCTCAGCAGCCCCTCTCACCAGCTGCTGTTCCGGGGTGCCTCTCAGGCCTTTGGGGTGCCGGCTTTCTGTGCTCACCTCTGCACTGCTCTGTGCTGGTGTCCCTACAGAAGAGTGTCGCCTGAGGGGATTGTTGCCCCCACTCACTGCCCTGCCTCCCACCCCCACCCCCCGCCTGCAGGTGGGGCAGCCAGGCCTGGGCCACTCTCTCTGCACTCCTGTCTGTCCTGAAGATCTCGCTTCCATCATGTCCCAGCCGGGGCAGGGTTGGCCACAGGCTGGGAAGGGACACGAGCAGTCCCCCACCCCACAGCCGCCTGCTTCCTCCCAGCAGAGGTGCCCCCAGCCCAGCCCCTATCCCAAGGAGCTCAGTGTCACGAGAGGGAGCTGTGTTTGTGAGCACAGTGGGTGCTGAATCCCCCACGGGGCAGGCAGAGGCTGTGGCAGGAGACGAGTGTGAGAGTGCCTAGGAGGCTTCCTGGGGAGGAGTTGGGGTCGGGGACATGGGAGCTTGGCTTGGGTGCTCTGACCTGTCTGGTGAAAGCCCCCTTCACCCGCCAGAGCCTGAGGTGACCATCGTGCGGGGCCTGGTTGACACCGAGGTCCAGGCTGATGGGGAAGCAGAGTTCAGCTGCGAGGTGTCACAGGCTGGCGTGGACGTGGAGTGGCGCCTGCAGGGCCTGCCGCTGCAGAGCAACGAGGTGACCGAAGTGGCGGTGCAGGGTGGCCGCACCCACATACTGAGGCTGAAGAGCGTGACCCCGGAGGACGCCGGCACTGTCTCCTTCCACGTGGGCCGCCACACGTCCTCTGCCCAACTCACCGTCCGAGGTAGCAGGAGCCAGGCTTCACTGCACTTGGGGGCCGGAACGCCCCCTCAGTTAAGACCTTGTCAGGGGACAGTAATAGATGGCAAGGCTTCCTGCCTTTGAGGGTGGGAGCTGGTGCTGAATGACTGATTCTGGGGTGACCCAAGATGTTGCAGTAGAGCGGCCCCCAGTGTGCCTGTCTTCAGGAGTTGGGGCTGGGATGCTGGGGGCAGGCCCAGGGGCCTGGGAGGTGGCTCTGATGGTGCGGGGAGGGGCATCTCTGACACAGAGGCTGATACCGTGCCTCTACCCCGCCCCCACCCCGTGCAGTTCCTGAGGTGACCATCCTGGAGCCCCTGCAGGACGCTCAGCTCAGCGAAGGCCAGGACGCCCACTTCCGGTGCCGACTGTCGAGGGCTTTGGGCCAGGAGGCCCACTGGGCCCTGGGAGGCGTGCCCCTGCAGGCCAACGAGATGAACGACATCACCGTGGAACATGGCACACTCCACTCGCTCACCCTGCACAAGGTGGTGTTCCCCAGACCTTCTGTGCCCTGCAGTGCTTCCAGGGGCCTCCCACCTGCTCCCCCAGAAGCTGGGAGAGAGGGAAGGTTCCAACTCCAGTGCAATTGGGCTGGGGACTTGCAAAGTCGGGGTGGTTGAAATGGCAGTGCCAGCCTGACACGTGCATCTCTGTTCCATCAGGTCACCCTTGAGGACGCTGGAACCATCAGTTTCCAAGTGGGCTCGTGTCGCTCAGAGGCCCAGCTGAAGGTCACAGGTGGGCAGCCCCCTCCTACAGCCAGCCTCCCACTTGTGCATGTCCATGTGTCCCTACTTAAGGGACTGTTGGCAGGTGCTGAGGCCAGGAATCTGAGCCTTCCAGCAGTGGTCTTGCTGTGGGCTGGCAATTTTGCACCCTTGACCACTAAAGCCACGGGAGGTGGGCTAGTGAAGATAATAAGCTTGAGAAATTCTGGTGTGTGAGGGAGTCCTCACGTAGGATCAGGGCTGTGTGTAGGGGGAAGGTGGGGAGGCTGGTTGCTGGGGACTTGGGCCCTGAGGTCGAGGCAGGGTTTTCTGGGCTTCTACCCTCCACATAGCTACTCCTGTGATTTAGGTCCTGTGCTCTCATTTATACACACCTGCGTACCTGACAGCTCTCGGATGTTGGTCCAGTAGCTCACCTGTGGCACGTGAATGCTTTGGAAGATGGTGTGCCAGGCGTGGGAAATAAGATTTAAGGACCTTCAACTTGTTATACTTTGTCCCCAGAATTGGTCATCTCTGATCGCCTCCCCCTCGCCTGCTGGCCTGCTCCTGGTTTTTGTACTGGTTCCATCCATCTGCCATCTCTTGACCATCAGCCCGTCCACCACTTATCCATTCATCTATCTGCGCATGCATCCATGCATCCATCCATCCCTCCCTCTATTCCATCTGTCCATCCATTTGTCCCGCATCCATTATTCAACGACCCATCCATTCATCCACCACCCATTCTCTATCCATTTATCCAGCCACCATCTGTTATCTATCATGCACGCGTTTATCCACCCGCCATCGTCTATTCATCATTATCCATACATCCATGCACCATCTACCCATCTGTCTACCATCCACCCACCATCAGTCATCAGTCCATCCATCTAACCATCGTTCTACTGCTGTCCTTCATTACGTCCGTCTGGCCACCCATCCATATGTCTCCCATCTACCTGTTCATCCACCTATCCATCCACTATCCATTCTTCCATCCACCATCCACCCATTATCTGTCCATCATATGTTTATTATTACCTTGAGAGGGGCCAGATGCAGCTCTGCCCTCAGGGAGCCCCCAGTCTGCTGGGGGAGTGGGGCAGGAAGACAGTGTGCCCTGAGTCCCAGCTGTCCCCACCGTGAGTCTTCATGTGCCAGCTCTGTGGCCTCTAGGGCTGGGGAAGGCTCCAGAGTGCAGCATCCTCAAGCTGGACGCAAGGAGAGGGCCGTATCCTGGGTGTCCTGAGCAGAGCCGGGTGGGAAGGGCCTTGTGTGTCGTCAGAGTGGGCATCTGTGAGGGGCAGCATGGAGTGGGGTTGGGTCTTGCAGGCCCCACTGAGGGTCGTACTTTGGCCCTGCCCGTTTGTGGTGAGCTGGCTCACATGCAGACCCGAGCTGCGGCTTCAGACAGAGCTGTGAGCCTAGGGTGGCGAGGATGGGCAGACTCGGGAACCGTGTTGGAGATGGAATAGGGAGCTGGCGGACAGGTTAGGGGTGTGGTTAGATGTGCACACCTGTGAGAACACGGAGTGACTGGTGTGGGCCTGGGACAGGCATGTCGATGTGCACGCCTGGGAGGGACATGGGGTGCTCTGGGGAAGGGCCTGGCTGGGGTGGGTGTGCCAGCACAGAACACGGTCTGGGAAGCCCCCTGAACTCACACCCTGTGTAGCAGGTCAGGGAAGGATGCCATTCTGCACTAGGGCCCCAGAACCTTAGGAGACCTTAGGGGACATCTGGACACATGGCCCTCTGAGGATGGGAGAAGCATCTGCTTCCAAAGCCCCAGGAAGTAGGGCTCACTTCCCTAGCAGACCCCCTCCCTCTCAGAGAGGTGGGCCCCATGACTTCACCTTTCTGTCCTGCCCCAAACCCCTTAAGGATCGCGTCCATGGGACTCGAGGCTTGTCAGTTCTCCCTTACTGAAAAGGGTGTAGATGCGGGACATTGGTCTCCTTTGATGGAGTCAAACATGTCATGAAGGGCGCTGTGGGGTGTAGGGGGGCTGAGATGGCTCTCCACAGACTCACTGTGGGCGGTTTCCTTGTCTCATCCCGTGAGCCCCAGGTGCCAGCTGGCCAGGGTTGATCTCTACACCCCATCCCCAGGCTGCCTCCAGCATGGTGGACCCAGGTTAGCCCCAAATGGTAGACCCTGGTGTGGCCCCACAGACCCAGGGCACCCCATCTCCCCTCCTTTTGCCCTCTTGCACAGAGGCAGCACCGTGCCTGGTACGTGGCTTACAGAATGTGGACGTCTTTGCGGGGGAGGTGGCCACGTTCTCCTGCGAGGTGTCCCGTGCTGGTGGGCCGGAGGCCCACTGGTGGCTGGATGGGACCCTGCTGCAGGACGGCCCCCAGAGTGCCATCTCCGTGCGTGATGGGACCGTCCACTCCCTCACGCTCTCAGGCCTGGGGGTGGCTGACTCAGGCACCGTCACCTACCGAGCAGGGTCCCTGGTCTCCAGGGCCAAGTTGTTGGTCAAAGGTACCAGCCAATGGAACCCTGCCCTGTGCTAGAACTTCTGCTCTGCTGCCCCTGCACGCTTCCTGCGGGCTTCCTGGGTGGGAGTTTGGGGACTGACCCCCAGGATGCAGGGGGCATCTTTCCATGTGTGCCAGGGGTGGGCGCTGTGAGCAGGTAGCAGTCCTAGCTGGTGGATGAGAAAGAAGGTCGGACTCAGCAGTGATGCTGGAGGCCGACCCCGTTCCCACCTGCTCACAGGGCCCTGGGCCTGGCTGCCCACCCAGCTCCCACTCTGTGGCTGCCCCTTCCTCAGGCACGTATCCAGAGAGCAGCCTGGAGGTGACGGCAGCCTTCCCAGCCCCGGGCTTGGCCTGCACTGTCCCTGCTTGTAGCTGCTTCCGCTGCTGTGGGTTTGGTCAGGGTCTTGTGCCCTTCTGGGAGAAAGGTAGCCATTGGAGAGGGTAGCGGACTTCCAGGAAGCTCCCTCAGCCCGCTCTCAGTAGCGGTATTGGGCATTCTTGGCACGAGAGCCCAGTGTGGTTTCAACCACTTGGGGCCCAGTTTCTCAACTGGCCTCCTCTGTGCTTTTGCACAGTAAGCGTGGGCACTTGCCCAGATCCCGGGGCAGCCCATTTGTTGAATGGGATGTCAGCAAGTGGAGGTGGGGTGGGCTCCCCGAGGGGGCGGGTGACAAGGCCCCTGGAGAAGGGGTGAGTTGGACTGGGGAGGCCCCGTGCCCAGCAGAGCTTTGGATCCTGAACAGGCCCAAGGGCTTTCAGATGTGGGTTTTGTGTCCTGTTGGGGCACCACGTGTCCCGGGCTAGAGGAAGTTGGGGCTCAGAGGGACCAGTGGTAGGGAGGGCCCAGCAGATAGAGACTGAACCAACAGTCTGCTACAAGCGGGGGCCCGTGGGGGCAAGGTTGGCCCCACGCGGAGGGCCCTGGGTCACGGTGCTGGGTCCCCCTTGCCCCACAGCCCTGCTTCTGCTTGCCTCTGAGTCGCTGACGCTGACTGCAGAGGGTGGGTGGGCCGCAGCCACGCGGCTCCGGCTGACACGTGCCTGGCCTGTCGGCCGACAGATCCCACAGTGGAAGTGGTCAGTGCCATGCGGGACCTGGCAGTGGAGGAGGGCGGCCCGGCCGAGCTCCTCTGCCAGTACTCACGGCCCGTGCAGGCCACGTGGAAGATGGACGAGCATGCGGTGTGTGCGGACGGGCACCGTGTCGTCATAGAGCAGGACTGGACCGTGGCCAGGCTGTCTTTCAGGCCGGCCTTGCCCTGTGACAGCGGCATCTATTCTTGCGAGGCCGCGGGCACCCGCGTGGTGGCCCTGCTGCAAGTGCAAGGTGAGGCCGCCTGGCGGGCAGCCCCGGGCCCAGGACAGCTGCGCTGAGGCCCACGCCAAGCCGTGCTGGCCGAGTGGCAGGCAGTGACAGGATGCGCAAAAGAGGGGCTCCCAGGAAGCAGATCCTAGGCCCTGAGCCCACCCACCCAGACCCCTTCTCGTCCCCAAGCAGTATGATGGAACAGCCGGGAAACACGGGGCAGAGGCTGCTTGAAGGATCTGCATCCCAAACACCCTCTCGGGGAGGGATGGAGGCCGAGGCTGGAAGGTCTGGGGCCTTTGGGAACATAGACTCTGGGGCTGGGTCCTAGAGCAGAGGAGGGCCACTGGGCTGAGCTCCCTGAGTCCCGGATTCAGACCCCAGCGCTGCCCCTTCCTGGGCTGGTCACTCAGAGGACACTCTGAGCCCCACATCCCCGTTTGCAGCACAGCAGGGATACCCCGTGGGGGACACGGAGCAGCCCCGCAGGGGAGGGGGTGTCATTTGGCCACAGCCACGTTAGGTTGGGAAAACCTGAAATGTTCCCAGTGGTGAGAGCTGGCAGTTGTCAGGGTCCTTCCAAAACAGGAAGAGCAGGTGGGGCCTGGTCTGGGCCACAGTCCCCCTGAGGTCACTCGGATTCCATTCACAGACTACTTCAACAGCTACATTGTTAAACACTTTTTGTTTGGCCCCTGGGGGCCCAACAGTGGACAGACAAAGCTCCCTCCCTCCACTGGTGGCTTTGCTGTGGGAGGTGAAGGAACGTGATGGGAGCTGTGGGAGGTGAAGGAACGTGATAGGAGCTGTGGGAAGGAGCTGCAGTGTGAGCTGGTCTGAAGGAGGCAGCTGGGGCGGGGGCTTGGGGACATCTGGGGCAGAGCCTTTGGGTCCCAGGCGGGGAGTAGAGAAGGAAATGCAGGAGACGGCAGGAGGGAGGCCTCAGGGGCTCACCTCTGCTCCTGTAAGATCTGGGATTGTGTAGAAATAGGAGTTAAGGAGGGTGAGCTCCAGCAGTGACTGTAGGCCCAACCTTCCCCCTCCCCCCACCCCCACCCCAACCATCTCATCGCTGCCGAGAGCAGCCGCAGCCTTGATCTGGCTGGGCGCAGCCATCCAAGCACAGCGCGATGTGGGACACATGCATCCCTAAGTCCCTATTGGTTCTGTCAGTTCTGACTCAGGGAATAAAGGAGCCAGGGATGTGGGGGAGTCTGGTCTATGACGTGAGCAGACCTGGGCCAGGAGGGCAGCAAGAGAAGGATGTGGATGGGCGCTGTGGGGCCTCTGCTCTGGGGAGGTCCCTCCCCAGCATCCTGTGCAGCCTTGGGTGCCGTTGTGCTCCGTTCCTGCCCGACTCCACTCGTCACCTTGTTTTGTGTCCTTCGCTCCACTGGCCTGGCTCCCTGCTGCCCCCCACCCATCCCTCTTCATTCCCACCGCAGTGTCCCCTCCAGGTGCTTCTGCTTCCTGGACACCTCCCCTTCCTGGCTCAGTCATGCCCATCCTCAGAGATCTGCCTCCTCCAAGAAGCCCCCCGGAGCTTGAAGGCACCGGTGTTGGTACCAGGGGCCCATCATGGGAATGGGCTCTCGGAGGTGGCAAGCCCTTGGGGCCCAGGTGCTGAGCTGAATCTGGGGTCTGGCATGCCCAGGCCTGACACCCTGGCTTCCGCAGAACATGCATAGCTTCTCGTCACTGACTCCTGGCCTCTGTGTACGGGAGAACTGGAGCAGGCTGAGAATGAGGGCAGAGATATGTCTGGTCCGAGTGAGTGAGGGGAGCAGCCCAGTGGGTCTGTTAGCCCTGGCTGGGGGAGGAAAGGAAGGGAACAGTTTTCCGGAGGCCTGTGCTGCAGCAGACCTGAGAGGCAGAAGCCTCTGTCTGCGTTTGAGCCTGGCCGCAGCCTCGGGTGAGTTTTCAGTCTGAACATTTTTGAGGCTTCTTACCTGTTAGGTGGATCGTACTCTCCTTCCTAACCAAGGCCTGGTGACGGCGTGGGGATGGCCAGGGCCTTAGGACGTCCCTGTGTGGGGATGGCCAGGGCCTTAGGACGTCCCTGTGTGGGGATGGCCAGGGCCTTAGGGCGTCCCTGTGTGGGGATGGCCAGGGCCTTAGGGCGTCCCTGTGCGGCTCCTCCTGGTGGACACCCAGACACCCTCCCCCTGGCCGCATCCTCTGAGGCCCATCGTCCTGAGGGGGGCTCTCCCACACGACTCCTGGGGTGCTGGGTAGGAAAAGCCCTGAGCACACCTTGAGCCACTGTTTTTCTGCAGCCAAGAACACGGTGGTGAGGGGCCTGGAAAACGTGGAAGCGCCCGAGGGCGGCGAGGCGCTGTTCGAGTGCGTCCTGTCCCAGCCGGAGGTGGCCGCCCACACCTGGCTGCTGGACGATGAGCCCGTGCACACCTCTGACAATGCCGAGGTGGTCTACTTCGAGAACGGCCTGCGGCACCTCCTGCTGCTCAAAAACCTGCGGCCACAAGACAGCTGCCGCGTGACCTTCCTGGTGGGGGACATGGTGACGTCTGCCTTCCTCACCGTCAGAGGTCAGACTTGTGGGCTCAGGAGGGCGGTTCTCTGGGGTCCCTCAGCTGATGTCCCCCTGTGGGAGTGTGGGAGGGTAGGGGTGGAGGGGGCTGGTCTGAGACCCCTCCCACGGGATAACCCGCATCAGGGGTGCTGGGGCTGATGCTGGGACCACAATGGTGCGTTTTCTCAGACCTATCCCCCTAAATACTGCACGCTGCCGCGGGGTGGGACAGGGTGGGCTAGAGCCCCTGTGTGAGGACTCGGGACTCTTCACCTCTCTCACCAGATCCCACGCTGCTCGGGCGCAGGGTTGGTGATGAGGCTGGGGACACAGGGCACATGAGCCTCTCAGAGCCCTCCCAGGAGATGTCACCTTGTGGGGGTATGGGGTCAGGGGTCACAGGAGAGGGCCTAGGTTCCTGAGACCCCCCCTCCCCGTTGGATATTTGGCTGGGGGTCATAGGCAAGGGCTGGGGCAGCAGGGGTCATAGGGACTCCTCCACTGGGCACCTGGCTGCTTGGTGGGGGGTGGAGGGAGCTGGGGGAGCTGGGGCCTCTGGGAAGGGCATTGATTTCTGAGACAGGAGAGCACGGGGTGGTCGTGCTGGGGACGTTGATCTCTGAGGCTGCTCCCAGAGGTGGGAGGAGTGGGAGGCTAGGCGCCCTCCTCTGCTCTGGGGCTGTGGGACGAGGGTGGCATGGGTGTCTCTGAGTGCCCCCAGGACCCCCCCCCCCCCAGCCCTGTGCTCACACTACCACCCTACCCCGCCCCCACAGGCTGGCGTCTGGAGGTCTTGGAGGCGCCCCAGGACGTGACCGTGCGTGCCGGGGGGCAGGCCAGCTTCAGCTGCACCCTTAGCGAGACGGTGCCTGTGGGCGAGGCGACCTGGTACATAAACGGAGCCTCCGTGCAGCCCGATGACGCGGACTGGACCGTCACGGCCGACGGCAGCCACCACGCCCTGCTGCTGCACCGGGCCCAGCCGCAGCACGCCGGCGAGGTCACCTTTGCTGCTCGCGATGCTGTCGCCTCTGCGAGGCTCACTGTGCTGGGTGGGTGGCTTGGGCCTGCCTGCCGCAGCTCGGGTCCAGGGCTCTGGGGGAGGTGGGTGGGGGGACGAGGCATTTCCGTTTCAGAAGCTGTTGGGGGCTGTCTGTGGCCCCACACATGGAGTGGGCTCGGGGCACACGCCCTTCCTGTGACTCCAGTGCACCTTTGCAGCCCCGCAGAAAGACGGGGCTGAGGGGCACAGCTGCTCATAGGACTCAGGGGAGCAGACACCAGCGTGGGCGGGTCTGCGGGTGCAGGCTGCCCGCTGCTGCACTGACTGCCTCCTCCCTGCCCCACAGGCCTCCCCGACCCCCCAGAGGACGCAGAGGTGGTGGGGCGCAGCGGCAGCTCCGTGACGTTGTCCTGGGTGGCTCCCACGAGCGATGGTGGAGGGGGTCTCCGTGGCTACCGGGTGGAGATGAAGGCAGCAGCCACGGGAGAGTGGCAGCTGTGCCACGATCTGGTGCCCGGGCCCGAGTGTGTGGTGGCTGGCCTGGCCCCCGGGGAGACCTACCGCTTCCGCGTGGCTGCAGTGGGCCCGGCGGGCGCTGGGGAGCCCGTTTACCTGCCCCAGATGGTGAAGCTCGGTGAGTGGCTGCCTTAGTCTTGGTTGGCGAGGGTGGGGGTCCAGCTTGCAGCCCTCAAAGCCTCTCTCAGCTGAGGGTCCCCGCCCGCACCCTTGCTGACCCTGATCCCTGTTCCCAGCAGAGCCCCTGGAGCCCAGGCCTGCGGCCCCCGCCCCCGAGAGCCGGCAGGTGGCGGCCGGGGAGGACGTGTGTCTGGAGTGCGAGGTGGCCGAGGCGGGTGAGGTCGTCTGGCTGAAGGGGACGGAGCGCGTCCAGCCGAGCGGGCGCTTCCAGCTGCTCCAGCAGGGCCAGCGGCAGATGCTGCTGATCCGGGGCTTCTCCACGGAGGACCAGGGCGAGTACCGCTGCGCCCCTGCACGGGACTCAGCCTCTGGGTCAGCTGCTGCTTTCCAGGGTATGTCCCCCGGGGCCCGCTGTGTGGAGGGGAGGAAGGAGCCCTGGGGTGTGGAGTGGGCCAACCCGCTTCCTCACTGGCCCTCTCTTGAGAAACTGCTGGACGGACATCCCTCACATTAAGGACTGAGGCCTGGGCTGGGGAGATGCAGCAATCGGTGTAGCTCAGCCTCCTGTCAGACCCTGGGGCGATGCAACAATCGGTGTGGCTCAGCCTCCTGTCAGACCCATATCACTGACACCTGAGGTCACGTTGTCCCCTGGTCGATGCCCCTCCTTGGTGCCCACTGCTAGCTCTTTGAATCCTTGCTTGCCTGCTGTCTGAGCCCCCTGCACCTGCTCTGCCCCTGGCCTGGGGTTTCCTGTGTGGGAGAATGAGGCCTAGAGAGGGCCGTTCAGAGCCCCTAAAACCTTGTCAAGATTGTGCATCAGAGCTCTCGGGGCCCAGGCAGGCAGCTGCTGCTGCTGCTAAGTCGCTTCAGTCGTGTCCTCCTCTGTGTGACCTCATAGACAGCAGCCCACCAGGCTCCCCTGTCCCTGGGATTCTCCAGGCAAGAACACTAGAGTAGGTTACCATTTCCTTCTCCGATGCATGAAAGTGAAAAGTGAAAGTGAAGTCACTCAGTTGTGTCTGACTCTTCGCGACCCCATGGACTGCAGCCTACCAGGCTCCTCTGTCCATGGGATTTTCCAAGCAAGAGTACTGGAGCAGGCAGGCAGCAGAGGCTTCTAAAGGGAACTGTGGTCAGTAGCCAAGGCTGGCCTGGGGTTGCTGTGCTTGTCTAACTGACCAGTCTCCTGCCCTCCTCAGTGGTGCTGACCCCAGAATCCGGGGAGGAGGTCCCTGCTCAGCCCAGCCTGCCCCCTGAGGCAGCCCAGGAGGGCGACCTACACCTGCTGTGGGAGGCGCTGGCCCGGAAGCGCCGCATGAGCCGCGAGCCCACGCTGGACTCCATCAGCGAGCTGCCCGAGGAGGACGGCCGCCCACAGGGCCCGAGGCAGGAGGCCGAGGAGGCCGTGCCTGACCTCTCAGAGGAGTACTCCACGGCTGACGAGCTGGCGCGCACGGGCGAGGCCGACCTTTCGCACACCAGCTCTGACGACGAGTCCCGTGCAGGCACGCCTTCGCTGGTTTCCTACCTCAAGAAGGCTGGGAGGCCCAGCCCCTCGCCACTGGCCAGCAAGGTGAGTCTGCTTGACCTGCAAGGAGAGGCCCATGCTTCTTAGATTTTTGCCACTCCATCATGCATCCGATACGTGTCATCTATCCACTGTCTGACTATCGGTCCATCCAGCACTCATTTATCCAGTCCTTTTCCCATTCACCATCTGCCCATCTATTGGTCATCCAGCTGCCGATCCAGCTGCGATTCACCTACCCATCCATCCATCCATGTGGCTGTTAAAACGCTTTTCCTGAAGAGCTGGAACCCGTCTTTCTGTGGTATTCCTCACAGCTCTGTCTCCCTCTGCGGAACGCAGTTTCAGGGAGGGTAGACTTGCTTTTTGGCAGCAGCAGAAGCCCTCGGGCACTTGGCCTCAGTGAAGGGAGTGTGGTTGACAGCAGGCAGCAGGCACGAGGCATGCTGGAGCAAGGCCTAGAGCTGGGGCGGGAGACCCGGGCTCTGCTTCTCCCTGCCCTGTGTATGTCCCCGCCACATCCTTTGCCTGCCCTGGGCCTCAGGTACCCTACCTTACCTGTGCACACAGGTTGGGGCCCCAGCAGCCCCCTCAGGGAAGCCACAGGAGAAGCAGCAGGAGAAGCCACCTGCAGTATACCCACCACCAGGAGACCTGAGCGCTGGGGACCTGAGTGACCCGACCTTGGACCAGGCCGCAGTGAAGATCCAGGCGGCCTTCAAGGGTTATAAGGTCCGGAAGGAGATGCAGCAGCAGGAGGGGCCCGTGCTCCGCTGCACATTTGGGGACACTGTGGCACAGGTGGGAGACGTCCTGCATCTGGAGTGTGTCGTGTCCAGCAAGACAGATGTGCGCGCCCGCTGGCTGAAGGATGGTGTGGAACTGACGGACAGCCGGCACCACCACATTGACCAGCTTGCGGACGGCACCTGTTCTCTGCTGGTCACTAGCCTGGGGCGGGCCGACGCTGGCCGTTACACCTGTCAGGTGAGCAACAAGTTTGGCCACGTGGCCCACAGTGCCACCGTGGTGGTCAGTGGCACGGAGAGCGAGAACGAGAGCTCCTCCGGGGGTGAGCTGGATGACACCTTCCGCCGGGCCGCCCGGCGGCTGCACCGCCTCTTCCGCACGAAAGGCCCAGAGGAGGTCTCGGACGAGGAGATCTTCTTCAGCGCTGACGAGGGCAAGGCAGAGCCTGAGGAGCCTGGGGACTGGCAGACGTACCGCGAAGATGAGCACTCCATCTGCATCTGCTTTGAGACGCTGGCGGAAGCCCGCCAGGCAGCCAGCCGCTTCCAGGAAATGTTTGGCGTGTTGGGCATCAGTGTGGACGTCAGCCTGTCCGAGCTGGGACCACGCAGGGTGGAGATGCGCATTGGCAAGGTGGCACCCGCCCCTTCAGCCCCGCTGGAGCCAGTGCTGGCGGCAGAGGCTGGTGAGTCTGCAAGCTGTATGCGGGGAGGACGAGCAAAGCCAGGCTGGTGATCCAGCGTCAGCTGAAGACTCAAGGAGGTGGCTGGGCTTTAGCTTCTGGCTGTGCACAGATGCGGCCCACTGAGCTGGAAAGAGCCCTGACTTTGGGGTGAGACAAAGCTCAATTTAAATTCCAGCTCTGCCTCTTTGAGCCTCAGAGTCCTATTCTATGAAATATGTTCAGGAATACTGACTTCCTAGAGTTTAGGGATTTATTTTTTCCCCCATGAGGGTTTGAGATGTAATCTGTATAAAAGGTAGGGTCGCACATAGTCCAGTCTGAACCCTATTTCCCACTCCAGCAACTAAAGTTAATTGAAAAGTCATTTCGCTGTTTACTTCTGTCTCCCTAACAGGCAACATCATTACCGTCATAATGATTACCATCATGATGATACCCTAAAGGGGGTGTCGTAAACAACCACAGCATCATTTTTCCTCTTTAATTCCGAGCTGCTTGTGTGCTTCCAATCCCAGACTGCCAGCCTTGGTCTTCCCTTTACCTCCCCTTCCTCCCCATTTCTTGTCTGCTATCTCTCTGACCTCATGGGAGCTTGGGAGGCTGGCAAAGAGAGGATTCTTGTAAGGCATGGGGAGGAGGGGATAGCTCAGTTGACAGAGACAGAATTCTGTTTGGCCACCAGTCTATGAGCACTCACGTGAATGGGTGCCGTGCAGCATTGAACTTCTGGCAGCTGGGGTAGCTGAGGGGAGCCCAGGGCTGACGTGCTGTATGCCCTGCCCTTCTCTTCTAGCCCCGGTGTTCCTGACCGAGCTACAGAATCAGGAGGTGCTGGATGGGTACCCTGTGAGCTTTGACTGTGTGGTGACAGGCCAGCCTGTGCCCACCGTGCGGTGGTTCAAGGATGGGAGGATGCTGGAGGAGGATGACCACTACATGATCAGTGAGGATCAACAAGGTGGCCACCAGCTCATCATCACGGCTGTGGTGCCAGCAGACATGGGTGTCTACCGCTGCCTGGCCGAGAACAGTGTGGGTGTGTCCTCTACAAAGGCCGAGCTCCGTGTGGACCGTGAGTGCACATTTGGGTGTGAAGATTCAGGCAGGGCAGGGATCCTGGCAGTGAGAGGCAGTGCTGAGCTGGAGGATTCCCAGCCCAGCATTGGTCTCAGGTCAGGCAGAATTTGGGGCCGAAAAGTCTTGTGGCAGATAGAGAGTTCCCTTGGAGCCCCCCCTTGGGAGGTAAATGGGATGGGGAAGAACCTGGGAAGATTTGGAGGTACCCCATGGGCACAGTGGGTGGTTAATGGCACTGTGGCAAAATAAGAAATATATATATTTGATCTTTGTTCCTGATTCCTGGTGGGCCCCTAGATAGCTTCAGTACGAATAAATCCATCTGATTTTTGACAAAAATCCAAAAACAAATAGAGGAAACACAGAATTTCAGATTCAAGGATGGAATTTCAAATAGTGCTGGCGTAATTTGAGCAATTGTAGGCACGACTGAGCGACTTCACTTTCACTTTTCACTTTCATGCATTGGAGACGGAAATGGCAACCCACTCCAGTGTTCTTGCCTGGAGAATCCCAGGGACGGGGGAGCCTGGTGGGCTGCCGTCTATGGGGTCGCACAGAGTCAGACAACGACTGAAGCGACTTAGCAGCAGCAGCAGCAGGCAAAAATATGAACACACCAAGGAAACCAGAATTGAAAGAGACACATGTACCCTAACGTTCATTGCAGCATTGTTTACGATAGCTGGGACATGGATGCAACCTAGATGTCCATCGGCAGATGAATGGATAAGGAAGTTGTGGTACATACACACAATAGAATACTACTCAGCTATAAAAAGGAACATATTTGAGTCAGTTCTGATGAGGTGGATGAACCTAGAACCTGTTATACAGAGTAAAGTCAGTCAGAAAGAGAAACACCAATATTAACGCATATATATGGAATTTAGAAAGACAGTAACGATGATCCTATATGCAGGACAGCAAAAGAGACACAGATGTAAAGAACACTTTTGGACTCTGTGGGGAAAGGCGAGGGTGGGATGATTTGAGAAAACAGCATTGAAACATGTATATTACCAAATGTGAAATAGATGACCAGTGCAAGTTTGATGCATGAAGCGGGGCACCCAAAGCCAGTGCTCTGGGACAACCCAGAGGGAGGGAGGGGGTGTTCAGGATGGGGGAAACATGTGCACCCGTGGCTGATTCACGTTGAGGTATAAAAACCATCACAATATTGTAAGTATCCTCCAATTAAAATTTACTAATTAAAAAAATAAACCAAAAATAGGAAGTTCAACCTTGTATGAAAATTACCTTAGAATGGATTACATACTTAAATGTAAAATATGAACCTATCAAACTTTTAGGGAAAACGTGGGGAGAAATCCTCAGGATCAAGGGCTAGGAAAAGACTACTTTAAGACTTCGCCCTAAAACGAAAAATTGGTAAAGTGGACCTCCTCAGACTTAAAACCATTTGCTCTGAAAACTCAAGTGTTGAGGATGAAAAGCCATGGGCTGGGGAAAAGTACCTGTATCATTTGTTGTAAAGAATATTTTCCCTTATGACATCGTCTTGGAACTCTTTTTGCCAGAAATGAATTTCCATTAAATGTATAGATTTATTTCTGACTTTCATTTCTCTTCCATTCGTCCAGATGTCTGTCATTATGCCATTACTACACTGCTTTGACTATTGTAGCTTTGTATTAAGTTTTGAAACTGTGAGTCTGCCAACTTGATTGTTTTGACCATTCTGAGTCTCTTGTATTTTTTAATGCATATTAGAATCAGCTTGTCAATTCCTGCAAACATAATCTCTGGGTACTTTTTATTATTTCCTTTTTATCAATGATTTTTGAGTAATCATATTTTTTGGTGCACTTGTCTTTAAGTTCCTTATCTTGCAGTTAATTGAGCTTCTTGAGTTAATGGGGCTTCCCTGGGGGCTCAGATGGTAAAGAATTTGCCTACAATGCAGGAAACCCAGGTTTGATCCCTGGGTCAAGATGATCTCCTACAGAATGGAAGGGCTACTCACTCCAGCATTCTTGGCTGGGGAATTCCATGGACAGAGGAGCCTGGTGGGCTGTACAATCCATGGGCTCGCAAAAGAGTTGGACACAACTTAGCAACTAACACTTTTAATATTTTTCATTAAGTTTGAAATTTGTGAGGCATTATTTCTTGAAATATTTTTCCTTTCCCCCTTCATTTGGGGACTTACAAATAATCGAGGCACTTGAAGTTGCACCTGTTGTTCAGTCGCTCAGTCACGTCCAACTCTTTGTAACCCCATGGACTGCAACATGCCAGGCTTCCCTGTCCTTCAGTATCTCCTGGAGTTTTCTCAGACTCATGTCCATTGAGTCAGTGATGCCATCCAACCATCTCAACCTCTGTCATCCCCTTCTCCTCCTGCCATCAATCTTTTCCAGCATCAGGGTCTTTTCCAATGAGTTGGCCCTTCGCATCAGGTGGCCACAGTATTGGAGCTTCAGCTTCAGCATCAGTCCTTCCAATGAATATTCAGGGTTGATTTCTTTTAAGATTGATGATTTGATCTCCTTGCAGTCCAAGGGACTCTGAAGAATCTTCTCCAGCAGCACAGTTCAAAAGCATCAATTCTTCTGCGCTCAGCCTTCTTTATGGTCCAACATTCACACCCATACTTGATTACTGGAGAAACTATACCTTTGACTATATGGACCTTTGTTAGCAAAATGATGTCTGCTTTTTAATATGCTGTCTAGGTTTGTCATAGTTTTTCTTCCAAGGAGCAAGCGTTTTTTAATTTCATGGCTGCAGTCACTCTCTGCAGTGATTTTGAAGCCCAAGAAAATAAAGTGTGTCACTGTTTCCATTGTTTCCCCATCTATTTGCCATGAATTGATGGGACCAGATGCCATAATCTTAAGTTTTTGAATGTTGAGTTTTAAGCCAGCTTTTTCACTCTCTTCTTTCACCTTCATCAAGAGGCTCTTTAGTTCCTCATCACTTTCTGCATATCAAAGGTTATTGATATTTTTCCTGGCAATCTTGATTCCAGTTTGTGAGTCATCCAGCCTGGCATTCCTCATGATGTACTCTGCATATATGTTAAAAAAGCAGGGTGACAATATACAGCCTTGACGTACTCCTTTCCCAATTTTGAATCATTCCGTTGTTCCATGTCCAGATCTAACTGTTGCTTCTTGACATACATACAGATTTCTCAGAAGACAGGTAAGGTGGTCTGGTATTCCCATCTTTGTAAGAATTTTCCACCATTTTTTGTGATCCACACAGTCAAAGTCTTTGACCTAGTCAGTGAGGCAGAAGTAGATGTTTTTCTGTAATTATCTTGCAGAATCTTGTGATGAATCAGCCTGGCAATGCAGGAGATGCAAGAGATGCAGGTTCACTCCCTGGGTCGGGAAAATCCCCTGGAGAAGGAAGTGGCAACACACTCCAGTTTTCTTGCCTGGGAAATGCTATGGACAGAGGAGCCTGGTGGGCTACAGTCCATGGGTTCACAAAGAGTCATACATGACTGAGAACTGAGCACAGCTGAAGTTGTACCACAGCTTACTAATAATCCTTTTAAATTTTAAAACTCTTGTTTTCTGTGCATTTCATTTTTCATAGTTTCTATTGCTATGCTTTTACATTCACTATCTTTTTTTCTATAGTATCTAATTTGCTGTCAATCCTATCCATTGTATTGTTTATCCCTAAAAGTTCCACTTGAATCATTTTTCTTAAAAATGACTTATTTGTTTACCTTTTAGTTTTTGACTGCGCTGGGCTGTCACTGCATGTGAGCTTTCTCTGGTTGCGTGGAGCGGGAGCTGCTCTTTGTTTTGGTGTGGTGGTTTCTCTTGTTGTGGCCCACAGGCTCGAGAAGGCTGGCTCAGGAGTTGTGATGCGTAGTTTAGTTGCTCTGCAGAATGTGGGAGCTTCCTGTATCAGGGATCAAACCCATGTCTGCTGCATTGGTGGGTAGATTCTTAAGCACTAGACCACTGTGGAAGCCACCCTACTTGAATCTTTTTGATATGTTCTAGAGAGGAGCCCAGCAGGCTCCAGTCCATAGGGTCGCTAAGAGTCGGGCTCGATTGATCGACTTCACTTTCACTTTTCACTTTCATGCATTGGAGAAGGAAATGGCAACCCACTCCAATGTTCTTGCCTGAAGAATCCCAGGGACAGAGGAGCCTAGTGGGCTGCCGTCTATGGGGTCGCACAGAGTCAGACACGACTGAAGCGACTTAGCAGTAGCAGCAGCAGATCTCATCTTAACTTCTTGAACACATGGAATACAGTTCTATTGCTTGGTGAATCTCCTTCTCTCTCAGTTCTAACATCTGTGTCAAGTCTGAGTTGGTTTCAACTGACAGATTATTCTACATGTTATAGGTTGTGTGTTTTCTGACTCCTTGCATGTCTTGACAGTCTTGCCTGAATGCCTGACAGTGTGAATTTAACCCCATTGGGAGGTGAGTATTTTGTGTTTCTGCATGTCTTCTTGAGTAATACAATGAGTCACTTGGAAGCAGCTGGATCCTTTTGGATATGCCTTGTGTGATTTGTTAGGTGGGGCCAAGGCAGTGCTCAGTCCAAGGCTGACTGTCTTTGTCTGCTGAAGTAAGTTTTCCTGAGCACTCTACCTGATGCCTATGAATTATGAAAGTGCCCAATCTGCCTGTAGACAGACATTATTTCAGCCCTTGTGCTCCTGTGGCCCTGTCTTCTCTGGCCCTTTCAGATGGCTCTCCTGTATGCATGTACCAATTGGTGCTCTGGAGGGGGCCCTCTCTCTGCACAGCTTTCTCTTCTCTGATTTTCTGTTCCATAGACAAAGACTGCCTTTGTCTCTCAGGACATCAGCTCTTGTTTCCTCTACTCAGGATCTGCTTGGCTCTGCCTCAGTTTCCCCTTCATGTAAACTTCAGGCAGTAAGCTGGGGCAATTATAGGGCCCACTGTTGTTTCCTGAGGCTTCCCTCATAGCTCAGTTAGTAAAGAATCTGCCTGCATTCCTGTCTCTAACAGATCACTGTCCTTCACTTGCATAATTCCTGTGATTTGAAAACCATTCTGCTCATTCTGTACCCAGTTCTAACCTGTGGGTATTTTCTCTCCCACAAAAAGAAATTCTCTGAGACACCAGATGAGTGTCCTATCAGTTCAGTTCAGTTCAGTCACTCAGTCGTGTCCGACTCTTTGCGACCCCATGAGTCGCAGCACACCAGGCCTCCCTATCCATCACCAACTTCCAGAGTTCACTCAGACTCACGTCCATCGAGTCAGTGATGCCATCCAACCATCTCATCCTCTGTCATCCCCTTCTCCTCCTGCCCCCAATCCCTCCCAGCATCAGAGTCTTTTCCAATGAGTCAACTCTTTGCATGAGGTGGCCAAAGTACTGGAGTTTCAGCTTTAGCATCATTCCTTCCAAAGAAATCCCAGGGCTGATCTCCTTCAGAATGGACTGGTTGGATCTCCTTGCAGTCCAAGGGACTCTCAAGAGTCTTCTCCAATACCACAGTTCAAAAGCATCAATTCTTCGGCGCTCAGCTTTCTTCACAGTCCAACTTTCACATCCATACATGACTACTGGAAAAACCATAGCCTTGATAAGACAGACCTTTGTTGGCAAAGTAATGTCTCTGCTTTTGAATATGCTATCCAGGTTGGTCATAACTTTCCTTCCAAGGAGTAAGCGTCTTTTAATTTCATGGCTGCAGTCACCATCTGCAGTGATTTTGGAGCCCCAAAAAGTAAAGTCTGACACTGTTTCCACTGTTTCCCCATCTATTTGCCATGAAGTGAAGGGACTGGATGCCATGATCTTAGTTTTTTGAATGCTGAGTTTTAAACCAGTTTTTTTCACTCTCCTCGCTCACCTTCATCAAGAAGCTCTTTAGTTCTTCTTCACTTTCTGCCATAAGGGTGGTGTCATCTGCATATCTGAGGTTATTGATATTTCTCTCGGCAATCTTGATTCCAGCTTGTGCTTCTTCCAGCCCAGCATTTCTCAAGATGTACTCTGCATGTAAGTTAAATAAGCAGAGTGACAATATACAGCCTTGACGTACTCCTTTTCCTATTTGGAACCAGTCTGTTGTTGCATGTCCAGTTCTAACTGTTGCTTCCTGACCTGCATACAAATTTCTCAAGAGGCAGGTCAGGTGGTCTGGAGTGTCCTATAGTTTAACTCAATTCTGATCCCATCTTCCCAGAGATAGCATCAGATCCCGTAGGCTAAGGGCTCACTCCCACAAAGCTGCCTCTCACCACTTCAGATATCAGCTGCAAGTCCAGGTTCTCACCTGTGCTTCTGGCCAATATGCTATAAATTAGAGATTCCGGTGATTCGTTCCTTGGATTTGATTAATTTACTAAAGTGGTTCACAGAACTCAGAGAAGGATGTTACTTACTATGTTAGCAGTGTATTATAAAAGGATATAACTTAGAAACAGCCAGATGGAAGAGATGTGTAGGCCAGGCAGGAGGGAAGGGCCCAGGTCGAGCTTGCCACTCTCCCCTGATCGTGTGCTCACCAACTGGAAAGCTCTCTGAACCCTATTCTCTTGGGTTTTTATGGAGGTTTCATTATACAGACACACTGATTACATCATTGACCATTGGTGATTGAATTAAATCTCCAGCCCTTCTCTCCTTCCTGACGGTCAGAGGTTCCCAAACTTCTAATCCTGTGGTTGGTTACCCTGGCTTATGGAAGAATCACCACATCCTTAGGGGCTTTCAGAAAAAAAATCACATCATTAATGTAAAATCCAAATCTACCTAAAGAAAAAAAAGACCTATATATAAAAACTATAAAACACTGATGAAAGAAATAAAAAATGACACAAATAGATGGAGAAATATACCATGTTCATGGATCAGAAGAATCAATATAGTGAAAATGAGTATACTACCCAAAGCAATCTATAGATTCAGTGCAATCCCTATCAAGCTACCAACGGTATTTTTCAGAGAACTAGAACAAATAATTTCACAATTTGTATGGAAATACAAAAAACCTTGAATAGCCAAAGCAATCTTGAGAAAGAAGAGTGGAACTGGAGGAATCAACCTGCCTGACTTCAGGCTATACTACAAAGCCACAGTTATCAAGACAGTATGGTACTGGCACAAAGACAGAAATATAGATCAATGGAACAAAATAGAAAGCCCAGAGATAAACCCACGCACTTATGGACACCTTATCTTTGACAAAGGAGGCAAGAATATACAATGGAGAAAAGACAATCTCTTTAACAAGTGGTGCTGGGAAAACTGGTCAACCACTTGTAAAAGAGTGAAACTACAACACTTTCTAACACCATACACAAAAATAAACTCAAAATGGATTAAAGATCTAAATGTAAGACCAGAAACTATAAAACTCCTAGAGGAGAACATAGGCAAAACACTCTCCGACATAAATCACAGCAGGATCCTCTATGACCTACCTCCTAGAGTAATGGAAATAAAAGGAAAAATAAACAGATGGGACCTAATTCAAGTTAAAAACTTTTGCACAATGAAGGGAACTATAAGCAAGGTGAAAAGACAGCCTTCAGAATGGGAGAAAATAATAGCAAATGAAGCAACTGACAAATAATTTCAAAAATATTCAAGCAGTTCCTGCAGCTCAATTCCAGAAAAGTAAATGACCCAATCAAAAAATGGGCCAAAGAACTAAACAGACATTTCTCCAAAAAAAACATGCAGATGGCTAACAAACACATGAAAAGATGCTCAACATCATTCATTATCAGAGAAGTGCAAATCAAAACCACAGTGAGGTACCGTCTCATGCCAGTCAGAATGGCTGCTATCAAAAAGTCTACAAACAATAAATGCTGGAGAGGGTGCAGAGAAAAGGGAACCCTCTTACACTGTTGGTGGGAATGAAAACTGGTACAGCTACTATGGAGAACAGTGTGGAGATTCCTTTAAAAAAAGTGGAAATAGAACTGCCATATGACCCAGCAATCCCACTTCTGGGACTTCTGGGCATACACACCGAGGAAACCATAACTGAAAGAGACACATGTACCCCAATGTTCATCGCAGCACTGTTTACAGTAGCCAGAACATGGAAGCAATGTAGATAGATGTCCATCAGCAGACAAATGGATAAGAAAGCTGTGGTTCATAATGGAATATTACAGCTATTTAAAAGAATGCATTTGAATCAGTTCTAATGAGGTGGATGTAACTGGAGCCTATTATACAGAGTGAAGTAAGTCAGAAAGAAAAACACCAATACAGTATACTACCGCATATATATGGAATTTAGAAAGATGGTAACGATGACCCTATATGCGAGACAGCAAAAGAGACACAGATGTAAACAGACTTTTGGACTCTGTGGGAGAGGGTGAGGGTGGGATGATTTGAGAGAATAGCATTGAAACATGTATTAATATATGTTATGTAATGATATGTGAAACAGATCGCCAGTCCAGGTTCAATGCATGAGACAGGGTGCTCAGGGCTGGTGCACTGGGATGACCCTGAGGGATGGGATGGGGAGGGAGGTGGGGGGAGGGTCAGGAGGGGAACACATGTACACCCATGGCTGATTCATGTCAATGTATGGCAAAAACCACCACAATATTGTAAAGTAATTAGCCTCCAATTAAAATAAATTAGAAAAAAAAATCCCCACCTCTATGCCTGTCCAGTTAGGAAATTCCAAGTGTGTAGGAACTCTGAGTCAGGAACAGGAGGAAGACCAAACTTCTGTTTCTTATTATAAATCACTGCATCGTGGCCATTATTTTCTTTATTGTGTTTGTTTTCCTTTGGTTGTTTTGGGGGTGGGTATCTTATTTCAGGCTGTTATAACAAAGTCCCATAGACGGGGCAGCACTGCCTGAAGTTATGGAAACGGAAGGGTGCTGGTGACAGTCCTCTTCCAAGTGGCCAACAGCTGTCTTCTCTCTGTGTTCTCACGTGGGGGAAGGGAGAAGGCTGCTGGGGACCAGCCCCGGCTGATCCAGGGTATTTGAAGCGGGGACGGCGTCGGCGACCTATTTATTTAAATATTTTATCAAAGATATAAAGAGTAATAGGATGAGGATAGCTCAGTAGGAAAATTCAGTGGAGAAAAGAGGCTGAGTAGCTTGGTTTATGCGGGAGACCAATAAAACTTCAAGACAAGAAGTTTGCACCACTTGCGTAGGCCGCAGGCATCCTTCCATTCTCCCAAAAGAGAGGAGACACTGAGGCCTCCCCGGTCGGATCTTAGAAGCCCAGGCATAATTAGCAAGCATGGCAGGTTCTGCGCTCCAGATGGAGACTCAGCCAGAATTTGAGAGAGAGCGCGACATGGGGAGACCAAGTTTCAGTGAACAAGGCCCGCACTTTATTTTCCAAAGTAGATTTTATACCTTAAGTTATGCATAGAGGATAATGGGGGAAGGGGTGGAGTCAGGCAGCAAGCCAGGCTTTCTTCCTGCAAACTTATCATATGCAAAAGCTTAGGTGATTTACATCATCTTCTGGCCCGGAGGCCTGTTAACATTTTAAGACCCTTTCTTCAGAAAACTTATTTTTCTTTAAAGGTGATTGGTCAGGAGCCACCCTCCAAAAGCATTAGATAAAGTTGCATTCCTACAGAGCAAAGGTGTGGTGGGCTATAACAAGAAAAAGAATTAACTCAAGGGTCCCAGGTTACAAACATTAAAGCTACTACTTACACCAATTATATTAATCAATACACTGCCAGGGACACAGCAGGTAAGGGATATGGAGACTTAGCAGCAAACATTGGCCCAACAAGTGAAAATCCCTTCACCAATACAATTTCTAATTAATCTTTTAACTACTCAAAAGAATCTGTGTTTAGACAGTTTAGAACATCTCCTGCCTCTCACAGTTGGGAGGCTCTGAACAATCACGTGTCCGGAAAAACCTATTCAGGCAGGCTAGAGGATTTCCAAAGGAGTTTGTAGGTTAAACACTGTCACACCCAGGAATTATTAACTGGAGCTGTAAGCTAACTCATTTTTTCAGAGAGAGGTAGTGGGGGACAGCCCCCCGTAAAGTCAGAGGTGTAGGTGAGAGCACAAAGCAGAAAGTAGGCAGACTCTGGTTTTGGGGGTAGATGGGGGACTCCTGAGGCTCGATCCCGCCTTTGCGTGTGCCAAGCCTCCTTCCTCATGACCTTTGTCATGGGCGGAGTTCCTCACGCTGGCTCCTGGCAGTGATAGAATTCCAGTTGAGCTATTCCAGATCCTGAAAGATGATGCTGTGGAAAGTGCTGCACTCAATATGCAATATGCACTCAATATGCAATATGCCGGCTCCCGGCAGAAGGCGTCCCTTCTTATTAGGGCACTAATCCTATTCATGAGGCTCCACCCTTATGACCTCATCTAAGCCTGATCACCTTGAAAAGGTCCCAACTTCAGACACCATCCTGGTAGGAGTATGGACTTGAACATATGAATCTGGGGGGCGGATACAGCACTCAGGCTTCAGCAGAGGATAAATTTAGCCCTTATTCTCCATTGTGGCTCTAAGAGAAAACCAGCTGCTGGTTTTGAGACCTGGGTCACCCTTGTTCCTTAGTTGGTTGGAACTAAGGAGTGAACTGTTAATTGCCACTGTCTGCTATTATGAAGCCCAGTATTGATAATTTGTTGGGTCTTGAAGTCAGTTTCAGGCCTGGAAACATGGGCTGGTAAGTAGCCTGGGGACAGGGAGGGGCCGCAGGTAGCCGCATCCCCGGTTCCTTCTGACTCAGAAGTGCAGAAGTGTGAGTGTCCCCGGGGAGTGGCTGCACAGTGAGAATTGGGTGCCCTCTGGGGGTGGGGCTCGTGCCTGGGAAGAAGATGAGGCTCAGGCCTTGCTTCAGCCCCACCCTTCACCCGCAGTGACCAGCACCGACTATGACACTGCTGCAGACGCCACGGAGACCTCGTCCTACTTCAGTGCCCAGGGCTACCTGTCCAGGTAGAGGGCCAGGAAGAGGCGGGCAGCGCCCAGTGGGCTGGTGGTCCCGGGTCCTTGCGGGGGTGGCAGTGGTGGCTTGGACTGACAGCATCCCAGGTGTGGTGGCTTCAGCCAGCCCACCGTACCCTCCACCAGCACAGAGGAGAACTCAGGACTGACCCACCCCAACCCCACACCCCTCCTGTCCCGGAGCCCTCACTCGTCCTCCTCACAGCTTCCACTTTTTTGTTCTCCCCGCCAGCCGGGAACAAGAGGGTACAGAGTCTACCTCAGAGGAGGGGCAGCTGCCCCAGGTGGTGGAGGAGCTGAAGGACCTGCAGGTGGCCCCAGGCACGCGGCTGGCCAAGTTCCAGCTCAAGGTGAAAGGTGAGCGGGAGAGGGACGGAGGGCATGGCGCTGTCTCCTGCCAAGTCACGGTTGCATGGTCACCGATGACCCCGGGCTCTCTGAGGATCTGTGGAGGGCACGGTGCCCACTGGGCTGGGGCCCTGCACTCACCACTCCCCTTGTGGCCTCAGGCTACCCCACACCTCGACTCTACTGGTTCAAAGACGGGCAGCCCCTGACCGCATCTGCGCACATACGTATGGCAGACAGGAAGATGCTCCACACCCTAGAGGTTGTCTCTGTCACCAGCGAGGATGCAGGGCAGTACTCGGCCTACATCAGCAACGCCGTGGGTGCTGCTTACTCCTCTGCTCGGCTCCTGGTCCGAGGTGGGTGCCCAGTGATGTGGCAGGGCCTGGCGTCCACACCTGGGTTGCTGTGGCAGGCCTGAAGCCAGGACCCAGTGGTCACTGCCCCTGTGTACAGAAGTCACAGGTGCCCAGAAACTGCTTCCCAGAGAGTGTGTGCCCCTAAGAGTTGAAGTGTGTGTATGTGAAAGTGCTAGTCCTTCAGTCATGTCCGACCCTCTGTGACCCCACGGACTGCAGTCCACCAGGCTCCTCTGGCCGTGGAAGTTCCATTCAAGAATACTGGAGGGGGTAGCCTTTCCCTTCTACAGGGGATCTTTTCAACCCAGGGATTGAACCCAGGTCTCTTGCATTGCAGGCAGATTCTTTACTGTCTGAGCCGCCAGGGAAGCTGAGAGGGCAAGGGGCCCATGAAATCTGACTAGCTAGAAGGCTAGTTAGCTGGTGGAGTTGTCCCAGGCGAGCGTGGGGCCTTCAGTAGACTCTGGGGAGGAAGAGGCACATAGTAATTTTAGAAGTAGAAGTCTGAACTTCCTTACTTTTCCAAGTTGTGAGCACTGAAAGGTGATTCCCGGGCTTACCCAAGTCTGCACTGGTCTAGGGAGCCAACATTGCCTGTGGCTTGGCTTCAGTGTGACTTTTTGAGCAGACCTCATCCTGTGTTGGTTTCAGTGCCGTGCCCCAGACCCCTGGGCTGACATGGGGTAGCATTGCATCTGGTCCGTGGGGCCTGAGTGCGAATCCCAGGTCTGCATGGCCAGCCAGGTTTAGGAAAGGTGCTGTGTGTGGTGTGTGGAAGTGGGTGGGGCCCCCCCTGGGTGAGGCTCCCCCTTGAGACTCCCACCCTGATAGGCAGGCTTGTTCAGGGGAGCGGGCACCTTGGTGCTATAGATCTGACTTGTGTGCTTTTTTCAGGCCCCGATGAACCAGAAGAGAAGCCAGCATTAGGTGAGCTGAATCCAGAGGGCAGAGAGAGGGAGGCCCTGGGCATAGATTCAGTGAGGGAGTGTGAGGGGGAATTGTGGAATTCCCATGCGGAACTAGGGATCTGTGTTGTTGACCACCAGTGCCCTGTGTCTTTCCAGATGCACGCCAGCAGCTGGTCCCACCCCGGTTCCTGGAGAAATTCACCTCCAAGAAGGTGAAAAAAGGTTCCAGCATCACTTTCTCCGTGAAGGTGGAAGGTAGGCGGTCCCGCTTCCCTGCCCCCACACACAACCCTTCTAGAGAGGCTGGGAGGTGAGCCGCCCTCCTGGTGTGGGGAAGGGCCGTCCACCGTGCACTCCTGCCCACAGGAAGCCCACCGCCGGCTGTGCACTGGCTGCGAGAGGAAGCGGAGCAGGGTGTGCTGTGGATCAGCCGCCACACGCCAGGCTACACGGTGGCCAGCTCTGCCCAGCAGCACAGCCTGGTCCTGCTGGACGTGGGCCGACAGCACCAGGGCACCTACACCTGCATCGCCTCCAACGCCGCCGGCCAGGCCCTCTGCTCCGCAGGCTTGCACGTCTCTGGCCGTGAGTGGGCATGGGAACCGGGGCAGAGTGGGCAGCGTGCCGCCTCCGAGCTCCTGGGCCAGTCCCTACCCGCTATCCCTTGGGCTCTGCTCAGCTAGACCCTCCTAGAAGCCCCCACCACCCCGAGTGGTTTCTTCCCGGGCCTCTCAGCTCCTCCGAGGGCTGGTGAATCAAGTGCACACTGCTTCCATTTCCTGCCACTGGTGGGGTGACTGTGGACAAGTTGGGGCAGCGGGCACAGGCTTCCTTGGGGCCCCAGGGGACAGGGCCCCTGGTGGGTGGTCCAGGCATCACTGGCAGGGGTGCTGGCCAGAATCCGCACTCAAGGGTGTGTGGTGTCATTCCGGGGGCTCACCCTGTTCTCCCGACAGTGCCTAAGGAGGCGGGGGCCACGGAGGAGCAGCCCGAGGTGAAGGAGGCCCTCATCTCCACCTTCCTGCAGGGGTGAGTGAGGGGCTGCTCCAGAGCCAGGGTCAGCAGAGAGGGCCCGAGAATGTGGGCCCTAAGGGTGCAGGTCCTGGGAGTGGGGGGTGGTGCCACCACTGGGGAGGAGCCCCATCCTGCACCCCCACCCAGCTCTGTTCTGCTGGGGTCGTGGGGCTCGGCTCCCCACTGGAGAGGAGTCCTTCCCCAGGACCCTGACCGTGGTGTCTAGCCCCACGGTCCCCAGACCCTCCTTTCTGTCAGGCTCCTCAGGGTATCTCCTCCCCGTCTAGGACCCAAGCTGTTGCTGCACAGATGTCAGAACCTGCAACTTTCACAGACCTTGCTGGGCAGAAGAAAGGTATGAGCAGGGTGGGCACACATCTGTGCAGGGGGGGCGGGGGCATGCAGGAGGCTGCTCGGCGGGCCGCCCCCGGACTGTGGGGCTCCTCCGGACTGTGTGGCCCTAGGAACACCGCTGGCCCAGTGAGGCCGGGGCTCCCTGCCCTCTTGTGGACCCAATTCTGACCTGCGCAGGGCTCCAGCACCTTGGCGTGTTTTAAACTTGTATTTTATGGAAAATACTGAGTCTGCACAGAAGTCGGGAGGAAGGAGCCCTGCATCCCACACGCCCACTGCCTGTAGGATCACTCTTCACTGACCTGCTTCGTTAATCTACCCACTCCTCCCTTTCCTGTGCTGCCTACCATTGGTCATCCTCATTGCCCCTTAACCCCAACACCTCTGCTGACCCATCAGCCCCGCAAAGGATCCCATGTCCATCAAGGTCAACCTGAACCTGCCAGGGTTCTGGCCCCCCAGCCCTTGAACCCACTGCCTTTAGTGTCCAGAACCTGTCCTCATATTATACTGCCTGGTGGGGCTCCCTCTGACCACTGTCCCTCCCGAGCCCCTTCCCAGACCAAAGGCCAAGTGGACAACAGGAGTAAAAGTGGCACGGACACCCCCGGGGAACCCCTCAGCTCCAAGCTCCAAGCCTAGCCTGACCACTTGCTCAGCTTTGCGCTCAGCTCCCCTGCACCCACCGCCCTCCACTTTGCAGGCTGCCTGCTGCCCTCTGAATGCCTGCTCTCCCTCCAGCCACCTACTGCCTCAACTGACCAGACCCTGCTTCCCCAAGTTCATGGTCCCCTAAATCACACCTTGGCTCAGATGCTTTTGAGCCAAAGAGACCCCTAGTCATGGTCAGAATTTCTTGCTTCTGGCAGTGCTGGCCCAGCTCTGTGTGTCTGTCGGCACTTCTGACCCCAAGCCCAGGATGGGTCTGGGGGCAGGTGTTCAGGCACGTCTGTGGAGCACACAGCTGGCTGAGCCAGGCTCTGGCCCCCAACAGAGCTCCTGGCAGCAGAGGCCCGTAGCCACCTGTCCTTGGCCGAGGTGGGCACGGAGGAGTTCCTGAAGAAGCTCACTTCGCAGATCACAGAGATGGTGTCGGCCAAGATCACACAGGGTAAGGCTGGCTGATGATGGAGCAAGCTCCAGGGGAGGCCGAGACCGCACCCCCAGGCTGGGCCCTCCCCACCCGCATGCCCTGGAGACCCGGGGGAGACGGCCGGTTGGGCAGGCCCTTTGAGGGCCTCACGTGTCTTGTGTCCCTCAGCGAAGCTGCAGGTGCCTGGAGTTGACAGTGACGAGGAATCGAAGACGCCATCCGCATCCCCCCGGCACGGCCGTTCACGCCCGTCTTCCAGTGTCCAGGAGTCGTCCTCAGAGTCCGAGGACGGGGACTCCCGAGGAGAGGTGTGTGGGCAGGCGAGGGGTGGGGGAAGGGGAGGTGAGAGCCTGGGGCAGGGTACAGGTCCAAGCTGGTACAGGGGGAAAGGAGGTGTGGGGAACACCTGTGCATGGCCAGCATCGCCACCCTGACTCAGGACATGCCCAGAACCCCGCAGACTCCTCCTGATCCCTTTGGAGCAGGCTGCCTGCACCCCTGAAAGGAGTTCCCTACCCGGACCTGGGTCAGGCCTGTTCTAGAGCTTCGGAGAATCTCAGGATGGCTGTGTCTTCTCCACTGAATCCTCGGGGCCTTGTAGCCTGAGGCCTTGGGAGGCCCATCGGGCCTCTCCCAGCCCCGCTCCCCTCTGCTGTCTGCACGGGATCCCTGGGGCCTTGGGAGACATGGCTGGCCCCAGCGCAGGCCCAACACAGCAGCTCCTCCCTCTCACCTGCAGATCTTTGACATCTATGTGGTCACTGCTGACTACCTGCCCCTGGGGGCTGAGCAGGATGCCATCTTGCTGCGGGAGGGCCAGTACGTGGAGGTCCTGGACTCTGCCCACCCTCTGCGCTGGCTCGTGCGCACCAAACCCACCAAAAACAGCCCCTCTCGGCAGGGCTGGGTGTCCCCTGCCTACCTGGACAAGCGGCTCAAGGTAACTAGGTGGCTGGAGGGGTGGTCCTGGGGTCGCAGGCAGGAGCCTGACCCTCGAAGGGCAGGCCAGTGCTCAGGCTGCCTGTGACTCCACCCTGTTTCGCACCAGCTGTCTCCTGAGTGGGGGCCAGCAGAGGCCCCTGAGTTCCCTGGTGAAGCTTTGTCAGAGGACGAGTACAAGACGAGGCTGAGGTGAGGGCCCCCAGACAGGTGCTGTGGGAAGGTGGGTTTCTATGGAGGAGCTCTGAGATGCTAATTTCCTATGGTGGGGCTGTCGGGTGGGGGTGGGGGTGCCTTCCTTCCGTTGTCTGGCCTGGCCCATTCTGAAAGCGGTCAGCACAGTGCATGCGACTTGGAAGTGCCCTGTTGAGCAGCTGACTCCTGGGTCTCCCCTTCACGGCTGTCGCCCTGCCAGTGCCATCATCCGGGACCTGCTGAGCTCAGAGCAGTCCTTCGTGGGCGAGCTGCAGTTCCTGCAGAGCCACCACATGCAGTACCTGGACCGCTGCCCCCATGTGCCCGCAGCCGTGGCCAGCCAGAAGGCAGTCATCTTCAGAAACGTGCAGGACATCGGCCACTTCCACAGCAGGTGGGCCTGGAGGCGTTTCCTTTGGTCTGTATGTGTGTACGTGCGTGTACATGTGTGCGTGCTCAGACACAGATACATGTGTGCACACAGCAGTCACGCGTGCACAAGACACACTCACGTGGATGCTCACACTTGCACACATGTGTACTGGCAGGCCTGGGCCTCAGGGGAGTGGGCAGGGGTTGAAAAGAGACAGAACCTTGGATGACTTGATTGACCCATTGGTGCACCATAGCCATGCCCAAGGACACACATGTCCCCAGGAACACAGGCACATGTGCCCGGCTTACCCCCAGAAGTGCCTGCAGTGCACCTAGGCACTGCAACCCAAGAGCACAGGCATGCCCCAGAAGTGTGCACACATATGTACGTGGGCACATACAAGTACATGTGCATACCTGCACACACACACACCCTTTCATGTGTGGGCATGCATGTGCATGGTACACACACATACACATGTACACCCACAGACATGTCATTCCTTACATATTTACACGCCCACAAACACACGTGTACATGCAGGACACGTGCAAACATGTGTGGCCATCACAGCCTAGAGCACTGACTTTCAGCCATAGGAGCTCGGGCCTCGGTAGCAGCCTGTTCCTTCCCAAACCCTCAGGTTTGGGGCTGGATTGTGGGTCCTGGGTGGGGGCCCCGATGGCAGCCCTCACCTGACCACGGTTCCCCTCTGTGGCAGCTTCTTACAGGAGTTGCGTAGCTGTGACACAGATGACGACGTGGCCATGTGCTTCATCAAGAACCAGGCAGCCTTTGAGAAGTATCTGGAGTTCCTGGTGGGCCGAGTGCAAGCCGAGTCGGTGATGGTCAGCACGGCCGTGCAGGAGTTCTACAAGGTGACTCCCTTCCCATCAGCCCTGCCTCCACTCCCCAGGCTTGATGCTGGCTCCTGGCTTTTAGATCATCTTCCCTGACCCTACTCAGGCTCCGCTTCACCTTCCCAGGACCCCTGACCTCCAGGTTAGAAAAGCAGGCAGGGTCTCCCTGCCAACCGTGCTCTCCCAGCAACCCTGCTCACATGTTAGGCAGTGACACCGACCACCCCCTGGGGCAGCAGTGGGACCCACCTGGGGAGGAGGGTCTGTGGGTACGCATGCAAGCTCCCCTGGGCCCCCGGTCCACCAGCTTTCAGACTCTGGGGACACAGGCCCTCTGGAGTCTGCACACTCCTGCCCTGAGCCCAGCCCTGTGGTTCCCACAGAAATACACTGAGGAGGTGCTGTCAGCCGCGGACCCCTCGCAGCCACCGCCCCCACCGCTGCAGCACTTCCTGGAGCAGCCGGTAGAGCGGGTGCAGCAGTACCAGGCCCTGCTCAAGGTAGGCAGTACGGCCCAGGGGCTGTGGGGCCGCCCCCGTGCCCAGCCACCCCAGGCCTTGCCTTGACCTGCAGTCTTCCACAGGAGCTGATCCGCAACAAGGCGCGGAATGGCCAGAACTGCGCGCTGCTCGAGCAAGCCTACGCGGTGGTGTCGGCCCTGCCGCAGCGAGCGGAGAACCAGCTGCACGTGTCGCTCATGGAGAACTACCCTGGCACCCTGGAGGCCCTGGGCGAGCCCATCCGCCAGGTGGGGCTGAGGGTGCGGGGAGGGCCCTGGGCGGCGGAGGGTGGACACCAGGCTGGGCCTGGCTGACCGCGGCCAACCGTGCTCCCAGGGCCACTTCATCGTGTGGGAGGGGGCGCCAGGCGCTCGGATGCCGTGGAAAGGCCACCACCGGCACGTCTTCCTGTTCCGGAACCACCTGGTGGTCTGCAAGCCCCGGCGGGACTCCCGCACCGACACCTTCAGTTACGTCTTCCGGAACATGATGAAGGTTTGCAGGGTGCCGGTGGAGCCTGGGTGGGCAGGGAAGGCCCTGCAGGGTGTGCAGGCCAGGAATCCCAGGGGTCAGTCCTGCCATCCCGGCCTTGGTGACCACGGCTTGGTCTGCGGCCCGGCAGTCAGCCTGTGCCCTCCTCCCACAGCTGAGCAGCATCGACCTGAACGACCAGGTGGAGGGCGATGACCGAGCCTTTGAGATCTGGCACGAGCGGGAGGACTCCGTGCGCAAGTACCTGCTGCAGGCACGGACGGTCATCACCAAGAACTCCTGGGTGAAGGAGATCTGTGGCATCCAGCAGCGCCTGGCCTTGCCCATCTGGCGTGAGTGCCTGGGCTCCTGGGGCAAGGCTGGGAGGGAGACTGAACCTTTGCCTGGGTGCCTGGCTTGACGAGGCACACGAGTCAGCAGGTCCTGAGCTCTGGGCCCTTGTCCCCACCTGGGCACACACAAGGGAAGATGCTCAATTCTAGGGCAAGTGGCACGCTCTACCCTTGGTTAGCCAGATTTGGTGGGGGCCTCGGGGTCCACGCTTGGCTGCCCAGCGCAGGGCAGGCAGGCTGTGTTAGGGATGTGAAGGGCCCAGCAGTCTTGGTTTTGCTTCCTCACTTAGAATGGGAGAGAAGATCCCATTTCAACATACCCTTCTTTCCCGCAGTCCCTACCGGGCTCCCCGACACATCCTGGGCCTGTGTCCCATCCCCTGAGTCCCGTCCAGCTCCCAGTTTGGTACTGCGGATAAAGGCTCCTAAGGGGTGGTGTCTGTTGGAACCGTTTGTTGGTCTTGGGGCTCTGGTCCTGCCACATGGACACCTGAGGGAGGGAGGGAGTGATCAAGGCCCTGTGTTTGTATCCCCAGGCCCCCCCGATTTTGAAGAAGAGCTGGCTGACTGCACAGCTGAGCTGGGTGAGACAGTCAAGCTGGCCTGCCGTGTGACGGGCACACCCAAGCCCATTGTCAGCTGGTACAAAGGTAAGCCTTTGGGTGCTAATCCTGCAACAGGCAAGAGCCACCCAGAGGGAATCAGGCTGGGCAGGGGGCCAGGGGTCCAGGGTGGCGTCTGACGGAGGGGCTGGGCACAAGAGACAGGCCTCCTGTTCTGGTTGCCTGCTCCTGAATCAAAGCCAGGCTGGCGGGTGCACAGCGGGGTGAGGTGGGGCAGAGGCGGAGCTTGCTCCCATGAGTGTCATGCTTTTGACACAGTGACTCTGCCCACCCCTGAATCTCGCTCATTCGTTCCCTCATTTGATCATGTTTGTGCTGAGTGCCCAGAACCATTCCAGGTGTGTGGGAAATAGCAGTGAACAGGCAGGTCATCCTTGTCCGTGGACAGAGGCTGGCCTTCTTGGAGAGGAGACAGATGACAAGCACGTAGACACATATGCAATATCAAGTCCAAAGTGGCATGACCAGCCAGAGACATACGGCAGGACGAAGGGCAGACCGGTTGGGGGAACTCCCAGTGGGCAGCGAGGCTCCAGAGGAACAGCAGGCAGAGGGGAGCCGAGGCGGGCGTGGTGGGGCATGAGGCTGGAGAACGCTGGGCCTTGAGGGCTGCCGTGTGGTTCTCAGGTTTGACTCCCCTGTGTGGTGGGAGCTGCAAACTCTGGGGGTCCCCAGGAACACCTTCACTTCTGACATCAACTTCAGGATCCCAAGACCATTCTCACTGGGTACCAACTGCACGCTTGGGTGTCCCCAACCACCTTCAGGCTCAGTGACTGACTAAATCTCAGGGACTCAGCGGAACTCAGCACAACCATCCCAGTCAGGGTTCTGGTTTACTGCAGTAAAAGGGGAGCGGTACGTGGGGTGGGATCCATTTGAGGGTCCAGGCGTGGCCCAGATGTCCCCACAATAGAGTGGTGTGGACGTGCCTGTTTCCGTCACCTCTCATGTGTCCCAGCACAGGTAGTGTGGCCACCCAGGGACACTCCCTTGTTGAGCCTCGTTGCTCAGGTCTCTGCCGGGGCGCTCACACAGACTGCCTGCCTGCACGACTGGCCTCCATCTGTGGCCCCTCTGAGGCCCAGCTGATGCCATATGACCTAAAGCCCCCCACCCCACCAAGTCACAGTGTAGCCTAGACCATCTGGTGAGTCTCAAAGTCTCAGGTAAACCATGATGCTCTCACTAGGTCTCATCTGGGCTGAAAGGTAAGTCCTGAGTTCTAGTTGGGTCCCAATAGCCTGGTTTTGGGGGACGGTCCCAGGGAAGTCCGCCCTCCCATCCTGCTTGTCCACAACCAGTCAGGCGCATGTGTCCATCACAGATGGCAGAGAATGGGGCTGGAGCAGATATGCAGGCCACTTTGCTGGGACATGCAAGAAGGGCCATCCCAGCCCAGGGTTAGGGCTTCAGAGCAGAGTCAGTGGATAAGTGACTGGTTCCCCCAGCACCGTCTTCCTTCCAGAGTCTGTGGGGTCCTGAAGTCTTCAGAGTTCCCTGCCACCTCACAGAACCCGGGCAGTGCAACCCCACTTCCCCGCCATCCCTTCTCATACCAGACCTCTCACCTGTGAGGGTGGGTTCAGAGAGACAAGCCCAGTCAGTAAAAGTAATTGAGAAGAACACGCCTGTCAGCCCCACCCCTTCAGCTAGGCTGCCCTCAGGAGCGTGTGCCAGCGGGGCTGTGTCTGAGGGAAAGGAGGGTTGCACCATGCCCAGGAACAGTCAGGGTGGGATCCCGGGTTCCCAACTGTCTCCAGACCATCCACTGTCTTTTTCATCTGGACCTTTACCCGGTGAGCAGCTTACAGGCTTAGACTCCTCTGAGGACAGCTGTGTCTGGGGAGTGGAGGAAGCAGTAGCCAGCTGGTGGTCAGTTCATGTTGGGCAGCCCCCACGACAGACAGGTCCTCAGACTGCTGGTGGGCCGGGCGGCACACACAGCCCCGTGGTGTGGCCAGAGCCGGCGGTTCACTGACCTAAAGCACCCTCACAGTTGGAGACACCTGAGAGATGTCTCCTGAGGGACACCCATCTGCCAGGTGAGAGCGTCATCCTTGGCAGTCCCGGGTGGCATGCACTGGAACTTGGCCCCACACGCAGGGCAGCAACTCTACACAGGGACTCTGCTGGTCTGGAGCCCGGTCTTGCTCCCGTCTTGTCTCCATGGTTCATGGACCAAGGAGGAGTGTCTTCAGCCCACCCATCTGTAGTTACGTGTCAAACTGAATAGCCAGAGTGTTCACAACATCTCACATAACCTTTGCCAGGAAAAATAGCATCTGGCAGGAGAAGTCAGACTCACCCACCAGCAAAAGATCATTCATCGGGTGGAAGTTTAAGTGTCGGGGGCAGAAGGCCAACTTCTAATTCACCCCTGGGGCAGGGAGCCCCAGTGATGCTCTGGTCTCGGTCCCTGCATGCCAGCAGGAAGGAAAAGCAGTTGGCTGCAATGCCCAGGATTCCTGCCAGGAGCTGTTCGCCTGTACAGAAGACCCCATTGTGGCTGTCCTGTCCTCGCCAGCTGGAGCCACAGGGGCAGTGACTGGACTGGGCTGGTGGTGGTCTCCCGCCAGCTTCCACTCTCTGTGGCTGTACATGGCTGTTGATTTTGGACTCGGCCTCTCCTCTTACCTGGCTGCTTTCACGTCTCCCAAGAGGCCTGCAACTTCCTTTCTCCCGCTGGGGTTCTGCTGGCGGTCTTGGCCAGTGACACGTTGCTGGGCTGGAGCTGGTTACATGCTCCATAGCCTCTCCACATGTAGGGCCTCGCCACCCTCATGTGGAGCAGGGTGTTCCAAGCAGCAGACACCAGGGTCCAGAGGTGGAAGCCACAGTCACAGCACCCTGACTTGGCCCCAGGGTGACAGTTTTCTTCTTGCTCCGTGGGAACCTTGCTCAGATCCCATCAGTGGAATCCAGACACCTGTATCCAGCAGAGCCATCAAAATCTAAGCCCTCCCCCTGGCTGCATGCCTGGCGTATCAGAGGGGCATGGTGGGTCCCTCTGAGCCCAGGGAGACCAAGGCCCACTTCTGATGATTTTTCTCTTAAAGCAGTGGTAAGGGTGGAGGATGAGGAAGGGCTCAGGGATGGAAGGAGACATACTTCTGTAGCTCAGTAATACCTAGTGTTTTGGGCTCACTCAGATGAGGCGGCAGGATTGTCACTACAGATATGACCTGTTTTAGCTTCAGGGGCCCCTTGACTTAACAGCCACATCACTTTGTTCTCAGGGGCTCTGTGTCCCTTGCCTGGCATGATGGTGACATTTTGGGTGGGGTCCACTTAGCAGAGGTTCCCAGTGGCCCAGAGCCATCGTAACATCTCCCGTCCCCTTTCTGGTTCTTCCCATGAGGGCTGAGTGAGGTGTCCAAGGAGGCAGGACCACCTGTCAGGAGGCACTCATATCTCTGGATCAGCTTCTCCAGAGTGTTACCAGGTGCCACGAATCCACGTGCCAGCTGTTGACAGTTCCCCATAGAGGTTTGTCTATGTCAGGGAGTTGTCCCAAGCCAGGGTTCACAGCAAACACCAGGGTCCTTTCCTGTTATCTCTAAAAGAATCCTTCATTTTTTGGTGCCCGTGCCTCTCATCCCTGAGTTCTAGCCCTGCTCCTGCCTGCCTTCTGCCCCCCAGGGTTGGCGATGGCTTTCCCTTTGCACCCAGTGTGGGTGTGTATGTCTGTGACTGGACTCAGAAATGCCTCCTGGGATTCAGCATGGGCTCTGATGTTTGTTGGGAAGTGGGGCTGAACAGCAGCGTCCCCGCTGTAGAGAGAGAGAGTGTGTCAACCAAGGCACCATCCAGGAGACTTTGAACCCACTTCTCAGTGCTCGGCTTGGAGCTGCCTGCTCGGTTTCCCTCCATTCACAGGAAATAGCTGTTTCTTGCACAGCCGACCGTGACGTTTGGGCAGTATGTCCACCACTGATTCTTATGGACATCCCTTCCCTCCAGTCTATTAACTGGTCCACAGGCCGACACCTTTCTCTTGTGGAATGGTGTGTCTCTTACAGTGTCCCTTCCTTGTTGCCAAAATTGCAAATCAGAAACTGTTAAGGACCTGAGCTATTTCTTGGCTTGCAACCCAGCAAGCAGTCAGCCAGCCAGATTACAAATACAAGACCCCAAGTCAGAGACAAAGGTTGTTTGTCACAGCAAAAGCAGCAGCATTTTGCACGGGCTTCCCATACCTTGATCTCCACATCCAGGCACCAGATGTCAGCTTCATGCAGTGAACTGTTCCACAAGAGAGGAACCTTGAGTTTTAGGAGATACTGAACTTTCATGGGGCTGCTGGCACATCTTCCCTTCCTTCCCTCCAAAGAGAAAAGTGACTTACAGCCCTAGAAGGCAGTCACATGTCTCACAGGGAAGGAAGCTGAGGGCTTTGCCTCTGCTGACGTGGATGGCTCCTGGGGGAGGTTTCCAATGAGGCAGGACCACCTGTCAGGAAGCACCGACACCTCTCTGGATCACTTTCTGCAGCGTGTCATCAGCACCCTAGACACCATCCAGGTGCCACGAGCCCACGTGCCAGCTGTTGACAGTCCCCCTAGAGGTTTGTCCATGTCAGGGAGTAGGTGACAGGGAACACCTAGCTGTAGGTGTCTTTGCCCAAAGGGTCTGACTGTGCAGGAATGCCGGAAGTCCAAGGAGAAGTGTTTTCTGACAGCAAGATGAAGGCTGAGAATTGACCACAGGTTGACAGTGGGTCTCCCTGATAGCTCAGTTGGTAAAGAAAGAATCCACCTGCAATGCAGGAGACCCTGGTTCGATTCCTGGGTCAGGAAGATCCGCTGGAGAAGGGATAGGCTACCCACTCCAGTATTCTTTGGCTTCCCTTGTGGCTCGGCCGGTAAAGAAATCGCCTGCAATTTGGGAAACCTGGGTTCGATCCCTGCGTTGGGAAGATCACCTGGAGAAGGGAAAGACTACCTATTTCAATATTCTGGCCTGGAGAATTCCATGGACTGTCTAGTCCATGGAGTTGCAAAGAGCACACGACTGAGCGACTCACTTTGACTGACAGGGTCACTGGTGTCCTTGCCAAGGGCTGTGTTGTGTGAGGTGAAAGCCAAGAGGTGTGGTTTGGGAAAAGATGGAAAGGGAAGCTCCTGGAGACAGAGAATGAGAAGAGCTCTTTCTTGGAATTACCATACAGGGATGCAGGGAAATAGGGTGACAGCTGGAAGCTTTTTTTGGGGGGGGGTTATGTTTTTAAATTGTTAAGTTTCTCTGTGAATCAGATGTCAAGATGTTTTAACTTAAACAACCTTGTTCAGAACGTACAGAGCTATTAGAAATCTATGAAATTTTACATATTTATGGAGGAAAGATTTATTCATAATGAAAGATGCATAGCTCCCCACCCCTCTCACAGGAAGGAAACGTGGTACAGCTGGAGATGTTAGTCAGGTGGGCATTTGGGTGAGGATGATAAAGAGACAGTGCTGTCCAAGTATCTGCTAGGTGGGGTCAGTACCTTGGGGGAGTTGCAGAACCACTGGCAAGGTAGTTGAGGGTCTTATTATCAGAGGAGACGTCCCCCAGCCTGGCCCCTGCCTCCAGCTAAGAGCTGGCCTTTTGGAGGCCACACTGCACAGTGAGGTCTGGGGGAGTAGACGGTGCGGGTCAGTACCACCGCTCCACCCAGGGCTCCAGGTCAGCTTGGCCAGCTAGACCCTTGGCAGGGAGTCCACTGGCTCTTGTGCGATAGGGGTAGCTTCCTCCGTCAGATCCTGTGACTGTGACCCCCAGACAGGTCCGGCCTTTTGTCCCTGCTGGTGTTGCCCCTGATGGCCCTCCCCTCCTTTCCAGATGGGAAGCCAGTGGAGGTGGACCCTCACCACATCCTCATTGAAGACCCCGATGGCTCGTGCGCGCTTATCCTGGACAACTTGACTGGTGCCGACTCTGGCCAGTATATGTGCTTTGCAGCCAGTGCTGCTGGCAATGCCAGCACCCTGGGCAAAATATTGGTGCAAGGTGAGCCCTGAGGGGAAGGCCAGGGTATACGTGCCCAAGCCCCACCCTACGGGCATTATAAAGGTATCAGCCCTGGTTGGGGGCACATGGATGGAGCTGCAGGGATGGTTGTGCATATCTGACAAGTCTGGGAGGCTCACTGGTGGGGGTGGGGTCCTGGTGCATCATGGTGTCTCTCTCTGTATCTCTGTGTCTCTGTCTGCATCTCTGCCTCCACCTCCTTTTCTATTTCTTTCTCTGTATCCATCTCTGTTTATCTGTTTCTGTCTCTCTTTTTGTCCCTCTGTCTCCATCTCTGTGTCTCTGGTTTTCTTTCTGTGTTGTCTCTGTGTCTCTGTTTCTTTTCCTCCATCTCTCAATCTCTCTCTTGTCTCCCCACATTCCCTGGGCCCCGCAGTCCCGCCTCGGTTTGTGAACAAGGTCCGGGCAATGCCCTTTGTGGATGGAGAAGATGCCCAGATCACCTGCACCATCGAAGGTGCCCCATATCCTCAGATCAGGTGGGCCACCAGCTGGCTTGGGGGTGGGGCAGCAGAGGGCACACGGGCCTGCCCTGGGGCTGTCCTGCCTGCCTGAGAGGTGCGGGTGGGCAGCCTGTTAGCTGGGTCAGGGCCAGCTAGGCACAGAACTGCCACCTGTCCTGTGAGGAGTGGGCGTGAGAGGGCTGCGGCACATTCTGAACACGGCTCTAGCTGCCGTGACAAGGACATGGAACCGGCTGTTCGTTGGGTGGGTGGCGTCCAGGAGGGTGGGCTCTGTGAGGATACTTGGAACTATGGGATAGGTGAGGAGAGGGTCCTGAGCATGGGCGGGAGACCCACCTGACTGCCCTTGGGGCTGGCTGCAGGTGGTACAAGGATGGGGCCCTGCTGACCCCTGGGGGCAAATACCAGACCCTGAGTGAGCCCCGCAGCGGCCTTCTGGTGCTGGAGATCCGGGCAGCTGGCACGGAGGATCTGGGCATCTATGAGTGTGAGGTGAGGTGGGTGGGGCTCGGGGAGGGGGTTGGGGGCCTTGCCTGGGGAATCCCGCCTGGTGACTATCACCCTTGACCACAGTGAGAGAGGGGACCCTAGGCCACTGTGGCCCACTGTCCATGTGGAGAAGATAGGGACTGAGGAGCAGGCCCTGGGCGGAGCCCCCTTGGTCCTCATGGTCTGGGGGCACTGGTGGGGGTCAGGGGGAAGGTATGTGCTAGCCTTGGCGCTTCCTGACCGCCAGCCTCCTCTGTGCTGTTGCTCCGGGCAGCCTGCAGGGGACATTGCGGTGCCTGCTCCCAAAGGCAATTCTCAGAGAAAAAAACAGACCCCCAGTCAGCTCTGGACCTATGCTGGCCACACACGGTGATTTAAATGTAAATCAGTTAAAGCTAACATTTAAGTAAAGATTCACTTCTAATTCACGTACTCAGAGCCCACGTGGCCACTGTGCTAGACAGAGCAGGTGGAGAGTGTTCCGCCTGTCTCAGGGAGCTCCTGGTCATGGGACTCGGTAGCTGGCCTGGTACCCTTACCCATGTGGCCAGGCTCTGCGGCTCTTGAAATAGCTGCGGTGGGCCCTGCATGCCACCGCTGGCCTGTGTGGCCTCACAGAGACTGCCCAGGCCCCCTGGGGAGCCACAGGCTGGAGGTGAGCCCCTGCTCTATGCCCTGCAGTTGGTGAACCGGCTGGGCTCCAAGCGGAGCCGTGCGGAGCTGCTCATGCAGAGCCCCGTGCTGCAGGCCCGGGAACAGCACCGTGTGGAGCGGCTTGCGGCCGTGGAAGGTGAGTGCCTCTGCGTGCGGTCCAGCCTGAGCTGAACCCCCACAGGCTGGGGCAGGGCCAGGAGGGGTAGAACCCTCAACCCTTCTCGTCAGAGCACACTTCCAGGAGGAGGGGAAGCACGATCGGAGGAGGGGACTCGGAATGGGGGCCAAGCGCTGGCGGCCCATGCCTGACTGGAGCCACATATGTGGGGGCCAGAGAAGGGTGGGCTGTGAACCAGAGCCTGGGAAAGGCTGATGGGGTTGTCTGAAGGGTCAGGGGACCCCCTAAGCCTGCTAATAACCATTCCTGGGGGGAATAACAAGTGCATATGCAAGCCAGACCTGGGCCTGGAGCTGCCTGCCAGGCAGTGTTCAGAGAGGTCTTACAGGATGGGTGGCAGGGGCAGCTACACAGAAGCAGGCTGATGGGTCCCAGCTTGGCTCCTGGGAGAAGGAACAGTGTCAGGGGCACGATCCTTCTGCAGCAGGCGGCCCTGGCTAAGGAAAGGACAGGGTGCTGTGGCTTGGCCTGGGCCAGGCTGGGAGGGGTCTGGGCTGCAGAATGGGCCTCACTAGGGAGCAGCATGCTCCCAGGCAGGTGGTGAAGGATGACAGGACATCTCCCTCCGTGGCTCCAGGGTCCCAACCAGGATGGCTGGGATGGCGAGGAGGGCAGTTGGTGTCTGTTCAGTTCAGAGAGTGGCCTTACAGAGCTTGCAGGGTGGGTGACAGCCTCAGGGAGAGTTTCTCCTGGTCTGAGCTGACTTACCTGGAAGGGGCTGCCAGGACAGAGATTGAGCCTCCCATCCTCGGGGGCATGCAAGCAGAAGCTACACTGAAACACCTGGGGGAGCTCCAGCTCTCACAGTAGGGCTGGGTTGGGATCTGTGTCCTCCCAAGTCCTGAAAGTTGGCTCCTCTGATGCCTTGAGCCCCCAGACCCAGTGCCTCCCAGGGTCCAGCGTGCGGGGCTTGCTGTCTGTCTAGACTCTCACTGAGTCAGCCATCTGGTGCCAGAAGGGCGGGCCTGGGACCTCTCCCACTCTGTAGGGCCCGCCCAGAGACCCTTCCTCCCTCGTGGGCAGGGGTCCTGTTCATCAAGCCCCAAAGGGCACTGGTCAAGCTGGCTCCCACTGGAGGCCCCCACGGCGTCTGCTGGCACCTCTGCTGTGCCCCTGGTGGTCTTACGTGGCGCACGGCAGGGCTCAGCACCCTGTCTCGGCGGCGACAAGTGCATCCCACAGAGCTCTCAGTCCACCGTCACAACGGGCCTCTGTCTGGGCCCTGTGGATGGAGGGTCTGGAGGAGGGCGGCGCACCCACGCCAGGAATGGCCTTGGCGCCTCACAAGGCGAGGCCAGTCTTCACAGCCCCTGGGACTGGAGCCTGCCGCCTCCTGCTTCCTAATCCTGACCTGCTGCTTCATCATTAACCCGGTGGCTCTGCAGCCAGGACGGGCCCTGGCTGGCCCCGTGGGGTGGGGCGCTGCCCCCTCGCTTGTGAAACTGCGCCGGGCCGAGAGCCCCGCTTGGCATGGCTGTACCCCTTCCATAATCACCAATACACACTGGATCCCAGAGCCCCCCCGGATGGCAGGTTAGATGAGGAACAAGGTGCCAGGAGAGTAGCAGCCCACGGGGGCCCTGGTCACCACCCCCAGAAGCAACAGAATGAGTCCCGCGTCAGGGAGGAGCAGGGAAAAGGCCCTGGATCGCTCACTGTTGTGTGCGCAGGGGGCGGCCTCCAGGCCACAGACAGGTTGGTGTTCTCTGGGCCCAACTTCGTCTAGATACAGGGCATTGTGGCTGCCTCCCATTCTCTCTCCCAGTAGGCTGCCCTCTCTCCAGGAGGCCGCTTGCACAAGCACATGCAGGCACACACACAGTCACACACATGTACATGCACACACATGCATTATGGACACACATGTGCACGCATGCACAGTAAATGCGGCACCCAAGTGCCATACAGACACAGCTGGGACATTTAACTCATGTTCATTGGGAACAAGGCTAAAATAGTCACGGTCATCTAAAGAAGTCCTTTTGCACGTGGCACAAAGTCCCACAGACCGCAGACTAGGAGGCTGTGTGCCCTGGGCCACGTCACCCCCTCAGCTTTCCCCCAGTCTGGTGAGAGGGACGTTGAGATGTATGGGTGCTGGTAGCTGGCGGGCTGCCTGCTCGCCCGCTGACGAGGCTGGGAGGGAGCATATCTGTGCCAAGCTTGGCCCTGCCCAGAAGCTACAGAGGAAGAGGCCTCCAGATGGTGGGGAGTAGGTGCTGCCGGGTCCTGGATGCGTCCCGTGCTATCTCTGGGATGTGGGTCCCTGTCAGCAACATGGGAGCCACAGGGCTTATCCTGTTGGCTCCGGGGAGGAGGACAGCCAGGACAATCAAGAAATAGTTGAGTGTGTGGGATGCTCCTGGCTCGCTCAGAGCTCAGGACGCTGCTCAGACATCCTCAGGTTGCTCCCAGAGGGCCTTCTGTGGCCTGACGCCCAGCACTCAGACGGGCTACCTCTAGGACTCCAGAGTCACTCTGCCCTGGAGAGAGGTCCTTTGGTCTTAGAATTCTTTGTGAACTAGGCACCAGCCCTCCACCTCCCGGTTTGGCTGCCAGACACAGGCCGTTCCTTTCCCCTTTCTAGGCCTTGGTTTCTATGAAAAGAGGAACTTCAGGGCCTGCCAAATACCCAGGGCTCCCTGGGTACATGGACTAAAGGAAGAGCTTGGATTTCTGTGTGGGCAGCCTGAACAAGGCACTTATTCTCATGAAGCTCCTGCAAGACCCCTCAAGGGGGACAGGGCTTCTCGCCCCACGTGGGACGCATGGTCACCGCAGCGCCTCATCCCCAGACCCCCGGAGGAGGCACTGTCACCGTTTCAAAGGTGAAGGGCCTGGGGCTCTACGCCGAGACATTCCTCCTGGGGGATCACACAGTCCAGCAGGGTTTGGAGCCAGTGTCCTAAGCTGAGCGAGTTACCACACTGCCGGCCCACTCGGATAGCTCAGCCCCCAGCGCTGGCTGATCTGTAACCCTCGCTATTCCGACTGTTTTCTTTGTAGTCACTGAGCAGGAGACTAAGGTCCCCAAGAAAACCGTCATCATGTAAGTGCAGGCGTGTTCCTAACCCTCCCTCTGACTGCAGTGCTCCCTGCATGCCCACTAACCTCCCCGGATCTTGCCTGTGTAGCCTGGCCCCTGGCTTGCCTGACTGCTTGCTCCCGAGGTCTTTGTTCACCACACAGACTGCCAGCACTTTGCAGACACTCCCAGAGCATTCACCTCCCCTTGAGACCTTGCCTACCACATTTCAAAGCTGTCTGTCCTAGGGTCTAGGTACCCTCTCCATGGCTCTGTTGTCTCAGCAGGGTCGACTTATTCTGCACATCCCAGGGCTCACCCAGGGCTTGGACTCAGAGTCATACTAGTCAGGGAAGAGCAAAGCCTGAAAGTTTCTTCTCCAGTGTGCTGGAGGCAGAATGCTGCCATCTAGTATCCTAGGATCTAGAGCATTGTCCAAGGGAACTTTCCGTGATGACAGAAGTGATCTATGTTTACACTCCACTCCAGCGGCCACTAGCTGCGTGTGGCTACTGAGCATTTGTCTAGTGTGGCTGAAGAACTGGATTTTAAAATTTATTTTAGTTAATTTGATTTTAATTAAAATAGTGTAACCTTAGTGAACAGTACAGCTCTAGGGTCCTTAGGGGTTTCCGCACTCAGCCCTCACACTGAGAAGGTGGGGAAACTGAGGTTCAGGGAAGAGAGAAGCCTTGCTCGGGGTGCCTCCCAGTCGGAAGCTGGCTGAGAACTCATTCCCTGGATGCCACAGCCACTGTCCCCTTCCCCACGCTTCAGTGCCTCCAAGGCTGAGGAAACACCATACATGTTGATAATTGAAGAATACAAGAGGCCCAGAGCAGTCCAGGGCTAGGTGAACGGGCAGAAGGCAGGTCTGGTTTTGACCTGGATGATCTGGAAGGACTTGCAGTAGGAGGTGAATGAAGTGGAAGGGTGGAAGAGCTTGCAAAAGCTAGGAGGCAGTCAAAACTATGATTTCCTAAAGCCAGATGTCTGGGAGGCTCTAAGATGGGGAACCTCTTAATTCCCCCGAGGCAGAAGACCTCCTGTAGGGGCCTGCAGCTGGTGATGTTGCTGCAGAACCCATCTTCAGACATTGGATATGTCCTGGATTAATCCTTCCCTGATTTTCTCCCTTCTCCCCCAGAGCATAGTGCAGCCTCACAGTAGATGGGGCTGCCTGGGGCAGAAAGACGTCCCATCCCTGGAGGTATGCAGCCATGCCAGAGTTTTTCACAGATCAGCTCTACATTTCATCTGTGAGGGGAGCATTGTTATCTATGTTTTATGAGTGAAAACATGAAGGAGCAGAGATGGGGCCAGGCTGCCCACTGGGGACTCATGCATGTGGGAGCCTAGACTAGGTAACTCACAAGGCACCCTCACGACCAATCTGTCCCAGGCTTAAGGAGGCAGTAACCCTCCCCCTGCAAGGACATGTACCCCCTCACATGAGGAATGGAGAGAGGCAGCTGCCTGGCACCGCATCCCCCAAGGGCACACCACACAGTGAGGAGCTCTGGGGAGCCAAGGGGTACCAGAAGGAGACCGGGCTTGGAGAGAGGCTCCTGCCACCTGGCAGCCTCAAGTGGTGTGCCACTGGCCTCAGGGCAGGGGGCCTCCATGTCCTCATGGGGGCAGCAGTGAGCCGAGCAGGGGGTTGCATTTAGGAGGCGTGGACTCACTGTCCTGCCTCAGCAAATCAGGCCACTTGAGGCCAGAAGATGGGTCCTTGCCCAGGTTCCCCTGACATGTGGGCAGTCTCTGACTCAGGAACAAGCCTTGCGCCACTGAGCCTTGTGTGAAGCAGGAAGGCAGGCCTGCGGCCCTGAACAGACCACATCTCCATGCCTCGGCTTCCCCACCAGTTAAGGGGGCACAGCGTTTCCCCTGTACCAGGGGAGGGCCAGTGGAGGCAGGGTCTGTCATCGCTGTGCACCCCGAGGTGTGGCCACACAGCTCTGTGCCCATGCCCACGAGTAACGGCTCCCAGTTGGAGCTGTGGGTTAGCCAGAAGTAAAGCTGAACAAGAAAGACAGAGTCCTAGTCATTGCAGGCAGCTGGTAGCAGCACTGAGTTGTCACCACATGCATGCCAGATCCCTCTTCCTGAGCCCAAGAGGAAGAAATGCAGGTCTAGGGCCCAGGAGAGCTGTGTTCCTGGACGTGTTCCTGCTCCCTGCCTGTTACTCATTTCACCCTCAGTACCTGGCAGAGTTAGGGTGCTGGTTGGCGGAGGAGGGCCTGGGCTGACGGGGGGACTTCTGACTCTTGGCTCTGGGAAAGTCTCAAGCCCTTTTCCAAATCTGTCTGCACATGTCTGCGAGGCCCCTGGCCAGAGCCCCATGCATACTCACTCACGTGCACACGGACTTGAGTTCTCGCCCCTCATCCCCCTGCGGCCCCACCGGACCTCGTGGGCTGAGCTCACACCGCCCACGTCGGCAAGGCCGTGCCCAGAGCCAGGAGTCTTTGCCAGGCCTCATATCCCAGACCCGGAGGCCCAAAGCACGGGCTGCATGTCCCAACTCTGGCGTCCCCCTGCTCCGCAGTCCCTGACTGGCAATCTCTGAGGCACCTGCCCTCTGAGAAGCCACCCAAACCCCCACCGCCTCCTGCCATGATACAGAGCACAGAGCAAGCGTGAGACTGACAAGGAAGGCGATGTGGCTTGTCCCTCAGCTCTGTAAGGAGGGCTGGTGTCTCTAGAACGGGACAGCCACGCACAGGAAGGGATACCGGCGCATACGTTACAGACCCGCTGAGTGACACTGCACGCGCCCCCCCATGCCTCACCTCTCTCTCTGAGGTCTGCACACTGGGTCCCAAGTGTACACAGATGGCCAGATGGAACTCTGTGCTTCGGTGCTTTGGTTCTCTGGGTGGGCATCTGGGGCCTGGGCTCAGGCGCATGCGTAGGAGTTTGTCTATGCGGTTTCGCCACTTGCCTGCTTGGACACTAACCTGATCTCCCTTGCTGGCCCGCGAATGTGCTGACGGCAAGGGCACCGGGTGAGGCTGTGGGGCTCTGTGCCCATCTCCTCTCGGCCCTCTCCCCACAGAGAGGAGACCATTACCACTGTGGTGAAGAGCCCCCGTGGCCGACGCCAGTCCCCCAGCAAGTCTCCCTCCCGCTACGGTCACACCGCCAGCCTGCCCAGGCCAGGCCTGCTGGCCCCTGAGCTGCCACCCTCGCCAGAGGCCAGCAGACCCTCCAGGCCTGAGGCGGAGCCAGGCTGGCGGCCCGCCGTGCCCACTCTGTTCGTGACGGAGCCTGAGACCCACACAGCAGGCCCGCCGGGGGGCACTAGGCCCCCGCCCAAATGGGTGGAGGTTGAGGAGACCATTGAGGTCCGGGTGAAGAAGACCGGCTCAAAGGGTGCGTCTCTGGCCAGAGAGACGCCTGGCAGCTCTGAGCAGCTTCACTTCACGCTGCCTGGAAGGGTGTCTGGAAGAGACCCCAATACAAACAACTCCAATAACAAGCTGCTGACCCAGGAGCCCCCGGCCGCGGTCACCGTTGGAGAGCCCCTAATTGTCTGCGTGGAAACGGGGCCAGAGAGCCCTGAGCCGTCCCCTCCCTGGGGTGCTGAAGAGGGAGCCCTGCTGGAGGAGGGGGAGAGAGATGCCTACGAGGTGGAGGAGCCGCTGGGTGCTGATGGTCTGCAGGGCCGTGATCCCAAGATCCTCACACACCACGGCCGTGCCCTCACCCTGGCCGACCTGGAGGATTACGTGCCCCGGGAAGGGGAGACCTTTGGCTGCAGTGGCCCCAGGCCGAGTGCCGCTGATGACCCGCCCTGCGAGATCTCGGTGCTGCAAAGAGAGATCAGCGAGCCCACCGTGGGCCAGCCCGTCCTGCTGAACGTGGGGCGCCCCCCAGACTCCCGGGCCCCCCCTGGCTGCTTCGGCCGCATGCCCAGGTCCCGGGAGGCATTTCCATCGGGGCCGCAGGGCCGGGGCCCCACGGGCGTCTCCTTCTGCTTTCGGGAGGCCCAGGCCGGAGGCGCCGCGACCCAGAAGCCTTCCTTCTGCACTCAGGTTCAGCGGTCTGCGGACAGCGGCCAGAGCAGCTTCAAAACCGAGGTTTCAACCCAAACGGTCAGCTTTGGGACTGTGGGGGAGACTGTCACCCTACACATTCGCCCAGACAGGGACATGGACCCCAGCCCCTCCCAGGGCTGAGGCCAAGACCCTCAGGGACGGGATGGCTGGGGCTGAGATGAGAGACTCTTGGACCTGGGACCCCCTGACGAAGCTGCCGTGCTTGCACGGGGCAGCAGGAAGAGGAAAGCGGCGTTGGGACCCCGCCCGGCACCAGCATCAACTCACCACACATCCACCTTGGGTTTTCAATCAGGAGAGTCCCAAAGCTGGCACGCCTCGGACACGGGTGCTCTGACCTCCCCTGGCTGTCCACCAGCTCAGGACTCCAGCCTGCCCTCCCGTTCCAAACCAGGCGATTCCTACCTCACAGGATTGGTCGTCAGCTGAGGACGGTGCATGCATCCGTGATCTCAGAGGCTCCTCAAGCTGCTCTGAGAGCATGGGGCAGATTGACTCGCAGGCTGCCACTCCAGGCTCGGGGCTGCAGACACAGGGAAGGTGCTTGGGCATCCTTCCTGCTCCATTCACCAGGCAGGGGCCGCACGGGCCTTGTGTGTGCCAGCTTAGGCCCCCATCCCAGTGTCCAGGCCTGGCCCAGCCCTGGCTCTCACCCAGGCTGGGGGTCCCAGGCTCCTGCTCAGCAGGGGCTCCCCCCCCAAAACCACATCTTAGCCCTGAACACCTTTCTTGGCCTCCAGGAGGCCTGTGTGGGGCCCAGCTCTACAGGCCCTCCTAGGCCTTCTCAGCAGGTTGGACCAGGGTCTGTGCATGGGAAGCAGTCCCATCCGTCAACCCTGATGATGCTAATAAACCGGTTCCTTGCACTGCCTCTGCTTTTCTCATTTTTGCTTCTCCACCTGGTGGTTCCAGCATCTCAGGAGGGAGGGACCCTCCTGGCCCTGGAGACCAACAATGGACAGCCCAGGCCCCTTCCATTGGCAGCCGGGGTGGGCACCCAGCATCAGCCTGTGGGTGCTGGCCAGTCCCACGGATCCTGGGTGGAGGCGTGATGATTTGCCTGTCCAGCTTGCTCACATGTGGGCTCAGGGGCTGTCACAGCGTGGCTGCGGCGTCCACAGTAGTTGCCCCCAGTCTGCTGGGGGTCAAGCAGGTCATCCTGTGTCCTGTGAGCCTGAGTCCTTTGTCAGGACAGCCATGGGGGCATGATGGGTCGGGGTCCTGACAACCTCCTTGGAGTGGGGGCAGCACAGGATGGTCGCCCCAGCGCCACAGACTGCAGACAGACAGCACCCTGCCCAGTGGCCTCTTCAGCCTGGGGGGCCCAAGAATACAGCAGATCACCAGGAGGGAGGCTCTGGAGCATGGGAGCGAGCTCCATAGAGGGGGCCTTTTTGGAAATGGAGCGGTGGGTGTCCCAGAACAGCCACAGGGGGACTGGCAGTCAGGTGGAAGAGGAACTGAATTGGGGGCTGAGGGCAGGAAGCCAAGGGCCTGGAGGGTCGAAGGTTCCCTTGGGGAGTTGTGTCGGGGGCTGGGCAGGGACCAGGTGAGAGTGTGGTGGTCTGTGTTGGGCTGGGTGGGGAATGGGGGCTTCCCTGGGAGGCAGGAAGGCAGGGTCTCTCGGCTCCTGATCGGGCATCAGGCTGTGCTTAGCTTTCCTAGAACGTGGGGCTGGACCCTCCTGAGCCTGGGTGACCCAGTACCCTCAAATCCAGAGTGGGCTACAGAGCAAGGCGAGCCCCAGGATGATGGGATGGGACTGAGACCGAGGGGCCACCCAAAGTGGACGGTGGGGGTCCAGGCCCTGCTGTCCCCGTGGGAACTGACGTTCTCATGAGGGCATCTGGGAGACACCCTGGGGGTGGACCAGTCTAGCACTTGCTGGAGTGCCATCTCTGGCACAGACCCCTTCTTCTCTCAGGGGCCTCCACCTTTGGCGCTTCCTGAACCCAGCGGGTGGCTGGAGCGGGGAGGGGTGGAAAGGGTGGCCTCATCTGGGCAGTGTCCCACTCCCCTGAACCCAGCAGGTGGCAGGAGCGGGAGGGTGAGGAGGGTGGCCTCATCTGGGCAGTGTCCCCCTCCCCTGAACCCAGCGGGTGGCTGGAGCGGGAGGGTGGGCAGGGTGGCCTCATCTGGGCAGTGTCCCTCTCCCGGGCCCCGGCCCCCCTCACTCCTGTGCGTCGACCTGCCTCTCCTACAGATGCTGCCGTCCCAGCCCCAGCTGCCCCAGGGCAGGAAAGCACGTCCATCCAGAGGACACAGACGTGCCCTGAGGCTCCAGGACCTTCCACAGGGGATCACAGCAGCCCCAGCCCCAGCCCTGGGGGGCTACCTGCACTCCAGGGGGCCAGCCCGGAGCCCCCAGCTGTGGAGGCTGGGGCCGCATCCAGTGAGGCCTGGCAGCAGGTTGAAGGCAAAGTACCCCTGCTTCCGGGACCCCTGTCCCCACCCATAACCGCCCCTCCTTTCTGACCCCACTTTGGTTACTTTGGGTGCCCATCCCACGGGGGTGAACTGGCAGAGCCTGAGACCCCTAACATTCTGTTGGCTCTACATGTCGGGGGTCCTGGACAAGGCCTGCCCCTCGCTCAGCCTGTGGAACTAGTTGCCGGGATGGGCTCCGGGAGGTCCTTCCCACTCTTGGCATGTGGCCTCCTGTGGTCAGCCCTCAGCCGCCAGCTTGGAGTGCTCCTGGGGAGGTGGGGAGGAAGGGAGAGAGGAGAGAAAGGGTGTGGGAATGGGGAGACTAGGGAAGAGCAGGGAGAGGGATGGGGGGCAAGGAGGAGGAGGGGGGGACCAGGAGGAGGGGAAGAGGGGGGGACGTGGAGGGAAAGGAGGATAGGAAGGGGCAGAAGTGAGCCGTACCTGGGTGGACCAGACCCTGGGGGTGTGCTGCGGGGCCCTAGCCCCAGTCCGGGGGCAAGGTGCCCACACGCAGTTGGAGTGCTGAATCTGTTCTCGAGGACCCTGTGCACTCAGAGCCCCTGCTCTGTCTGTGCTCCTATCTGCTGGGCCTCAGGCTGATGCAGCGGCCTGTCCTGGGGAGTTGTCCCCAGCCCTGTCCTGGGCTCCATCTCACCGGGCCCCTTGCCTCCCACCAGGCGAGCCTCCGAAGGCACCTCAGCCTCTCTCCCATGAGGGCCTCAAGCAGACGGCTCAGGCACGCACTGAGGTCCTGGAACGCACAGTGCCCATTCGGTAACCTCCCAAGCTGGCTGGGGGGTGAGGGGACGTGCTGGGGGCAGGCTGGGGCGTGGGAGAAGGAGAGCAAGGGGTGGGATCACAGCAGCCTGCACTCTCCTTACCAGCCCCACCCTTAAGCTCAGGGCAGGGGGAGGCCACCTGGGGCAAGGAAAGCGGGGGAGCTCCCTTCTTCACCTAGGACTGGGGCCTCGGGCTGTATGTCCCCTCCCAAAGAGTCTGCTGCAGCCCCCTGAGTAGGCGGGGAGCAAGAACCCAATCGCGGCCTCCCACACCCCAAGAGTGGAAGGGTGAGGCAGACAGCTAATTCCACTCCATGCCCCAGGATGGAGGGCGCTGCCTGGCCAGGAGCAGGTGAGCTCTGGGACGTCCACAGCCACGTGTTCACGGAGACCACACACAGGACATACGTGTACCAGACCAGCGACACGCCTGCTGCAAGTAGGTGGGGGCCTGGCGGGTCACACGTGTGCCTTCCATGCCCCAGGCTAAGGAGGGATTTCCGGGGCGGGGCCGGCACAGCCACCTGGCACACCCCAGCCTTACTGTGGCCAGGGCCCCGGCTGCCTCTCTCCCTGCGTGCCCTCAGAAGGCAGCAGTGACCAGGACGTCAGGGCCCTTTACCCCACGCAGAGTTGGCATGTTCTTGTGCCCACAGAGAGCTGAGGCTGAAGCAGCAAAGACAGGGGGTGCATTTCTGGACCATCAGGGGTGGGATCCCTTCCCTTGGAGGCAGCTGGGCTCTTTCACCCTGGAGTATGTCTCAGGGCCTTCCTGCCCAGCTCGGGCAGCAAGACACACGTGGCGTTGCTGCCATTCCACCCAGGTCTGGGTGTCTGTGCATGGAGGCCAGGCATGAGAAGATTTCAGCGCAGAGTAGGCTGTGGCGAGCACAGCCTGGCTTCTGCCCACCGGCTCCTTCCCCCACCCCAGGCCCCCCGTCCATGCAGGTCACCATCGAGGACGTGCAGGCCCAGAGGGGCAGTACGGCACAGTTCCAGGCTGTCATCGAGGGCAACCCACAGCCCACAGTGATCTGGTACAAGGTAGGGGCAGGCCTGGGTGAGGGCCTGCCTGCGGGAGGGGCAGTGTGTGGTGCCCCCGCTGGCCTGGGCACAGGGCTCACGGAAGGTCAGGCTGGGCCGTGGCACTGGGGTCCCCCAGGGTGTATTGATGGCCTCCCCGCGCTCCCGTGTCTCCAGGACGGCACCCAGCTGGGAGCTGACCCCCGGCTCAGCCAGCAGCAGGAAGGGACCACCTACTCCCTGGTGCTTAGGGACGTGACCCAGCACGATGCGGGCGTCTACACCTGCCTGGCCCACAACCCTGGCGGCCAGGTGCTGTGCAAGGCAGAACTGCTGATCCACGGGGGTGAGTGGGGGACCCCTTCCATGCTGGTGTGGGGGTCCCCTGAGCTCTCACAGGTTCAGGCACAGGAATCTGCTCCAGCAGATACTGTGAAGTTGGGGGACAGAGGCGCTGGGTGATCATCTTTACTCATTCTTACAGCTTCCCCTTCTCTGGCTACACGGGACAGTGAGCACAGCTCTAGGAGGAAACTGCACTCCTTTTATGAGGTCCTGGAGGAAATTGGAAGGTACCGCCTCCATCCCAGCCCCAGGAGCCTCCTCCGCTGGAGCCCCACCTCCTAAGACCCTCAGCCTCAGCCTCCCAGAGTTCCTATGTGCAAGTTTCCGACCAGGAGCCCCCAGCCCTCCCGCCCATTGCACCCCTACCATCCCCCGCTTAGAGCTCGCTGAACTCCCTCAACCCAGAGCCCTGCCCCCACCGAAGACCTGCTTCTCCAGCCCTCACCCTCTGGAGCCCCTGCCTCCTGCAAACCCCCATGTACAGAGTACCTGCTGGCCTTGCCAACTTGGCCTCCTCCAGTGCCCACTCCCACAGCTCCTGCTCTCCTGGCACCTCTCCTCTCAGGAAACCGCCTCCCCCAGGAACCCCGCCCCCAAGCTCTGCCCCCCAGGGGCCCCGCCCCCAAGCTTCTGTCCCCCAGGAACCCCGCCCCCAAGCTTCTGCCTCCAGGGCCCCCAGCACGCTGTCCCCTCCCCCCAGGGGTGTGTTCGGCTTCGTGAAGAGGGTGCAGCACAAGGGCAACCAGATGGCCTGTGCTGCCAAGTTCATTCCACTGCGGAGCAGGACGCGTGCCCAGGCTTATCGGGAGCGGGACATCCTAGCAGGCCTGAGCCACCCGCTGGTCACCGCACTGCTGGACCAGTTTGAGACGCGGAAGACCCTGATCCTCATCCTGGAGCTGTATCCCACCTCACTCTGAGGGTGTCAGGTGGTGGGGCGGGAGGTGGGGGGGAGTGCCCCCGGCAGACAGTGGTCTGCAGGGCTGGGTGGAGTCTGCGGTGCTGATGGTCCCAGGCCCAACTGCCTGATGGGGGCAGCCCGTGCCGCTGGCATTGCGATGCTTCCGGACTATCTGCACGACCCCGGCCCCTCCACCCCCACTTACTGCCACTGCACATAGCTCCCAGCTCCCAGTCCCTTGGGTAAGGAATTTAGGCAGGGCTTCATCCAAAAGTCTGTCTCCTCCTGCTCCCCCATTGGCCTCCAGCAGGAAACTTGGGCTTCTTACCTGACTTTGGCATGCCCCAGGCACTGATGCGTCTTTGCATGCCAACACACGCTCCAGGGAGGGGCACACGCCCCACCCGACCCATCCTGGGTCCTGTATGCCTACCACACCCCCACACCCCGTCAGCATCCCCTGCAGGAGTCGGGGTCGGGGGGGAGGTGGCATGCCACTCCCACTCTGCTGCCTCCCACTGTCCTCTGTCCCTCTACTTGGGGGGCTTTGTCCCTCCCATCCTCCTCAACTGCAAGCACCAGCCTCCCCAGCATAGCCCCCACCCCCACCTGGAGATAAGACTGCCCCCAGGCGGCGCGAGGCTTCGAGGGTTCCAGAGCCTAGAGCTTTCCTTGACGGACTCCCAGGTGTTCGTCGGAAGAGCTGCTAGACCGCCTGTTCAAGAAGAGTGTGGTGACCGAGGCCGAGGTGACTGCTGCCCGGCTGCCCACCCGGGCGCAGGGCTGCGCGTGGGCCTGGCCAGGCCTCCTGTCCCTCAGACTAGCTTCCCAACAGAGCACTCCCCCTCAGAGACCCTCACGGGCTGCTTCAGCTCCTGTCGGCTGGCCGGGTCTCCCTGCTTCTCCACCCCCGACGGCACTGACCGAGCCACCCAGCCCTTGCCTGCTCCCCTGGCCCCTTCCCGCTTTGCTCAAGCTGCTCCACACACCCAAACCCATCCACCTGGGTGCCCAGAGGAATCTCCCAGCTACAGGGCTCCCTGGGGCTTTGCGTGGAACCTGTCCTGCAGGAGCCCCCCAACCCCCAGGCTCAGATCTGGAAGGAAGTGGAGGTCCTGTTGGTGGGAGCAGGCAGGGAGGTGAGGAGAGGGGTTCTGGAGGCTGGCTGAGCACCAGCTCTGCCACAGGTCAAGATCTACATCCAGCAGCTGGTGGAGGGGCTGCAGTACCTGCACGGTCAAGGCATCCTTCACCTGGACATAAAGGTACGTGGCTCCCTGCTGCCCCGAGCCCAGGGAGGAGCTGCTGGAAGCCTGGGGCCTAGGGCTGAGGGCGAGAAGGCCCAACACTCCCAGTTCCCTCTGAGGGCTTCCTCATCTCTGGGGACAGGGAGCTCACCGCCTTATAGCAGCCCCTTCACCTTCAGGTGGGGGGCAGCTCTGATGGAGCAGAAGCTATCCCCAAGGGCGCCAAAACCTGCTCCCGGGGCTGCCTGTGGCCTCATGCTGGCCTCACCCTCCTGCGGGGGCAGCCCCTCAGAGACCCCTGAGTGTCCTCCCCAGGCCTGGGAGCCCTGGGGGTTCCTTCCTCAAGGTGTGCTCAGCCACTCCCGACTCTGCCTGACAGCCCCCCAACATCCTGATGGTGCATCCTGCTCGGGAAGACATTAAAATCTGTGATTTTGGCTTTGCCCAAAAAATCACCCCGGGAGAGCCACAGTACAGCAAGTACGGCTCCCCTGAGTTTGTGGCCCCCGAGATCATCGAACAGACCCCCGTGAACGAGGCTTCCGACATCTGGTGAGTGGGTGGGTGGGGGTGGGTGAGGGTAGGGGTGGGGGTGGGGTGGGTGAGGGTAGGGGTTGGGGGGGGTGGGCCCGCCCGCCCTCTGCCTCCTCCTTCTCATCGGACCAGGTCTGGAGAGACTCACGGCTGTGATTTTGTTCTGCAGGGCCATGGGGGTCATCACCTACCTCAGGTGAGCAGACCCCTGCTCCTGTCAGCTCTCTCTTCTAAAACCAGCCCAGACCCCTCCTCAGCAGGCCAACGGGAAGCTGTTGAATCGCTGACTGCTCCTTAGCTCAGAGACGCAAGACCCAGGGGGCAGCTATGTTGGGAACATGCCGTCAGCCAGTTCTGATATGGGGTTTCTGCCAAGCACTGCTCACTCACACCCTGTCACAGAGGACCTCTGCTAGGTCATGGGGCAGAGCACGGAGCTCTTCCCCTAAAGGGTCCCAGCTGTTGCTGCCCCGAGGGCATCAGTGGTGTAGACTGAGCCTGGATTCACTGTCTCAGGCTAAGTCCCGGTGCCCACTCAAGATGACGCTTGATCCCTTATCCCAGGCCAAGACTGGATCCTCACCCCAGCCTAAGACCAGATACCCACTCCAGGCTTAGCCTGGATCCCAGCTCCAAGCTAGATCTCTGAGCAAATCTGAGACGCATGCTGGGATTCTCAGGGCTGAAGGCGAGAGGTGTCAGGAGGCATCTCCAGTCAGGGCTGGGGGCCCCCAGTCACTACATCCCCATGAGACCCCTGTCCTGGCAACCTGCCTCCCATGGGCCCAGAAATTCAGGTCACAGCTGAAGGCTAGCCATGTTTCTGCTTCCAGCCTGACCTGTTCATCCCCATTTGCTGGAGAGAGTGACCGAGCAACCCTTCTGAATGTCCTGGAAGGGCGGGTGTCCTGGAGTAACCCCATGGCCACCCACCTCAGTGAGGACGCCCAGGACTTTATCAAGGCTGCTCTGCAGAAGGCTGTGGGGTGAGTATATACATCTGAGGTCCTGCGCCTGCCTCAGTGACCAGCTGACCTCTTGGCCTGACCTGGACCTTCCTCCCCCACCCAGGGCTCGGCCCAGTGCTGCCAAGTGCCTCGCCCACCCCTGGTTCCGGGTAAGTAGGCTGAACATGGGCTGGCCTGGCTCAGAGGGAGGGAGAGTGAGGCCAAGAGGAGTGGGGGCCTGCCTGGGCTGCAGGGTGCCCCGGGGGCTCCCCCCACCCGCAACGTGGCTCTCTCACCTGGGCGCCCCCAGAAGTCTGTGCCCGCGGAGGAGGCCCACTTCATCAACACCAAGCAGCTGAAGTTCCTCCTGGCCCGCAGTCGCTGGCAGGTGGGCTGCACTGCCTCATGGAGGGGTGAGGGGCTGGGTGCAGAAGCGGCCGGAGGCCAGAGAGGGAAATGAGGCCCAGAGGGCTGGCTCTGTGTCCCTTCTGGGTCTGCAGAGCAAGGGAGTGGGGCCGGGCACCCTTCATTTCAAGTCTTTGCTCCCTGAGCCAGCGGGGTGAGGCGGGGCAGCATGCAACATTTCTGCCAAGGTGGGGACAAGATGACAGAACCCTGGGGACCATGTGTTTTAAGGCCCACTGTTTCCTGAGATCCCCTCTGGCCTGGGAAGGCAGCGGGTCCCCTGCTGACAGGCCCCTGTCCTCCACGCCCCCAGCGCTCCCTGATGAGCTACAAGTCCATCCTGGTGATGCGTTCCATCCCAGAGCTGCTCCAGGGCCCGCCCGATAGCCCATCCCTCGGGATTGCCCGGCATCTGCGTGGCGACGCCAGCGCCTCCTCCAGCAGCTCCTCCTCCTCCGACAACGAGTTGGCCCCGTTCGCCCGGGCCAAGTCGCTGCCATCCTCCCCGGTGACCCACTCCCCACTGCTGCACCCCCGGGGCTTCCTGAGGCCTTCGGCCAGCCTGCCTGAGGAGGCCGAGGCCTGTCCACCTGCTGCAGCCTCGGCTCTGCCTGCATCGCTGCAGGGCGAGGAGCCAGCAGCGGCCCTGGGTTGTGTGCCCCGGCAGAGCATCATCCGGAGCCTATTCTACCAGCAGGTGGGCGAAGGCCCAGAGCTCGGGGGCCCGTCCACAGGGGGCAGGCGGCACCCTGCCCGCCGGCGGCACCTTCTCAAGGGTGGCTACTTCTCGGGCGTCCTGCCGGGACTTCGAGAGCCACTGCTGGAGCACCGGGCACTGGAGGAGGCGGCTGCCATGGAAGAGCAGGCTGCCCAGCAGGCCACAGCAGCCTCCTTGGAGACGGCCGTGCAGATGCCCAGAGCAAGCACCCAGGAGGCCTCTGGCTCCAGCCACTCCCGGGACCGTGACCCACCAAACACTGCCAGTTCCTCCACCAAGGCCTGCAGCAAGGGGCAGTGTCCCGCTCCGGCTCCCCTGAGTCCTCAGGATGCCCAAGGAGAGGGCACGCCTGGAGGAGGTGCACGTGCCAGGGAGAAGGAGCATCCAGAGGGGACCCCGCGGGGGCTGAGACTGCCCTCCGCCAGTAGTGATGGGTGCTCCATTCAGCCACAGGAGTCGTCCCAGGACCGCTGTGGAGGGCAGGCTGCCCCTTTCTCTAAGCCCCAGTGGGTCCCGGCCCCCCAGGATACTGTCCCCCCTGCGTCCTTGGCACCACAACCTTCTGGCTCCTTCCCTTCAGGGCCCTGCACAGAGGCCCTCTTGTCATCCCCTAGCCCTTCCTTCCCAGGAAAGCCACAGGCGTGTCTGCCCCCTGCCCAAGCGAGCCCCCAGGTAGACTCTCAGAGCGGGCTGAAGGCCGTCCCTCTCACCAAGAGGCCTGGATCACCCAGACCCCCAGAGCCAGCCTCCCAGATGGGCACGGAGCCTAGCCCCTCCCTGGATGCTGAAGGCCTGGTCCAGGAGACAGAGGACCTGTCCCCGTCGTCACCCAGCCTACAGCGGCCTCAGGAGCAGGCGACCACACGGAAGTTCTCCCTGGGGTGCCGTGGGGGCTACGCAGGGGTGGCGGGCTACGGTACCTTTGCCTTTGGGGGGGACGCCGGTGGCATGCTGGGGCAGGGCCCCATGTGGGCCAAGATGACCTGGGCCGTCTCTCAGTCCTCAGAGGAGCAGGATGAGGCAGCGACCGAGAGCCCACCGCCCCAGGCCAGCACAGCGCCTGCACCCGAGGGCGACGGAACCCTCCGGAGGGCCTCCCAGGAGCTGAGCTCGTGGGAAGACATCGGTGGGAGCTCTCAGGTGTCGCTCGTACAGATCCAGGACCTGTCCAGGGACCCAGAAGCAGCAGACACCGTGTCCCTGGACATCTCAGAGGTGGATCCTGCCTACCTCAATCTGTCTGATCTGTATGACATCAAGTATCTCCCATTTGAGTTCATGATCTTTAGGAAGATCCCCAAGCCGGTGGAGCCAGAGCGTCCATCCTCCCCTGAGTCTGAGGCTGGGGAGGAGCTGGCTGAGCTCCCAGAGGCTGCGTGGCCCTCGCCAGCCAGCCTGGAGATCACAGAGGAGCCAGAGGACATGGAGGCCCTGCTCGGGAAAGCTGCCGGCGGCAGGAAGCGCAAGTGGTCACCCCCTTCGGGCAGTCTCTTCCACTTCCCTGGAAGGCACTCACTTCTGGAGGAGCCCACAGAGCTGGGGCTACGCCAGAGGGTGAAGGCCTCGGTAGCCCACATCTCCCGCCTCCTGAGGGGCAGGCCTGAAGGTTACTACCCCTACCCTACCCTGGAACTGGGCACATCCATGTTTCCCGCTCTGCACTGTGGGGCTCCTTGGCCAAAAGGATAGCTCCAGAGCTCTCCTGGGTGATGCAGGAAGCCCCCCATCCTATGCTCCTTCCCTGACCCGGTGCTGCCCACACCTCCCAGGACACATTGGCTTGTTTCTGAGGTCACCTTTGCGGCCTCCAGTCCCTCCCCATGTGCATCTGAAGCCCAGCGGTAATGCAGCTGCAGTTACACCCCCACGGAGATAGGAACTGGCCCGGCCCTCCTTGATCCTGATCCCAGAGCCCTCAGCTGGCCCGGTGGCCCCTGAGCTGCTGGCCTAGCTGCCTGCAGTGGCTGACACATGGGGTAGGGAGGGGTGGTGCCCTCTGCCGTGGATTTAGCTCATCGCCAATAAGACCCCCTGGGACTGGGCTTTTCTGCCACATGGGGATCCCCAGAGCCTTCCCCTCATGCTCCCAGAGAAGCCAGGCCCCCAGAGTATGACCTCCCTCTCGTGGCCACTTCCTTACTGCAGGTCTGGAGAAGGAGAGTCCTCCCCGGAAGAAGGCAGGCCTTGCTTCCTTCCGCCTGAAGAGCAAGGACCGAGGTGGGTACACTGCCCAGAGGCGAGGCCCCTCACTGCAGCCCAAGGGACCTGACTGTGGGGAAGGGGAACCCTGTCAAGACCAGTGCAGGGTGGCGAGGGGGAGCTCACATCCACAGGGGCTCAAGTGCACACGGGGGGACTCTGGTGCCCCTGCAGTCAGGAGCCGGCAGTCCTGGAAGCCTTCCTGGAGGAGGCGCTGGTGTTGGAGATGAGCCGGGTGGGGATGGGGCTCATCTCCTGTATCCCTGCAGTGGGGGTCGGGCCTTGCTCTCAGGCCTAAGGCCACCTCTGAAGGCTCACGTCCCCTCCGTTCCCCAGCACCGTCGTTCCTAAGGGAGCTCTCGGATGAGACGGTGGTTCTGGGCCAGTCTGTGACTCTGGCCTGCCAGGTGGTGGCCCAACCAGCTGCACAGGCCACCTGGAGTAAAGGTAAAGAGGTCTCCTGAGGCTGAGGGCCAGGGAGGCAGGGTACTCCTTCCGGGCATTCCTCTCACTGTATAGACGGAAACTGAGGTTCAAGAGGGTGTGGGTCCTGGGCGTGACCCCTAGGCAGGGCACCTGCTGGGAGCTTATCTTGAGGCTCACTCTCTGCTGCTGCAGATGGGGCTCTTCTTGAGAGCAGCAGCCGCCTCCTCATCTCCTCTACGCTCAAGAACTTCCAGCTTTTGACCATCCTGGTGGTGACTGCTGAGGACCTCGGCATGTACACGTGCAGTGTGAGCAATGCGCTGGGGACGGCGGCCACTACGGCCATCCTCCGGAAGGCAGGTGGGTCGGCCGTGAAGGGCCCAGGTAACGTGAGGCTCAGCGCCCGGGCACCCACAGCCTGCCCCTACCAGGGTCTGGAGGCATTGGGAGGGGACGTGGGAGAGGGTGACACAGCTGGCCAGGCTCCCTCCCTGACCCCTCTTTGGGGGCTCTCCTCCTTGCATTCCCACAGTACCTCCCTGTCTCTCCAGTAGTGCAGGAGGCGGTGACTTCCCTTTTTGTATCTCTATTACAGTCCAACCATGCTCTCAGAACACAGCACCAGGGTGTGTTTCTGGGAGACCCAAAGCAGAGGCTGCGAGCCTAGCTTTCAGACCTCTGACCTGATCCCCAGCCCCTACCTGCCCTGCACCACAGTCTGGCAAAGCAGAGGCCCCCCTGACTAGAGCCTAGGGTTGGTGGGGGGCTGTGAGCAGGGGCCATTCCATGGGGCTCCTGGGTGGGCACTAGTGGGAGGGGAGCCTGGTGGGGTTGGGCAGGGCAGACACCTCCCAAGGCCCCTCATAGGAGAGGCACTGGGCTCTTCCTACCAGTCAGCCTTGGAGAGGACCCCGAGAGAACTGGACCAGGGGCGGGTGGGCCTGATAGTAGGGTGAGGAGGATGAGGCAGGCTGGCTGGGGCTCAGAGCTTCCATGGAGAGGTCCTGCAGGCCCACCCCGGACTGCTGACTGTGGGCCCTGCAGAGCGCCCCTCTTCCTCGCCACGGCCGGACATTGGGGAGGTACATGCGGACGGGGTGCTGCTGGTCTGGAAGCCTGTGGAGTCATACGGCCCTGTGACGTACATTGTGCAGTGCAGCCTGGAAGGTATGGGGCCACTCCCGAACCCGCCCCTCCTGTGGGAGGTGTGGGGCCGCTCCTGAATCCATAGCTCCTGGGGGAGGTGTGGGGCCGCTCCTGAACCCGCCCCTGCTGGGGGGTCCCAGAGTCACTGTGGGTGGGGGCAGGGGGCTGGGGATGCGCCTGGCCGCTCTCTGCCCCTGTCGGGCCTCTCCACCCTGACAGGGAGTGGGCGGCCGTGGCTGGGCTGCCTCTCACTCGCTCCCGTGTGGTCCAGGCGGCAGCTGGAGCACGCTGGCCTCGGACGTCTTTGACTGCTGCTACCTCACAGGAAAGCTTTCTCGGGGTGGGGCGTACACCTTCCGGACGGCCTGCGTCAGCAAGGCGGGCATGGGCCCCTACAGCAGCCCCTCGGAGCAGGTCCTCCTGGGAGGGCCCAGCCGCCTGGGTGAGCCCCTGGGCAGGCCTGTGTGGGAATGCACTTGCCACCTCCACCAGTCACACACTCACTTGAGGTGGTTCGTTCTGCCCACTAGGCCCCCCACCCACAACAGCCTGAGGAATGAGAGGGCAGAGTGTTGGGGGTTCAAAGAGGGCCTTCCTGTCAGGTTGGGAAGGGGTGATGGGAGAAGAGACTGGGGGAGATGGCGGTGCAGGGTTGCCCTCTTCCTACAGCCTCTGAAGAGGAGAGTGGTGCCACGGGGCCGGCCCGGCCCCTGCCCAGCATGCAGACCTTCGCCTTCCAGACGCAGATGAGAAGGTGCAGGGCCTCCACCCCGCTGGCTCTTCGCGCTCTCACCCCAACCCCGTGCTTTCGCCCCTCTGATCACTTGCGTCCACATTGCCTCAGCGTCTGCCACCCTCTCCCCGACCTCCCTGCTGGGCTTGCTTCTCCAGACTGGGGGGGAGGGCGGGGTCTGGCCTGAGCCACCAGCCTGGCCTGCGCTCCTCCCCAGGGGCCGCTTCAGCGTGGTGCGGCAGTGCCGGGAGAAGGCCAGTGGGCGCATGCTGGCTGCCAAGATCGTGCCCTACCACCCCGCGGACAGGGCTGCTGTGCTGCGGGAGTACGAGGCCCTCAAGAGCCTGCGCCACCCACACCTGGCGCAGCTGCAGGCTGCCTACCTCAGCCCCAGGCACCTGGTCCTCATCTTGGAGCTGTGCTCCGGGCCTGAGCTTCTCCCCTGTCTGGCCGAGAGGTGAGGGCCACCCTGGCCTGGATTCCAGGCTCAGGACCTGGCTGGAGCACTGTGGTCTGCCTCCTCACCCACCTCCTTGCCCCGCCTCCGCCCGTCAGCCCACCAGAGTCACTCAGTAGATCTGGGACCTCCTTCCTAAGCCCACAGGGAAGGCTGGTGCTTCCTGATTGCCCTGGGGCTGGCTGTGGACAGAGCCTGGGTGCCCCTCCCCATGTGCCCCCTAACTGGCCCTCTGCCCCCAGGGCCTCCTACTCGGAATCAGAGGTGAAGGACTATCTGTGGCAGATACTAAGCGCCACCCAGTACCTGCATGCCCAGGGTATCCTGCATCTAGACCTCAGGTCGGAGAACATGATTGTCACAGAGTATAACCTGCTCAAGGTCATCGACTTCGGAAACGCCCAGAGTTTGGCCCAGGAGAGGGTCCTGCCCTCAGAGAGATTCAAGGACTACATGGAGACCATGGGTGCGCAGGGCGCAGACACCAGGCCTGATCTGGGGGAGGGGTGTGCCGGGAGCAAGCCCCAGTCCTGTCCCCCTGCCTCGTCTACCGCAAACAGCCCGTGACCCCCACCTGTGCCGTCCCCAGCTCCGGAGCTCCTGGAGGGCCAGGGCGCTGTCGCGCAGACTGACATCTGGGCCATAGGTGTTACAGCCTTCATCATGTGAGTCTCCACGTGTGCTCTGCGGGGTGGGCGGGCAGGAAGGAAGGGCGGGCCTGGAGTCTGTTGGTGGTGACCCCAGGTCTCTGTGACTCCCGTCCATTGAGGGTAACGTCAGTCACGTGACCACCACGCACACAGGTTGAGCGCTGAGTACCCGGTGAACGGTGAGGGAACGCGAGACACGCAGAAGGGCCTGCGCAAGGGGCTCATCCAGCTGAGCCGCTGCTATGCCGGGCTGTCTGGGGGCGCTGTGGCCTTCCTCCGAAGCACACTGTGTGTGCACCCCTGGTAAGCAGCTCCACAGCTCTGCCTGGCCCATGCCCCTGTGCGCTAACCTGCCCGTCGCGGGGGGAGCGCGGTAAACGCTGCCCTTCCGTGTGCTCCAGGGTCCGGCCGTGTGCATCCAGCTGCCTGCAGAGCCCGTGGCTGACGGAGGAGGGCCCAGCCAGCTCCCAGCCCGCGGCGGTGACCTTCCCGACCACTGGTCTGCGCGTCTTTGTGCGAGAGCGCGAAAAGAGGCGGGCACTGCTGTACAAGAAACACAACCTGGCCCAAGTGCGCTGAACCCCTGGCCCTTCAGGGCCCCGCCTCCCGGTCTTTCAGGACTCCCTGCGTATGCACGCACACGTCAATAAAAAGCAGCACTCGATGAAGTGTCCTCTGTTTCATTGTTTTGTGTTGCGGAGAGGGTGAGGGCCCTGCCACCTTTCTGGTGTTTGGGGGAGAGCAGGGCTGTCCTGGGCTATGTGCCTGCAAAGGCAGCATTAGAACCAGAGCGCTCTGAGCCAGTGCGGTGTGCAGGCAGCTCCATACTCTCACGGGTGGGTGTGTTTTTTTTTCTGTGTCAGTGTTGCTTCAGACATGGACACACGCCCAGGTAATTTGCAGAGAAATGACTGTGGGCAGGTATCCAGGATTCCAGCTTGTTCTACCACAGCATCGTTCCTGGCAGTGTGGGGGTGAGGGGCTCAGGCTGGAGCAGGTGGATAGCAGACACTGCCCTCTTTTCTCAGCAAGTCTCATGGAACGGGCAACCGAGACAGGCTGGCGAATCCAGCCCTCCTCGCTTTCCCCGTCTCCAGAGAACGGTGTCTGCACACTGGACATCCACCACTTAGCTCTTACTTGGACCCAAGAGCCCTCATCGAAAAACCAAACATTTCCAAAAGTGAACTGACACCTCCCCACCCCCACCCAGCCACTAACTTTCCCTTCCCCCTGCTGTGTGAGCTGCCACCTGGCTCCTGGGCACTGACACCTTACGTTGCCACATCAGCTGCTCCCCCCACCCCACCCCCTCACTGGCTCACTTGGCAAGGCGGGAAGGGAGCCAAGGTGGGCACAGGCCCTGCGCTTTCTTGGACTGGCAGGGTTCTGCTGTGACCAGAGAGGCTTCACCATCGTGCTCCTGCCTTACCCCCGGCGTGGCCCTGAACTGGCCCGTCAGCAGCTGCATACCACTCTCCTGTCGTGTGGAGTGGTACCACTGCTGGAAGAATCCTCTGTGCTCTACCTATTATCCCTCCCTCTCTTAACTCCTGAAAACCGCTGAAAGGATTTTTATTTTATTTTTTTACTATCTCCATAGTTTTGCCTTATCCAGAATGTCATATAGTTGGAATGATATGGTATATAGACTTTTCAGATTGACTTTTTCACTTAGTAATTATTTCATTGTCTTCCATGTAGTTTTGTGGCTTGATGGAAAATGTTTCTTCAACTTTACTTTTGTAGTAATAAAAACTAATCATTTTAAGTATTTTAAGAGTATAGTTCAGTAGTTATAGATTTGTACTATTTACAACCATCACCACCACTCATCCCCAGAAGTCTCTTCATCTCGTAAAACTGAGTTTATAACCATTAAACACCAACTCCTCAGTCTGCCCTCTCCTCAGTCCCTGCACCTGCCATTCTACTTTCTATATCTATGAATTTGACTAATCTTTGTTGTTTAGTCACTTAAGTCATGTCTGACTCTTTTATGACCCCATGGACTGTAACCCTGCCAGGCTTCTTTATCCATGGGATTTCCCAGGCAGGAATACTGGAGTGGGTTGCTGTCTCCTTCTCCGGGGTATCTTCCTGACCCAGGGATTGAACTTGCATCTCCTGCACCAATCCACTTGGGAAGGCCCATGACTATTCTCTGGAGAAGGAAATGGCAGCCCACTCCAGTACTATTGCCTGGAAAATCCCATGGACAGAGGAGCCTGGTAGGCTACAGTCCATTGGGTCGCAAAGAGTCGCACACGACTGAGCGAGATAAGTGGAGTCATACATTATTTGTCCTTCTGTAACTGGCTTAGTCACTTAGCATGATGTCCTCAAGATCCATCCATGTTATAGCATATTGCAGAATTTCTTTCCTTATAAAGGTTGAATAATATTCCACTGCATGCACATATCACATTTCACTTATCTATTCATCAATGTACACTTCAGCTGCTTCCATCTTTCAGCTAGTGTGGATATTGCTGCTATGAACATGGGTGTCCTTCCTCTTCCAGACCTTGCTTTCAATCTTATTGATTACATATCCAGAAGAAGAATTTCTGGGTCATATGGCTATTACATTTTTAATTTTTTGAGGAAATTCCCTTGATTTTCTACATGGGCTGTACCATTTTACCTTCTTTCAAACACCACAGAATTTTTCAGCTTCTTTACATCCTCATCAACATCTGTTGTTTTCTGTTTTTTGTTTGTTGTGTTTTTTGTTTTCGACAGTAAGTCATTCTAATGGGTATTAGGTGGTATCTCATAGCTTTGATTTGCATTTCCCTAGTGATCAGTAATGGAGAAGGCAATGGCACCCCACTCCAGTACTCTTGCCTGGAAAATCCCATGGATGGAGAAGTCTGGTGGGCTGCAGTCCATGGGGTTGCTGAGAGTCAGACACGACTGAGCGACTTCACTTTCACTTTTCACTTTCATGCATTGGAGGAGGAAATGGCAACCCACTCCAGTGTTCTTGCCTGGAGAATCCCAGGGACGGCGGAACCTGGTGGGCTGCCGTCTATGGGATCACACAGAGTCGGACACGACTGAAGGGACTTCGCAGCAGCAGTGATCAGTAATATTGAGAACCTTTTCATGAATTTGCTGGCTGTTTAAATATCTTCTTTGGAGAAATGTCTATGCAAGATTTTTGCCCACGTTTGAATCACGTGGTTTGTATTGCTGTTGAGTTTTAGGAATTTTTAATATATTTTGGCTATTAATTCTTTAGATATGTGATTTGCAAATATTCTCTTCCTTCTGTGAGTTGCCAGTTTACTTTGTTGATATTGCCATTTGGTGCACAAGTCTTTAAGCTTTCTCCTAAAGTCCAGTTTGTCTCTATCATCTTTTGTTGCTTACACTTTTTGTACCATATGCAATAAATCATTACCAAGTTCAATGACAGAAGATTTTACCCTAAATATTTTCTCCTAAGAGATTAATAGTTTCAAATTTTATCCGTAGTTCTTGGGTCCATTTTGAGTTAATTTTTGTTTATGGTATTAGCTAAGGGTCCTACTTCATTCTTTTCCATGAGGATATCCAGTTTTCCCAGCATTATTGTTGAAAAGACTGTTCTTTCCCCATTGAACAGTTTTGGCACCCTTGTCAAAAATCATTTGACTATATATGCAAGAGTCTGTTTCTGGGATCTCTAGTCTTTTCTGTTGGTGTGTCTGTCTTTACGAAAGTACTACATTGTTCAGATTACTATAGATTTTCAGGAAGTTTAGAAACCAGGAAATGTGAATCCTCTAGTTTTGTTTTTTCCAGATTGCTATACCTATTGGGCTCCCTTAAGATGTCACTGGATTTTAGGATAGGTTTTTCTATTTTTTGCAAAAAAAAATGTCATTAGAATACTGATAGGGATTCAATCGAATCTATGGATTGCTTTGGGTATTATTGACATTTTAAAAATATTAGATCTTTCAATCGATGAACATGGAATATGTTTCCATTTGTTTATGTCTTCCTTATTTCAACAAGATTTTTGAGTTTTCATTGTCAAGTCTTCCACTTCCTTTGGAAAGTTTATGAAAGTGAAAGTGAAAGTCACTGAGTCATGTCCGACTCTTTGTGACCCCATGGACTATACATACAATCCATGAAATTCTCCAGGCCAGAATACTGGAGTGGGCAGCCTTTCCATTCTCCAGGGGATCTGCCCAACCCAGGGATCGAACCCAGGTCTCCCACATTGCAGGCAGATACTTTACCAGCTGAGCCACCAGGGAAACTCTTGTAAAGTTTACACCTAAGTGTTGATGCCATTGTAAATTGAATGTTTCCATTATTTTCTTTTCAGACTGTTCATTGTTACTGTATAGAAATGCAAATGATTTTTGTGTGTTGACTTTGTATACTGATACTTTGCTGAATTCATGTATGAGCTCTCACAGATTTTTTGGTGGAATCTTTAGGGCTTCTTACATATAAGATCTTCCCCTTCATGGATCACAGCCTTGTTGTGGGGAAGCGGCTTCCTTAACTCAATGAAGCTATGAGCCATGCTGTGCAGGGCCACCCAAGATGGGCAGGTCATAGTGAAGAGTTCTAAGAAAACAGTGTCCACTGGAGAAAGAACCAGCAACCTACTCTAATATTCTTGCCTGGAGAAGCCCACGGATAGTATGAAAAGGCAAAAAGATTTGACACTGGAAGATGAGCCCCCAGGTCAGAAGGTCTTCAGTATGCTCCTGGGGAAGAGCAGAGGGCAATTACTAATAGCTCCAGAAAGAATGAAGCAGCTGGGCTGTGGGAGACAGCAAATGGGCAAGATGACGTGTTCAGGCTCTCTCACTCCATGTTTTGTAAATAATGTCTATGGAACAGCTGAGATCATTTGTAGCACTGCACATGAGCCTTACGAGGTGTTCATTTGGTCACGGGTTGTGTGCGGTTCGCATATATAAGCTTCACCTGGACAAGCAGCAGCATTTACTACTATGTCACGGCTATGTCCATTGGGTCAGCCACAAGAGGAGAGAGTTGAGCTGCTGCGTCAGCCAGGAGAGAGGCTGTGTTGTGTTAGGTTATGCTATGGCTGCTGCACCAGCCAGGAGAGAATAAACGTGTCTGCAGTTCCTACAGCTCCTTGCGTCTCGTTCCAGCCTCTTAGCTTGAGCCTTGCCTACCCTGGGTTCGGCGAACAGTGTGAACAGCAAAACAATTGGCATCATGAACAGGATGAAGAGCTATACCTGGGCCAAACCAAAGAGGACACTCAGTTGTGATGTACCTGGTGGTGAAAGTCAAGTCTGATGCTGTAGAAATGTTAGTCATGATCTCAAATGGCCTCAGCCTGCAATGACTTGGAGTGGGGCCTGGGTTCCCAACCAGAGACTGGGCTGGGTCATGGCAGTGAAAGCACCAGACCCTAACCAGTAGACCACTGGTCAGGACAAGGGCCCTGGTCATTCAGCTTTGCAGAAAAGAATTTCCACAAAGACAGAAAGTAGTGAAACAAGTAAAGTATTAGGAGGGAAAAAAGTACAGTACGTGTGGATAGACACATGGGCAGACTCAACAGGAGAGTCCCTGAGTTGCTGAGTCATGCCTGCGTGGCAATTTGAATTACTTTTACGGGGTATTTCTTCGAGCTTTCCTTTGGCCAATCATTATGATTTGCCTGGTTTACAATCCATATCTCAGTATCTTTCCATGTGTGTGTACGCATTGCTTAGCCAAAATGGATTCTACCAAAAAGGCACCTGGATGTGACCCCTCTTTGGCCTTCAAGGAGTCTTTTCTGTACATGTGTGGTCAGAGAGGTCTCCTGATTTCCCCAATGAGAAATATGTGGTCTCTGCAGAGTCCAGCCTCCTCAATTGCCCTGCTATTCTTGTCTTCGAATTTTGGTCAATAATGAATCTCCAGTTGATCTACCCTGGGGGCGCCCATCTGCCCACTCCCTTAGGCTCTTGAACCAAGGTAAATTGATTGGATGTGGTCAAGCAGGAGATGGCAAGATTAAACACCCACATTTTGGGAATCAGTGAACTAAAATGGGTTGTTGTTGTTCAGTTCTCATTTGCATCCAACTCTTTGCAACCCCATGGACTGCAGCACACCAGGCTTCCCTGTCCTTCACCATCTCCTGGAGCTTGCTCAAACTCATGTCCATTGAGGTGGTGATGCCATCCAACCATCTCATCCTTTGTTGTCCCCTTCTCCTCTTGCCTTCAATCTTTTCCAGCAACAGGGACTTTTCTAATGAGTCAGCTCTTCCCATCAGGTGGCCAAAGTATTGGGTGGGAATGGGCAATTTAACTCAGTTGTTACTGTTCATCGGCTAAGTACTGTCCGACTTAGGGAGGGATGGTGGGTGGGGGTTGCTGGCCTCAGGCTGGGGCCCTGCATGTCTATGTGGGCTGCAGTGACCCCACTGCAGGCGGAGGTGGCGCTTGGGCGCCTGGTCCCAACTCCCCAGTCCAGCAGCCGCCAGGAGCCAGTCAGGCGTGCCTTCCTCCCCAGTTTTAGCTGATGGCAGAGTGCAGGTAGGTACAGGTAGGTACAGGTAGGTACAGGTTGGGCCACCTCGCTGGGGAGCGTTTCCCGGACGTGAGCCCCAGGGTCGGGCTAGATGAAGAGCGACCTGCCGAGGACGAGGACGGATGGATGATGGATGGCCCGGGTGGCGGGGCCAGGTGGCAGGAGGCCCCCGTGTAGGGTGGGGCCGCGCGCTTGTCTCCCTGGGGGCCCGCGCCTGAGCCCCTGCCTCACGGCCCTCCCTGTGTGCGCGCTGCCTTTCCCGGTGGCCGCCAGCCCTCGCCTGCCTGCATGGGTGACCAGCCATCGTCCCCTGTCTGGGAGCTAACTGGCTCTGCCCCGTGCGGGTGTCACTCCCCGGCCGCCATGGCCGGCGTCACCGGACAGAGCGCTCTCCCGGCCTGAGGGGGCAGCTGGGCGCCGCGCATGCGCGTGACCAGCGCGAGGGCGCAGGGACACGTGTCACAGAGTATTCTCGCTGGCCAGTGGTCAAGAGCCCCGCGAGGCGCCCTCCCCGGCCAAGGAGGACCCTGTGCTGGCGGCCTCTGGTGAGACCCCACCTCATTCCCTGGCGGACCACTCACATCTGGATCTCGCGGTGCACGGCCACCCGCTCCACCTCCGCTTCTGAGGTCTTTATGGTGACCAGACCCCATCCTGAAGCTATCTAGGGCCCACTGTAGCTCTCAATAGCCCTCATTAACATAATAGGCAATATATACATATATATGTATAAAGTATGAAAATATAGCCTACAATGCTAAGAACTGTTCAAGGCAGTAGAGATACAGAGATAAGAATATCTACCCCAAACCACTAACTTCATACTGGTTATATTTCCTTTTTCTTTTAAATTTGGTTTTGTTTCTGTCATTGAAAGATACAAAGGTTGAGACCCCGAGAGACTGATGCGGTTTTTCCTTGACCTGAGTAAGAATGCTGGGCATTTCTCACGAGAAAGAGGTGGAAATGGTTGGCTGCATCGAGTAAGCAGCACCCAGGTGAGTAAGTGAGACTTGAAATTAAAAGGAGGACTTGGCCTCCAAGCAGGTGGATTTGGAGATGTGGAAAATAACTTTCCAAGAATAGCTGCCGACTAGTGAGAGTGACTCTCAAATGTAGGAGGAATTGAGGAAGGGAGGAAGGGCTCAGTATCTGCACAGCATTAAGCGTTCTGCATCTGCCTGGGGCTTCATACCTGTGGTATTGTAAATGTCCTTGCCCTCAGTTCCTGGCACAAAGTTTCAAAATCTGAAATTTCCCAACTGACAGAAGCATCTTGTGATGCTAATGAGTGACCCTGAGGTCTCTGAATAACTTAGAATGGGGGCTGGTTTCCAGAAAGACAGGAATGTGACTAGAGGCTTGGAACTTTGATCCCCCAACCCCAACATCTTGGGAGGGGAGGAGGCTGGAGACAGTTTAATGATGAGGCAGTGATTTAATCAATTGTGCCTATTTGATGAGACCCCAATAAAAATACTCGACCCCAGGGCTAGATGAAGCTTCCTGGTACCACACTGATATGCTTTGATGCTGGGAGAGGGCTGTGCCTGATTCCATGTGAGGGCGTGGAAGCTCTGCTTCTCCCTGCATGCTGGCCGCCTGCACCTTGTCCTGTGCATCTCTTCCATCTGGCTGTATCCTTGCTGGTATGTATCATAAGTATAGCACTTTCCTGAGTTTCGTGAGTCATTTTAGCAAATTTTTGAACCTAAAGGTGTCATAGGAACTCCTGAATTTATAACCAGTTCATCATAAGTGCAGGTGGCCCCTGAGATTTGAGACTAGTGTCACAATGCAACTCCTCTTATGGGACCGATCCTCTTCCCTGTAGGGTCTGTGCTAACTCCAGGTAGTGAGGGTCAGACTTGTCCAGCTGCTGTGGAAGATAACTCTCACAGGAGTATGGGGATAACTCCCATTAGGAGTCCACAGCTTTGGAATTTCAGAAGGTTGAGCCCCCAATGTTGACTCCTCAAATTTCCTGATTGCCATTGGCATTGCTCATCCCATTTATCCCAATAATCTTGTAAACATACATTTTCCAATACTGGATGTGTTTATGCTTTAAAACTAGAGAGTAGTTGGTTATTTGGTTGAATCTTGAATGACACTGTGTCTTCTTCAGAAGATCTTCCTGATGCTTGAGATAAACAATGACAGACACAGTTGGACATCTACTGACGCACACACTTGCCCCGTAGCCTCTTTCTGGCAAAACCTTAGTGTCTCTTCACATCCTCCTGCATCCACAGTGGGAGGCTCCTAGCTCTGCATTTGGTCCTTAGCCCAAATGTATTGGTGGCTGGTTCACTTGATTACTAGTGGAAAGAAATGACCTGCCTGAACCAGAGCAGAGATCATAGGTGTGAGAGTGGGCTGCCACAGGAATTACTGTTGAAATATATGAGATCTGAATCTGAGGGCTCTCAGTGATCATAGCATTTGCTATGTTTAGAGAATGGAGTAGGTCCAGACTCCTGTCCCCAGTAACTTTTCAATAAGAATCAGTATAACATTGTCTGGGCACCAGTGGGCCAAAATGACGATAAGTGACAGCAAATAACCTTAAAGATGGTGATTTACACCTTTACAGCATCTCATATGGTTAAGTGCAAAACTAATACAATTATGTAAAGTTTAAAAATAAAATAAAATTAAAAAAAAAATAAATGTGATACATCATAACTTCTTATAAAGGAAGAAGAAAATTATGAAAATCAAAGGCAAAATTGATGCACTGGTATTCACGGTAGAAGATTTTAATATACTATGTTTAGAAACCATAGATCAGATGTGTAAAATACTTAAATTTGTAGAAGTTTTGATATCACAACTGGAAACATTTATGAGTTAGAAAGATGGACACATCGGTGGCATTTTGTATTCATGAAATGGAGCAGCCATATTATTTTCAGATGCCTACGTGCCATCCTAAAAAATGAGAAGCCACTCGGTCACAAACCCCTCAAAGCAGAAATGATGCAGGCCATATTTTCTAACCACTGTAAAATGACACTGCTGACTGTTGATGAAAGGATAAACAAGTTATAGATAACCACCTGGAAGTCTTAGAAATCATCCTAAATAATTTCTGCATTAAATGGAAAGCTGAAATGATGATTAAGGCATGAAGGTAGCAAGAAAGGATGCCCCTTTGTTCCCCCAACTCTCAGAATTCTCAGGCAAATATGGGAAAATAATTCATTCTGGTCATATTCAGGTTCTCTTCACTAAAATGGGGGTGAGATTACTGCAGAACACAAAATTTTAAATGAGAAGTTAACTTCTCATATGCTCACACTATACAAACTGTTGTTACCAGATGGTACCTTAGAAAAAATAGCATTCAGAATGCACACTCTTTGGGGTTTCTTCTAAGACCCCATTCTCTGCAGCCATGAGTCAATGTACCTTCAATACAGGTTTTCCCATGCTCCTCTGCATGTAAGGTTGCTGGCCCCTTGGCAGCTTGGTCAACAGATATGACAGCTAGCTAGCAGATGGTGATTGCCACCATGAAATTAGAAGACAAGTTGTTTCTTGGCAGGAAAGCTATGACAAACCCAGACAGTGTATGAAAAAGCAAAGACATCACTTTGCCAACAAAGATCTGTATAGTCAAGGTTATGGGCTTTCCAGTAGTCATGTACAGAAGTGAGAGATGGACCGTAAAGAAAACAGAGCACTGAAGAATTGATCCTTTCGAACTGTGTTGCTGGAGAAAACTCTTGAGAGTCCCTTGGACAGCAAGGAGATCAAACCAGTCAATCCTAAAGGAAAATCAACCCTGAATACTTATTGGAAGGACTGATGCTGAATACTTTGGCTACCTGATGCAAAGAGCTAGCTCAATGGAAAAGACCCTGATGCTGGTAAAGATTGAAGCCAGAAGAAGAGAGTGACAAAGGATGAGATGGTTGGATGGCATTACCAATTCAATGGACATGAACTTGGGCAAACTCCGGGAGATGGATGGTGTGGTATAGGGAGGCCTGGTGTGCTGCAGCCCATGGGATCACAAAGAGTTGGACACGACTTGGCAACTGAACAACAAGATTAGATAGATCTATCAATAGATAGATTATATTGATTGATGGGTTGGTAGATTAAGTAGATAGATATATAGATGATAACAGAATTATAGATAAATAGAAAAATAAAGCTATAGATAGATGGATACATAGATAAATCGATTAGATAAATGGGGGATAGATGAATGAGTGGGTAGATGAATGAGATGATATTAGGGATATATAGATAGATGAAAGATATGTAGATATGACAGATGGTAGAAAGATTACAGATAGACTAGGTCTGTTTATCAATAGATTAGATTGATTGATCAGTCAATAGATATTCTGAAAACTCCTTCTGATTCAGAAAACTGAAATCCTGAAGCAAATTACAGCAGGCCCACTCTATCACAGTTCCCAAGGAAGTCAGGGGATTCCCAGGGCAGAAGCAAAGACAGAGGAGACCAGGGCTGAACACGGCATCTGGACATCTGTGTTTCAACAATGGTCACAGCTTGAAGCAGGGCAAGTGGGCAGTGAGACAGGGATGTCCCGCTGAAATGGGAACACTCAGTTTTGCCCTATCTGCAGAGGGTTGGGCAGCCACAAACCAAGGCCAAACAGGAGCATCCAATCTGAAATCATGAGGCACGAAAGGAAGGTGGCCACTGGGTAAAGTGCAGAGACCGCAAATCGATGGACTCCTGATGTTGGAATTATGAGTGTGTCAATACATAAAAAGTAGAACTAAAGATAAAATAAAAATCATGTGCAGAGAGGAAGATACCATAAAGCTGGCCAGACAATTTTGGAAATAGCCAATAAGTAATTCTAAAACAAAGCTATAATAGCTGAAATTAAAACTCAAAGTGTGGTGTGATTTAAACATTCACTTAGACTGGGCTAAAAAAGAATTAGTGAACTAGAAAATTAAGGTGCATTGCTGCTGCTGCTGCTAAGTCGCTTCAGTCATGTGACCCCATAGACGGCAGCACACCAGGCTCCCCCATCCCTGGGATTCTCCAGGCAAGAACACTGGAGTGGGCTGCCATTGCCTTCTCCCATGGACATGAGTTTGATTAAATTCCAGGAGATGATGAAGGATAGAGAAGCCTGGCATGCTGCAGTCCATGGAGTTGCAAAGAATCGGACACGACTGAGCAACTGAACAACAAAAACAACCATCTTGTGGCTCCTCATCATTTTTTTTTTGATGTAAGTTTCCTTTTTTGGTAAGTTCCTGCAGTTTGTTGGTCAATGGTTGTTCAGCAGATATTTTGGTATTTTCTAAGAAGGGATGTCAGAGCTGTCCATATAGTCAGAGCTATGATTTTTCCAGTAGTCATGTATGGATCGGAGAAAGCAATGGCAGCCCGCTCCAGTACTCTTGCCTGGAAAATTCCATGGACAGAGGAGCCTGGTAGGCTGCAGTCCATGAGGTCGCTAAGAGTCGGACATGACTGAGCGACTTCACTTTGACTTTTCACTTTCATGCATTGAAGAAGGAAATGGCAACCCACTCCAGTGTTCTTGCCTGGAGAATCCCAGGGATGGGGGAGCCTGGTGGGCTGCCGTCTACGGGTTGCACAGAGTCGGACACGACTGAAGTGACTTAGCAGCAGCAGCAGCAGCATGTATGGATGTGAGAGTTGAACCATAAAGAAAACTGAGCACTGAAGAATTGATGCTTTTGAACTGTGGCCCTGGAGAAGACTCTTGAGAGTCCCTTGGACTGCAAGGAGATCAAACCTGTCAATCCTAAAGAAAATCAGTCCTGAATATTCATTGGAAGGACAGATGCTGAAGCTGAAGCTCCGATACTTTGGCCACCTGATGCGAAGAACCGACTCAATGGAAAATACCCTGATGCTGGAAAGATTGAAGGCAGGAGGAGAAGGGGATGACAGAGGATGAAATGGTTGGATGGCATCACCGACTCAATGGACATGAGTTTGAGCAAGCTCCAGGAGTTGGTGATGGACAGGGAAGCCTGGCATGCTGCAGTCCATCGGGTCGCAAAGAGTTGGATACAACTGAGCAACTGAACTGAAGAAGGGATGAGTACATGTCCTTCTGCTCTGCCATCTTGAGCTTATCTCCTTCCTGTGCGTGCATGTTTGTGTGAAGATAAGTTTTTGTTTCTCTGAGATAATATACAAGAGTGCAAACGCTGGGTTTTGTAATAGTGTGTGTTTTGTTTTTTAAGAAACTGCCCAGTGTGTTCCGGAGTGGCTGCGCTAGTTTGCATTCTGACCAGCAGTGCCTGTGGTATTGTCTCTCTTTGTCCTCACTGCATTTGGTGTTGTTATTTTTGTAAAAAATAATGAAAATAAACTTCAATTTAAATAAGAATTGAAATGCCAGAAGGGGGACTTATTCTCATGGCCTATGATGATAGCAGAGCCCAACAGAGGAAGAAATATTTGCTCTTCTTGACTGGCAAGGGTTCAGCCAATAAGACACAATCACAACTCAGCCAATGAAAAGCCACTGCACTTTGAACTCCAGTTCTTCTACGAATAGTTTGTTTGCTGTAGCCCTCTCGATATATTTTTCTCCCCTAAAGAGTTCTTTCCTTCTTGTTGCAAGGGAGTTATACATGGTTTGTGATGGCTGAGGACCCCAAATTGGAATTCTTTGCTGACCCTGAATAAGCCCATTTTTTACTTTTCTTTCTTTCTTTTTTTTTGATGCTTTTGAACTGTGGTGTTGGGGAGGACTTTTAAAAAATTTATTTATTTTAACTGGAGGCTAATTACTTTACAATATTGTAGTGGTTTTTGCCATACATTGACATGAGTCAGACATGGGTGTACATGTGTTCCCCATCCTGAAACCCCCTCCCACCTCTCTCCCCATCCCATCCCTCTGGGTCATCCCAGTGCACCAGCCCTGAGCACCCTGTCTCATGCACTGAACCTGGACTGGCAATCTACTTCACATACAATAATATACATGTTTCAATGCTATTATCTCAAATCATCCCACCCTCGCCTTCTTCCACAGAGTCCAAAAGTCTGTTCTTTACATCTGTGTCTCTTTTGCTGTCTCACATATAGGGTCATCATTATCATCTTTCTAAATTCCATATATATGCATTAATATACTGTATTTGTGTTTTTCTTTCTGACTTACTTCGCTCTGTATAATAGGCTCCAGTTACATCCACTTCATTAGAACTGATTCAAATGCATTCTTTTTAATGGCTGAGTAATATTCCATTGTGTATAAGAACCACAGCTTTCTTATCCATTCATCTGCTGATGGACATCTAGGTTGCTTCCATATCCTGGCTATTAAATAAACAGTGCTGCGATGAACACTGGGGTACATGTGTCTCTTTCAATTCTGGTTTCCTCGGTGTATATGCCTAGTAGTGGGATTGGTGGGTCATAAGGCAGTTCTATTTCCAGTTTTTTAAAGGAATCTCCACACTGTTCTCCATAGTGGCTGTACTAGTTTGCATTCCCACCAACAGTGTAAGAGGGTTCCCTTTTCTCCACACTCTCTCCAGCATTTATTGTTTGTAGACTTTTTGATAGCAGCCATTCTGACTGGCATGAGATGGTACCTCATTGTGGTTTTGATTTGCATTTCTCTGATAATGAGTGATGTTGAGCATCTTTTCATGTGTTTGTTAGCCATCTGTATGTCTTCTTTGGAGAAATGTCTGTTTAGTTCTTTGGCCCATTTTTTGATTGGGTCATTTATTTTTCTGGAATTGAGCTGCAGGAGCTGCTTGTATATTTTTGAGATTAGTTGTTTATCAGTTGCTTCATTTGCTATTATTTTCTCCCATTCCGAAGGCTGTCTTTTCACCTTGCTTATAGTTTCCTTCGTTGTGCAAAAGCTTTTAAGTTGAATTAGGTCCCATTTGTTTATTTTTGCTTTTATTTCCATTACTCTGGGAGATGGGTCATAGAGGATCCTGCTGTGATTTATGTCAGAGTGTTTTGCCTATGTTTTCCTCTAGGAGTTTTATAGTTTCTGGTCTTACATTTAGATCTTTAATCCTTTTTGAGTTTATTTTTGTGTATTTTAGAAAGTGTTCTAGTTTCATTCTTTTACAAGTGGTTGACCAGTTTTCCCAGCACCACTTGTTAAAGAGATTGTCTTTTCTCCATTGTATATTCTTGCCTCCTTTGTCAAAGATAAGGTGTCCATAGGTGTGTGGATTTATCTCTGGGCTTTCTATTTTGTTCCACTGATCTATATTTCTGTCTTTGTGCCAGTACCATACTGTCTTGATGACTGTTGCATTGTAGTATAGTCTGAAGTCAGGCAGGTTGATTCCTCCAGTTCCACTCTTCTTTCTCAAGATTGCTTTGGCTATTCAAGGTTTTTTTATATTTCCATACAAATTGTGAAATTATTTGTTCTAGTTCTCTGAAAAATACTGTTGGTAGCTTGATCAGATCATACCAGTCGCTCAGTCATGTCCGACTCTTTGCAACCCCATGAATCGCAGCACGCCAGGCCTCCCTGTCCATCACCAACTCCTGGAGTTCACTGAGACTCACGTCCATCAAGTCAGTGATGCCATCCAGCCATCTCATCCTCTGTTGTCCCCTTCTCTTCCTGCCCCCAATCCTTCCCAGCATCAGAGTCTTTTCCAATGAGTCAACTCTTCGCATGAGGTGGCCAAAGTACTGGAGTTTCAGCTTTAGCATCATTCCTTCCAAAGAAATCCCAGGGCTGATCTCCTTCAGAATGGACTGGTTGGATCTCCTTGCAGTCCAAGGGACTCTCAAGAGTCTTCTCCAACACCACAGTTCAAAAGCATCAATTCTTCGGCGCTCAGCCTTCTTCACAGTCCAACTCTCACATCCATATATGACCACAGGAAAAACCATAGCCTTGACTAGATGGACCTTTGTTGGCAAAGTAATGTCTCTGCTTTTGAATATGCTATCTAGGTTGGTCATAACTTTCCTTCCAAGGAGTAAGCTTCTTTTAATTTCATGGCTGCAGTCACCATCTGCAGTGATTTTGGAGCCCATAAAAATAAAGTCTGACACTGTTTCCACTGTTTCCCCATCTATTTCTCATGAAGTGATGGGACCGGATGCCATGATCTTCGTTTTCTGAATGTTGAGCTTTAAGCCAACTTTTTCACTCTCCACTTTCACTTTCATCAAGAGGCTTTTTATTTCCTCTTCACTTTCTGCCATAAGGGTGGTGTCATCTGCATATCTGAGGTTATTGATATTTCTCCCGGCAATCTTGATTCCAGCTTGTGTTTCTTCCAGCCCAGCATTTCTCATGATGTACTCTGCATATAAGTTAAATAAACAGGGTGACAATATACAGCCTTGATGAACTCCTTTTCCTTTTTGGAACCAGTCTGTTGTTCCATGTCCAGTTCTAACTGTTGTTTCCTGACCTGCATACAAATTTCTCAAGAGGCAGATCAGGTGGTCTGGTATTCCCATCTCTTTCAGAATTTTCCACAGTTTATTGTGATCCACACAGGTTTTTCCTGTGGTCATGTATGGATGTGAGAGTTGGACTGTGAAGAAGGCTGAGCGCCGAAGAATTGATGCTTTTGAAATGTGGTGTTGGAGAAGACTCTTGAGAGTCCCTTGGACTGCAAGGAGATCCAACCAGTCCATTCTGAAGGAGATCAGCCCTGGGATTTCTTTGGAAGGAATGATGCTAAAGCTGAAACTCCAGTACTTTGGCCACCTCATGTGAAGAGTTGACTCATTGGAAAAGACTCTGATGCTGGGAGGGATTGGGGGCAAGAGGAGAAGGGGATGACAGAGGATGAGATGGCTGGATGGCATCACTGACTCGATGGACGTGAGTCTCAGTGAACTCTGGGAGTTGGTGATGGACAGGGAGGCCTGGCGTGCTGCGATTCATGGGGTTGCAAAGAGTCGGACATGACTGAGCGACTGATCTGATCTGATCTGATGCAGAGGATCATGTCATCTGCAAACATTAGAGTTTTACTACTTCTTTTCCAATCTGGATTCCTTTTATTTCTTTTTCTTCTCTGATTGCTGTGGCTAAAACTCCCAAAACTATGTTGAATAGTAGTGGTAAGAGTGGGCACCTTTGTCTTATTGTTGACTTTAGGGGAAATGCTTTCAATTTTTCACCATTGAGGGTAATATTTGCTGTGGGTTTATCATATACGGATTTTATTATGTTGAGGTATGTTCTTTCTATGCCTGCTTTCTGGAGGGTTTTTGTCATAAATGGATGTTGAATTTTGTCAAAGGCTTTCTCTGCATCTATTGAGATAATCATATGTTTTTGTTTGTTTGTTTGTTTGTTTTAATCTAAAATTTTATTTTATTTCAGTCTGAGTATTGCCACTTATTCAAATAGCTCACATAAACCCATTCCATCCAAAAAGGAAATATAAAATGCTTCTAACAGCATAAGCACAGTTGGCATGGCCTATCCAAAGGTCTTCCAATAGTGTCCACACGCAAAAAAAAAAAATCTAAATGGAGTTAAGCCATAAACTGGATGTTCTTATCATCTGTGCCGTAAGAAATATTCAACATCAGTTTGGTTTTAAAAACCCATCAAATATCAGTCATGGCAAGGAAGACCACTGAGCTGACTTTTGATAACTAAGTTATGTTAGCACTGAACGTAACGTATCCTACATGATTGCTGCCATGCGGAAGACCTTGGGGTAGGAGCTCTTCACAAGTAACACAAGCACCACCTGCACAGGGATGGCCGGGCATTCCCAGAGCAGCCGTGTGCTCCTGACTTCCTCCACTGCTTCTTCCTCACCATGGTACTCAAGCCTCCAAAGCTGAGAGGGCAATGCTCAAACTCACTGAAGGCTTTTACAAAGAAGACTAATGAGGGAGATGTTGTGAGGTACAGCTAAATACTAAAAGTGATGACGACGATGAGATCTTGAGTACTTGAGCCTACTTATATTGCCTTGGATTCATTGATTTTGCATGTTAGCCTGCTTTCTATCTCACAGGACACTGTGGGGGATTAAGTGAGATAAAGTATGTGACAGTCTAGTTTGTGTCTGCATAACCAGTATATAGTATTTCTATCCTCCTCCCCATCCCCAAAGAGGCTAGTCCTTGAACTTTCAGAGTACTCTGTAAAGAAGAAATTAGTATTTCTGTCTGCATCCGTGTCAGCATGATTCTAAATTTCTCCCGAGAGTCACTTCTCTTTTGTAAAATAAACTTTATACTATTTGAAATATACGTGAAGCTTCATTTTTGTTCAGGGTTTTTAACTTCTCATTGTGAAAAGTTACTTCTGAGGAACTGAAACCCCAGAAGGTAACCATAACAAAAACATGTTCAGTGTTTTTTTATATTTTAAATGATGGTTCAAAGGCAGACTTGTAGACTTGTATCTCTTCAGGAGATGGAAGGCAAATGCAGCCTCTGAAGGGAACTATTCTAATTATTGCCTAAAAAAGTAAAGTTATACAACTATATTCAAGGACATAAGACAAGGCACTACATTAAAACTAGGATGACTGAACAGTTAGGGGGAAACAGCTGAAAGAGTAAAGGGAGAGAGATTTAAGAATAATCTGAGTTGGGACAAGGATCCATCAGTCCTGGATGCTTCTGTTATCTGAATATCTTGAATCACATGATTTCCTGTTTTAGCTTCTACAATGTCTCCACTGAAATTTCAAATCAGCATTCTCACAGAACTAAATAATAGTTATCATTGTGTTGGGATTCAAAATTTCAATCCAGTAAACATCAGGATCTTGAATAAATGCCAGGCCTTTCATTTTACCATCATCAGGTTTCTTCACAAATTTGACTCCCAGTTCTTCAAATCTTTTACAAGCACCATGAACATCGGGAACAGCAATTCCAATGTGACCAAATCCTCGAGGGTCTGAATTGCCACTGTGGTAACTCTGGGTCTCATCATCTTCCGTGCCCCAATTGTGTGTCAGTTCAAGTGTAGCTTTTCTGGAGAATACCCATGCTACTTTTTCATCTTTATCTTTTGGGATGTCATTTTTATCCTCATAAGCCAAGAAATACAGTGAAAATTTCATAGTGGGGAAATCAAGTTTCTGGAGTAGTGTCATTCCAAGAATTCTCGTATAAAAATCCAGTGACTTCTTAGGATCCTTAATTCGCAACATGGTCTGCTGCAAGAGAAAATCCTTGGTGCTGGGGTCCGGGTCGGAGCAACAGCTGAGGGCAGCCTTGTTGGTGAGGCCGCCGGACTTGGGCTGTGGTTCTGCCATGGCCGCACTGCTGTATCATGGACGACTGTCCCCGGGAATGCAAGACGTATCCCAATCATATGTTTTTATCTTTCAACTTGTTAATGTGATGTATCACATTGATTGACTTGCATATATTGAAGAATCCTTGCATTCCCTGGGATAAAGCCCACTTGGTTATGATGTATGATCTTTTTAATATGTTGTTGGATTGTTTGCTAGAATTTTGTTACGGATTTTTGCATCTGTCTTCATCAGTGATACTGGCCTGTAGTTTTCTTTTTTTGTGGCATCTTTGTCATGTTTTGGTATTAGGGTGATGGTGGCCTCATAGAATGAGTTTGGCAGTTTACCTTCCTCTGCAATTTTCTGAAAGAGTTTGAGTAGGACAGGTGTTAGCTGTTCTCTAAATTTTTGGTAGAATTCACCTAGTAGCACAGTTTATTTATCCAATACAAAGAAATAGAGGAAAACAACAGAATGGGAAAGACTAGAGATCTCTTTAAGAAAATTAGAGATACCAAGGGAACATTTCATGCAAAGATGGGCTCGATAAAGGACAGAAATGGTATGGACCTAACAGAAGCAGAAGATATCAAGAAGAGGTGGCAAGAATACACAGAAGAACTGTACAAAAAAGATCTTCACGACCCAAATAATCACGATGGTGTGATCACTGACCTAGAGCCAGACATCCTGGAATGTGAATTCAAGTGGGCCTTAGGAACCATCACTACAAACAAAGCTAGGGGAACTGATGGAATTCCAGTTGAGCTATTTCAAATCCTAAAAGAGGATGCTGTGAAAGTGCTGGACTGAATATGCCAGCAAATTTGGAAAACTCAGCAGTGGCCACAGGACTGGAAAAGGTCAGTTTTCATTCCAATCCCAAAGAAAGGCAATGCCAAAGAATGTTCAAACTACGACCTAATTGTACTCATCTCACATGTTAGCAAAGTAATGCTCAAAATTCTCCAAGTCAGGCTTCAACAGTACGTGAACTGTGAATTTCCAGATAGTCAAGCTGGTTTTAGAAAAGACAGAGAAACCAGAGATCAAATTGCCAACATCCATTGGATCATCGAAAAAGCAAGAGAGTTCCAGAAAAACATCTACTTCAGCTTTATTGGCTACCCAAAGTCTTTGTGTTGATCACAACAAACTGTGGAAAATTCTTAAAGAGATGGGAATACCAGATCACCTTACCTGCCTCCTGAGAAATTTGTATGCAGCTCAAGAAGCAACAGTTAGAACTGGACATAGAACAACAGACTGGTGCCAAATAGGAAAAGGAGTACGTCAAGACTATATATTGTCACCCTGCTTATTTAACTTATATGCAGAGTACATCACAAGAAATGCCACACTGGATGAAGTACAAGCTGGAATCAAGATTGACGGGAGAAATATCAATAACCTCAGATATGCAGATGACACCATCCTTATGGCAGAAAGTGAAGAAGAACTAAAAGCCTCTTGATGAAAGTGAAAGAGGAGAGTAAAAAAGCTGGTTTAAAACTCAACATTCAGAAAACTAAGATCATGGCATCCAGTCCCATCACTTCATGGCAAACAGATGGGGAAACAGTGGAAACAGCAGAGACTTATTTTCTTGGGCTCCAAAATCACTGCAGATGGTGACTGCAGCCATGAAATTAAAAGATGCTTGCTCCTTGGAAGGAAAGCTATGACCAACCTAGACAGAGGTTAAAAAGCAGAGGCATTACTTTGCCAACAAAGATCTGTTTAGTCAAAGCTATGGTTTTTCCAGTAGTCATGTATGGATGTGAGAGTTGGACTATAAAGAAAGCTGAGCACCGAAAAATTGATGCTTTTGAACTGTGGTGTTGGAGAAGATTCGTGAAAGTCCCTTGGACTGGAAGGAGATCCAACCAGTCCATCCTAAAGGAAATCAGTCCTGAATATTCATTGGAAGGACGGAAGCTGAAACTCCAATACTTTGGCCACCTGATGCAAAGAACTGATTCACTAGAAAAGACCCTGATGCTGGGAAAGATCGAAGGCGGGAGGAGAATGGGACAACAGAGGATGAGATGGTTGGATGGCATCACTGACTTGATGGACATGAATTTGAGTAAGCTCTGTGAGTTGGTGATGGACAGGGAAGGCTGGCAAGCTGCAGTCCATTGGGTCACAAAGAGTTGGACATGACTGAGTGACTGAATTGAACTGGGATAAAAGCCCAGCAGGACTGCACAGCCTCCTTTTAGATTCCCTGAGGCTTTTCAGCGTTTGATTTGCTCCTAAGGGCCATCACTGAGGCTGGTTGCCAGAGAAGGGTTACAGTGATCCACAAGTGAAGGACTTGCCCTGGCCAAGAAAAGAAGAAAAATAAGGATGGTGGAGGGATGAATGGATGGATGTAAAATGCATTAGAGCTGGTGATGAGGCTCTCAGGAACTGGTGACATGATTCAGGGGATTTTTCCTCAGGGATATTGACATTCTCAAAGATAAGTATACAAAATGGCAAATCACTTTGAGGACTGCATGACAGTTCATTGTAAAGTTAAATGTTCAGTTACCCCCATGACCCATGAATTTCATTTCTAGGCATACTCTAGAGAATATATGCCCAAAGAAAGTTCAGGACAAGAATATTCTTAACAGCATTGTTCATAATTGCTAAAATCGAGTGCAATCCATTGTCCATCCAATGTTGTCCAAGAAATGAACAACAGAATGCTTTCTATAATTTAAAACTTAGCAAAATAATCAGAAAAGGCCAAAAGTGGAACAGTTGGTAAAGTCTGAGTAGGATCTGGGGATTGTGATATAGTTATTGAATAGTTTTGTATGAATGTTAATTTTCTGGTTTAAGCCTTTTACTGTGTTTATGCAACGTGTTGCCCTAGGCATATTCTTGGTGCTATTTTGAAACTTCTTTGTAAGTCTAGAAATATGTTTTTTTTTCATGTGAATTGTTTTAATGATGAGTGTTAGAATAGGCTAATTGGCCAGCCAGGGAGTTGTTTGGTCATAATAGAGATGCAACATGGGTGAGCTCCATCCCCACAGCCTGAACCCCAGGGAAAAGGATTTTGGGTGGAGGAGGCGGGGGAGAATGTGGGAAGCAGCATTGAGAATGTTAAGAGAAAACAGACAAATAGCCACTGCTAGAAATCTAACAGGAGTACGGTTCCACTCCAGAAGGAGGAAAGGAAGACTTCTGGGGAGAAATCTGAGGTCTGAATAGTGGAACATAGATCTTATCAAGTTGATGGGGATTGGCACTCAGGAAATCTGAATTACTGGGAAATCCCAGTGGAGACCCAGGCAAATGAGAGCATATGGGGCTTTAGAGTGGATGAGCGTGGGCTCTGGCCCTCGTGCTGGGCCAGGATGAAATGAGGATTCCAGAACAGGTGGACACTCAGCTGGTCCCCAGATGCCCTCACTGCCTCTCTTAGGAAGCCCAGGTGTAGACAGACGTTCCACCCAGGTCACACACTCGGGGCCTGAGAGTGTAACTGAGCAGGACCCTACGGGGCCTTTCCGGGAGAGACCCCACCCCCACTCATGTCCCCTGCCTGTCTCCTGTTTGTAGAAAACCTTTAGCTGCCTAGGCCTTCCTGAGGTCCAAAGAATAAATTTTATCAGAGAAGTGAGAAAATGCAGAAACAAAGAAAAATAGTCAAGCAAGACAAAATAATAATAGTTTGGCCATAAAATAAAGTCAAGGACCCTCAGCTCCTCCTCAAGGGCTATAGATAATATTCTGAGTCATATTCTTTGAATTGTTTTGCTGATAACATAACCTTTACCAGGCAAAGAAGTTAATTACATGATGACCAGATTATAGCCAAGACATAAGCCTCTCTCATCTTGCACAATTCCAAGAACTGGCCTCAAGGAAATGGGAACAAACCAACTTTGGAGCTGAAGATTTACTATCCTTAAAATAATCAAGGTGACACCGACCAGACCACTGCATGACCAACTTCAAGATAATTGTTTCAGCTGAGTGTACTGGTCTCTACCCCCTTTACATGTAAACTCCTGAAATTTCTCCTTGAAAGCTCTTGCCCCCTGATTGACAATGGAGAGTTGATTTTTTGCGACATAAGTCCACCTTCACCCCAAGATTGCCAGCAATAAAGCTACATTTCTTTTTACCCAACACTTGTTTCTCAGTGCTGGATTCTTGAACAATGAGCAGCCAAAACTGAATTTCATAAGAAGAACATCAAGAGGGACGGTGGGGCAGAGCTCCAGATGGGAGAGACATGGTCTGTTTGGGGACGTTTGTCTCAGCATGGGGGCTGTTAAGATCTCTCTCTGGGTTTTCCCTAATGGGATTTTTTAATGATTGATGTCACAATTGTCCAACAGCAGCCCCATCAATGCACATGGGGTACCATCTGGTGTCCTTCCATATCGTCCTCTGTCTGCCCAAGTCATTCCATGACCTCCCAGGCACCCCTGTGATCTCCAGGACTGCCACTGTCTTCCTGTGTCTGTCCATCTGTCTCTTTCTCTCTCTGTATGTGTGTTTCTCACTGTTTCTCTCTCCCTCTCTTTCTCTATCTCTGTCTCTTTGTCTATCTCTGTATCTATTTCTGTCTGTCTCTCCTTCAGAAAAATATCTACTTCTGCTTTATTGACTACACTAAAGCCTTTGACGGTGTGGATCACAACAAACTGGAAAATTCTGAAAGAGATGGGAATACCGGATCACCTGACTTGCCTCTTGAGAAATCTGTATGCAGCTCAGGAAGCAACAGTTAGAACTGGACATGGAACAACAGACTGGTTCCAAATAGGAAAAGAAGTACGTCAAGGCTGTATATTGTCACCCTGCATATTTAACTTAAATGCAGAGAAAATCAGGCCAAGCGCCAGGCTGGATGAAACACAACCTGGAAACAAGATTGCTGGGAGAAATACCAATAACCTCAGATATGCAGATGACACCACCCTTATGGCAGAAAGAGAAGAAGAACTAAAGAGCCTCTTGGTGAAAGTGAAAGAGGAGAGTGAAAAAGTTGGTTTAAAACTCAACATTCAGAAAACTAAGATCATGGCATCTGGTCCCATCACTTCATGGCAAACAGATGGGGAAACAATGGAAACAGTGACTTTATTTTTGGGGGCTCCAAAATCACTGCAGATGGTGACTGCAGCCATGAAATTAAAAGACATTTGCTCCTTGGAAGAAAAGTTATGACCAACACAGACAGCATATTAAAAAGCAAGACATCACTTTGCTGACAAAGCTATGGTTTTTCCAGTGGTCATGTATGGATGTGAGAGTTGGACCATAAAGAAAGCTGAGCACCGAAGAATTGATGCTTTTGAACTGTGGTGTTGGAGAAGACTCTTGAGAGTCCCTTGGACTGTAAGGAGACCAAACCAGTCAATCCTAAAGGAAATCAGTCCTGAATATTCATTGGAAGGACTGATGCTGAAGCTGAAACTCCAATACTTTGGCCACCTGATGCAAAGAGCTGACTCGTTGGAAAAGACCCTGATGCTGGGAAAGATTGAAGACAGGAGGAGAAGGGGATGACAGAGGATGAGATGGCTGGATGGCATCACTGACTCAATGAACATGGGTTTGAGCAAGCTCTGGGAGTTGGTGATGGAAAGAGAAGCCTGGCATGCTGCAGTCCGCGGGGTTGCAATGAGTAGGCCATGACTCAGTGATTGAACTGAACTGAACTGAACCTTCAACTTCAAGAAAAATAGAAAAAGAAGAATAACATGAACCCAAAGCAAGCAAAAAGAAGGAAATAACAAAGATGATGATGGAAATCATTGAAATAAAAAGAAAGAAAAAATAGAGACTATCAAATAAAATCCAAAGTTGTTCTTTGAAAAAATAAAAACAGATTTAAAACAAAATGTTTTTACTGAGGAAAAAAGGCACAAATTGCCAAAATGAAAGGGAAAACATTATTACCAACTTTTTAAAAATAATTAAAGTGATAATAAGGGAATTCTCTGAACACCTTTATGTCAGGAAATTAGACAACTTAGATGAAACAGGCAAATTCCTAGAAAGACAAAAATCATTTAAGGTATGAAAAATCTGAGCGGGCCCTAACAAATAAAATAGTAGTTTAAAATTTTCCCACAAAGAGAAGCCTAGAATCTGATGGCTTCATTGCTGCTGCTGCTGCTGCTAAGTCGCTTCAGTCGTGTCCGACTCTGTGCGACCCCATAGACGGCAGCCCACCAGGCTCCGCCATCCCTGGGATTCTCCAGACAAGAACACTGGAGTGGGTTGCCATTTCCTTCTCCAGTGCATGAAAGTGAAAAGTGAAAAGTGAAAGTGAAGTCGCTCAGTCGTGTCCGACTCTTTGCGACCCCATGGCCTGCAGCCCACCAGGCTCCTCTGTCCATGGGATTTTCCAGGCAAGAGTACTGCAGTGGGGTGCCATTGCCTTCTCCGGATGGCTTCATTGAAGAATCCACAAAACACTGAACAAAGAAACAACAGCAATCATTCACAAACTCTTTCAGAAAACAATGTAGGGGAAAAGACACCACAAGAAAACTACAGGCCCCTATTTGTCTTAAGTATGAATGTAAAAATCCAGAATAAAACATTAGCAAATGGAATTCAGTAACATATTGAAAAGAATCAGATGGGATTTATCCCAGGAATGTAAGGTTGGTTTGACATTTGAAAGTCAGTTATGTTATACACAGACTAGAAATAGGTAGGAGGCGTCTCTTTGAGGTGATAAAAATGCTCTAATAGTGGATTTTGGTGATGGATTTATTAGAAATTACTGAATTGCACGTTTGAAGCAGCTGAATTTTATGGTGTGAAAATTATACCACAGTAAAGTGAAAGTTAAGTTGCTCAATGGTGTCCAACTCTGCGACCCCATGGACGCAGGCCACTCTGTCCATGGGATTTTCTAGGCAAGAGTACCGGAGTGGGTTGCCATTTCCTTCTCCAAGGAATCTTCCTGACCCAGGGATGGAACTCAGGTCTCCCACATTGTAGACAGATGCTTTACCGTCTGAGCCAACAGGGAGGGAAATCTGACAGGAAGTTTGGACTTGGCAGGGTCTAGAGCAGGTAACCCGGGAAGGGATGGGACAGAGGGTCATGGGCAGGAGGTCAGATGGACTCACAGGAGGGGTGAGCTGAGACATGGGAGGTGGGAGATGTGGGGGTTTGGGGGTGTGGCATGCGGGTCTGGGGTGGGGGCAGACAGGGCCGCACAGAGGCTGTGAGGCAGGGAGAGGCGGAGGGCTCAGGGCACTGGAAGGAGGTGTGGGGCACAAACAGGAGAGCATGGTGGGGCCTGGGATAGATGCGGAGGAGCGCTAAGCACGACAGGAACGGGGGCTGGGGGTCTCCAACAGGAAGGCACACGGAGTGGGCAAGCGGTGCCTGAGGCTCCACTGAGAAAAGGAGGAGCTTGGGGACTCCAGGGATTGAGGATATGTGCGAGAGGTACCGGGCGTCAGGAATCCAGCAGGAGCATGCTGTGCAGATCGGACTGGTCAGTCCTAGACCCTCGAAGCTCCAGGCGCCTGGGTGCAGGTGGTGTGGATACTACCTGCAGCACTCTCGAACAGCTGGCTGGGCAGTAGTCCTCAGGACGTGTGTATACTGGGGGCACCGCTTCTGTAGGCGGGCCGGAGCAAGTGCGGCCAAAGACATGAGTGCGGGGTGGGAGGCCTCGCCCTGCAGGTCGCAGGCCAGGATCCGTTCCAGGAACCATTCCAACATGAGCCAAGAGTCACACAATGTGCACTGCTCCACGGCAAGTTAATGAAAGTCACTGAATTGCACATTTACAAGGGACTTCCCCGGTAGAGGACTTCCCGGGTGGCGGGAGACCTGGGTTCGATCCCTGGGTCAGGAAGATCCTCTGAAGAAGGAAATGGCAACCCACTCCAGTACTCTTGCCTGGAAAATCCCATGGACCGAGAAGCATAGTAGGCTACAGTCCATGGGGTCGCAAAGAGTCAGACACAACTGAGCGACTTCACTTCTTCTTCCCAGGTAGAACTAGTGGTAAAAACCTGCCTACCAATGCAGGAGATGTAAGAAAGGCCAATTCGTTCCCTGGTTGGGAAGATCTCCTGATGAAGGGAATAGCAACCCACTCCAGTATTCTTGCCTGGAGAATCCCATGGACAGAGGAGCCTGGCAGCCGACAGTCCATAGGGTCACACAGAGTTAGACACAATTGAAGCAACTTAGCATGCATGCATACACATTTATGAGTGAAGCTGAGGGTATAACAATTAGGCCTTAGTTCAGTTCAGTCACTCAGTCATGTCTGACTCTTTGTAACCCCATGAACCACAACTCGCCAGGCCTCCTTGTCCATCACCAACTCCAGAGTTCACCCAAACCATATCCATTGAGTTGGTGATGCCATCCAACCATCTCATCCTCTGTCATCCCCTTCTCCTCCTGCCCTCAATCCCTCCCAGCATCAGGGTCTTTTCAAATGAGTCAGCTCTTCGCATCAGGTGGCCAAAGTATTGGAGTTTCAGCTTCAACATCAGTCCTTCCAATGAACACCCAGGACTGATTTCCTTTAGGATGGACTGGTTGGATCTTCTTGCAGTCCAAGGGACTCTCAAGTCTTCTCAAACACCACACTTCAAAAGCATCAATTCTTCTGCATTCAGCTTTCTTTATGGTCCAACTCTCACATCCATAAATGACCACTGGAAAAACCATAGCCTTGACAAGATGGACCTTTGTTGGCAAAGTAATGTCTCTGCTTTTTAATATGCTATCTAGGTTGGTCATAACTTTCCTTCCAAGGAGTAAGCGTCTTTTAATTTCATGGCTGCAATCACCATCTGCAGTGATTTTGGAGCCCAGAAAAATAAAATCTGACAGTTTCCATTGTTTCCCCATCTATTTGCCATGAAGTGATGGGACCATATGCCATAATCTTAGTTTTCTGAATGTTGAGCTTTAAGCCAACTTTTTCACTCTCCTCTTTCATCAAGAGGCTCTTTAGTTCTTCACTTTCTGCCATAAGGGTGGTGTCATTTGCATATCTGAGGTTATTGATATTTCTCCTGGCAATCTTGATTCCAGCTTGTGCTTCTTCCAGCCCAGCGTTTCTCATGATGTACTCAAGCAGGGGGACAATATACAGCTTTGACATATTCCTTTTCCTATTTGGAGCCAGTCTGTTGTTCCATGTCCAGTTCTAACTGTTGCTTCCTGACCTGCATACAGATTTCTCAAGAGGCAGGTCAGGTGGTCTGGTATTCCCATCTCTTTCAGAATTTTCCACAGGCCTTCAGTTCAGTTCAGTTCAGTCGCTCAGTCATGTCCGACTCTTTGCGACTCCATGAATCGCAGCACGCCAGGCCTCCCTGTCCATCACTATCTCCCGGAGTTCACTCAAACTCATGTCCATTGAGTCGGTTATGCCATCCAGCCATCTCAGGCCTTAGTAGTTATTTAAAATCCCAGCTGTTTTAAGACCTAGCTCTCTTACCCTGTTGTCTCAGGCGTGAAATGGGATGGTACCACAAAGATGTGCTGTGAGACGCGAGTAACTGTGGAGGAAACAAGTGAAAAAGGACCCTTTGTCTTTTAATCTGGCTTTGTGAACACATTACATGCCGCTGAGAGGTACAGGAGAGGAAGTAAAAGGGCCTGACAGAGACTGACCACCCATATAGACCGAGGGGGGCTGTTTTTGTCTTAAATATTCCTTTGACCATACTTCAGCCATAAAAGGGAAAAACGTGAAAAAGCGAAGTCACTCAGTCGTGTCCGACTCTGCAACCCCATGGACTGTAGCCTACCAGGTTCCTCCATCCATGGGATTTTCCAGGCAAGAGTACTGGAGTGGGTTGCCATTTCCTTCTCCAGAGCATCTTCCCAACCCAGGGATCGAACACGGGTGTCCTGCATTGTAGGCAGACGCTTTACCGTCTGAGCCACCAGGGAAGTCCCATAAAAGGGAGAGAAACTGTCATTTTCAGGGATGTCAATGGACTTAAGAGTCTGTCATACAGAGTGAAGCAAGGCAGAAAAACAAATACTGTATGCATATATGTGGAATCTCAAAAAATGGTTATCAATGAGCTCATCTGAAAAGCAGAAATAGAGACACGGATGTAGAGAACAACCTATGGATACCGAGGAAAGGTGGAGTAGGATGAATTGGGACATTGGGATTGATATATATACAGTATTACGTATAAAACAGATCACTAATGAGAACCGACTGTATAGCACAGGGAACTCTACCCGGTGCTCTGTGGTGACCTCAATGGGATGGGAATCCAAGAAGGAACATATGTATGTATATGTATGGCTGATTCCCTTTGCAGTCCAACAGAAACTGATGACAGCAGTGTAAAGCAACTGTTGTTGTTCAGTCGCTCAGTCATGTCTGACTCTTTGCGACCCCATGGACTGCAGCACCCCAGGCTTCCCTGTCCATCACCAACTCCCGAAGCTTGATCAAACTCAAGTCCATTGAGTCGGTGATGTCATCCAACCATCTCATCCTCTGTCGTCCCCTTCTCCTCCTGCCCTCAAATCTTTCCCAGCATCAGGGTCTTTTCTAATAAGTCAGTTCTTCACATCAGGTGGACAAAGTATCGGAGCTTCAGCTTCAGCATCAGTCCTTCCAATGAATATTCAGGACTGATCCTTTAGGATTGACTGGTTTGATCTTGTTGTCCAAGGGACTCTCAAGAGTCTTCTCCAAAACTACAGTTCAAAAGCATCAATTTTTCACCGCTCAGCTTTCTTTATGGTCCAACTCTCACATCCATACATGACTACTTACTAATGCCTTTAGTATTGTAGTAGCTACTTCCTCCAACTTCTGAGGTCTCCACCACGCCATCCTGAATATTTGCTTTTCAGCACTGACCTGACCTGGGTTCGATCCCTGGGTAGGGAAAACCCCCTGGACAATGAAATAGCAATCCACTCCAGTATTCTTGCCTGGAGAATTCCATGGACAGAGGAGACTAGTGAGCTACAGTTTATGGGGTCATAAAGAGCCAGACACGACTGAGCAAATAACACTTTCACTTTCACCCCCAAATGCTTATCTTCACTTTTTCCCTGTTTTCCCATTGTCCTGCTGAGTCATGTGGGAAGAGGGGTGCTAGGCAATACTTGGGGTTCCCTGGTGGCTCACTGGTAAAGAATTTACCTGCCAATGCAGGAGACACAGGTTTGATCCCTGGTCAGGAAGATCCCCTGGAGAAGGAAGTGGCAACCCTCTCCAATATTGTTGCCTGGGAAACCTCATGGACAGAGGAGCCTGGCAGGCTAGTTCGTTGGATCACAAGAGTTGGGCATGACTTAGCAGCTAACAAGGCAGTCCTTATGGTTGTTTTGAAGCCCCAGGAATGGCTGACGCATGCTACACTGCCCTGGCTTACTCTACATTCATCCAGCTTTATTTTCCTCCAGAATGCTCACTGACTACCCAAGTAAGAGCTCACCAACTGATAGTCTTACCTCAGCTACTCCTAGTGTAGGAGGTAACTGCTGGTGTAAATCATTTATTGCTAATGTGGGAACCACCAGCTGCTAGCACTGACTGCCAATGTAAGAGCTCCTAGTGCCAACGTAGACCTCTACTGCTCATGTAGGGGCTGTTACCCATCACTCGCTAGGTTTCAGGTCATGTCCATGAGCCTGCATGTTCTTTGTGGTCTCTCTCAGCCTAGAATATTGGGTGGCACCGCTGGGATGCAGGCACATTTGTAAAGCTGAAAATCAGTCTGCTTGCCAATAGGTGTCAGCGAAGCTCATTTTTCCCCCCTCTCAACTGCTGGAGAGTAGCAGAATGTCACCCCAAAACTTCTCATTTGCCATAGATTATGTAACCAAGCAGATCCTATAGGGCTTTCTCGGGACAGACCCTTCCCCCTCTGCTGTGGTTCCTCTCTGAAGTAGACAAATAACAGTAACTGATGCACAATCCCTGAATTGTTTTCACAGATGGAAGAAACTACTTGATGATCTGGACCCCTAGACCTACTGGAGCCTAAGACTGGTTAATATTAGCCACTCTGCTATCTCACCATCAACCAGAGAACTGTGTGCATGAGCTGATCGCATACCCTGAGATGCCCCCTCCCCGACCTGGCCTTTAAAAATGCCTTGCTGAAACCCTTCAGGGGGAGTTTGGGGTTTTAGAGACCCCTGCCCTACTTGTATTGGTGCCTTTACAATAAATACTGCATACCCAGGGTTAGTGGACTGGCTTTACTGCTCATTGGCAAGCCAACCCAAGTTTGGTTTGGTAACAATTATTTTGAGTTGTTGGTGTTTAAGAAGCAAATATAAGGTCCCTGCCTTTCCCCTTTTAAAAGCAGAACATACATTTTCAGAGGTATCTCTGTCCCCCCTCCACAGGAAAGATTTGGAGACTCCAGATCCTATCAGTTTAGAGACTGAGGGGACGGGATCTACATGTAACAAAGCATACTAACTAGCCTTAGCTACCGTCGGTTTACTTGCACGTTTTGCCACCCCTGGAAGCCTAAGGCTGCTTTCCCTGTCTTGTCACTTCTCCATAAACATTGTTCTTTGTTGAAGTTGTATCTAAGCCAGAGATCTAAGCTGCTGTTCTAAGGCACTCATTTTCCTGGGACTTCTTCTATGCATACCTGAGGCATACGAGTCAATAAACTTTTGTTTTTCTGTTATTTTTTATTTAAAGGTCTCAGCCAAGAACTCAGAAGGGTTGGGGGAAAATGATTTTTCCTCCCCCACACTTGTGTTCAGCTTTGTTCGAAAGCCAAAGCCAGAAGTGTCCTGACAGCAGTTCTATGCTCATTCATTAAACCCACGAGGCTGTTACGCAGACTAGGTTTCCAAAAGCCATTGCTGAAGTCCTAAACCTTAAAATCCGAATCGTTCTCCAGGCAGGAACCAAATAATATGCTCAGATTTCCAGGAGGAAATGAAGCAGTGGGCCCGGTTACTTGGGAAATGATATGGGAATAATTTTTAACCAAAAACAAAAAAATGGCCAGACCCCTGACTCAACTGGGAAAATACTTCCCCCTATTGTATGTAATTTGAAGGAACTGCTGTTATAGATATTCAGAAGTGGTGTATAATAGTCACAAAGCCCAAGAATGGGAGAATGAGTAAGTAAATAAGTAAATGAAAAAGTACTGGCTATTGAACACAGTGGAATGTAGGAAATGTTTATCAGGTTATCTGTAAAAAGGAAAAAATCCCCACAGTACCCGCAGGACATAAACACACATGCTGAGTCAAAGAACATGGAGAGGGTATCTGGGAGTTGCTGTGCTTGTGTGGGCAGCAGCTGCATCCCTGACTTGGCCAGTGAGCATCCTGCTTCCGTATCCCTCCCCGAGGGTGGGCTCTCTGGAGGATTTCCCCACTCTCCAACCTTAAGGACAACTGTGAGTTTATTTACTACGAGAATGGTAAATGGTTTATTTACTATGAGAGTGGCCCTTACAATTAATCAAAATTGAGGGGTGCAGAGACACTGTATCACACCTTCTTGAGAAGGGTGAAGAAGTGTCAAAACTTAAAGCAAAAACGAACCCTGGATTCTGTAAGCCAGGGTTCTCTGTGGCCTCACCCCCGCCCCCAGGCAGGAGTGCTACTCTGGGTTCTGAGTTCAGGGATGGCCCCACGGTCACTGAGGAGACACACTTGAGAGGGCAAGGCCAGCCTGCTCTTCTCAGTGCCACTCAGGTGGAAACTGTGGAGCTTCACACTCACTTCCACGCACTTACAACTCCCAGAACCGAACCTCTGCACTGGGGACCAGGGAAGGACCTTTTTCCAGAAGCCCTGGGTGGGCCACACTCAGGGGGATTTGAGGACGTCTGCGTGTCCTAGTTAATCAACCCCTTTATTTGGTGACTCACTTTCCACATCACCTGTCACCTGAGGACTCTGCTGCACCCCCAGTTAATCGGAGAAAACCACAGACTTCCCTAGCAGTTTGGACCAGACCCCAAGTCAGGTTGGTGGGCTTTGAACCACCTCTTGGCCAAGCAGTCTCACAGGATAGTAGCTTTCTTAAGGGGTAAGGGTCCGGGGGGCTCACACTGCAGGCTGAGTAAATTCTACAGGCTCTCGTCTCACCTCAGACTGCAGCTGGGCAGGGCAGGCTGCCGAGGCTCCTGGAACCAGAGCTACCAGGGCCCCAGGCTCAGGGCTCCGCCAAGGACTGTGGTGTGATGCACTGGTGAATGGGGTCTCAGCACCTGATGACCTTGCAGGGTCCCGGGGGGAGGACAGCCCAGCCTGCACACACTCACCCATGGCTTCCTGGGAGTGGCAGTGACAGAGTTCAGTTTGCTCCTCGATCTGAGTGGCACTATGGATGCTTTCCATAGCTCAGAGGCCAAGCACCGTCCCCTCGGGTTTTCCAAGCATCTCGCAGACTCAGAAGGCAGGACAAGGGGCGCGAGAGGCCTGCTCACTGGGGAGCCAGCCCATCCCCGGGCCCGCCTTTCAGCCTGCAGATGGTCATAGGGGTCGGGCTGCTAGACAGAGGAGAGAAGAGGGCCCGCAGGGTCCCCGAGAAGGGCGTCTCAGGAAAGGTATACAAGAGCGACCCATCATTGGCACTGTAGAAGGACAGGTGTCCAGCCTCGTAGTCCAGAAAGATGCCCACGCGCCGGGGTGGGTCTCGGAGAGGGGCAAAAGCTCGCTCGGAGGAGTTGTAGTAGCTTCCCAGGAACACCAGGATCCAGAAGCCGTTGCCAGCAAACAGCTCGCCCTTCTCCTTGCGGTTGGCGTTCTCTCTGCAGACACCCAGGGCCCAGCTGGCCCGCTCCCCCACCTCCACCTCCCAGTAGTGGCGGCCCGAGGTCAGGGGCTCCCGGCCCAGCACACAAGGCCCAGGGTCGAACCGCTCCGGGCTGTCGGGCAGGGCCTGCCGCAGGTCCCCACGCCGCACGCTCCTCCGGTCCTCGGACAGCACCAACTCAGGGTTGGCTGTGTCAGGATCCAGGGTCATGTCCCCTGCAGACAGAGCAGCGGTCAACCCTCCCAGCTGTCTGCATCAGATCCCTACAGCCCTACAATCACAGCTTGTGACTGACCACAAACCGACCACACCCCTTCTCCCACTCAAAAAGATTATGCAACCACTTTGAGTTGTATCTTGGAACATTCTAGAAAGTAGTTCATGCTTCCTTGTGATTCACCCTCCTTTAGAGGACAGAAGAAAATCCTGAGTGCTTTCTGTCTGTGTGTTCCAGCGCAGCAGGCTCCCCAAGCCTGGGGTCCACACAGTGCCCTGGGATTTCTGCTCTTCCTAAATATATCAGTGAAAAGTTTGGACCTGACCTGCTATCTCATCTGCCCAAGGGCCTCGATCCCTCTTAGTTTCTCATCCATGAACCGGGAGCTTGCGTGCTGTTCTACCCCAGACCACCAGCAGAAGCTCAGGACTGGCACCGTCTCTGATCTGGAAACAGCAGGCGGGACCCCCCGGCCTGTGCACGGCACTCACCTCGGAACCTCCGCAAGGCCTCCACCAGCCCAGGGACCCTGCACACGGTCCTCATCTCCATAGGCACCACCTCGGGAGGCTGCAGCTTCACGTCCTGGACTCTAGAGGGGCAGTGCAGACGTCACCCCTGCGGGGGGCCCGCCTGAACCCTGCCCCCCTCCCTGGGGAGAGGCCGAAGCTCCTACCTGCGGAGTGTGTCCCTGATGTCCTGTGGGAGAGACACACGGCGTCAGCACCCGTCTCCTGTCTCGGGCCTGCCCTCACCCTGGCCTGGCCCTGCACCAGAGTGCTCCCAAACCTCCTGCGTGGGCACACACTCATGTGGTGGGAAACCACCCTGGAGCTGTCCTGAATCAGGCATGAGGTCACTGCAGAGCTGCTCTGGGCGCGTCCAGCCCTGCAGACCCGGCTGCATCCCCTTCACATGCCTGGAGGGCACAGGGGATGTGGCTGCCAGCCCCCTTACCCACAGAGCCCTAGGCACCCCTGGGTGCCAGGAGAGGTGGGGTGGGGTGGGGTGGGGTGGAGTCCCACCCTCCAGGGGTTGAAGGCTGTCTCCACCTTAGCCCGGAGCCATGCCTCTATCAGCCGAGCACTTTCTGCGCCCCAGGAGATAGGCAGCTGGTGGACTGGTGTCTGTGGTCTCATCTGCCCCCTGTCCTACTGGAGCTCCAGCCTGGCCTGCACCGCTGCCATCCCTCAGTCCCCACTCACAGCTGACCTTCCTGGAAAGGCCTCTCTGCCTGGATGCTCCTCTCTCTTGTGATGATATGTGAGGACAGTTTAAGTGTCACAAACCGATTGTGCCCCCCAAGTCCAAGGCGCTCCCTGCAGCAGGCCTCCTGACCAACACTGCAGGCCAAGGGTCAGCCCACCCGACCTCCTCCACGCCTCAGTAAACACGGTGCTATCCAGAGCTGCTCTTCCCCCAGCACAGGCAAAGGGAAGCTCTGGGGTTGAGGCGGGGGGTAGGGGGGAGAATGGGGGGCATCTTTTCTGCAGCCAGCCAGCCAGCCAGGTGACCAGGGAACCAAGAGGATGACAAAGGCCAGGAGATGTGAGCACTTGGGAAGGTAGGGGAGCAGTGGTGAGCAGTGGGGGGCAGATGGGGTAGTAAGGAACAGGCAGCAGGGAGTGAAGGACAGGAAATGCAGCCAAGCCAGCTGAGGTCAGTCCCTCACTGAGAGATCTCAACTGAGACCCCACATTGCATTTCATATAAATCTGCGGTTCTCATCTTACTTCCTGGACCAATCTCTCCTCCCTCTAGAACCTCTGCTTCCTGCAGCTTTTCCAGCACCACTCACTCACCTTTGAGGGCTGCTCCCTATTATCCCCAGCTGCCTGCCCCAGCCCCACTTCACTGACCTCTGCTGACTTCCCTCAACCCCCGCCACACACTTGCCCAGGATTCTTCCTGCTTCCCAGGCTGAAAAATCACTTGTTGGCTCAGCACAGGCCAAAGGAATGTTTTAGCCCCAGGGGTGCAGCCTGAAGCTGGTCCTTAAAGGTTCACTCAGCTCTGAAGCTCCAAGGAGGGTCACCTCCTGCAGGAAGCCCCCTGGACTGCACATGCAGTGTCCTCACTCCCACCCGAGGGCACAAATTGCTGGGGCCAGGAGTCCAGCAGACTCTCAGGGGCAGCACTGGGCCCATGCAGGAATCACAGTGGGAGACCTGCTGGCTATTCCTCTCAGCCCAGTGGGCCCAAACCTTCAGAGAGCTCGGTGGTGGTGACCCAGTGGCTCTGGATCCTGGAATGCCAGCCATCCTGTGGCCTGGCCAGTCTCCAGGAGGCCTCCCAGGACAGGCACTAATAGCAGTTCATGCAGCTCAGCACTGCAGTCTACTCTGCATGTTTCACAGGAAGGTGACTAGCTATTGACCTGGGAGGTCCAGGCAAGCATCAAGGTAGTCGGTTTTCTCTGCACAATGCTTCCCCCACTCTCCGGCTCTCCCTTCCCATGCCTGGCCTTCCCCCAAGACCCCACACGCCCACTCCCAGTACGGGTGCCAGCTCACCTGCAGCAGCCCCAGTGCAGGCAGCTGGCAGCGGCCCTCCAGCTCGGTGATCAGCTCGGCCAGCTGGGCGCTCTGCTGTCCAAGGCGGGCCGCACTCTCCCTCAAGGGGGGCAGCACCTCCAGCTCCTCCTCTTCCAGCCTCTGCAGCAGCAGCTGCTCCTCCTCCACGAGCAGACGGCGCAGCCTCTCAAACTCGGTCAGTACATTCTGCCGCTGGGTCTCCACCATCTTCTGTGGGGGCCAGGGAGGATGGCTGAGGGCCTGGGACCTGGAGCCTCACTAATCCATCTGGGGTTCCCCCACACCCACTCCTTCCTGACCCCAAAGCACTGCACCACCAGGGGCACTCAACAAATCCAGGGGGACTTAGTATCCCCCCAAATCCCAACCTTACCACCCAATGCATTCCCAATTTCCATTTCCCCAACCCTCAAGGCCACAATCTGGGATGGCCCCCACACCCATCCCTCCCCACACCTCCCCACCTGGGACCCCCCATGCCTGGCCCTCCCTGACACCCATCCCCAGGTGGCACACCCACGCAGAGTTGGGTTATACACGGGGTCTGGAGCAAGAGTGCTGCCTGAGGAGCAGCGTGAGGCTGACTGTTAACAGCAGAGCCCTGTGGTGGGGCCCTCCTGCCCCCCACCCCTGCCCACATTGGGCGCCTGGCCACCTGCCTGCCACAGGGAGCAGGTCTCCTCCGCTTGGGCCTGGAACAGCAGCGCATCCTCCATTTGCTTCCGCAGATGCTCCAGGGATTTCTCCAGCTTGCTCTGCAGGGAGGTGAGGCCAGAGTGACTCCAGCCAGGCCAGGCCCCCAGGCTGGCTCTTATACCTGCTCCCACCTGCTCGACTCCAGCTAAGCCTGAACGCAGCTGGCAGGGACCAGTAGCGGAAACATGGGTCTGGGACACGGTGAGTCCCAAACTTGCCAGGAGACGCCCTCTAACTGCTGTGGCCCTTCCACCACTGCCCTCACGAGCGTGGCTCTCCTGCTACTGCCTTTTGGCTGAATCTCCTTTCTTCTGTGGTTCCCATGCCTCCCTCAGCTCAGGGCAACTTTCCCACAACCATTTTCACTGCATCACCACCTTCTTTCTTCCAAACCCCGTCACGTCTCTCTGCCTGGACTGGGCTTGCTGGATTTCAGCTGGTTGGAACACACGGCGGGACGGGCTACATTTGTATCCGGTTCCTTGGCCCTGATTTCAGGCCTAGGCCTGACATTGCCTTCAACCCTGTTTAGGACACGTTCAGCACCTTTAGGCCATAAGGCCTAAACGACTATCACAAGAGAGACCATGGCGGTGCTCGTGGGGTTTCTACTGTTCTATCCATGTTCTAGACACGCCAGGGCCCCGAGAGGCTGCCCTTTGTAGTCAGGGCTTCCGGGCTGTGCAGATACCCGCCAGAGCCCTCTGCGGGGCACCTTCCCCAGCACTAAAAGCAAGCACCAGAACAGGGAAGGGGATTGGGTCATGACATCCCAGAAGATGACACGATGGTACCTACAGTATTTAGAGCTGAGATGACTGACAAACAGCAGAGCTCTCTGCTCTCCTCCTTTCAGCATTTTCCAAGACAAAGGTGCCTACCCTTTACCAGGAAGGGGAGAGCACTCATCACCCAGAGGCAAGCTGCCGATACTGAGGTGAGTCCACCTTTCCACCTATTGATCTCTTCTGTCACTCTAATTTGCAAGCCTGAGTTACAGAACGTGATATGCTAGAGAAAAAGGCTTTTCCTCCCCTGGGACAGGGAGGGTCAAGGGCTACCATGGCAGACTTTATCAGGTCAGCTGGAAGAGGCCTCTAGAGAACTACTGGTCGTTCTCTGCTCTTCCGGTCACTATCCACACCCTGACCAGGATCCTCAGCGACAGGAGTGCAAATCTGCCAGACTGATATAAGGAGTGGGTGTTCAAGTGTGCATACTACGCCTCAAAGTGAGCGAAAAAAACCACAAGAACGTGTGAGCACAAGTCCAGTGATGTGGGCTTGGTACAGGTTTATTCTGTTGTCCTGAAGTTTATTCTATGATAGTGACAGAACAGCAATCCTAACGCGGACTAAACTGTGTACTCGAGGCACCTCAGCAGCAGATAGCACTGGCCACAAAGAGAAATGAAAATCACAGTCAAAAAGTTTGAAAGGTATCACCCACAGACTTTATACTTTGGGTTTCAGAAGCAAACCGACCCACAGACCAGGGAGGTAGCAGGCAGCTGGCCAGGTAAGTGTTTGTCCTGAGCATCTTAGCAGAGGAGAGTGCTGGTGTTAAGTTTGGATTTTAAGAAATACATTTCCATAACAGAGAAACAAGGCCTCTCTGCCTGGGCTCACAGCAGGGCTGCCTTGTCTGCTGGCAGAGTATCCAAACACTGGTGGGCTCTGGCTCCCAGAGCAATGGCTCCATCCTACGTTGATCCCAGCCTGGGGCTCTCCAGCAGCTTCCTGGCTGCCTTCCCATCTGGCCTAATCAGAACGTCAGCTCTGGCGTGGGCCCCACAACCTACTCTGCCCACCAGCCTCTGAGAACTCAAGAGTCCACATCCATGCACGTCCATCTGGGACCAGCCACCTCTCAGGTTCCCTCCCCACTTTTCTCCTACTCTCGGCTCCGTCTCTGCCAATGGTCAAACTGCCCAGTCCCCTACCCGGACAGCCCTCCCACAGCCTCTTTAGGACCTAGACTTCAGAAAGCTCGTCCCCTCCCCGCCCAGGTTCCTAGGCCAGCGCCTCACTGGTGGGCGGTGCCTCAACCCCCTAGGATGCTGGTTTGGGACAGGCTGCACCCCTCTTACACACCCACAAGACCCGGGGCAGGCTGCGCCCCATCCAGGCCCGGGCCCCCCACCCGCGCCGCGGCGATCTCCTACCAAGCCGTGCTCTGCCCGGGGCCTGCCCACACCTTAAGGTCTTCGGCCGCGTCCTGCAGCGGGCGCACACGGTGCGCCCAGTGCTCCCCTGAACGCTCGCAGGCCGCGCACAGAAGGCGCAGCTCGTCGCCGCAGAAGGCGGCCAGCGGCTCGCGGTGCGCTGCGCACACTCCCTGCGGAACAGGCGACGGTGGGTGCAGGCGCCGCGCCATCTCGGCCATCTTGGCGAGCGGGCGGTTGGGTCGCAGGTTCCTCTGAGGGAACAGCTCGCGGCACTCGGGGCAGGCGTACGGGCCCTCGGGCTGGCCCCAGCAGCGCCGGATGCACTCGCGGCAGAAGTTGTGGCCGCAGTCGGTCATCACTGGATCCGTGAAGTAGTCGAGGCAGATGGCGCAGGTGGCCTCCTCTTGGAGGTTGGTCGACAGGTCGGGTGCGGCCATGGCCCCGATGGAACGGACGAGGGCCGCGTTCTCCGCCGGGTCGGGCGGCCGCTGCCGGGACTCTGGGGAGGGGTTGGGGACGCGCGGTACAGGGCACCAGGGGATTCGGGGAGCTTCTGGGCGCAGGGTCTCCGGGGTCCGAGGCCTCTCGATTCCGAGGATGAGGAGTGTGCGGCTCCGAGACGCGGCGACTCCAGGAAGGTAGGGCCTAGGGATCCCGTTTGCAAGCAGGAAGGTACACTCAGCAGCAGCGGAAGCAGGAAGCAGCTTTCTTCCCTTCTGGAACCACCCACTGTAGCTCCGGATTGGCCGTGGTCTGTCACGCGGCCTCCAGCGGCACCCAACTGGAGGCTGCTCACCCACTGACCTTGCGTCGCCGCCGCCACCTGTGCGCGAGTTCGTGGCTGCCTCTAGGGTGCTGCGGCTTTGCGGTACCTGCTGTCTCCCTCGGACCTCGGGGAACGTGAGGTTTAGCGGCCGGGGCCGCTCCGCACGGGCGCTGGGCTCTCCGCAATGCGCAGAGGCGGCGAGGACAAGGGGAAGCCGAGGTTGTGTCGGGAAGCCCCACGTCGTTCCCCGTGCGCTCCTGGGTCCTCGTAAGTCCCCGGGCTGGGAACGATCAGAACTTAAGGTGTCGGGGGCTCGGCCCACTGGGACTACTGGCCTTGTTGGGGGTCAGAGTACATTGGCCAGAATTCTGGGGTTCTGGCCACTGTTCCCCACTTGTTAATGCGTCTGCAATCACGCATCCACGGGGGTAGGATGGGCAGTGGAGAGTGAGTTAAAGGAAGGGACCCTGTCTGATCCTTCTCTGAATTTTGCCGCTACAGCAAAGGTGGGCAGCTCTGAGGCTTGTAGGAATTCAGCTTGAAAAGTCCCTTCACTTTTTCATTTCCCCCCTGTGAAGGACCCAGATATGGAATTTGCTGAGGACAAAGAAGGTAGACACTTGAGGCCTTGGCTCTACATATAAAAACCTAAACCACTGAGCCCCCAGAGAATGGCAATATCTCTAAGTGGAGAGTAGGGGACATGGCTAAAGAAAACCACAGCACACTGTGCCTTGTACGTATGCCTGTATATATTTAGAAACTGATCCAGTATGAAAGTTTTCTGTATGAAGCATCTAAATATTGACTCTTAGTGTTTAAGTGCTTTAATCATGATTATATTTCCACTTTGTAAAACCAGCCTGCACAGCCGATGGCTTGCAAATGCCTCATCACGATAAGCTGGGCAGGTGGGCCTTGCTGAGTGGGACCACCTCACCTTCTGGAGAAAGGAGGGTTGCCCAGGCTCCACCAGCCTGCGCCCCTATCCCTTCACCCACAGAGTCACTGTAGAGATGACCATCTGGCCTGATTTGGGGGCCCCAAGGCAGAAGAAGGGCTGCAGGGGGCCAGGGAAGGCAGGCTGAGTGTAGCTATGCAGGTGGGACCCATCGTTCGCATTGTAGAAGGCCAGCTCTCCAGCTTCAAAATCCAGGAAGATGCCCATGTGGCTCGGAGGCTCGGCCAGTGTGACGGGAGTTGGGGGAAACGCGGCAGGTGCGTACCTCTTTCCCTTGCATAGCTGCACCACCCAGAACCCATTTTCTGGGGACTTGGGGACCCTGTTCCTCCGGCTCACATTGTCCCTGCACACGCCCAGGGCCCACAGTGCATCACCGGTGAGGTTCATGCCCACCTCCCAGTAGTGCCTCCCTGAGGAGTAGATCTCTTGGCCAACCGCACAGGGATAGGCGAGGAACCTGTCCTTGCCACAGGGTGTGCCATCCATCGGGGTGCTCAGGTAGCGCCTCTGGCGGCTCTCATACAAGAGGAGGTAGGGGTATGCCGTGGAGGGGTCGGGCACCACATCCTCTGGAGACAGGCCCAGGGTAGAGGGGAGAGGGGGGCCTTTCAGGGTCAGTGTGGGGAGGGCAAGGCCCTAGCAGGGGCCGTTCCTCCTAACCCCCACCCAGGCCTCCCTTTGGCTGAGTTCAGCCGTGAACCTGGAGTTAACTGCATGATCCTATACCCCAGCTGTGGGTATTGGCAGTGCCAAGGAGATGGGGCTGGGGTACCATTTGGGGAACCCCTCTCCTGTTGGTGGCTCTTGCTTTGAGTGGCTGAGAGCAGGGTGGGGCATTGCCAAGAGCCCCTGGGCCCCCACTTACCTTGGAAACTCTTGAGGACCTCTATCTGCCCTGGGACCCTACAGATGGTCTTCAGCATGATGGAGGTAGCCTCTGGGTACTGCACACTCAGGCTGCTCTTCCTCCAGTGGATACAGGTCTCACTGTTCCCTCCAGCCACACTAACAGTCCTCCCTGCGCCCATCACCACCCCCACTGCAGATGGTACGTACCTGCTGAGGAGGCCTTTCATATCCTTCAAAAGACATGGAAGAAAGCAGAGACTGGCAGGGTCTGTGGTGTTCCCAAGCACCCCATGTTGACATTTGGCCAGAAGAGCTAGAGGGGCTTTATGTGTTGCCATGGCCCCATTTCCAGTTTCTACAGAGTAATCCTGTCTTGGCTATGCACAGTATCATTTATCTAACTTTCCTGGGCCTCCTCTTCCCCATCACAATGAATGAGGACCCAGGGAAGCTGTCCAGCTCATGACACACCATGAAAGCCTCTGTGGGCCTCGGGCCTTGAGTGGATCAGGAGTCAGTTTAGTGGGTTGCAAATAGATTACATTTTGATATAAGGCAAAGTATTCTCCCAAAGGTAGACAGAGTGTATAATCTGTTGTCAACACCAGGATACTTATTGGCAACAAAACCCACAGGATGCTGGGATAACAGGCATATAAACTGACTGACCCAGGCATCCTGGGAGATCTAGATACCCTGCGTGTGGCATTTGCTTCAGTTGTATAAACACATTCCTGTGAATATGTGTATAATGACTCGCAATGTGAAATGTGTTTTATTGCTGTGGAGCCCCTCGCTCTGCACACTTGAACCAGTTACCCCCTTTTCAGCCAGTATAAACTGCCCCTTCCAGGACCTCAGTGTGCAGGCCCATCCCTGGTAGGCCAGCTGTACCCTCTCCCTACTTCCACAGCTGGCAGGTGCGATCGTGTGACTTGCTCTTGCCTGTGAAGTCACCAGTGCCTCTCTGGGGCCAATATGCCCGTGCCCTGCATCCTTGTGTGGACAACAGCTGCCCTCAAGCCACATCCCTGGGCTATGAAGGAGATGAACACAGCCCAGTAGGACTGAAGCCTGTCGTGGGCTGAATTGGCTCCCTCCCCAGATTCATCTATTGTGGAGCTCAAACCCCGAAGCACCTCAGTATGAGTGTATATGGAGATAAGGCCTTAAAGATGTGATTATGATAAAATCAGATCATTAGGGTGAGCTGCAATCCAGTCTGACGATATCTTCATAAGAGGAGGCTATCAGGGCATAGATTGTATACAGAGGAATGACTATGTGAGGACACAGGGAGAATATGGCTCACAAGCCAAGGAGAGGTCCCAGGAGAAGCCAACTGTGCCCACAACTTGCGCTCAGACTTTCAGCCTTCAGGAGTGTGAGAAAGAAATGTGTGTTGTTTAAACCACCCGACCTGTGGTGTTTGTTACACAGCCTGAGCTGACTGAGACAGAGCCTTCCCCGTTGGCCTGAATCTGTTGCCTCAGGTCAGCCCACCCTGACTGTACCTGACCCAGAGCTCAAGTCCCCATCCACCCACCCACCCCCCCAGCCAGGTACACAGGCGTGCCATCTCACCTGCAGCATCTGGAGCGGTGTGTGCTCATTTCTGTCCTCCAGCTGCAGGAGCAGCCTCTCTAAGGAGTGACTCTGCTGCTTCAGTGAGGCTGTGCTCTCCTGCAGCTTTGCCACTGTCTCCTCCTCCTCCTTTTTCAGGGCCTGGAGCAGGCGCTGCTTCTCCTCCATCAGGAAGAGGCCCATCTTCTCAAACTCGACCATGATGCGCTCCCTCCGCTCCTTCACCTTCTCCTGTGTGGGGGTGGGTGGGCTCCTGGAGGTGAGCCCCACCCAGGGCCCTACCACCCCTGGTGCCTGCTTTCACACCAGCTTGGAAGGGCTGCTCTGGCAACAATGGCACATCTCCCCTGGATCCCAGTGACCCACAGAAAACCAGCCAAGCAAGGCTGGAAGCCAGGGATCACACAGAGGCCCCCCTGAATGTCACTGGGGCATAATTTTACTCCAAGCCCCAAATGGCAACATCCAAGTGCCTGTGCGCTCTTGCTCGCTGCATCTTTCAAATGGCCAGCCTGTGCTGAGGGCACCGTTCTCAGTCCTGATTTGGCAGGAACTCTGTGAAAACCATTGCCTTTCTGGGGTCCTGTGTTCTCATCCACACAGGACAGTGATTTCCCCCTCAAGGGGCTTCACAGGTCGGGAGGCCTGTGGGGGCCTGGCTGGGCCTTCCCCGCCCTGCCTGGCTGCTGTGTGTGGTGGCCCTGGTACCTACCTGCCACTCGGCCAAGGTGTGTTCCTCCTTGGCTTGCAGCTTTTCCGTCTTCATCATCTCCTCTCGAAGATGCTCCATGTCCTCCTCCAGCTTCAACTGTGGTGCACCCAAACCACGGGATTTGGGGGTCAGTGGGCCCCCCGCATGCCCCACATCCAGACAGTGCCCTCTGAAGCAGAACCACCCTGAACCATCCTAATGGGGTGCAAGGGATGGAAATATGCCACCCCAAAATCTGTCCCTTTGGCAGAAGGATTATTTTGAGCTGGAGGCAATTAAGAATCAACAGATGCAGAAAGATGCTTTCCAGGGGCTCCCATTATCTGACCAGAAGCACCTCACTGGGGATAGTTTGTGCCCACAAAGAAGACGGTAAGTTGGTGTCAAGATGAACCTACACAAAAACCCCCTATCTTCCTTTACTTTCTCCCTATATATATTTCTGCTGTCACCTGAATGTTTGTGTCCCTCCGACACCCAAAGTCATATATGGAAGCCCTAACTCCCCATGTGACGGCAGAGGTGGGGCCTTTGAGAGGCGACGAGGTCATGACAGTGGGACCCACATGGATGGGATTAGTGCCGTTATAAAAGAGACCCGAGAGAGGACAGCGAGATGCTGGCCGTGTGTGCGCCAGAAAGGGACTCTCACCTGAGTGTGCTCATCTCTGACGTCAGCCTCCAACTGTGAGCAATACATTGCTGCTTATAAGCCACCCAGTCTGTGGAATTCTGTTACTGAGACACCTTCCCACAGTCTGCCACCCTTGGGAGCCTGCAACCTTTACCTTTGTCCTGTTGCTTTTCTCCAAATGTACTGTTCTTTGTTAAGATGCCCAAGTTCTAATTGACTTTTTTTTTTTTAAACTGTTGTTGCAGTCTCTCCCAAGTGACTGGCATAGCAGACATATGTTAGTAAATGGTTTGCCTTTCTCTTCAATTTGTCTTTGCTCAATCTAATTCATGGGCCCCCAGCCACAGAGCCTCAGGTGGATGGAGGGAAAAGGCTCCCCTCCCCCTGCCTGTCAGGGGGTTGCCTGGTTTGCCCACCCCGATGGCTGCACAAGGACCAGGGAATGTGGATGGGGCTGGGTGGGGACTTGGTCAATCTGGACTCCTGCATAATCATAGAGGTGACACCGAGATGGCATGGCCCCCAACCTGCTCTGTTCTGGAGTAAAGGAACACTTCCACCGTGTGGGCCTGCATATGGGGCTGTTTGTTACAGCAGCCGTTCTCTGCTAATACCGTCCTTGACATGTGCGCATACTTGGGCACCCTTGTCCCCTGTTCTGGCCCCTAGCCAGGACCCACCTTGTACTCTTGCACGGCCTCCTCGATAGGGACCACCCTGTGGGGCCGGTGTTCCTGGGACTCCCTGCAGATGATGCAGATGGGCCTCTGGTCATCCTCACAGAAGAGTTTGAGCAACTCTCGGTGTACCTGGCACAGGTCCCTGCTCTGGGGACTGGGGTGCTGCCGCACCATCTCGGCCACCTTGGTCAGCAGACGGTTGGGCCGCAGGTTCCTCTGGGGGGACAGCTCGCGGCACTCAGGGCAGGGAAAGGAGCCCTTCCGCTTTCTCCTCTTTTTCTGGCCTCTGGCCTTCTCCCAGGTCAGCTGGATGCACTCTCGGCAGAAATTGTGACCACAGGTGGTCATCACGGGGTCTGTGAAGTAGTCAAGACAGATGGAGCACGTGGCCTCCTCCTGCAGCTTTCTGGCAAGTTCCACAGCATCCATGGCGCCTGGGGAAGGAATAGAGTGTCCTGCCACATCCTCTGCCTGCAGCCCTGAGCTCTTCAGTGGCACTCTCTTGGCCTCCTTTTGAAGATGGGAGTCTGAACCTGGTGGGGTTTTAGGGTACCATGACTCACCTTCAATAAAGGGCACAAATGTCTCTCTGGAAGCTGACAAAGACCCTGTCCTTCAGCAAACCCCAGCCAGCTTCCCCTGAGCTGTAGGCCTGTCTTTGGCTGGCCCCACCCGGTTTCACAGTACTCCAGCTGTGATATGTGATCTAGTTCCTCATCCCCCACCTATAATGAATTGATGTCCTTGACCCTCCTTAAGCAAGAATCCTCTTAGGCCTGTTTAGCAATAAGCCCCGTCCTTATGGCACCTCTGGGTGATTTTCCATCACTGACCACCATCACTCCGCTCCTTGGCTACAGATCTGCAGCTGTCTCAGCTGCATTCAGAGATGACACTGCGACAATCTTGAATAGTCTTGCTTACCGTTTTAACAAGCACATAGGTTTCTCTTTAACAGAACTCCGCAGAACAAAGGCAAAAGGGAGTTTAAGAGGAAACATCTCTCTCATTAGGGAGCAGGGTTGACAAAGTTTTTCTCTTTAACCAGCACTTGCTCAGGCTCCAGAATTTTCCAACCAAGCCTTGGACTTACACGTCGGTCTCTACGCTGTTCAAGTTTAGAAGAAATCCCACTAGGTGGGTTTAACCAGACCCCCCGCCCCGACCACCACTCCCTGCTACTAAGATGTTTCCTCCTAGTAACTTCTTGTAACTGGCCCTACCCTACTCCTTAAAAATCCCCACTGGCCCATGCTGTATTCAGAACTGAACTTCACAATTCTATATAGAAGGTCTAGTTCTATATAGAACCCCAGTTTCTATGCTAATATCTTTCTTCCTATTTCAATAGTCCCAAATAAAACCTGTTTTTACCCCTGTACCATCCAGCTCTGATTTTCCTTGACAAGGAGCAGTGCAGAAAAGATAAAGGAGGGCCATTTACACGCACACATGCTCACACACATACCCAGGAACACACATGTACACGTGCATGCATGTTTACACACTGGCACACACACACAAAGGCACATGCAGAGGCACCTGGACACATGCACCAACATCTGAACACAAACACACATACACACACACTCTGGGGTTGTAATAGCCATGACTTGATACAGTGGAGATCCAATCCTGGATGTACTTCACAGGGTGGTGGTTAGGGCTGACTTAGAGTGGATTTAAACATCATTTCTGAATTATTAATGCAAGCACTGTCCAGGTTCCCTTCTATGCAGTCTGCAACTATGGCGGCTGGATTCTGCAGATTCCTGAATCCCTGACGTTGGTTCACTTTGTCTCTGGGAAGAGCCTTTGGCGTGAGTCTCTCCCTCTGCTCTCAGCTGCCCTTCGTCCCGACTGCTGCCCACCCAGCAGAAGCTGGGTGAGAGTGGGGCAGTCTGGGCACTAGGCTCTGGCTCAGGTTCTGGGGGAAGCCATCCAAGGGCTCTGGGCCAGTAATGGCGGACAGGCCTTCCTTGACCCTGGAATGTTACTCTGTAAATGCAGGGCTAAAATAGCTGGCTCCTCTGGTTCCAGTCAAAGCTATGGTTTTTCCAGTAGTCATGTATGGATGTGAGAGTTGGACTGTGAAGAAAGCTGAGTGCTGAAGAATTGATGCTTTTGAACTGTGGTGTTGGAGAAGACTCTTGAGAGTCCCTTGGACTGCAAGGAGATCCAACCAGTCCATTCTAAAGGAGATCAGTCCTGGGTGTTCTTTGGAAGGAATGACGCTAAAGCTCAAACTCCAGTACTTTGGCCACATCATGTGAAGAGTTGGCTCACTGGAAAAGACTCTGATGCTGGAAGGGATTGGGGGCAGGAGGAAAAGGGGACGACAGAGGATGAGATGGCTGGATGGCATCACCCACTCAATGGACCTGAGTTTGAGTGACCTCTGGGAGATGGTGATGGACAGGGAGGCCTGAACTGAACTGAACTGAACTGGTTCCAGTTTACAACCACCTTCAAAGCTGGGACAGCCGCTCCACGAGGGCAGAGGGTGCACGGGGTCCCAACCGGAGCCTCAGCACCCACAAGGTGACCACCCGCCGGCTCCCTCAAGGGGGTGATACTTACGGGGTAAAGCGATGCACGCTGCACCTCGCCAGGCACCCTCCAAACACAGCCCAGGAAAGCCTGCTTTGGGGCGATGGAAACTACCCGGGCGGGAATCCTAGGGCGCCGGGCTTCGGGCTTTGTGGCGTCAGCAGGAGCCCGAGGTCGAGGGGCGGGGCCGTAATCAGGTTGGGGACGGGGAGGTTTCGTTGGCGAGCGGCTGTCAGCAGCCTAGGGATGGGGGCAGGATTCTCCTGATGGGTAAGGAGCCCTTACAGAGCTGGCCGGAGCTGAGGGGGCGGGGGAAGGAGCGGAAACAGGGCAGGGTGTGGGGTTAGGTAGTCAGGCGGAAGGGGGAGGGATAGACGGTGGTGGGAGCCTTGTTGTCTGCGGAGGGGAAGACGTGTGGGGCGGCAGGGAGCGGATCCCATATTGGGAGGGGCGTGAGGACGGAAGGGGCAGCGGGGGTCAGGCACACTTCGGTGGAGATGGAGGGGGTCTCTGGTCGACCGGAGGCTCCAGGTCTCCCGGGGCTCCGCACCCCGCCTGGCTGGCTGAACTGTGTGTATTTCTGCTAACATTTCCAAGACAGAGTCCAGTGGTTCAAGGCTCAGGGCAGCGAGTGGGGTTGGGGGCCAGAAAGCTAGTTGAATGAGGCAATATGTGTGTTAGTCGTTCAGCCTTGTCCGACTCTTTGCGACCACAGGGACTGTAAGCCCCTGCAGGCTCTCGGTTGCTGATTAGAATCCCCTGAAAGTCCCTGAGCCTGCTCTGCATGTAAGGTGAGTCTGGGCTGACAGTTTCTTTCAATTTAGAAAATAGAATCACAGGATTTTAAAAACATTTCTTTCTCTGTTCTTGTTAACTGTGTGTAACTCTTTTTTTTTTTTTTTCTGGCTAAATAAGCCTGTGGCCCATCTCATATATCAAGAACGATTCAAAGACCTAGGAGCATTTCTGAAATGTAATCATTTCTCAGAGTCCTGGGAGGATATGGACCTACCTTGTCATCTAACTTCAAATCATTTTTGATCATAATTGCAGGAGAAAATTAGCAACATTATCATGAAGACATGAAAGTAACAGGTTGTATTCACTTAGCCATAGGAAAAGAAGAGGTTCCCTTCCATCTCTGCACCCCTTGGGATCAGCATCGCGTTCTTGTTCTAATTCAATAAGAAAACTTGTTTTTTTCTTTTTTCTTTCCCTTTCTCTTCTCTGTGAGTGGTTTTCTGGGTTGGGAGCAGATTTTGTTGTACATTTCCCCATTAATGTGCAGCAAAAGTTGAGAACTAACAGTGATCAGATTCAGACTCACATGTCTTTACCAAGAATATTGTGTCCAGGTGAAGGTGTGGTTGCAGGTGCTACAGAACCAAAGTTTTTTTTAAAGAACTAGCAAGACCATTAAACCTGCAACAGAGCTGGAGACCCTTGGGTCAATGTTGAGAATCTGAGACAGGGAGAGTGTGAACCATGACCCAGCATCATCTGTGCAGCTTGGTGGAAGCCTGGGGGCAGCTTTATGAGCTTCTACTACTGGCTGCAGCACCATATGCCACCTTCTCAGAAGGACACGTGGACTCAAATGATCCAGGTAACAGCACAGAATATGCATCCTTCAAGAAGCAGTTTCTGCCCCACAAGACTCCTTATTCTCTTTCCAATGTGGAAGTAGATGGAAACAGCCCGTGAGAACAAGCAGAGGGCATTCACTCATAGCTCTCTGCGACAAGGGAGATGAGCACCATCCCTTGGCAGCAATTCAGGGTCAGTCCATGGTGTGGTGTGCTTCCTCTTGGAAAAAGAGACGGTTTTAGGTGTGCCCTGATGGAGGCTTGTGGGTCTGGGAAACTGGAGCAACTGTTGGGAAGTGAAGTTCCTGGATTGTTGTTAGAGATAACAGCCTAATGTCCTGTAAGTCTGACTGATAGCAGGTTGGCTTTCTGGGCTGATTAATGTAGAGGGTATGTTGGCTTCCTGGACAGTTTTACTATGGACTGAATGTGTGCCCCTAAAATTCATATGTTGAAATGTAGCCCCTGGGAGGTGGGGCCTTTGGGAGGTTGATTAGGTTAGGAGGGTGGAGCCCTCATGAATGGGGTTAGTGCACTTAGAAAAGAGACTCCTTTCTCCCAGAGAGCTCCTTTATCCTTTCTATCAGGTAAGGACATAGCAAGAAGATGGATGTCTGTAACCCAGGAAGTAGGCCCTCGCCAGACACCAAATCAGTTGGTACCTTGCTCTTGGACTTCCAGCCTCCAGAACTGTGAGAAATAAACGTTTGTGGTTCATGAGTGGCCCTGTCATATTTTGTTATAGCAGTCAGAGCAGATTAAGACAGGACTGCTGCACATTGTGGGTCAGAGTTTTCTTTTTATATATGGATGTTCAGTCTCCCACTGGAATGAAGCTGCAGTTAGATCAGGGCCTGTCTGACCTGGGAGAGCCGTACTTCTCACCTGATGGTTTCTAGAGGAATTCGAGATTACATGTGGGGCAGTGGTTTCCTGCCCATCCTGAAGCTGTGCTGGGTGGTTCCCTCACCCTGCCTGTTTGAAGAGTTCAACTTAGCTACAGAGAATCAGCTCAGGCTGCAGTACCTGGAGACAGTAGAGGAAGGCTGTGGATCCGACAAAAAGCAGGATGGGAAACATAAAAATGTAATCTAAAACTAAGGAGTACGTGTGTTAGGGAACCATGGACTGAAACCGCCTGCTGTGACCAGGCAGCATAATAACTGCTTGCATGAGTTATCACACAACAGGAGGTCCCAAGAAGGAACACAGAGCTAATAAGCTACTGTCAAAAGGAGGGGGTACACCAGCCCATACATGTCCTGCCAAACCTCCAGAAACCTTCATGCTGAAACCCATTGTGGCTGAGGGACGCTTACACTCCCAAGGACTCTGAGTCAGACCAAACAGGGGCAACAAGCAAGAAGATTGGCCAGAGAAAACCCAGAAAGCTAACCCCATTACCATAAAACCTGAGACTGTGAGCCTCTTGGCAGAGCAGTTCTCCTGGGTTCTCTTACCTCACCATTCTCTCCCTGGGTGCCCCTTTCCAATGAAGTCTTTTGTTTTGCCAGCACATGTGTCTCCTTGGGCAATTTGTTTCTGACAGACAAAAGACCATTTTAGGCCTTGGAAGGATTCCCTCTTCCTGCAACATTTGTGTGCCTGAGTCTGTGGCCTTCAGAGCCTCACTTCACCTCATACCTGATGACATAGACTTACAACTTCATTTCTGGTTCTTTTTTCTACTTAGTCACTTTTGTAAAATTTGAATCCTTTCACTTAGAGTTTTTGTTTCCATTTATATTTGCCACTTTTAGTCAGAGGGACAGAAGCAAAAAATTAAGTCGGACTTTTTCTTTGAAATCTACAAAGCTAAGTGTAAAGGAAATATAAGCTTTCAAATGATGATTTTGATGTGTTTGTAGCATTTATTCTTCTGACCTATAGGGAAGGAACATAATTTACTATTTTAGAGGCATATGAACTAAACCAATAAAAGACAGAATAACAAAAGCATAAACATTTTATTTAATTTTATTTTTTAAAAATTTATGTGCTTGAGGGCTGCACAGACAAGAACTGTAACCCTCCCGCCCCACCACCACCACCTCGGCCAAAAAAGACTCAAGGGCCTATTTTGTTAACTGAAAAAAATATGACTTTCATGAAGTTTTATTGGGATAAAATGAGGACTACAGCCTGGGAGACAGTTTCGGATACTTCTGAGGAACTGCTTGGACGAGGTGAGGGGTGGTCAGTGTATATATGATTTTGGTGAAAGGATATACATGCAATCAAGCACACATTTTTGTATTAGGTTGCTGCTAGTCATGGAGAAGGAAATGGCAACCCACTCCAGTGTTCTTGCCTGGAGAATCCCAGGGACGGGGGAGCCTGGTGGGCTGCCATCTATGGGGTCGCACAGAGTCAGACACAACTGAAGTGACTTAGCAACAGTAGCAGTCGTGAGGAGCATATGTCTCTGTTAATGACTGTAATGCTTTTCTAGATATAAGATACAAGAACTGGGCTCATAATCTTCTGCTGAAAATATTGAACTGTCCAAAGGCCTGTTCTGCCCATTTTTCCCCAGAGCTCAGAGTGCCTCATTCCTGATCTCCACACTGAGCTCCTTTTGGGGTGTGTGTGTGTCAGTGACTATATTGGCAAGTGAATTAATCTTTGTAGAGGCAAATGGCAGATGCTAATTTTTAGTTGGCAATATTGATTTTAACAAAGGTGATAAATTGTGGAGAAGTTAAATAAAAGGTGTAGTGGGGAGCGTCTGTGGTGGCTCAGGTGGTGAAGAATCCACCTGCAGTGTGGGAGACCTGGGTCCAATTCCTAGGTTGGGAAGATACCCTGGAGAAAGCTACCCACTCCAGTATTCTGGCCTGGAGAATTCCATGGACAGAGGAGCCTGGTAGGCTACAGTCCATGGGGGTCACAAAGAGTCGGACACAACTGAGCAACTTTCAAAAAAAAAAAAAAAGAAAAATAAAAAGAGCTTGAGCTTCTTGTAGTCATGAATTGTGGGCAGGTAAATACGTGGGGAAATTAATGATAGGTATAGGGGTTTCCGGAGAAGGCAATGGCACCCCACTCCAGTACTCTTGCCTGGAAAATCCCATGGACGGGGGAGCCTGGTGAGCTGCAGTCCATGGGGTCGCTAAGAGTCGGACACAACTGAGCGACTTCGCTTTCACTTTTCACTTTCTTGCATTGGAGAAGGAAATGGCAACCCACTCCAATGTTCTTGCCTGGAGAATCCCAGGGACGGGGGAGCCTGGTGGGCTGCCGTCTATGGGGTCGCACAGAGTTGGACATGACTGAAGTGACTTAGCAGCAGCAGCAGCAACATAGGGGTTTCCCTGGTGGCTCAAATGGTAAAGAATCCACCTGCAATGCAGGAGACCCTGGTTCCATCCCTGGGTCAAGAAGATCCCCTGGAGAAGGGCATGGCAACCTACTCCAGTATTCTTGCCTAGAGAATTCCATGGACAGACTGTGGGGGTTGCAAAGTGTCAGACATGTCAGAGCAACTAACACACAAACACACGGGTTATATAGCAAGTTTTGCTTATGCAGACTCATCTCAGTATTGACTCCCTCTTTGGTGATCCCCTTTTTCTGGTACAGAGGTCAGGGGACACCTACACAAGGGAGACTTATGGTCTGCTTTTAGGCAGATAGAGGGAGGGCAGAGAGTTCATCCTGTGTCTGCTTTATCTCGACTGACTTCAGCTCAAAATAAGCGTATGGCAACTGGGGCTTCCCTGATAGCTCAGTTGGTAAAGAATCCGCCTGCAATGCAGGAGACCCTGATTTGATTCCTGGGTTGGGAAGATCCACTGGAGAAGGGAACGGCTACCCACTCCAGTATTCTATGACTTCTCTTATGGCACAGCTGGTAAAGAATCTGTCAGCAATGCGGAAGACTTGGGTTCGATCCCTGGGTTGGGACGATCCCCTGGAGATGGGAAAGGTTACCTTCTCCAGTATTCTGGCCTGGAGAATTCCATGGACTGTATAGTCCATGGGGTCACAAAGAGTCAGGCGCAACTGAGTGACTTTCACTTTCTTTCAAAGTAGCATTGTGTATATGCTCTAACAGTTTCTTTTTATAAAGTAAGTGCCTGACTTACACTTTGGTTGCTAAATTGTCCACTACAAAGGGGCATTCTGAAGGCTATCTCAAATAAATACACTGCCAGCTACATGACTAGATTAAACAACCAGGACTTGAGTGTGCACTACCTAAGTCACCACTGACATGCCTTCTGTGTTCCAAGAACTGTAAGTAAAAAATTATTTTTTCTTCAAAAGTCCTAATAGTTATTGCTGAAGAACATCTTGCAAAATCATAATAAAACCCACACGTGTTGGTCCATTTGTAACATTAATTTGCACAGGGTTCTGTGGGAAACTCACCAGGCTCCGAGGAGTGTTCCCCAACCCCCAGGCATTTCTAGGCATTACTGTTGTCAGGCTGAGACTGGCACAAAACAGGCACATATTTTGGGCTTCCCTGGTGGCTCAGCTGGTAAAGAATCCACCTGCAATGTGGGAGACCTGGGTTTAATCCCTGGGTTGGGAAGATCCCCTGGAGAAGGGCATGGCAACCCACTCCAGTATTCTTGCCTGGAGAATCTCCATGGACAGAGGAGCCTGGTGGGCTACAGTCCATGGGGTCACAAAGAGTTGGACACGACTAAGCAACTAAGCATGAAGGTTGTTGTCAAAGATAAAGAGAGATACTAGTTAAAGGTGGTGAAGACAGATTTTATCCCATACTATTACAAGACGGGAAAGAGACCTTGGTATTGAACTGATCTCAACTCTGGATACAACAAAGACAACTGGGATTTGTAGCCCGTGAGTGGAGAGAGGTGGTCAGTGGTTGGAAAGTTACTAAGAGGGAACATCAGTGGGAAGCGGGTGTTGACAGAAATAATCTATAATAGGAATAGAAAAGTTTTATTTCAGCCAAACTGAGGATGATAGCCTGGGAGACAGCCTCAGAGGTAGCTCTGAGGAACTGCCCTGGAGAAGCATGTTTTTCACCAGAGTTTTATATCTTGTCAGAAGAAAGAACATCAAACAGACAGGTACATTCATTCAAGGCTTGCAAAAAACCCCCCACAAAACCCAGACCAACATGTGCACAGTGAGTCAGTATGGCCTTGGTACCTGGGAAGGGAGTCTTACCACCAAAGGAGTACTAGTAATGGCAATCCCAAAGAAGGCATTTAATCTTTATCTTTTTAGAAAAAGATGTTTCCTTATTTGACTGTATGAGGTCTTGGTTGTGACAAGTGGGATCTTCATTCTATGTGTCTTTTGTTGTGGCATGTGGGCTCTGGAGCTCACAGGCTCAGAAGTTGCAGCATGCAGGCTTAGTTGCTCTGTGGCATGTTGGACGGGGTCAAATCCATGTCCCCTGCATTGCAAGGTGGATTTTTAACCACTGGACCACCGAGGATGACCATAATCTTTATCTCTAAAACAGACATGCTTTACGTCTGATCGATGCAAATTTTTCTTTAATGATTAAAGCAGATGTACAAGGTATGTTTGATAGACCATGAACCAGCTACTTTAGTTAGCATGAAATTCAAGTTATATCATGTATAAGCCAGAATGACGGTTACCATATATCGATATTTGAAAATTCCATCCACTAGGGTGTCCCTGGTGGCTCAGATGGTAAAGAATCTGCCTGCAGTGCAGGAAACCTGGGTTCGATCCCTGGGTTGGGAAGAACCCCTGGAGAAGGGAATCACTATCCACTCCAGTACTCTGGCCTGGAGAATTCCATGGACTGTATAGTCCATGGGGTCCCAGAGAGTCAGACATGACTGAGTGACTTTCACTTTCAGGGGGAGTCTTGCTTAACTGGCTGTCTTAGTCTGTTTGTTGCTGCTGCTGCTGCTGCTGCTAAGTCACTTCAGTCGTGTCTGACTCTATGCGAGCCCATAGACAGCAGCCCACCAGGCTCCCCCGTCCCTGGGATTCTCCAGGCAAGAACACTGGAGTGGGTTGCCATTTCCTTCTCCAATGCATTAAAGTGAAAAGTGCAAGTGAAGTCACTCAGTCGTGTCCGACTCTTCACGACCCCATGGACTGCAGCCTACCAGGCTCCTCCGTCCATGGGATTTTCCAGGCAAGAGTACTGGAGTGTGGTGCCATTTAGTCCTCTGTAATAGGATACCATACTGTTCATGGGGTTCTCAAGGCAAGAATACTGAAGTGGTTTGCCATTCCCTTCTCCAGTGGACCGCATTTTGTCAGAACTCTCCAACATGACCCATCCGTCTTGGGTAGCCCTGTATGGCATGGCTCATAGTTTCATTGAGTTAGACAAGGTTTTGGTCCATGTGATCAGATTGGTTAGTGTCAGGAAGCATTTAACAGGAGGCTTCCTGTGTGCTGTTTTGGATCTGTCAGGAATTCTCTGCTCCTTATTAATTCCTGAATACTCAGGAATTAAGAGGTGAGGGAAGCCTCTCCCTGGACTGAGGAATCCAGGCATTTCCTTCATTAGTGTTTCTATATGGTGATAAGCAACCTCTTCCTTGTGAACCATATGGTAAAAGTGATTATTTACAAATCTCTCTCTTTAATATGGATTGCCTATGTTTTGTAAGTCATGGAATTTTAATCTTTATCTTTGCTGAGAATAACTACCTTGTAAGACAGTATATATGCCCACACCATGTTCATTAAAACACCTTGGCTCCATCAGAGCTCTGGTCTCCGTGTCTGTCTTTCTCTTTCTTTCTCTCTCTCTCAGGCTATTTCTTTGGAGCGCAGAGACTCTCTGAGTTCACTTTCCTGCCCAGGCTTCTAAGACCCTCTTGAGAAGGCGCTCTGCGCCTTCACCCCATCGAGAGGGCGCCTGAGGCTTCCATGAACAGAGCAAGCCCCGTGCCAGGGGCTTTACTGGCTTTCTGTGTAAACCAAGGAATATCAGCCTCTTTCTCTCCTTTACTTTCTTATCATCAACTCCAGACCACCAGGCTCTGGTCCATTAAAGGACCTCAACAGGTTAATTTTCTGTGATTGTGATTTTCAGTCTGTCTGCCCTCTGATGGAGAAGGTAAGAGGCTTATGGAAGCTTCCTGATGGGAGAGACTGACTGAGGGGAAAGCAGAGACATTACTTTGCCAACAACGGTCTGTCTAGTGAAGGCTATGGTTTCTCCAGTGGTCATGTATGGATGTGAGAGTTGGACTATAAAGAAAGCTGAGCACCAAAGAGTTGATGCTTTTGAACTGTGGTGTTGGAGAGGACTCTTAAGAGTCCCTTGGACTGCAAGGAGATCCAACCGATCCATCCTAAAGGAGATCAGTCCTGGGTGTTCATTGGAAGGACTGATGCTGAAGCTGAAACTCCAATACTTTGGCCACCTGATGCGAAGAATTGACTAATTTGAAAAGACCCTGATGCTGGGAAAGATTGAAAGTGGAAGGAGAAGGGGATGACAGAAGATGAGATGGTTGGATGGCATTACTGACTCAATGGACATGGGTTTGGGTAAACTCCAGGAGTTGGTGATGGACAGGGAGGCCTGGCATGCTGCAGTCCTTGAGGTTGCAAAGAGTCAGACATGACTGAGTGACTGAACTGAACTGAATAGGATACCATAGAGGGACCAGGGACCAAACTTGATCACTCAAGAGCTTTTGTGTTTTATCAAAGTATAAAAAGGGACACAGAAAGCTTCTGACATCGACTTCAGGAGGGGGACAGAGAATGCCCCCCCTTGCCAGTTTATCAAGGGAGCTATATACTTTATTACAGTAAAGAGTCTTAGCAGACCCACTCCCATAATATTAGTTAACCAGATTAGAACAAACAACAGAAAGGTCTTACTAGACCCACTCCTAAAACATAAGATTAGAGAACAAGATTAGTCAGAAGGTTCTTGTTAAGGAGAAACATGTCCTTGAGCAAGATACATTGTTATATAGACTAAGACAAAGCAATGAAGGAAAAAAGTTTATCCTTTTCTCCTCCTCGAGAGCCCCAGACCGCTTTCTCCTCCTTGGGGACCCTGGACTTCTTATCAACCTACCTAAGAATTGACTCTCTCAGTGGCTTATAAACAACAGACATTCCTCACAGTTCTGGAGGCTGGAAGTGTAAGATCAAAGTGCTGACAGGTTTGGTGAGAACTCACCTTATGGTTCATGGACTTGCCTTCTTACTGTGTCCCCACATGGAATCGGGGAGCTCTCTGGGGTTTCTTTAGCTTTACCTTCCTGACCTAATCACCTCCCACAAAGGCCCCACCTTCTCATACCAGCACCTTGGGGGTTAAATTTTAATATATGAATTTTGGGAGGCCATCAAATGGTCTACAGCCTGCCTAACAGGATTTTTTCTCAAGGTAGGTCAAGGATGCACAAATACAAGGATGTACATATAAGCCAAAGGTAGGGGATAAAAAACTAGACATCATGGGTTGGGGGCATTGAGTATCTCTTACTAAATTGACCTAGCATGATCCTTTGTTAAAGGCACTGCCCAGGATGAACACAGAAGCCCAAGATGAACATAGAAGCCTTGTCTAGATGAGGGCTCAGAAGAGCCTGGCTGGAATTTGGTCAAGAAGAGTCTTTAACATGATTAAACTTGAACTTGCATTAAGAATTCGGGGCACTGCAAGTTGCCCTCTGGTTTGTGGGAGCTGATGTGCATTTGCATGCTTGGCTGTGACGTCCAGAATGACTGGGAGAACTGTCAGCATTCTTAGAAACTTTGAAGTTGGTATTTTATGGAATGTAATATTGGGAAAATTGAAATGCATACAGTATCACTTTGGGGGTGTCATTCCACAGAGCTGTTGGGTCTTGGTGTCAGATGAGACCCTGATGTTCTACCCGTCTTGTCAAAGTGGGGTCCTTCATACAGTTATCCTCAAAACAGGCACCCACCTCCTGGTGAATAAGATGTATGCCTATCCTCTTCGGGAATCAGGTGGGAATGGGCTTAGGTCAAGTATCTGCAGCCCTGCAACGTCCAGGCCTGGTTCCAGGTGTTCCTTTTAAAATAACAGAGTACTCCTCTCTTTCTTCTATCTCATGTAGTCCTTCAATATCCGGAGGTATCCATTTGTTTCCCCCACACTTTACCCACTGACCCTCTCCAACAGGTTGTCCATTCTTTAGCCGTTCTGCCTTGGCCTGGTTTCCAGACATTCCACTAACACGATGGTTTTTCTCTGTAGTTACCATAGACAGCCTGCTGTACCTGTAAGGAGTTTGTTGTAGTAACAAACAGCCCCACATCCTGACGATGCACCAAACAAAGGTTATTTCTCACATCTACTGTATGTGCATCATGGGCCTTGTAGGGGAGGGGAAAAACATTTTCCACCCATCCTCTTACGCTTTCCCAAGCTTTATGAATTAAACTGACAGCAGACAGATTAGTGAAAGTGAAAGTCGCCCAGTCGTGTCTGACTCTTTGTGACCCCATGGACTGTCCGTGGAATTCTCCCAGCCAGAATACTGGAGCGGGTAGCCTTTCCGTTCTCCAGGGGATCTTCCCAACCTAGGGATTGAACCCAGGTCTCCTGCATTGCAGGCGGATTCCTTACCAGCTGAGCCACCAGGGAAGCCCAAGAACACTGGAGTGGGTTAACAGAAGAAAAGGATACCGATTTTTCTCATATGTTTTTAAGTCTATGTATATGGCCACTCCTAGAAAGAATTGAAAACAGAAATTGGTGGCTACACCCTGGGATTATTTACCATTTTTTTAAAAAAGGACAATAAACTGGGGAGAAGTGACTAGACTAAGAAAACGGGATCTGTACTTCTGGGTTTGGAGGAGGGGATTGTGGGAAGGTAACTAAGGAAATGTGTGAAAGTGAAAGAAAGTTAGTCATTTAGTCATGTCCGACTCTTTGTGACCCCATGAACTATAGACCACCAGGCTCCTCATTCCATGGAATTCTCCAGGCAAGAATACTGGAGTGAAATGCCATTTCCTTCTCCAGGGGATCTTCCTGACCCAGGGATCAAACCCAGGTCTCCCACACTGTGGGCAGACTCTTTACCAACTGAGCCACCAGGGAAGCCATGGGAAATGTATGGGAGTAACCAATGACAGATAAGGGCTTTTGTGCAGACTCGTCTCAGTCCCATCTCAGGTGATGAGTCCCTCTCCTTTTTTTCCTGGTATGAGAGAGAGGGAGTACCTTTACAAATGGAGATTTTCTATAAAAATGGGAAACTTCTGCCCTGCTTATAAGCAGAGTGAAGTGAAAGTCACTCAGTCGTGCCTGACTGTTTGTGACCCTGTGGACTATAAAGTCCATGGAATTCTCCAGGCCAGAATGCTGGAGTGGGTGGCGTTTCCCTTTTGTAAACAGAGAGAGAAGCTCAAATTCATCAGTAGAGCAAAGGAGCATATTTTGGGGTGGCGTGTCCTGAGCCCCTTTAGCCTCTCTGGGGATTTTACTTCAATGCATCTTCTTTGAGGAGGCCAGTTTACAGACTCTACCATCTGGAACATTGCCAACTGCCAGGATGGGGGTCACCAGCTCTCAAAGCCAGTTACTCCAGAAAATGCCAGTGGGTGACCCTCTGGCTTAAAAAAACCCTCAGTTATTTTGAGCCACTGGGACCCAAGACACAGGTCTCCTTAGTGACGGCTAGTAGCATCTGTTTGGGCCTCAGCTACCTTAGGAAGTGGTAGCAACCCAGTGGACATCCCAGTCCAGGCAGCCTGAGAACACGGAGCTTGTCTGGACTCTCCTCTGTTGGATTTGTGGGCTCACTGCAACAGCTAACTCCCAGCAGAGGGGCTGTGCACAGTCTCCTGGGATAAGGGAGAAGACAGCAAGCTGATACACGACCCTTCAGTCCACGATGGCCCAGAGCTGATTTTACTAGATGCAGAGGATTTTTCTGTTTAGGTATCCGGGGTTACCCATTTCTGGAAGCCTTTCTTCCCAGATGAGAGCCGCTATGACTCTCTGTCCAGTTTGTACTCTCTGTATCTGGGAAGCGATGAATGTGAGCCAGGGCTCCTTCCTCTGCTTCATTCAGTTTCTACCTGCATTCTTTCTCAAGGACAGGGCAGGTGGGCCATCAGAAAGAGTTCCTGGGGGGTCCATCAGACAAGAAACCTGTATGTCCTCATAAGGAGGGGGACAGGCAAGTGGTGACCTATTGGAAAACTCTGTTCTGCCTAGATTGCAGTACCAGCTTCCTGGATCCAGGTCCTATGGAGAGGGAAGAGGGGAGATGTTGCTTAAGGTATAAACTTGTAACCAGTAGATAAATAAGTCCTAGAGATCTATTGCACAGTATAATGATTATGGTCACCAGTTCTGTATTATAAACCTAAAGTTGCTAAGAGATTAGATCTTAATTGTTCCTTCTACAAATAAGCAATGCTGATTATGTGATATTAATAAGTAGTGTTAATTAAGAGGTGTTAATTAGTGTTATGGTTGTAATTATATTGCAATATATAAATGTATCAAATCAACACATACACCCTACATTCATGCATTGTTATATGCCAATTATGGGCTTCCCTGTGTGGATCACAATAAACTGTGGAAAATTCTGAAAGAGATGGGAATACCAGGTCACCTGACCTGCCTCTTGAGAAACCTATATGCAGGTCAGGAAGCAACAGTCAGAAGTGGACATGGAACAACAGACTGGTTCCATATAGGAAAAGGAGTATGTCAAGGCTGTATATTGTCACCCTGCTTATTTAACTTATATGCAGAGTACATCATGAGAAACGCTGGGCTGGAGGAAGCACAAGCTGGAATCAAGATTGCCAGGAGAAATATCAATAACCTCAGATATGCAGATGACACCACCCTTATGGCAGAAAGTGAAGAGGAACTAAAAAGCTTCTTGAAAGTGAAAGGAGAATGAAAAAGTTGGCTTAAACTTCAACATTCAAAAAACTAAGATCATGGAATCTGGTCCCATCACTTCATGGGAAATAGATAGGGAAACAGTGGAAACAGTGTCAGACTTTATTTTTTTAGGCTCCAAAATCACTGCAGATGGTGACTGCAGCCATGAAATTAAAAGATGCTTACTCCTTGGAAGGAAAGTTATGACCAACCTAGATAGCATATTCAAAAGCAGAGACATTACTTTGCCAACAAAGGTCCATCTAGTCAAGGCTATGGTTTTTCCTGTGGTCATGTATGGATGTGAGGGTTGGACTGTGAAGAAAGCTGAGAGCTGAAGAATTGATGCTTTTGAACTGTGGTGTTGGAGAAGACTCTTGACAGTCCCTTGGACTGCAAGGAGATCCAACCAGTCCATCCTAAAGGAGACCAGTCCTGGAATTTCTTTGGAAGGAATGATGCTAAAGCTGAAACTCCAATACTTTGGCCACCTCATGGGAAGAGTTGACTCATTGGAAAAGACCCTGATGCTGGGAGGGATTGTGGGCAGGAGGAGAAGGGGATGACAGAGGATGAGACGTCTGGATGGTATCACTGACTCAATGCACATGAGTTTGAGTGAACTCCGGGAGTTGGTGATGAACAGAGAGGCCTGGCATGCTTCAATTCATGGGGTCGCAAAGAATCAGACACAACTGAGCAACTGAACTAACTAACTAACTGGTAGCTCAGCTGGTGAAGAATCCACCTGCAATGCAGGAGACCCCGATTTGGTCCCTGGGTCAGAAAGATCTGCTGAGGGGATAGGGTACCCACTCCAGTATTCTTGGGCTTCCCTGGTGGCCCAGCTGGTAAAGAATCTGCCTGCAATGCAGGAGCCCTGTGTTCTATCCCTGTGTTGGGAAGATACCCTGGAGAAGGGAAAGGCTACCCACTCCAGTATTCTGGCCTGGAGAATTCCATGGACTGTATAGTCCATGGGGTCACAAAGAGTCAGACATGACTGAATGATTTTCACTCACTTCACTATGGCAATTTTATGTCAATAGGAGTTTTGCAGATGGTTCTATAGAGTCTCTTTGAACTAAAAAGGAAGTTGCTGGTCTTGACCCTGGGTGGCACGTCACGTGGTGAGCAGGAGAACCTCAGATTTTGGCCGCTCCTTGGTTAAAGGAGGGCCTCATGGTATAAATCATACCTGCTATTCTGTGACCTCTTGAGGCACAAGTCTTATAAAGGTGCCATGGAGGAGAAATCATCTGTGAGAACTCAGAAAGACCTGTTGGCTGAGTGACCACTGGTGACAGTAAGAGGAAAGTTGACTTTTATTTTAAGCAAATTCATGGTGTTGTCCGATAAACATAAGACAGGAAAAGAAAGAACATCTATCTGGAAAAGCAGACATTGGCCTTTTGTTTAAACATGTACCTGGATCGGTTTTATTCTGGGAAAGAGTTCAGTCATTTCCAGTCATACTTACCTTGTAATAGTAGACATAAGACATGTTTCAGAATTTACGTGGCTGCTGTTACTTATATATTTTTTAAATTTTATTTTCAGAAACCATGGAAATGGTATAAAACTTAACTCCAAAAGGCTGATAGTGAAATTTTGAGTCTCTCTCAACTGAAGGTTTTCTCAGTTCCAAGTTTCCATTTTTGAGATTGAATTTCTTGTATATTCTTTAAAAGGTGCATATTCAAGGGTGTATTATTTTTATCTAAATGATGCCATATTATGCATACTGTTCTACAACTTGCCTTTAGTTAAACCTACCAAGTTACCAGGACATGTAAGAACTATCTGATTCTTCTTAATGACTTCACATTTTCCCCTTTGAAGCTTTTAGATTGTTTCCAATTATTTTATCATGAAGGTGATATATTTTTCTGCCCAGTAACCTGAGGCAAACAAATAGGACATTAATAATGAATGTCTTGGGCTGATACAATATTTTTACAAATACTTCTTACATATCCCACATCATGCTGGTATGAGGGCAACAGGTTTTGTACAACCTGATGTACAAAAGAAAATACAAATTAAAAATAAACAACTTAATTCTCTCTGTGGAAATTAAGGGGACATGTCCCCCCTTCTTTTTCTTTCGTAATTTCTTTCTCTGCCCTTTTCACATCTATGTAAATCTTTTTAGTGGCTAAACTTTCTAGTCTCATATCTCAGGAATGTTTCCCCAAGCACCTGGAACTCATCTCTGAAACATAATTGTAGGGAAGGAAAAAACTTTTCCTCTCCCCTCTTAGATTCAGTATCTGAGGCCTGCAAATTAACATGACAAAAGACAGATTAACAGGGGAAAAGGCATTCAAATTGTATTGATGTTAATATTTTTACATGCTTGTGGAGACTTATAGCAAAAAGTGAAAATCCAAGAAATGGTTTGACTCAGAAGCTTATATATCATTTTACCAAAAGGTATTATATTGTGGGAAGATGAGTAACAAATGTATGGCAGGTAAATGTCATTTAATAAGGTTTGTTTGTTACTTATCAGGGTGCTAACTTTCCATCTTCTTCATGCCCATAAAATTCCCTCAGGAAGGGGCTTTCTGGCAGTCCTAATTTCTCAGAAGTGTCTGCTTTTAGTTAGATAAGGGAAGCTCTGAGAAGGTATATTTCTACATCTATTGATTCTCAGTTGGCATCAGCTCAAAATAATCCATATGCCAAAGTGGCATAGTTTGGGGTGGCATATTTGGACCCTCTTAATAATCATCAATGAATATAATGCCCATTTCCCAACTTCCTTGGAGGAAATGAGCCTAACTATCCCTTGCAAAATGTATCTGAAGTATCGAATGGGTTGCATCTACTCAGCTCTGTAAAAGAATGAAATTTCTTACAAGCAACTATAGTTGCCAATAAAATGGACAACCTGTAAGAAATGGACAAATTCTTAGAAAAGTACAACATTCCAAGACCGAACCAGAAAGAAATAGAAACCATGAACAGACCAATCACAAGTAATAAAATTGAAACTGTGATTTAAAAACTTTCAAACAAACAAAAGTCCAGGACCAGATAGCTTCACAGGCGAATTCTATCAAACATTTAGAGAAGAACTAACATCTCTCCTTCTCAAACACTTCCCCAAAAAATGCAGAGGCAGGAACACTCCCAAATTCATTCTGTGAGGTTGCTATCATCCTAATGCCAAAACCAGACAAATATATCAAAAAAGAAAACAAGAAAATTATAGACCAATATCACTGATGAACATAGCCATATGTTGAGGTCCCTTAATGGACCAGAGCCTGATGGTCCGGAGTCGACGGTAAGAAAGTAAAGGAGAGAAAGAGGCTGATATTCCTTGGTTTACGCAGAAAGCCAATAAAGTCCCTGGCACGGGGCTTGCTCTGTTCATGGAGGCCTCAGGCGCCCTCTGGATGGGGTGAAGGCGCAGAGCGCCTTCTCAAGAGGGTCTTAGAAGCCTGGGCAGGAAAGTGAACTCAGAGAGCCTCTGCGCTCCAAAGAAATAGCCTGAGAGAGAGAGAGAAAGAAAGAGAAAGACAGACACGGAGACCAGAGCTCTGATGGAGCAAAGGTGTTTTAATGAACATGGTGTGGGCATATATACTGTCTTACAAGGTAGTTATTCTCAGCAAAGATAAAGATTAAAATTCCAGACTTACAAAACATAGGCGATCCATATTAAAGAGAGAGAGAGTTGTAAACAATCACTTTTACCGTATGGTTCACAAGGAACAGGGTGCTTATCACCATATAGAAACACTAATGAAGGAAATGCCTGGATTCCTCAGTCCCGGGAGAGGCTTGCCTCTCCTCTTATTCCTGAGTATTCAGGAATTAATAAGGAACATAAATTCCTGACAGATCCAAAACAGCACACAGGAAGCCTCCTGTTAAATGCTTCCTGACAGCCATAAAAATTCTCAACAAAATACAAGCAAATAAATCTAACAACGCATTAAAAGGATCATACACCACAATCAAGTGAGATTTTCCCCAGGGATGCAAGAATTGTTCAACATATGCAAATCAATCAACATGATACACCAAATTAACACTGAAGAGTAAAAATATGATCATCTCAATAGATGCAGAAAAAGTTTTTGACAAAATTCTATACCCATTTGTGATGAAAACTCTCTAGAAAATGGGTGTAGAGGGAATCTATCTCAACAGAGTAAAAGCCATATTTGATAAACCCACAGCAAACATCATTCTTAATGGTGAAAAACTGAAAGCATTTCCCCCTAGATCAGGAAAAAGACAAGGATGTCCATTTTCACCACTATTATCCAACATATTAACAGTTTTGGAAGTCCTAGCCACAGCAATCAGAGAAGAAAATGAAATAAAAGGAATCTAAAATGGAAAAGGAGTAAAATTGTCACTGTTTGCAGATGACGTGATACTATACACAGAAAATCCTAAAGATGCCACCAGAAAACTGCTGTGCTTAGTCAGTCAGTTGTGTCCAACTCTTTGTGACCCCATGGACTGCAGCCTACAAGGTTCCTCTGTCCATGAGGATTCTCCAGGCAAGAATACTGGAGTGGGTTGCCATGACCTCCTCCAGGGGATCTTCCCAATCCAAGAATCAAACTCAGGTCTCCCTCATTGGAGGTGGATTCTTTACCATCTGAGCCACCATGGAAGCTCTAAGAAAACTACTAGAGCTAATCAATGAATTTGGTAAAATTACAGGATACAGAATTAATGCACATCTGGTCCTGGATTTTTGTTTGTTTGGAATTAATGCACAGATGTCTCTTGTAGTCTTCATGACACTTTGGACTATAGCACACCAAGCTCCTCTGTCTATGGGATTTTAGACTAGAATACTGGAGTGTTTGCTATGACCAGTGCCTTCTCGGCAAAACTCTGTTAGCCTTTGCCCTGCTTCATTTGTACTCCAAGGCCAAACTCGCCTGTTACTCCAGGTATCTCTTCACTTCCTATTTTTGCATTCCTATGCAAAAAAAGGACATCTTTTTAGGTGTTTGTTCTAGAAGGTCTGGTAGGTCTTCATAAAACTGTTCAACTTCAGCATTAGTGGTTGGGGCATAGACTTGGATTACTATGCTACATATTACTACATATGTACATAATACTACATATGACTATGACATTGAATGGTTTCCCTTGGAAATGAATCAAGGTCATTCTGTCGTTTTTGAGATTGCACTGCATTTCAGACTCTTTTGTTGACTATGAGGGCTATTCCATTTCTTCTAAGGGATTCTTGCCCACAGTAGTAGATATAATGGTCATCTGAGTTAAATTTGCCCATTCCGGTCCATTTTAGTTCACTGATTCCTAAAATGTTGATGTTCACTCTTGCCATCTGTTTGACTGCTTCCAATTAACCTTGATTCATGGACCTTAATTCCAGGTTCCTATGTAGTATTTTTCTTTACGGCATCAGACTTAACTTTCACCACAAGACACGTCTACAACTGGGCATCATTTCCACTTTGGCTCAGCCTCTTCATTCCTTCTGGAGCTTTCTCTGCTCTTCTCCAGTAGCATATTGGACACCTACCAACCTAGGGGGTTGGGTTCATCTTTCAGTGTCCTATCTTTTTGCCTCTTCATACTGTTCATGGGGTTCTCAAGGCAAGAATGCTGAAGTGGTTTGCCATTCCCTTCTCCAGTGGACCATGTTTTGTCAGAACTCTCCACCATGATCCATCTGTCTTGGATGGCCCCACATGGCATGGCTTATAGTTTCATTGAGTTACAGAAATCTGTGATCCATGTGATCATTTTGGTTAGTTTTCTGTGATTGTGGTTTTCATTCTGTCTGCTCTCTGATGAAGGGTAAACTTATAAGAGGCTTGTGGAAGCTTCCTGACGGGAGGGACTGGCTGTGAGGAAAACTGGGTCTTGCTCTGGTGGGCAGGGCTGTGCTCATTAAATTTTTAGTCCAATTTTCTACTGATGGGGGGGTGTGGGTGGTGGAGGGGGTGGCCTGAGGCCAAACTGTGGTAGGGGTATGGTGGTAATTTTGACCTTGAACAAAAGGACTTATGCCAGCATGCTGCACCCCCAGGACTGCTGCCGTCAGTGCCCTGACCCTGTGGCAGGCCACTTTTGACTCATGCCTCCACCAGACTCCAAAACACTCACAGGCAAGTCTGGCTCCGTCTCTTGCAGGGTCACTGCTCCTTTCTCCTGGGCCCTGATGTGTACAAGGCTTTATTGTGCCCCAGAAGAGTCTCTTTGTCCCCAGTCTTGTGGAAGTTCTGTATTCAAATCCTGCTAACTTTCAAAGTCAGATTCCCTTGGGATTTTTAGTCCCTTCACCAGATCCCCAGGTTAAACCGGAAGTCTGTTGTGGGGCCTAGAAGTTTTGCAACAGTGGGAGAACTTCTTTGGTATAATCGTTCCCCAGTTTGTAGATCACCCACCTGGTAGCTCTAGAGTGGGGCTAATGCAGTCCCCTTTAAGAGGGCTTGCACCACACACCGTGCTCCCAGGCTGCTGCTGCCCCGTCCCCATCGCAGGCCACTGCTGGCTCACGCCTCCCCAGGACATCATCAAACACTCACAGGCGGGTCTGGCTCAGTCTCCTATGGGGTCACTGCCCCTTTCACTGGGTCCTGGTGCCCGCAAGGTTTTACTTGTGCCCTCCAAAAATCTCTGGTAGGTGTGAGGTTTGATTTTAAATGTGGTTGTGCCCCTCCTATGGTCTTGTTGCAGCTTCTCCTTTGTTCCTGGACATGGGTTTTTTTTTTGGAACTTATCACAAAATTCAGACTTAAAAAAGTAGGGAAAAGCCACTAGGCCATTCAGGTATGACCTACATAAAATCCCTTATGATTATACAGTGGAAGTGACAAATAGATTCAAGGAATTAGGCCTGGTAGACAGAGCACTTGAGGAACAATGGCCAGAAGTTCGTAAAATGGTGCAGGAGGTGGTGATCAAAACTGTCCCCAAGAAGTAGAAATGCAAAAAGTCAAAATGGTTGTCTGAGAAGGCCTTACAAATAGCTGAGAAAAGAAGTGCAAAGCAAATGAGAAAAGGAAAGATATATTCATCTGAATGCAGAGTTCCAAAGAATAGCAAGGAAAGATAAGAAAGCCTTAAGTAAACAATGCAAATAAACAGAGAAAAACATTAGAATGGGAAAGACTAGAGATCACTTCAAGAAAATTAGAGATACCAAGGGAACATTTAATGCAAAGATGGGCACAACAAAAGAAAGAAATGGTATGGACCTAATAGAAACAGAAGGGATTAAGAAGAGGTGGCAAGACTATACAGAAGAACTATACACAAAAGGTCTTAATGACCAGGACAACCACAATGGTTTAGGCACTCACCTAGAGCCAGACATCCTGAGTGTGAAGTCAGGTGGGCCTTAGGAAGCATTACTACAAACAAAGCTAGTGGAGGTGATGGAATCCCAGCTGAGCTATTTCAAATCCTAAAATTTGATTCTATTAAAGTGCTGCACTCAATATACCAGCAAATATGGAAAACTCAGCAGTAGTCAGAGGACTGGAAAAGGTCAGTTTTTATTCCAATCCCAAAGAATGGCAGTGACAAAGAATGTTCAACTTACTGCACAATTGCATTCATTTTACATGCTAACAAGGTAATGTTCAAAATCCTTCAAGTTAGACTTCAACAGTACGTGAGCCGATAAATTCCAGATGTACAAGTTTGATTTAGAAAAGGCAGAGGAGCCAGAGATCAGATTAGCAACATCTGTTGGATCATAGAAAAAGCAAGGGAATTTCAGAAAAACATCTACTTCTGCTTCATTGATGATGCTAAAGCCTTTGACTGTCTGGATGACAACAAACTGTGGAAAATTCTTACAGAGATGGGAATACCAGACCACCTTACCTGCCTCCTGAGAAACCTGTATGCAGGTCAAGAAGCAACAGTTAGAACTGGACATGGAACAACAAACTGGTTTCAAATTGGGAAAGGAGTACATCAAGACTGTATATTGTCACACTGCTTATTTAACTTCTATGCAGAGTACATCATGCAAAATGCCAGGCTGGATGAAGCACAAGCTGGAATCAAAATAGCCAGGAGAAATATCAATAACCTCAAACATACAGATGACACCAACTTAATGGCAGAAAGCAAAGAGGAACTAAAGAGCCTCTTGAAAATGAAAGAGGAGAGTGAAAAAACTAACTTAAAATTCAACATTCAGAAAACTAAGGTCATGGTATCTGGTCCTACCACTTCAGGGCAAATAGGTGGGGAAAAATGGAAATAATGACAGATTTTACTTTCTTGGGCTCCAAAATCACTGTGAATGGTGACTGCAGCCACAAAATTAAAATACACTTACTCTTTGGAAGAAAAGCTATGACTAACCTAGACAGCATACTAAAAAGCAGAATCATCACTTTGCCAATAAAATCTGTCTAGTCCAATCTATGGTTTTTCCAGTAGTCTTGTATGGAGGTAATAGTTGGACCATAAAGAAGGCTGAGCACTTTAGAATTGATGTTTTCTAACTGTTGTGCTAAAGACTCTTGAGAGTCCCTTGGACAGCAAGGAGATCAAACCAGTCAATCGTAAAGGAAATCAACACTGAATATTCATTGGAAAGACTGATGCTGAAGCTGAAGCTTCAATCCTTTGGCCAGCTGATACAAAGAGCTGACTCACTGGAAAAGACCCAGATGCTGGGAAAGATTGAGGGCAGGAGGAGAAGGGGAAGATAGAGGATGAGATGGTCAGATGCATCATCGACTCAATGGACATGAGTTTGAGATAGTGAAAGATAGGGAAGCCTGGCGTGCTGCAGTCCATGGGGTGGCAAAAAAGAGTTGGACATTACTGAACAACAACAACATACGGGAGTGGGTTGCCATTTCCTCTTCCAGAGAATCTTCCTGACCCAGGGTTCAAACCTGCGTCTCCTGCATTGGGAGGCAGATTCTTTATCTACTGAGCCATGGGGGATGCCATTCTTACACTAACAATGAAAGACCAGAAGGAAAAATTAAGGAAAAAAATTCCAATTACCATTGCAACCAAATGAATCAAATGCCTGGGAATAAACCTACCTAAAGAGGCAAAAGGCCTGTACTCAGAAAACTATAAAATACTGATGAAATACATCAGAGATGACACAAACACATGGAGATACGTTCCATGTTCTTGGAATGAAAGAATCAATGTTGTGAAAATGACTATACTGCCCAAGGCAATCTACACATTCAGTGCAATCTCTATCAAACTATCAATGGCATTTTCCAGATAATTAGAACAACAACAACAACAAATCTGTACAACTTATATGGAAACAGAAAAGACCCTGAATAGGAAAAGCGATTTTGAGAAAGAAAAACTGAGCTAGAGGAAATCAGGCTCCCGGACTTCAGACTATAAAACAAAGCTACAGTAATCAAGACAGTAGGACATGGGCACAAAAATAGAAATATAAATCAATGGAACGGGATAGAAAGCCTGGAGATAAATCCACACACCTGTGTCACCTGGTCTGTACATCTATGCACTGTTATCACCTAGGCTATGATCATTAGATGAGAATATACAATGGAGAGAAGACAGCCTCTTCAATAAGTGGTGCTGGGAAAACTAGACAGCTACATGTAAATGAAATTAGAACACTTCCTTCTACCATACATGAAAATAAACTCAAAATGGATTAAAGACATAAATATAAGGCCAGACACTCTAAAACTTTTAAAGGAAAACATAGGACATTCTTTGACATAAATTACAGCAATATCTTTTTTGACCCACTTCCTAGAGTAATGAAAATAAGCAATTGTGATATAATTAAACATAAGCTTTTACATAGCAAAGGAAACCATGAAGAAGATGAAAACACAACTCTCAAATGGGAGAAAAAATTGCAGATGAAGCAACTGACAAAGCATTAATCTCCAAAACATACAAGCAGCTCATGCATTTCATTATCGGGGGGAAAAAAAAAAGAATTTAAAAATGAGGAGGAAGAACTAAACAAACATTTCTCCAAAGAAGGCATAGATGGATAACAGACACATGAAAAGATGTTCAACATCTCTCATTATTAGAGAAATGCAAATTAAAACTCCATGAGGGGCTTCCTTGGTGGCTTTAGTGGCAAAGAATCTGCCTGCCAATGCATGAGGCATGAGTTCAATCCCTGTTCCGGGAGGATCCCACATGCAGCTAAGCCTCTGTACCACACTACTGAGCCTGTGCTCTACATCCTGGGAGCTGCAACAACTGAAGCCCACATGCCCTTAAGCCTGTGCTCTGCCGCAAGAGAAAAGTGAAATGAGAAGCAACTAGAGAGTACCCCCCTCTGGCCACAAATTCGAGAAAAGCCTGTGCAGCCATGAAGAACCAATGCAGCCAAAATAAATAAATTTATTAAAAAATTGCTTGAGGTATCAATACCAAAATCAGGTTGATTATATTCTTTGCAGCCAGTGATGGAGAAGCTCTATGCAGTTAGCAAAAACAAGGCCTGGACATTACTGTGGCTCACACCATGAGCTCCTTATTGCAAAGATGAGGCTTAAATTGAAGAAAGCAGGGGAACTACTAGGCCATTCAGGTATGACCTAAATAAAATCCCTTACGATTATGCAGTGGAAGTGACAAATAGATTCATAGGATTATGCCTGGTAGACAGAGTGCCTGAAGATATATGGATGGAGGTTCGTAACACTGTGCAGTAGGCATTGACCAAAACCTTCCCAAAGAAAAAGAACTGCAAGAACGCAAAACGCTTGTCTCAGGAGGCTTTACAGATAACTGAGAAAAGAAGTGAAAGGCAAAGGAGAAAGGGAAGGATACACCCCACTGAATACAGAATTCCAGAGAACAGCAAGGAAAGATAAGAAAGCCTTCTTAAGTAAACAATGCAAAGAAATAGAGAAAAACAATAGAATGGGAAGACTAGAAATCTCTTCAAGAAAATTGGAGATATCAAGGGGATATTTCAAGCAAGGATGAACACAATAAAGGACAGAAATTTTAAGTACCTAACAGAAGCAGAAAATATTAAGAGGTGGTGAGAATACACAGATCTATATATAAAAATTCTTAATAACCATGATGGTGGGGTCACTCACATAGAGCCAGACATTCTAGACTGTGAAGTCAAGTGGGCCTTAGGAAGAATTACTATGAACAAAGCTAGTGAAGGTGATGGAATTCCAGCTCAGCTATTTAAAATCCTAAAAGATAGATGCTTTTAAACTGCTACAAACCATATGTCAGCAAATTTGGAAAACTCAGCAGTTGCCACAGGACTGGAAAAGGTTAGTTTTCATTCCAATCCCAAAGATGGGCAATGCCAAAGAATGTTCAAACTACCATGAAATTGTGCTCATTTCACATGCTAGCAAGGTTATGCTCAAAATCCTTCAAGCTAAGGTTCAGCAGTACTTGAACCAAGAAGTTCCAGATGTACAAGCTGGGTTTTGAAGAGGGAGAGGAATCAGAGATAAAACTGCCAATATTTATTGGATCATACAGAAAGCAATGGAGTTCCAGAAAATCATCTACTTCTCCTTCATTGACTATGCTAAATCCTCTCACTGTGTAGATCACACACACACACACACACACACACAGGAAAATTCTTAATGAGATGGGAATACCAGACCATCTTACTTGTCTCCTGAGAAGCCTGTATGTAGGCAAAGAAGTAACAGTTAGAACTGGACATGGAACAACTAACTGGTTCAAAATTCGGAAAAGAGTATAATAAGGCTGTATATTGTCACCCTGCTTATTTAACTTATATGCAGAGTACATTATGCTGTCCTAGATGAATCACAAGCTGGAATCAGAATTGCTGGGAGAAATATCAACAACCTCAGATATGCAGATGAAACCACTCTGATGGCAGAAAGTGAAGAGGAACTAAAGAGCCTCTTGATGAAAGTGAAAGAAGAGAGTGAAAAGCCAAACCTCAGCATTCAAAAACAAAGATCATAGCATCTTGTCCCATCACTTTGTGGAAAATAGAAGGGGAAAAATTGCAAACAGTGACAGACTTTCCTTTCTTGGGCTCCAAAATCACCACAAATGGTGACTGTAGCCATGAAATTAAAAAAACCCTGGCTCCTTGGAAGGAAAGCCACGACAAACCTAGACAGTGTATCAGAAAGCAGAGACATCACTTTGCCAACAAAGGTCTGTATAGTCAAAGCTATGGTTTTTCTAGTAGTCATGTACAGATTTGAGAGTTGGACCATAAGGCAGGCTAAGGGCTGAAGAATTGATGCTTTCAAATTATGGTCCTGGAGAAGACTCTTGAGAGTCCCTTAGACAGCAAGGAGATGAAACTAGTCAATCCTAAAGGAAATCAATCCTGAATATTCATTGGAAGGCCTGATGCTGAAGCTCCAATACTTTGGCCACCTGACTGAAGAGTTGACTCATTAGAAAAGACCCCGATGCTGTGAAAGATTGAAGGCAAAAGGAGAAGAGGGTGGCAGAGGATGAGATGGTTGGATAGCATCACTGATTCAATTGACATGAATTTAAGTAAACGCCAGGAGATAGTGAAGGACAGGGAAGACTGGCATGCTGCCATCCATACCCTTATAAAGGGACAGATACAACTTAGTGATTGAATAACAACATATGTCAGAATCGCATAATAAAAACAAATCTATAAACAATAAATGCTGGAGAGAGTGTAGAGAGAAGGGAACCCTCTTACACTGTTGGGATACAGCTACTATGGAGAATAATCTGGAGGTTCCTTTAAAAACTAAAATAAAACTACCACATTTATGCAGAGAAAATCAGAATTCAAAAAAATGCATGCAATTCGAATGTTCATTGCAGCACTATTTACAGTAGCCAGCACATGGCAGTAACATAAATATCCATCAAAAAAGGGATGGATAAAGAAGATGTAATACGTACATACAGTGCAATAGTACTCAGCTATACGCCAACAGGTTCAGGTGTGCCTGTAGTCAGAGTGGACTCTTAGCACCATCACTGTCCTCTTTTTTAATGAGGTCCTCTAGGCAATGGCCACCAAGGCTTGCTGTACTAAAGCAAAGATGCAATTACGTCCTTTATTTTCTCTTCAGTTCAGTTCCATCTCTCAGTCATGTCCAACTCTTTGTGACCCCATGGACTGCAGCACGCCAGGCTTTCCTGTTCATCACCAACTCCCGGAGCTTGCTCAAACTCATGTGCATCAAATCGGTGATGCCATACAACTATCTCATCTTCTGTCAACCCTTTCTCCTCTCGCCTTCAATCTTTTCCAGCATCAGGGTCTTCTCTAATGAGTCAGTTCGTTGCATCAGGTAGCCAAAGTATTTGAGTTTCAGCTTCAGCATCAGTCCTTTCAATGAATATTCAGGACTGATTTCCATTAGGATGGACTGGTTGGATCTCCTTGCAGCCCAAGGGACTCAAGAGTCTTCTCCAGCCCCACAGTTCAAAAGCATCAATTCTTCAGTGCTCAGCTTTCTTTATGGTACAACTCTCACATCCATACATGACTACTGGAAAAACCATAGCTTTGACTAGATGGACCTTTGTTGGCAAAATAATGTCTCTGCTTTTTAATATGCTGTTTAGGTTGGTCATAGCTTTCTTTCCAAGAAGGAAGCATCTTAATTTCATGGCTGCAATCACCATCTGCAGCCATGGGAACCCCCCAAAATAAAGTCTCTCACTGTTTCCATTGTTTCCCCATCTTTTGCCATGAAGTGATGGGACTGGATGCCATGATCTTAGTGTTCTGAATACTGAGTTTTAAGCCAAGTTTTTCACTCTTCTCATTCACTTTCATCGAGAGGCTCTTTAGTTCTTTTCTTCTTTCTGCCATAAGGGTGGTGTCATATGTGTATATGAGATTATAATATGCCGGGAGATATTTCTCCTGGCAATCTTGATTCCAGCTTGTGTTTCATCCAGCCCTGCATTTTGCATGATGTACTCTGCATAGAAGTTAAATAAGCAAGTGACAAAATACAGCCTTGATATAATCCTTTCCCTACTTGGAACCAGTCTGTTGTTCCATATCCAGTTGTAACTGTTGCTTCTTGACCTGCATACAGATTTCTCAGGAGGCAGGTAAGGTAGTCTTGTAGTCCCTTCTGTTTAAGAATTTCCCACAGTTTGGGGGTACTCTTTCTACCCCCTTCTGATGCCTATGTCAGAAGCTTTCTCTATCTCCTTTAATCTTTAATAAAACTTTATTACACACACACACACACAAAAAAGAATTTCCCACAGTTTGTTGTGATCTATACAGTCAAAGACTTTGGCATAGTCAATAAAGCAGAAACAGATGTTTTTCTGTAACTCTCTTGCTTTTTCGATCATCCAGCAGATGTTGGCAATTTAATCTCTGTTTCCTCTGCCTTTTCTAAACCCAGCTTGAACATCCGGAAGTCCATGATTCATGTACTGTTAAAGCCTGGCTTGGAGAATTTTGAGCATTACTTTGCTAGCATTGAGATGAGTGCAATTGTGTGGTAGTTTGAACATTCTTTGGCATTGCCTTTCTTTGGGATTGCAATGAAAATGGACCTTTTCCAGTCCTGTGGCCACTGCTGAGTTTTCCAAATTTGCTGGCATATTGAGTGCAGCACTTGCACAGCATCGTCTTTTAGGATTTGAAATAGCTCATCATCTCCACTAGTTTTGTTTGTAGTGATGTTTCCTAAGGCCCACTTGACTTTGCTTTTCAGGGTGTCTGGGTCTAGGTTAGTGATCACATCATCGTGGTTATCTGGGTCGTGAAGATCTTTTTTGTACAGTTCTTCTGTGTATTCTTGCCACCTCTTCTTAATATCTTCTCCTTCAGTTAGGTTCTTACCATTTCTGTCCTTTATTGTGCTCATCTTTGCATGAAATGAAATGTTCCCTTGGTATCTCTAATTTTCTTGAAGCGATCTCTAGTCTTTCCCATTCTGTTGTTTTCCTCTATGTCTTTGCATTGATCACTGAGGAAGATTTTATCTCTCCCTGCTATTCTTTGGAACTCTGCATTCAGATGGAGATAGCTTTCCTTTTCTCCTTTGTCTTTAGCTTCTCTTCTTTTGTCTGCTATTTGTAAGGCCTCCTCAGACAAACATGTTACCTTGTTGCATTTCTTTTTCTTGGGGATGGTCTTGATCACTGCCTTTTGTACAATGTCATGAATCTCCATCCATAGTTCTTCAGGCACACTATCAGATCAAATTCTTGTATCTATTTGTCACTTTCACTGTATAATTGTAAGGGATTTGATTTAGGTTATACCTGAATGGTCTAGTGGTTTCTCCTACTTACTTCAATGTAAGTCTGAATTTTGCAATAAGGAGTTCATGATCTGAGCCACAGTCAGCTCCTGGTCTTGTTTTTGCTGACTGTATAGAGCTTTTCCATCTTTGGCTGCAAAGAATATAATCAATCTGAGTTCAGTATTGACCATCTGGTGATGTCCATGTAGAGTTGTCTCTTGTGTTGTTGGAAGAAGGTGTTTGGTATGACCAGGGCATTCTCTTGGCAAAACTCTGTTAGCCTTTGCCCTGCTTCATTTTGTACTCCAAGGCCAAATTTGCCTGTTACTCCAGGTAACTCTTGACTTCCTACTTTTGCATTCCAGTCCCCTATAATGAAAAGGACATCTTTTTTGGGTGTTAGTTCTAGAAGGTCTTTTAGGTCTTCATAGAACCGTTCAACTTTAGCTTCTTCAGCATTAGTGGTTGGAGCATAGAATTGGATTACTGTGAACTGGTTTGCCTTGGAAGTGAACTGAGATCATTGTCTCATTTTTGAGATTGCACCCAAGAACTGCATTTCGAACTCTTTCGTTGACTATAAGGGCTACTCCATTTCTTCTAAGGAATTCTTGCCCACAGTAGTAGATATAATGGTCATTGGAGTTAAATTCACCCATTCCAGTCCATTTTATTTTTTGGATTCCTAAAATGTTGATATTCACTCTTGCCATCTCTTTTTGACCACTTTCAATTTACCTTGATTTGTGGACCTAATATTCCAGGCTCCTATGAAGTATTGTTCTTCACAGCATTGGACTTTACTTCCATCACCAGTCACATCCACAACTGGGCTCTGTTTTCACTTTGGCTCTGTCTCTTCATTCTTTCTGGAGTTATTTCTCTACTCTTCTCCAGTAGCATATTGGGCACCTACCAACCTGGGGAGTTCATCTTTCAGTGTCCTATCTTTTTGCCTTTTCGTACTGTTCAAGGGGTTCTCAAGGTAAGAATGCTGAAGTGGTTTGCCATTCCCTTCTCCCATGGACCACATTTTGTTAGAACTCTCCACCATGACCCGTCCATCTTGGGTGGCCCTACATAGCTTGGCTCATAATTTCATTGAGTTAGACAAGGCTGTAGTCCATGTAATCAGTTTGAATAGTTTCCTGTGATTGTGGTTTTCATGCAGTCTGCCCTCTGACAGATAAAGATAAAAAGTTTATGGAAGCTTCCTAATGGCCGAAACGGACTCTGGAGGAAACTGGATCTTATTCTGATGGGCAGGGCCATGTTCAGTAAGTCTAATCCAACTTTGTTGATGGGTGAGGCTGTCTTCCCTCCCTCTTGTTTGACCTGAGACCAAACTTGGTAGGGGTAATGAAGATAACGTTGATCTCCTTCAAATATCTTGGGCACACACTGCTGTCCTCAGTGCCCCTGACCCTGTAGCAGGCCACTGTCGACCCACACCTCCACCAGACTCCTGGACACTGACAGCAAGTCTGGGTCAGTCTCTTGTGGGGTATATTTTCTGCAGTTGTGAATTATTAGAGTAAACCGATTTAGTCATGATATGTCACCCTAAGGGCAGGGTCCCATTTCTTGGAATTCTTGGTTGCAAACCCCAACTTAAACTGGTTTAAAATCATGGCACATTTACATCCTTATCAGGACCCTGATCAGGCAGGTCCTTATGAACAATGACATCATAATATTATAGTATCACCAAATGCGGGGTCTGGCTGCTCTTTACTAAAAAGCCAATAAGCAGGCCTGGCTAGTGGAAAGGAAAATTTGCTTTATTTCAGATGCCAGCAACTAGGGTTGGGGGAGACAGATGTCCTGGAAACTAGTGAGGCAGGAGCTTTTTTTAGACAAAAGTGGGGGACAGCTACATATAGAAATAGCAGTCAGTTTTGACAGTTATCTTTAAATTGGTCACTGGTGACCTACCTAGCATCATCTTAGTAATTTTAGGTACAGTTAATCTTCAGATCCAGGGTCCATTTGTTCCCATTTCTTTGAGGCCAGTTCTTGGAATTGTGGCAGCTTATGTCATGGGTACAGTCTGGTCATGTAATTGATTTTTCACCCTAGTGTTTTAGTCTCTATGACAGCTCACAGGATATGGCTCAGAATATTACCTAAGCTATGCTACGCTAAGTCACTTCAGTCGTGTCCGACTCTGTGTGACCCCATAGACAGCAGCCCACCAGGCTCCCCCGTCCCTGGGATTCTCCAGGCAAGAACACTGGAGTGGGCTGCCATTTCCTTCTCCAAAGCATGAAAGTGAAAATTGAAAATGAAGTCGCTCAGTCGTGTCCGACTCTTAGCAACCCCATGGATTGCAGCCTAACAGGCTCCTCCATCCATGGGATTTTGCTTGGGACCCAAGCAAGATACTGGAATGTAGCTCTTGAGAAAGAACTCAAGTTTCTTGACTATACTCACTATATTGTCATTATTCGGTCTCCTTGGATTGTTTTCCTGTTTCCACATTTCCTACTTCTCAAATTAAACTTATTTGACTACAGTTTTCCACAGACAAAAGGCAAGTAAACGAAATGAGGTTGGGCGGGGGGTGGCAGGCAAGTACCATAGGGTCCTGCTGTTTCAGTAATCCCTAGCACCAGCCTAGAATTATTGGTCACAGCTTTTATTGCCATGGGATAAAAAAAAAAAAAATCAGAATAAAACAACAGGCACCAAAGTAAGAGTTGGGAGATGAAAGACAAAGCTGGTGCTAACTTGAAATACTTATCTCCTTTTAAATAACCCTAAGTCTGCAACCTGCCTTTTCTGTGCTTTGTGAAGTATTTATCTTGCAAGGAATAGATTGAATTCATAGAAAGCAGCAAACCCAGACTGGATCTGCATGTCACCTGGTGACCTGAAATTAGAGTTCCTGGAATGAAGCAAACAACATCTGGAATTGAAGCTTTTCCGAGATACACAGACCAGGCCTGTTCGAAGTTTATCACCAAGACTTTGGTGGTGACATACTGCAGATTATGTCCACAAGGAATGACCGTTGTGATTAGAGGTTTGAAACCTTCAAGCCCACCTCCAGGAAGAGGACAGCAGCTGGAGGTTGCGTTCAATCACCGACAACCAATGACTCAAATCAACCGTGCCTGTGTAATGAGGCTTCCATGACAATCCCTGTAGGACTGGAGTTTCCAGGTTGGTTAGCAAGAACTCATACACATGCCTGGAGGGTGGTGCAACCACAACTCCACGGGAGCAGAAGATCCTGAATTTGGGACCCAAGTACATTATCTCGTATCTATTTATAGCCTTTAATTTTGTATAATTAAACCAGAAATCTAGTAAGTAAAAAAATCAACGTTGGTTATTTCTCTCTGCCACCCAAGGGTGGACTTTGACTTTGAGGATCAATTGTTACTCTTGCTCTAGTAGATAGCTACATATACGCTTCATCATTTCAATCATACACATTGTAAAAGTGTAGCCCAAACAAGTATAGTAGGGAATGGATTTTATGCCTTACCCCCTTAATGCAGAGGAGTTTGCACGACCAGCAAATCTAGCAGGCTTTTAATCAACTTCATAAAGCCTCAGTGGAGAAACTTCGAAGCATCACCAATGAAAAATTCTTTTCCCCCTAAAATCCATGCTCCCATCATCTCCACAGAGCTCTACTACTAAAAGTATGGTTAACCACCCTGTGTTTCCTCAGCAAGTTCACTCAGTGGGGATGGAAAACTCATTACCACGTGCTGCCAAGTTACCAGCTGTTCCTCAGTCGTGTCCGACTCTTTGCAACCCCATGGTCTGCAGAACGCTACGCTTCCCTGTCCAACTCCCCAAGCTTGCTCAAACTCATGACTCCGTGACGCCATGCCACCATCTCATTTGCTGTTGTCCCCTTCTCCTGCCCTCGATCTTTCCCTGTTACCAAGGTCTTTGCTAGAGTCAGTTCTTTGCATCAGGTGGTGAAAGTACTTGTTAACTTCCATAACAAAGCTCTCTCCTTAAAGGGTAATACTTGGTACTAACCCATGATTTCACTGAGGCTTCCCTGATAGCTCAGATGGTCAGGAAGCTGCCTGCACTGCAGGAAACCTGGGTTCAATCCGAGTGTCACTAAAGATCCTCTGGAGAAAAAAATAGCAACCCACTCCAGTACCCTTGCCTGGAGAATTCCATGGACAGAGGAGCCTGGCATCGCAGAGTACGACACGACTGAGCGACGAACACGACTGAGCGACGAACACACACACACACACACACCGTAAGAAGCCGTATAGATGCTTAATAATCAGGCCTTAAACTCAAAAGGAGCTAACTCGCCTGTGTACAGCACTTTTTTTGAGCAGCTAGTGGCTCTGAAAAGAGCCTTTGGGGTCAAAGATCAGCAGTCACGTACGCAAAAGAATCTAGGCACGTTCTCCACGAATTCGCCGTGCCAGCTGAATATCCTTAGGCATGATGGTGACACGCTTAGCATGGATGGCACAGAGATTGGTGTCTTCAAAAAGGCCGACTAGATACGCCTCACATGCCTCCTGGAGTGCCATCACGGCGGAACTCTGAAAGCGCAGATCGGATTTGAAATCCTGCGCAATTTCCCGCACCAGGCGCTGAAACGGCAGCTTCCGAATCAGAAGTTCAGTAGACTTCTGGAAGCGGCGGATCTCGCGCAGTGCTACAGTTCCAGGCCGATAGCGATGTGGCTTCTTCATGCCACCGGTGGCTGGAGCGCTCTTTCGAGCAACTTTGGTAGCTAGCTGCTTACGAGGCGCTTTGCCGCCGGTGGACTTGCGGGCAGTCTGCTTCGTTCGAGCCATGCCGCTGCTGCGTCTGTCGCCTAGATGACAGTTGCTATTATAATCTCCGTCCCTCGCCAACGTGCGTAAGTGCGAAGTCTGCCCTCTTTTATAGAGGGTGTAGCCTTCCCATTGGCCAATTGCTGGGTGGCGTAAGGACAGGCTAAGCTCTGATTGGTCCATGGAGGCATACTGCATGGGCGCCTGCCCCTTATTTTCGCGATGTGAGGACTTGGCCTCACAGGCTGGCGTTTTGGAGCTCGCAGGGTTGCTCGAAAACCAAGTGGGTCTGGGTTGGATGGGGGTGGGCATCATGTCTGGGTTCAGGTGGACGTCATTGTGTGTGTTATATTTCCCTGTACAGCTTTCTTGTTTTTCCTCAGCATTCTCTTCCTCCTCTATGGGCTGAGGGAAGAAAGTTCTAGAAGCTTACACTCTATTTGGCCTGTAGGTGGTGTAGGATTCCCTCAATCGTTGTGCCCTGCAGTGAACCATCTTCGCCAAATGACTCTGATGACACTCAAGATGCGGGTGGGGAGGTGGGGGTGGGGGTGGGGTGCGAAGTGGGAGAAGCAAAAATAAGAAATATGAAGTAGAGGACCGAAGGGAGGACCTCTGGCAGGAAACTGCCCCCCAAGACATACCCTCTTCCCTGATTGGCCTTGGGCACATGCTATTTGCATTCCTTTCCCTGATTGGTGGCAGGTAGAAGCCCTATTTTGCATAAAGCTGAACCAAAGGAGGAGTCAGCACGTATATAAAGGAAAAATCAAGTGCGCCCTAGACTTCTCTAGGGTTGTGGTTCTCTCTCCTGTCATGACAGTTTGTTATGTTACATTTTTAATAGTTGTGCTTGCCTGAGTTCTTACTGGACCATAACTAGTTTGGTGTTTCAAACTCTTGCTATACCAGAGGAAAGCTGAGATAATCCTGCGTGCTTGAGCTGTAGTTAATTTGGTGTTTCAAATCTCTTATGTTGAGAACCTGCTGAGAGAAATAAACCAGCCTGACAGTTCTGAACAAGGTGCTTATCTGCTCAGCTTTGGTTCAGTATCCTATTTCCGGGCCGTAACCTGGGAACTGGCTGGGCTCAGGGTGAAGCTTTCCCTGACCTACTGTCCTATTGACTGCCCTGACATTCCACTTCCCCATTCCCAGTTCTTCCTAGTCTTGCTCACTTCTCATTACAAAAGATCTTTCAGTATCTAAACCTGTGAGAGGCTTATAGACCTTAAGGACATATCTGAAGGGGACCAGAATGTGCCATCCCCAAATACTATGCTACTTGAGCGAAAAGATTGTCTTAAACTAGACACTTGAAAAACAGCTGATGCGAGAGCATTCTGAGGTCTCCTTTTTCTTAATGAAAACGGGAGTTAAAACTCCCTCGTGAAAGATGCCTGCCCTATGCAAGAAGAAACAGTCTTGTCATCAAGGATGAAATATTAAGACCAAAGAGGATTCTGCACAAACTGACCTTATTAAGGTAATTCCTGTCGTCTTGTAGCCTCCCAGGTATATTTTAGTCATTTTTCCATAATTGCCTTTGTTCCATCTAACACAAAAGCATTTAGGTTTTGTCTCTGGGTATTCATTTCCTTATGAGGGCTCCTGAGTCATGCTGGAACTTTCATGCTTTGCTTTTATTAATTCATCTTCTGTTAACAGAGCCCTAGCTAAGAACTAAGATGGGTATAAGAAATAATTTTCCTTTCCTATTGCAATAGCCCTTTCCCCTCCCTTGCAAACATCTTTTCAAATGAAAATCTCTGCTTACTATATCTGGATTTTTCATTTGACAGATTGTTGCACAAAGTCCTGCCACCCTCAAGTCAGGTGTGATTGGCCAGGAGAGAGGCAGAAGGACCAGAGGGACCATCCTAAGCAAGCCCTGTTGTGCATGATGTGGGTCTGACCAGGGACAGACTCTTCATCTGACTGGAACACATTGGTTAATCTCCTCAAAGCCACCACTCATTCAGAATAGGCAGTGTCAGAATCTCTGCATGTTCCCAAGGTTAAAGGGTATGATGATGGATGGATAGATGATGGTAGTTTGGTAAAGCTCAAGACTATTTAAAAATATTTTTAATGCATAAAGTGGAATGCCTCAGAATGTTTTTAAATATGTAAAAAATTTTTTAAATACAAAGAATCAATTATGTTGAAGTTACCAAAATATATACAAGCTATCAAAATATAAATTTGTCACATCATTATAAATGTGTATTTTTATCAATGATTAAACAACTTCTAGTTGGAGAAGACTTACAACTACTGTCATTTCAAAGTAGTTATGAACATTAAAGATATTTAGAGATCTCTGTCATGACTGTACTGTGACATGATTCCATACCCTATCCTCTATCTAGCATACCAATTTTAAGGTGATTTTCCTAGAGTTTGAAATATAGGTTCATAGCCAATCTCAGTCCACTTTCAAATGACACTTTCATTTCACGGGTTAGCGCAGGTAACATAAATACGAATAACAGAATATTACCATTTCCACCCTTCCATCCCTAACATTGCTGTCATTATCATCCAATCTATTGTTGCCATTACTATTTGAACAGTTATCAGTTATTAAGAATAGATAAATAATTTTTTTGAGCTGGGTCAAAAAGAATCTTGCTGTGACATATGTCAGAGTATACTGTCAATGTTTTCTCTGAGAGCTTTATAGTTTCTGGCCTTACATTTTAATCTTTAATCCATTTTGAGTTTATTTTTGTGTATGATGTTAGACAGTATTCTATTTTCATTGTTTTACATGTAGCTGTCCAGTTTTCCCAGCACCACTTCTTGAAGAAGCTATCTTTTCTCCATTGTATATTCTTGCCTCCTTTGTCAAAGATAAGATAGGTGCTTGGGTTTATCTCTGGTCTATTTTGTTCCATTGCTCTTCATTTTTAGTTTTGCAGCAATACCATACTGTCTTAATGACTGTAGCTTTGTTATAAGCTGAAGTCAGGAAGGTTGATTCCTCCAGCTCCATTCTTTTTTTTCAAGATTGCTTTGTCTATTTGGGGTCTTTTATTTTCTCCTTCACTTTTTTTTAAAAAATTTTATTTTATTTTTAAACTTTACAATATTGTATTAGTTTTGCCAAATATCGAAATGAATCCGCCACAGGTATACCCGCGTTCCCCATCCTGAACCCTCCTCCCTCCTCCCTCCCCTACCCTCCCTCTGGGTCGTCCCAGTGCACCAGCCCCAAGCATCCAGTACCGTGCATCGAACCTGGACTGGCGACTCATTTCATACATGATATTGTACATGTTTCAGTGCTATTCTCCCAAATCTCCCCACCCTCTCCCTCTCCCACAGAGTCCATAAGACTGATCTATACATCGGTGTCTCTTTTGCAGCCTCGTACACAGGGTTATTGTTACCATCTTTCTAAATTCCATATATATGCGTTAGTATACTGTATTGGTGTTTTTCTTTCTGGCTGACTTTACTCTGTATAATAGGTTCCAGTTTCATCCACCTCATTAGAACTGATTCAAGTGTATTCTTTTTAATGGCTGAGTAATACTCCATTGTGTATATGTACCATAGCTTTCTTATCCATTCATCTGTTGATGGGCATCTAGGTTGCTTCCATGTCCTGGCTATTATAAACAGTGCTGCGATGAACATTGGGGTACACGTGTCTCTTTCCCTTCTGGTTTCCTCAGTGTGTATGCCCAGCAGTGGGATTGTTGGATCATAAGGCAGTTCTATTTCCAGTTTTTTAAGGAATCTCCACACTGTTCTCCATAGTGGCTGTACTAGTTTGCATTCCCACCAACAGTGTAAGAGAGTTCCCTTTTCTCCACACCCTCTCCAGCATTTATTGCTTGTAGACTTTTGGATTGCAGCCATTCTGACTGGCGTGAAATGGTACCCCATAGTGGTTTTGATTTGCATTTCTCTGATAACAAGTGATGTTGAGCATCTTTTCATGTGTTTGTTAGCCATCTGTATGTCTTCTTTGAAGAAATGTCTGTTTAGTTCTTTGGCCCATTTTTTGATTGGGTCATTTATTTTTCTGGAGTTGAGTGTAGGAGTTGCTTGTATATTTTTGAGATTAGTTGTTTGTCCATTGCTTCATTTGCTATTATTTTCTCCCATTCTGAAGGCTGCCTTTTCACCTTGCTAATAGTTTCCTTTGTTGTGCAGAAGCTTTTAAGTTTAATTAGGTCCCATTTGTTTATTTTTGCTTTTATTTCCAATATTCTGGGAGGTGGGTCATAGAAGATCCTGCTGTGATGTATGTTGGAGAGTGTTTTGCCTATGTTCTCCTCTAGAAGTTTTATAGTTTCTGGTCTTACGTTTAGATCTTTAATCCATTTTGAGTTTATTTTTGTGTAAGGTGTTAGAAAGTGTTCTAGTTTCATTCTTTTACAAGTGGTTGACCAGTTTTCCCAGCACCACTTGTTAAAGAGATTGTCTTTAATCCATTGTATATTCTTGCCTCCTTTGTCAAATATAAGGTGTCCATAGGTGCGTGGATTTATCTCTGGGCTTTCTATTTTGTTCCATTGATCAATATTTCTGTCTTTGTGCCAGTACCATACTGTCTTGATAACTGTGGCTTTGTAATAGAGCCTGAAGTCAGGTAGGTTGATTCCTCCAGTTCCATTCTTCTTTCTCAAGATAGCTTTGGCTATTCGAGGTTCTTTGTATTTCCATACAAATTGTGAAATTATTTGTTCTCTGTGAAGAATACCGCTGGTAGCTTGATAGGGATTGCATTGAATCTATAAATTGCTTTGGGTAGTATACTCATTTTCACTATATTGATTCTTCTGATCCATGAACATGGTATATTTCTCCATCTATTAGTGTCCTCTTTGATTTCTTTCACCAGTGTTTTATAGTTTTCTATATATAGGTCTTTAGTTTCTTTAGGTAGATATATTCCTAAGTATTTTATTCTTTCCGTTGCAATGGTGAATGGAATTGTTTCCTTAATTTCTCTTTCAGTTTTCTCATTATTAGTGTATAGGAATGCAAGGGATTTCTGTGTGTTGATTTTATATCCTGCAACTTTACTATAATCATTGATTAGTTCTAGTAATTTTCTGGTGGAGTCTTTAGGGTTTTCTATGTAAAGGATCATGTCATCTGCAAACAGTGAGAGTTTTACTTCTTCTTTTCCAATTTGGATTCCTTTTATTTATTTTTCTGCTCTGATTGCTGTGGCCAAAACTTCCAAAACTATGTTGAATAGTAATGGTGAAAGTGGGCACCCTTGTCTTGTTCCTGACCTTAGAGGAAATGCTTTCAATTTTTCACCATTGAGGATAATGTTTGCTGTGGGTTTGTCATATATAGCTTTTATTATGTTGAGGTATGTTCCTTCTATTCCTGCTTTCTGGAGAGTTCTTATCATAAATGGGTGTTGAATTTTGTCAAAGGCTTTCTCTGCATCTATTGAGATAATCATATGGTTTTTGTTTTTCAATTTGTTAATGTGTATAACATTGATTGATTTGTGGATATTGAAGAATCCTTGCATCCCTGGGATAAAGCCCACTTGGTCATGGTGTATGATCTTTTTAATGTGTTGTTGGATTCTGATTGCTAGAATTTTGTTAAGGATTTTTGCATCTATGTTCATCAGTGATATTGGCCTGTAGTTTTCTTTTTTTGTGGGATCTTTGTCAGGTTTTGGTATTAGGGTGATGGTGGCCTCATAGAATGAGTTTGGAAGTTTACCTTCCTCTGCAATTTTCTGGAAGAGTTTGAGCAGGATAGGTGTTAGCTCTTCTCTAAAGTTTTGGTAGAATTCAGCTGTGAAGCCGTCTGGACCTGGGCTTTTGTTTGCTGGAAGATTTTTGATTACAGTTTCAATTTCCGTGCTTATGATGGGTCTGTTAAGATTTTCTATTTCTTCCTGGTCCAGTTTTGGAAAGTTGTACTTTTCTAAGAATTTGTCCATTGCTTCCACGTTGTCCATTTTATTGGCATATAATTGTTGATAGTAGTCTCTTAGGGTCCTTTGTATTTCTGTGTTGTCTGTTGTGATCTCTCCATTTTCATTTCTAATTTTATTGATTTGATTTTTCTCCCTTTGTTTCTTGATGAGTCTGGCTAATGGTTTGTCAATTTTATTTATCCTTTCAAAGAACCAGCTTTTGGCTTTGTTGATTTTTGCTATGGTCTCTTTTGTTTCTTTTGCATTTATTTCTGCCCTAATTTTTAAGATTTCCTTCCTTCTACTCACCCTGGGGTTCTTCATTTCTTCCTTTTCTAGTTGCTTTAGGTGTAGAGTTAGGTTATTTATTTGACTTTTTTCTTGTTTCTTTAGGAGTGCCTGTATTGCTATGAACTTTCCCCTTAGGACTGCTTTTAAAGTGTCCCACAGGTTTTGAGTTGTTGTGTTTTCATTTTCATTAGTTTCTATGCAAATTTTGATTTCTTTTTTGATTTCTTCTGTGATTTGTTGGTTATTCAGCAGGGTGTTTTTCAGCCTCCATATGTTGGAATTTTTAATAGTTTTTCTCCTGTAACTGAGATCTAATCTTACTGCATTGTGGTCAGAAAAGATGCTTGTAATGATTTCTATTTTTTTGAATTTACCAAGGCTAGATTTATGGCCCAGGATGTGATCTATCCTGGAGAAGGTTCCATGTGCGCTTGAGAAAAAGGTGAAATTCATTGTTTTGGGATGAAATGTCCTATAGATATCAATTAGGTCTAACTGGTCTATTGTATCGTTTAACGTTTGTGTTTCCTTGTTAATTTTCTGTTTAGTTGATCTATCCATAGGTGTGAGTGGGGTATTAAAGTCTCCCACTATTATTGTGTTATTGTTAATTTCTCCTTTCATACTTGTTAGCATTTGTCTTACATATTGCGGCGCTCCCGTGTTGGGTGCATGTATATTTATAATTGTTATATCTTCTTCTTGGATTGATCCTTTGATCATTAGGTAGTGACCATCTTTGTCTCTTTTCACGGCCTTTGTTTTAAAGTCTATTTTATCTGATATAAGTATTGCTACTCCTGCTTTCTTTTGGTCCCTATTTGCATGGAAAATCTTTTTCCAGCCCTTCACTTTCAGTCTGTATGTGTCCCCTGTTTTGAGGTGGGTCTCTTGTAGACAACATATGTAGGGGTCTTGTTTTTGTATCCATTCAGCCAGTCTTTGTCTTTTGGTTGGGGCATTCAACCCATTTACATTTAAGGTAATTACTGATAAGTATGATCCCGTTGCCATTTACTTTATTGTTTTGGGTTTGAGTTTATACACTGTTTTTGTGTTTCCTGTCTAGAGAATATTCTTTAGTATTTGTTGGAGAGCTGGTTTGGTGGTGCTGAATTCTCTCAACTTTTGCTTGTCTGAGAAGCTTTTGATTTCTCCTTCATATTTGAATGAGATCCTTGCTGGGCACAATAATCTGGGCTGTAGGTTATTTTCTTTCATCACTTTAAGTATGTCTTGCCATTCCCTCCTGGCTTGAAGAGTTTCTATTGAAAGATCAGCTGTTATCCTTATGGGAATTCCCTTGTGTGTTATTTGTTGTTTTTCCCTTGCTGCTTTTAATATTTGTTCGTTGTGTTTGATCTTTGTTAATTTGATTAATGTGTCTTGGGGTGTTTCGCCTTGGGTTTATCCTGTTTGGGACTCTCTGGGTTTCTTGGACTTGGGTGATTATTTCCTTCCCCATTTTAGGGAAGTTTTCAACTATTATCTCCTCAAGTATTTTCTCATGGTCTTTCTTTTTGTCTTCTTCTTCTGGGACCCCTATGATTCGAATGTTGTAGCGTTTAATATTGTCCTGGAGGTCTCTGAGATTGTCCTCATTTCTTTTAATTCGTTTTTCTTTTATCCTCTCTGATTCATTTATTTCTACCATTCTATCTTCTAATTCACTAATCCTATCTTCTGCCTCTGTTATTCTACTATTTGTTGCCTCCAGAGTGTTTTTAATTTCATTTATTGCATCATTCATTTTATATTGACTCTCTTTTATTTCTTCTAGGTCCTTGTTAAACCTTTCTTGCATCTTCTCGATCTTAGTCTCCAGGCTATTTATCTGTGATTCCATTTTGATTTCAAGATTTTGGATCAATTTCACTATCATTATTCGGAATTCTTTATCAGGTAGATTCCCTATCTCTTCCTCTTTAGTTTGGTTTGGTGGGCTTTTATCCTGTTCCTTTATCTGCTGGGTATTCCTCTGTCTCTTCATCTTGTTTAAATTGCTGAGTTTGGGGTGTACTTTCTGTATTCTGGCAGTTTGTGGAGTTCTCTTTATTGTGGTGTTTCCTTGCTCTGTTTGGGTTTGTACAGGTGGCTTGTCAAGGTTTCTTGGTTAGGGAAGCTTGTGTCGGTGTTCTGGTGAGTGGAGCTGTATTTCTTCTCTCTGGAGTGCAATGAAATGTCCAGTAATGAGTTATGGGATGTCTATGGTTTTGGGGTGACTTTGGGCTGCCTGTATCTTGGAGCTCAGGGCTGTGTTCCTTGCTGCTGGAGAATTTGCTTGGTATGTCTTGTCCTGAAACTTGTTTCGCCCAGAGAGGTTTACAGCGTTATATGGAGAAGAGAAGAGTGAGGAGGGAGTTAGAGGTGACCCGAATGAGATGAGGTGGAGTCAACAGAGGAGAGAGTGGGCTATTCAGTAATCTCTTCCTAATGTGCACTCCACAACTGGACCGCTCAGAGTTGTTCACAGAGTTATACAGAGAAGAGAAGGGGGAAGGTGACAGAGGTGGCCAGGAGGATAATAGGGGGGAATGAAAAGGAGGGAGACAGATCCAGCCAGTAATCAGTTCCCTAAGTGTTCTCCACCATCTGGAACACACAGAAATTCACAGAGTTGGGTAGAGTAGAGAGGGGTTAGGGAGGAGACACAGGCGACGTAGTGGAGAAAAAGGAGAGTCCAAAGGGAGAGAGAGCAGTTAAGCCAGTAATCTCGCTCCCTAGTGAAAAATGGGTACTGAAGATTGGGTTCTTAAAGGTACAAAATTGGTAACAAATACATAAAAGCAAAAATTTAAAATCTAGAGTAGAGTTTGGAATTTCAAAAATACAATGTTAAAGAAAAGAAGGAAAAGAAAGAGAGAAAAAACGAACAAACAAAAACAAACAAGGTCGCAAAAATTATAAAGAAAACATAGGTACAAAATTGATAACTAATACCAAAAAGCAAAAGTTAAAAATCTAGAGTAGAGTTTGGAATTTCAAAAATACAATGTTAAAAAAAGAAGAAAAAGAAAGAGAGAGAAAAAAAAAACAATCAAGAACAAACAAGGTCGCATAAATTATATATATAAAAAAAATACAGGTACAAAATTGATAACAAATACCAAAAAGCATAAATTAAAAATCTAGAATAGAGTTTGGAATTTCAGATATACAATGTTATTTAAAAGAAGAAGAGAAAGAAACAGAGAAAAAGAAAAAATAAAAAAGGGTCACAGAAATTATATAAAAACAAAAACAAAAACTATAGGTACAAAATTGATAACAAATACTAAAAAGCTAAAATTAAAAATCTAGAGTAGAGTTTGGAATTTAAAAAATACAATGTTAAAGAAAAGAAGGAAAAAGAAAAAAAAAGGTCAAAAAATTATTAAAAATATATATGAAGTTTGCTTTAAAAAAAATAGGGTCTTTTTTTTTTTTTTTTTGCAAAGTAATCGGTTATAAAAGTGGAAATTAAAGGAATAATAGAGGACTTAAATTTTTTTTTTTTTTATAGGCTCACTTGTTCAGTCGCACTGAGGGGAGGTAGGGAGGGATGCTGCAAACAAATAACACTGGCGTGTGCTCGCAGTGCCTCAGCCACACTGGGTCTGCCCCCTGTTCACGTCGCGTGTAGCCTCTCTGCCCACGCTGCTCAGGCTCTAGGTTGCTCCCCCGTGAACCATCCGCGGCCCGCCCTGGGCTGCCTGTACTTCCCAGGGCCAAGCCGCTCCGGTTCAGGCACTCAGGTAGTCCTCAGAGGCGCAGACTCTCAGTTGGGCCTGCGTTTTGTGCCCTTCCCAGATCCGAGCAGCTCAGGTGATGAGGTGTTTTGCGTGCGCGATTGCTGCGACTTATCGCCTCCCCGCCGCTCGGTTATCTAGTTGTGCACCGGCACACCTTCTCAGGCAGATGTTGACCGTCCAGACCCCCAAGAAGTTTTAGTTAGCAAAGAAGCCTGCTTACAGTTTTATAGATAATGTCTCTCTGGGGCTGCGATTGTCCCCTTCCGGCTCTGGCTGCCTATCACTGGAGGGGGATGGTCTGCCGCCGGCTATCTCCGTTCAGTCCTTTATTCCGTGCGCAGGCCTGGCGGTGTCATAGGTTAGGGCTGGCTTTTTGCGTGGTAGATATCCCACAGTCTGGTTTGCTAGCCCAAATTATTTCGCTTAGATAGTGCTCGGGGTATTCAGGCCAGATTCTTGCGATGCAGCCCGCGCCGCGCCTCCCTGCCCAGCCCCCGCTTGCTAATGGTGTGTGCAGGCGTCTGCGCTGCTTCTCCGCTGGGGGAGTTACCGTAGGGCTCGCAATGTGCGGGTTTTAATTATTGATTTTTCCTCTGTTATGTTGCCCTCTGTGCTTCCAAGGCTCGGTGCAGATTCGGCAGTGAGAAGGTTTCCTGGTGTTTGGAAACTTCTCTCTTTTTAAGACTCCCTTCCCGAGACAGAACTCCGTCCCTCCCTCTTTTGTCCCTTTTTTTGTCTTTTATATTTTTCCCTACCTCCTTTCTAAGACTTGGGTTGCTTTTCTGGGTGCCTGATGTCCTCTGCCGGCTTTCAGAAGTTGTTTTGTGGAATTTACTCGGCATTTAAATGTTCTTTTGATGAATTTGTGGGGGAGAAAGTGTTCTCCCTGTCCTACTCCTCCGCCATCTTAGCTCCTCCTCCTCTCCTTCACTTTTGATGAATAATTTTGTTGGATACAAATTTCTAGATTAGTGATTTTTTTTTGATTTTTTAAAATACAATAATTGGTATATATGTCATGCCACACTTTGTTTCATGATTTCTGATGAAAAGTCTTAACTTTGTCTGTAGTTAGTGTTGCCCCACCCCCCACCCTGGTTCTTTCAAGGTGATTTTCATCTTTGATTTTCTGTAACAGAATGTGCCTCAGTGTAGATTTCTTTTTTTTATTTTATTTTTAATCTTTACATAATTGTATTAGTTTTGCCAAATATCAAAATGAATCCGCCACAGGTATACATGTGTTCCCCATCCTGAACCCTCCTCCCTCCTCCCTCCCCATACCATCCCTCTGGGTCATCCCAGTGCACTAGCCCCAAGCATCCAGTATCGTGCATCGAACCTGGACTGGCAACTCGTTTCTTACATGATATTTTACATGTTTCAATGTCATTCTCCCAAATCTTCCCACCCTCTCCCTCTCCCACAGAGTCCATAAGACTGTTCTATACATCAGTGTCTCTTTTGCTGTCTCGTACACAGGGTTATTGTTACCATCTTTCTAAATTCCATATATATGCGTTAGTATACTGTATTTATGTTTTTCCTTCTGGCTTACTTCACTCTGTATAATAGGCTCCAGTTTCATCCACCTCATTAGAACTGATTCAAATGTATTCTTTTTAATGGCTGAGTAATACTCCATTGTGTATATGTACCATTTCTTTTTTTACTGGTGGTCTCTGAACCTCCTGGATCTGTGGTTTAGTCTCCATCATTTTGGAAAATTCTCAACCATTATTCAAATATTTCTTCTACCCTCTCCTCTCCTCTTTCTGCTATTCTAATTACACATATGCTACAGCTTTTGTAATTATCCCAGTCCTAGGATATTCTATTTTCTATTTATTGTTATTATTCCTTTTCCACTTTGGATTTCAGTTTGGGAGATTTCTATTAACATTTCTTCAAGCTCATGGATTCTTTTCTAGACTGTAGAAAGTTGGCTAATGAGCCCATCAAAGGCAGTCTTCATTTGTTAGTGTTTTCAATTTCTCACATACCCTTTTGATACTTTCTTGGCATTTGCCCTCTATCCATTAGAACCCTTAACATCTTAGTTTTAAAATTCTGGTCTGAAAGATAATTCAACATTTGTGTCATATCTGAGTCTGGTTCTATGCTTATTTAAATCAATTTAGCCTGTTTTTTTTTTTTTTCCTTCTAATGGGAAAGACTAGCAAGTCTCTTCAAGAAAATGAGAAATACCAAGGGAACATTTCATGCAAAGATGGGTACAATAAAGGAGAGAAATGGTATGAACCTAACAGAAGCATAAGATACTAAGAGGTGGCAAGAATACACAAAAAGTGAAGTCATTCAGTTGTGTCCGACTCTGCAACCCCATGGACTGTAGCCTATCAGGCTCCTCCGTCCATGGAATTTTCCAGGCAAGAGTACTTGAGTGGGTTGCCATTTCCTTCTCCAGGGGATCTTCCCGACCCAGGGATCGAACCTGGGTCTCCCACATTGCAGGCAGACACTTTGTCATCTGAGCCACCAGGGAAGCCCAGAATACAAAGAACTATACAAAAAAGATCTTCATGACCCAGATAACCACGATGGTGTGATCCCTCACCTTTACTCAGACATAGTGGAGTGCAAAGTCAAGTGGGCCTTAGGAAGCATCACTGACAAAGCTAGTAGAGGTGATGCAATTCAGTTCAAACTGCTGACCCACATGCTCTCTAGGACATTTGGGGGCAGATCTGATATCCTGCAGGAGTGACCTGGAAGGACATGACCCAGAGGGCTGCATGTGCCTGGGAGTGAGCTGAGGACACGGCAGCAGGAGGCAGAGGGGTTCTGGAGGCCCATGGGCAGCACTGACAGGAGGAGCTGTTGGGTCCAAAGTTGAGAGAGGCGAGAAGCACCAAGACCGGGTGTCCCTGGAGACCTCTGCAGGAGGCAGTAGAACTCAGCTGACCAGGAACTGGGAGGGAGGGAAGCAGGCAGAGAAAGGGATGCTTTTTAAGCTTTTGCTGGGCATACACTGGAGAAAATCAAAGCTTCATGAGGCTTTGTGAGCAATGCATAGAAATGACCCTGGCTGGAGGTAGGGAAGTTGTGGAGGGGGAGGCATTAGGCAGATTCTGATGACCAGGGCTGGGGCAGCCATGTAACAGGATGATGTAGGAGAACAGCTCAGCTCAGCCCAGATCTGATGGCACTAGGAACTGGGTGACCAGTACACTTCAAGTGCTAACCCCAAATTCCTCTGCTCTCCCTGGTCTAGGGGAGCACAGAAACTTTGTGGGGAGGAGTCCATTTGCTTTTTCACTTGGAAGATTCTTAAATTTGTTGGTGCGTATATGGAAACTGATACTGCAGGGAGGAAAAGTCTAGATGTGCAGCAGAGGCTGGGTACAGGCCACACCTAGAGAGAGGTGAGATCGCCTATTAGACTTGGGCCAGGCTAAACTGAGAATTCCAAAAATTAGGAACACTTTATCTGCAGTGAGCATGGATGCTTCTGAGGCTGCCCAGACTGCATTCTTCTTCTGGGAACTCCCTCCCACTTCATCTTTCTTAATAGTGCCCACACATAGGAATATGGGGAGAATGACCAAAATAATTCCGTTGAAGGGAATGTATGATATGTGTCGGCTGAGAAGAGGGCTTGAAGCTCCACCAAGGCAGGGAGAAGGAAAGGCTGTGGCTACCCAAAAGACTCCATGCCCCTCTCCCCACGTGGTGTCTGAGGGATGCTACTGTGCAGGCAGGCCAGCCCACACTCCACCTACTGGATAAAAGTGATGGAGACACAAACTCCTCTCCTTTTTAGTGCATATCCGTGAATTAGGTTCACCGTATCTCTTTAAATCAAGGTGAAATTCACATAAACCATTCTAAAGTGAGCAATTCAGTGACATATAGGCATTCACAATCACCTCTTTCCATCTCTGAAATATTTTCATTACCCCAAAAGTGAACAATACTCCATATTCCTCTAATACCCAACAACTAAGTCGCATCAACTAATCTACTGTCCTTATGAATTTGTTGTGTATGCAATCATATAAATGGGATCATACAATATGTGACTTTTAGTGTCCAGCTTCTTTAACTTACCACAACATTTTTGAAGTTCATCCATGAACATGTCATTCCTTTTTATGACTGAATAGTATTCCACTATATGGATAAACCACATTTTGTTTATCCATTCATCTGTTACAGACATTTGGGCTGTTTCTATCTTTGGGATGCTGCCGTGAATGTGAGATGGGTGTCTGGGTAGCAGAGTCCTTGTATGTATCTGGGGGATGGAATGGCTGGGCCATATGCTGTTTTCTTCTTTAAGCATGAGTCTGATGAGCTTTCTCTATGCAAGGGAGGCAGCTCTGCATATTGCATCACGTTTCTAAACCTGATAATCCTTATAGATCAGACCAGAGCTGCCCAAAAGAACTTTCTGTAATGATGGAGACCTTCTGTATCTGTTCTGTCCAGTGTGGTAGCCATTAGCCATGTGTGGCTAGGACGACTGAAAAACTACACCTTTGTATTTAATTTTAATTAATTGAAAATTAATCAGGGCTTGTGGCTATATAAACTCAGCCTTAGAAGTGACAAAAGAAGGGCTTCCTCTTGGAGCACCTCCCATCTCAGGTTTCCCAGTGAACACTCCACTTGAGGAACTGAAAATCTGGAGCTCAGTGATGACACTTGGAAGACCCAAGCTCTCCGTTCCTGAGAAACCTTTCTTTCTTAAATAACACTGAAGGGGGTGAAAACATACAACGACCTACATGATCATCAATACAAAAATAAAAGTTGAAAGTAGAATTCAAGGCTGTCACGGGAAACACAATGTACAGATCTCCAGAAGACTATAATCTCTTGCATAATCCTTGCAGTTTGTTTCATTGAAATGGGTCCCAATTGGCAATGTGAATGCTACTATCTACCTACACTGCAGAGGAGTTGGGTGTTGTTTTCACCCACACTGATGGTTCTTATCAATTTTGGGGGCAAACAGTTTTATATTGCTAGGATATTTTCTAAAGACTAGCAAATATGTGGTTAGCTCTAGATAGTGTCTAGGGAGCCCTGGTTTGAGTACATCTAATTAAAAGTGAAATCACTCAGTCATGTCTGACTCTTTGCGACCCCATAGACTGTACCCTACCAGGCTCCTCTGTCCATGGGATTTTCCAGGCAATACTACTGGAGTGGATTGCCATTTCCTTCTCCAGGGAATCTTCCCAACCCAGGGCTCGAACCCGGGTCTCCCGCATTGTAGACAGATGCTTTACCGCCTGAGCCACCAGGGAACCCCAATTTTGTAAGATAAATACTTACTATATAACGTTCCTAAATTGTTTTAGACTTCCCTGGTGGCTCAGACGGTAAAGCGTCTGTCCACAATGCAGGAGACCTGGGTTCGATCCCTGGGTGGGGAAGTTCCCTGGAGAAGGAAAAGGCAACCCACTCCAGTACTCTTGCCTAGAAAATCCCATGGACAGAGGAGCCTGGTGTCCATGGGTCGCAAAGAGTCGGACACGACTGAGCGACTTCACATTCACATTCAAATTGTTTTAGTGGCCTGTATTTATTATAATAAAAAAATTAATGGAATCAGTAAGGATGACAGCAGGAATAACATTTATTAAACTCATAGTGTGCTGGAGATTTTTAAACATGGAGATTACTATGGATTTACTCATTTAATCCCTTAACCCCATGAAGTAAGTGCTATTAACATTTTCACTTCTCAGTAGACTTTGCAGAAGTATATCTGGGACACTCCACCCCTTATTTGTAACAGCATGTGGAATTCATGAACAATCATCTTTCGAAATATCCACTTGTATATTACTTAATCTGGTCTTAACACTGTTCATTTTAAATTTACTGAATTCACAAAAGTAATTTTATCAGATTTTATACTATTTTTACTTTAGCTATCAGTTTAAGGGGATCTCTTATTAACGTTTAGCCAACCCAAATATAGTAATTTAAACTCCTTTAAATATTCTATATACAATAAAATTTCCTTTAAAAATGTGCACCTATTTTCAAAATGTAAACTGATACATTTCAAATGCTGGAAATGCACCTAGCAAGACATACCCTTCCCAAGACCTTAGAATTCACAATACAATAGACAATTCTGATCTCATGTTCTCTAAAAATCTAACTCATGCATTCATACCTTTTAAAATGGAAATCACGTTTATCTATCAGAACCTCAAATGGCAGATTTCCTTCTAATATTAAATACTTTCAATACCGGTTCAATGTATGGATTTCTCCTGGGATAAGAAAACAGTCCGTACTTGGCGTCTGAATGTCACACTAATGACTTCCCGGAGTCAAAAGTAGCTTGTCACCGGTAATAACAAATTCTTAAAAGATGAGTGGGATTAAAACTCCATGACCTTGGGGGCGAGATTCAAGAGAAAATGTCAGACATTCCCTGCTGCAAACCAACACACAGCCTACTGAGCCCCTATACGCACCCAAATCATGTCTCTGGTATTCGATTTCCCACAAGCCCAGCCTTGCTCAGATTCGCACAGAAACGCGCTGCGAAAGACAGCCCTTGGCCAGTACGGCTCTTTTCTAGACACTGTGGGTGGCTCTGAAAAGAGCCTTTGGTGTCAGGGGGCCCCCGGGGAGCACGACCGTTTCCGGCCCGCCTCCGCCGCCTCACTTGCCCTTGGCCTTGTGGTGACTCTCCGTTTTCTTGGGCAGCAGCACGGCCTGGATATTAGGCAGGACACCGCCCTGCGCGATGGTCACGCGACCCAGCAGCTTGTTGAGCTCTTCGTCGTTACGGATGGCTAACTGCAGATGGCGTGGGATAATACGCGTCTTCTTGTTGTCGCGCGCCGCGTTGCCCGCCAGCTCCAGGATCTCAGCCGTCAGGTACTCCAACACGGCTGCCAGATAGACAGGCGCGCCAGCACCCACACGCTCAGAATAGTTACCTTTACGGAGCAGCCGATGCACTCGGCCCACAGGAAACTGCAAACCCGCGCGCGAAGAGCGCGACTTCGCTTTCGCGCGCGCCTTACCGCCCTGTTTGCCTCGGCCTGACATCTCCCAGTCACGCACAACGACAAAACACAGCCAAAAAGCAGACCACCAACAAACCCGCTGTACTCAGAGAGTCCTTATATATGGTCTTGAGGTAGTACAGCCGGCGCCGCCCGATTGGGTAGTGATGGTGACCAACCAGAAAAGAAAGTCACCATTTCCCCCTAATTTGCATCTGCCTTTTCCAATGATGACGTTGCACGTTGCTTGATCCTATCATAAATTAGAAACTCTGGATCCCTCATTTGAATACAGGACGTATAAGTTGAGTTGCTCTGCAACTAGGCTTCTTTTCTACCCGAAGGATCCGTCGTCATGCCTGATCCGTCCAAATCAGCTCCCGCACCCAAGAAGGGCTCCAAAAAAGCTGTTACTAAAGCGCAGAAGAAGGATGGCAAAAAGCGTAAGCGCAGCCGCAAAGAGAGTTATTCCATCTACGTGTATAAGGTGTTGAAGCAAGTGCACCCGGACACCGGTATCTCTTCCAAGGCTATGGGCATCATGAACTCGTTCGTGAACGACATCTTCGAACGTATCGCTAGCGAGGCCTCGCGTTTGGCGCACTACAACAAGCGTTCTACCATCACGTCCCGGGAGGTGCAGACGGCTGTGCGCCTGCTATTGCCCGGCGAGTTGGCCAAACACGCTGTCTCGGAAGGTACCAAAGCCGTCACCAAATATACCAGCTCTAAATGAGGTGCACCTCGGTGCCCGGAAACCCAAAGGCTCTTTTCAGAGCCACTCACAAGATCAAGAAAGGGTGTCGAACACGTGAAGGGTTTGTTATGTAAAAGCATCCCTTGTCTACTTCGTAGCGGCTCCTAGGTTACTAGGAGGGCGCCGGGATTCTTCCCCCTACCCCCACCCCACCCCCTGCCCCATAGACGTGTGCGCGTGTGTGTATGTGAGCAGAATGCGAAAGCGTACCTATATTTTATCAGTGGTCGGGGATGGGCTGCCGAGGAAAAATAACAGTGCGGGAAACAACGAAAAGGCTGCGTGTCCACACCTGTTTCCGCTCAAAGCTATCGACGCTTCTCTGAGCAAAATAGGAACCTTGAATTCAAGTATCTTTAGGGTCTGGAGAGTGCCATTTCCGAGGCTTGCGGGCATGGCACAATTTTGTGTGCGCATGATGTTTGCCTGTGGGTGGGTGGCGCTGGTCATCACCACCCCCACCCCCTAGTCCCCCGCTTCCCCAGAGGGACCGTATGCCATTCGAATACCTCCGTGTTCATTAATGAGTGAGCCCGAAGCTGCACTGAAAGACGCGCTGGGTGAGGCCCCCGGGGGTGTTGTACAGCTTTGGCGCTGGCGCCTGGCGATGCATCTCCGCCCAGACCAGATATCTTTATCATGAGGCAATGAACATTTACGGGAGGATATTTGCTTGTCTGGATTTTTCAAAGGCGGGATGTTTGAAACCGAAAGGAAAATGGAAGCGTGGTGGAACACGGCGCTCTGTGCTCTAGAACTGGATATAATAAGCCCACCCCGGCTGCAGGTAGTTGGGGGCGAGGGTGGGGAGAGGAGAGCAATTTACGAGAAAAATAACCTTTTTCTCAGCAAATGTAAACTTCCACTTCAGCCCCATTATTCTCAGTGACGCACTAGTGACGCAGAATTTTCCCTTTGAGTTTATGGCATTCATTTGAAAAGTGTCATCTTAGTTCAAAGAAAGTGCTTTAGCGTGAAGAGTTCACTCTGAGGAAGACATCGCCTACCTTTTTTTGCCTGTTTTTTCTTATTTGTAAGAAGGGGATTTCAAATAATCACTTTCTTGAGCTGTTTTGAGAATTAGATTTGTTGAAAGGTCGTGTCATCATCTCGGGCGAGGAGCTGACGTTCAGTTAAAGGCTAACAACCGGGCTTTTGCAAATCATCTCCAAAGGAAGAAGGTTGCATGCTTGATTCGGTTCGTAGGACTTGGGAGAAAACGTGCCCACCGCCACGGTGCCCTCAACCACAGCGGCTGGAAAACGCCCACCTCATTCCTTTTTCTACACGGGTCCACTGTAAAAGAATTTCTAAAACCCCACACATTTTAAAGTTGGCATCCAAAACACTTTATGGTTAGTTAATAGTTGCCAGAATGCAAATCCCAAGATAGGATGTATTACAAAACAAAATGGTCTCACATCAGTTTTTTATTTTTTAAAATACGAATTTATTTATTTTAATTGGAGGCTAATTACAATATTGTATTGGTTTTGCCATACATCAACATGAATCCGCCACGGGTGTACACGTGTTCCCCATCCTGAAACCCCCTCCCACCTCCCTCCCCATCCCATCCCTCTGGGTCATCCCAGTGCACCAGCCCTGAGCACCCTGTCTCATGCATGGAACCTGGACTGGTGATTCGTTTCACATATGATATTATACATGTTTCAATGCCATTCTCCCAAATCATCCCACCCTCGCCCTCTCCCACAGAGTCCAAAAGACTGTTCTATACATCTGTGTCTCTTTTGCTGTCTTGCATACAGGGTTATCATTACCATCTTTCTAAATTCCATATGTATGCGTTAATATACTATATTGGTGTTTTTCTTTTTGGCTTACTTCACTCTGTATAATAGGCTCCAGTTTCATTCACCTCATTAGAACTGATTCAAATGTATGCTTTTTCATGGCTGAGTAACCAGTCCATTCTAAAGGAGATCAGTCCTCCGTGTTCTTTGGAAGGACTGATGCTAAAGCTTAACCTCCAATACTTTGGCCACCTCATGTGAAGAGTTGACTCACTGGAAAAGACTCTGATGCTGGGAGGGATTGGGGGCAGAAGGAGAAGGGGATGACAGAGGATGAGATGGCTGGATGGCATCACTGATTCGATGGACATGAGTTTGGGTAAACTCCAGGAGCTGGTGATGGACAGGGAGGCCTGGCGTTCTGCAGTTCATGGGGTCTCAAAGAGTCGGATACGACTGAGTGACTGAACTGACTGAATACTCCACTGTGTATATGTACCACAGCTTTCTTATCCATTCATCTGCTGATGGACATCTCGGTTGCTTCCATGTCCTGGCTATTATAAACAGTGCTGCGATGAACATTGGGGTTCACGTGTCTCTTTCAATTCTGGTTTCCTCAGTGTGTATGCCCAGCAGTGGGATTACTGGGTCATAAGGCAGTTCTGTTTCCAGTTTTTTAAGGAATCTCCACACTGTTCTCCATAGTGGCTGTACTAGTTTGCATTCCCACCAACAGTGTAAGAGGGCTCCCTTTACTCCACACCCTCTCCAGCATTTATTGCTTGCAGACTTTTGGATAGCAGCCATTCTGACTGGCGTGAAATAGTACCTCATTGTGGTTTTGATTTGCATTTCTCTGATAATGAGTGATGTTGAGCATCTTTACATGTGTTTGTTAGCCGTCTATATGTCTGCTTTGGAGAAATGTCTGTTTAGTTCTTTGGCCCATTTTTTGATTGTGTCATTTATTTTTCTGGATCACATCAGTTTTTTAAAGGTTTCTATTGAAATAGCTATTCAATACCACAGTCAGTTTATAGAATACACTATTAAATTATTCATTAACACTGAGCTAGTTTATGTAATTCTTTTTTCACCTTGAATTCATATTTTCATTCAACTTCAGATTCAGCATTTCATCCTAATGTAAAATATGTATATTTAGCATTGTTTTATCTACCTCCTTTATACACAAAAGTGGAAATTGAAATTTAAAAATTTGTTGGTGAGCAGAAATAAGTTTAAAAATCATCTGGACAACACACTATTGTTTAAATATAACTAAGTTTTGATAGGTATATATAAAACTGATAATAAAACTTTAGTGAAAACTGCATTTAAAGATATGGATAGTGGTCTCTGCTCCCACACCCTCCTTTCCTTTCTGCCTGAGTTAGTTTGTGCACTCATGGGCATATATAGTATTGTTAGTGATAGCAGCGTGCAGGCATTATTTCTTTCCCCTTGTTCTCTTTTATAGATATGAATGTTTGAACGTATCTGTATGTTCTATCTGTATATGTTTGAACATGTCTATATGTTTGAAGATACCTATACGAACATATCTAGTGTTCTAACGTATTTTTTATAGTCTGAAACAATGTTTACAAAAATAAATACTTCGAAATGGAAATTTTTTCCTAGTAGTTTTACTTACTTCTTTGCCTTCCTAGCTGTAATACAAAATGTAAACAGTGATCTGTCATCAAAAGACAACACCTTTCATTTTCTCAGTAGATACTGATTCGTATTAAAAACTACTGGCTTCTGGTAGAGCTCCTGCACCCCAGGTGGCCAAGCCATGGACCGCAACCTGTCGACAGGGCTGCCAAGTTGGGACGGCAGAGGAGGCGGCGGTGGCCAGGGGACTGCATCGCCAGCACTGTCTCCAGCAAGCACTGGCTCTTCAGCATCCTCAGCGGGCTCATCAGATGGTTAGCCCTGAAAATGCCAAATTCAGCTCTGATAATGATGAGCAGCAGATGGAGCTTGATGAAGAAATGGAGAGTGAGATTTGCAGAGTATGGGATATGTCAGTGGATGAGGATGTGGCTTTGCTTCTCCAAGAATTTAATGCTTCTGACATATTTGTGGGAGTATTGGCCTAATCAAAATGTCCTCGATTAAGAGAAATATGTGTGGGAATTTTAGGTAATATGGCCTGTTTCCAGTAGATATGTGTGTCCATCAGCAGTGATAAAAATCTTGGCCAGGTATTCAGACACGCCTACTCTGCTGGAAACAAGCAGATTGTTACTTGCCTTTCCCAGACAGGAGTGGCCAGTGTCTGGGTTGAAAGAATCCGAGAAAATCCAGCTATTTATGATAGCATTTGCTTCATCATGTCAAGTTCAACAAATGTTGACTTGCTGGTAAAGGTTGGGGAGGTTGTGGACAAGCTGTTTGATTTGGTTGAGAAGCTAATGTGGGAATAGATTAGAAGTGGGGCTGTTCAGGCTCTGGACCAACCCCAGGAAGATTCTGAACAGCAGCCAGTGTTTCGAATTGTGCCCTGTGTACTTGAAGCTGCCAAACAAGTGTACTCTGAAAATCCAGAAGGGCTCGATGTTTACATGCATGTCTTACAGCTGCTCACCACAGTAGATGATGGAATTTAAGCAATTGTACAGTGTCCTGACACTGGGAAAGACACTTGGAATATAGTTTTTGATCTGGTGTGCCATGAATTCTGCCAGTCTGATGATCCGCCCATCATACTGCAAGAAGAGAAAACAGTGCTGGCCTCTGATTTTTCAGTGTTGTCCGCCATCTATGCTTCACAGACTGAACAGGAGTATCTAAAGATAGGAAAAGTGGATCTTCCTCTAGTTGACAGCCTGATTTGTGTCTTACAAAATATGGAACATTGTCAGAAGAACCCAGAGAACTCAACGGAGTCTAACACAGAAGAAACTAAAAGTCTGATTTAACCCAAGATGGTTTCCACTTGAAAATCTTGAACAATATTTCGTGTGAATTTCTTTCTAATATTTTCCAAGTATTAACAAAGGAGAAAGGTAACTCAGAGATTAGGGACAGCAAGTTAAGCAAACAGAAGTGTTCCTGTGCATTTGAGACTCTTCTCCCTTTCTGTAGCCCTGTGGTGGAAGACTTTCTTAAAATCCTCCGTGAAGTTGATAAGACCCTTGCTGGTAATCTGGAGGAAAAGTTCCCAAGTTTGAAGTTTCAGACTTAAAAAATATTAGAATCCCTCTGCCCAAGAAATGGACTCGCTGACTATTGAAATTGACAAATAGGAAATACTAGACCATAATTGTTTGGTATTACAGTCAAGCTCTTCTCCAGCCTTATCTCATTTTTGTTTGGCATTGGAATAGTCTCACTACCATCAAACATCATCTCCCTCCCCTCCTCTTTTTTTTTTGTATTGGTTGTGCAGTATTTGTCTTCTTCAGGTAAAGAAAACAAAATTATCATTAAGGTCCTTTTAAGAATATTTGAGGGGTTGCTGAGGATTTTTTCATAACTCTTAACTGGATTTTTACTCAGAATTTTATATTCATATCTACTACAAGTGCATTCAGCTGCACTAGTAGAAAACCCTACTATAGTAGCTTAATCTGTTAGCTTGTATGTATTTAATGCAATAAGAAGTCCAGAGGCGGGCAGTCCAACCCTGAGAAGGTTGGCTCAGGGACACTTACTCCTTTCACCTCTGTGTGGTCTGCCGGGTAGACCTTTGTGTTCATTTTTATTGTCTTTTGGTTAAAGGGACTATAATATCTCTGGTCCTTCCACATTCAGGGAAGAAAAAAGAGAAAGAGGCCAAGGGGCTTTCTCTTAGCAAATCTTTCCTTTTTATTTGGAAAGGACAGCCCTCCCTGGCCAGAACCATGTTAATGTCCGTCCCTAACTGCAGGTATTTGACATCAAGTACTTTTTTTCTTTCTGGCCTCTACAGGAGAGAAAGGCAAGAGAGAAAGGAGATACGAGTGGCTTTTGAGTATACCCAGTTCATGGTGTTTGCCACAATATGCAAACCTTTCTATCCATTTAAATTGTATTGATGCCATGCTAGGTTGTTAGTAGCAATCAAAAGTAATTACCAGTTTAGTTTTGTTACAGTTCACATTTTTTCCAATGTTTTGTGTATGAAAATGGAAATGCTAACATTCTGATGAAAGAACATTAGCAAAATTCTCTGGTTTAATTTCAGAAAATGATTTGCTTGAGTGAATTCAGATTTTTAAAATTAACATTGAGGAAGCTTCATAACATCTGGTTGTTCACAAACTGCTATACGTGACTTTCCTCTCACCCTCTATCATTTATTATACTGCTTCCTAATGAAATGTATTCGAGGATCAACCAGGTACACTTATAGGAAGTGCCCAGTTTGTATTATTTCAGTTGCTGAAAGTGGACTTTTAGTAGATTTTCAGAAAACATCAGTTATGAATGAAATAGCCAGCTTTTTAAGCCTCTCTTCTGATATAGCCTCTTCTCAGTATATTGCAGAATCTTTTATGCTTTAAAGCATTGGTCTTGCCTCACACTTTGTATTCTTTCCTTGAGTGACTTTTGCCGATAAAATCCAGGGCTACCCTGTGCTGTTCGTAAGAAATATATAATTTCCAGTTTGGGGTAGTCTTAGTGTGGAAAGTACCCTGCCAAAAAGAATTGAACTATAAAATTACAATCTTATCAGTTAAACTCTTAAAAAAAAAAAAAAAACTACAAAATTCAGTTCTTCAAATACATTTGAATCAGTTCTAATTAGGTGGATGAAACTGGAGCCTATTATACAGAGTTAAGTAAGCCAGAAAGAAAAACACCAATATAGTATACTAACACATATATATGGGATTTAGAAAGATGGTAATGATAACCCTGTATGTGAGACAGCAAAAGAGACACAGATGTATAGAACAGTCTTTTGGACTCTGTGGGAGAGGGCGAGGGTGGGATGATTTGAGAGAATAGCATTGAAACATGTATATTATCATATGTGAAACAGATCGCCAGTCCAGGTTCAATGCATGAGACAGGGTGCTCGGGGCTGGTGCACTGGGATGACCCAGAGGGATGGGATGGGGAGGGAGGTGGGAGGGGGGTTCAGGATGGGGAACACATGTACATCCATGGCTGATTGATGTCAATGTATGGCAAAACCAATACAATATTGTAAAGTAATTAGCCTCCAATTAAAATAAATTAATTTTTAAAAATTCAGTTCTTCACTTTGAAATAGGGGCCTGTTGACTGGGTCCAAGCCCTCAGCCTCCTACCAAATTAGATTGGGAGTCAGTCTCTTAATGAAAACTTACAGTCATATGAAACTAGTTTCACAGATCCACATGATTCTTTAATAAGCTTAAACCCTAGGTAGGTCTAACAAATGAAAATTGTCTAAAGCAGAAACTGTGATAGAAAGTGCTAGCAGTGGCAACAGCACTGTTTAGGATCAAAAGTAAAAATAAGAAGTAAAATGAACATTTTACAATAATTTGCATATATAGTTCTAGAAAATACAGCTTTCTGTGAATAATGCAAAACACCAATTAATTTCTTAGTACTTTTTATACTAGCACAGAGAATTAGCTCGAAGTTAAAAGACTGCCCCTATTTGCTGAATCGGAGAAGGCAATGGCACCCCACTCCAGTACTCTTGCCTGGAGAATCCCAGGGATGGGGGAGCCTGGTGGGCTGCCGTCTATGGGGTCACACAGAGTCGGACACAACTGAAGTGACTTAGCATAGCATAGCATTTGCTGAATAGTCCAGTGGAGGCGGCACACACAGCCCCAGGTGCAGAATGGACCTGATTTGGCCCTCTCCTAGGAGGAGAATCTGTTAAGGAAGAGGCAAGGCATATGGAATCTCTGCTACAGAGATTCTATGATTAAGAAAATTGACAAAAAATGTATATAGAAACTATGTTTATCATATTGTTACAACAGAGAAATACATGGTCTCTTACACTGAGTGGAAAGTTAAACTAGAGCAGTTAACCAAATCCTTGAGAATACACAGAGATGAGGAAACGTGGGACTCAGCACAATGGAGTCATTCTCCAGAGAATAATGACAATTTCAAATTCTCTGAAATAACAAAGGTAAATGCTTAAAATTAAGGATCTGAAAGGAACTGGAGGATTCTGCATGTACACAATCTATGCATCTAGGTGCCTCCCTTTTTCATGTCAGAAATTTGAAGTCAAATTTGTTAATTATTATGAAGTAAATATTTTGGAGGAGGAAAAACTCTCTTTAATAAGAAATTACAAATGCAAAATAGAATTTACTGTGCAAGAGGTTAAATATTGATTAAAGGGCAGCAGTCACTGGAAATGATGTGTGTGAAGTTTCTGAGGGAGGGGAGGGATCAGATGGCCATTGTCTACCTGAGGGAACACAGCTGTGAATCCAAATCTCACATAGCATTTTGGCTCTTGGAGATTGGGCTGTTTTGTGAAGGTGTTTTTCATGGTTTGGGAATCACCAGCACTATGAGATATTTTTTAGATTGAGAACAGCATGGGCCCGTAAGGCTTTGCATGCCTTAATTGCTATTAAATGTGTCATACAGGCAACATTTATTTTGCATACACTTTACTGAAGTTTTTAAAAAGGCACTACATTTGTTTTATTGAAAAGCCTCTTCAAAGGAGCATAAAGAAGTTACAATAGACATCACAGAATTATAAACGGTCATGAGATTACTATGAGTAATTATACACCAATAAATTTAAAAACCTAGAAGAAATGGACAAATTTCTAGAAATGTACAATCTTCCAAGACTGAGCCAGGTAGAAATAGAAAATATAAACTGACACCAGGATTGAAACTGGGTAATAATAATAATCCTCGACTGAACAGGTTCACAGGTGAATTCCACCAAACATTTAAAGAAGAGTTAACACCTATCCATCTCAAATGATTTCAAATATTTGCAGAGCAAGAAATGCTTCTGAACTCATTCTGAGACCAGCATCACCCTGACACTAAAACTAGACAAAGATATCACAACAACAGAAAATTACAGGCCAATATCACTGATGGCTTGGAATAAAAACTAGTTAACATTGTCAAAATAACAGGGAATGAGGCTGTAACTAGGGGGCCATGTGAATCGGTGGTGGTGGTGGGGGGGTGGCTTGAAAGCACATCACAGTTGTCCCTAATCTTATTAGCTATGAAAAGAATATGGTGGCTCAGTGGTGAAGAACAGCCTGCCAATGCGGGGTTCTTCTCCCAAAGGATATGTCTCCTCAGGCAAGGATGACAAAAGAAAAAATAAATGAGACTATCTGAAACTAAAAAACTTTTGAATAGTGAAGGAAACTATCAACAACCAAATGTAAAGACTGTTTACTGAATGGGAGAAGATGTTTGTAAATGAGATGTCTGCAAGGAATTAATATCTAAAGTATACAAAACTCATATGACTCAACATAAAACCCCCAAACAATATAGAACAACCCAATTGTTGTAAAAAATGGGCAGAGGATCTGAATAGATATTTTCCAAAGAAGACATACAGATGGCCAATAGGCACCTGAAAGGATGAGTCATAGATAAATGAGTCACAGATATGAAAGGTACAGTGTGGGAAATATAGTCAGTCAACAATTATATGGGCTTCCCTATATAATGGCTCAAACAGTAAAGAATCTGCCTGCAATGTGGGAGACCTGGGTTCAGTCCCTGGTTTGAGAAGATCCCTTGGAGGAAGGCATGGGGCCCACTCCAGGGTACTTGCCTGGAGAATCCTCATGGACAAAGGAACCCGGCGGGCTACAGTCCATGGGGTTGCAAAGAATCGAACTCAGTTGAGCCACTAAGCACACACAATAATTATATAATATTTTTGCATGCTGACAAATGACAACTAGATTATCATGGTGATAATTTTCAAATCTTTAGAAATATGGAATCACTATGTTGTGTATCAGGAATTAACGTAGTGTTGTAGGTATTTTACACTTCAAAAACAAGCAGACTCATAGAAAAAGAGATCAGATTTGTGGTTACCAGAGGCAGGGGTGGGGAGGGAATGGGGGGAATTGGATGAAGGCAGTCAAAAGGTACAACTTCCAGCTCCTTTTAACTTATACAATGCTATATGTTAATTATACCTCAATAACACCGGGGAGGGGGAAAAAAAAAAACAACACCCCAACTCAAACCGTTTATGAAGCGTATGTCAAAAAGGTATACATGTTTTTCAGATAAAAAACCGACCTAGTTCGAGGGATTTTAGCTGAGTCTTGAGGGTCTAGACCAGTACCTGTGCTCCTGCACTTTTGATATTTTAAACAGGAACAGCCTTAGTACTTACAAGAAGCTGCTCAAACTCAGTGCTGATTAAATGCTTGAGGAAAGAAACTGATGCGCTTTGCCGTGGCAAAGGCCGGAAGGACGCCCCAAAAGTCACAGCCTGGTCTGTGCTTCAACACTCAGAGCCTCACCAAGTGTCATGTCCAGCACACCCCGGAGTGACCCACGAGGGAGTGTGGTTAGAGAGGGAGGTTGGCACTAAGCCTTGTCGGAGGTGACCCCCTCACCTGCAAGGCACTTGCCACTTGCAGACAGAAGGACCTGGACCGGGTTCAAGAACTCAAGCGTCAAGGCTGCGCCCTCTCAGGCTTCTGACTGGGGCTGAGGCTAACATAGCAGGTCTTTTTGGTGAATATGCCATTTTAAAACTTAGCTTTATTTCAGGAGCGCACTCCCATCTCCCCCATGATCCTGACTCAACAGCATTTCACAACCACACCAGGAGGCAGGCTCTTTTTCGGGGGCACTGAGGTGGCTGTGAAAGGAGCCTTTGAATTTCAGAACACTGCGGCCCACCTATTTGGAGCTCGCGTCCTTGACAGTCTCGGTATTTTCGGGCGTGGCACACTGCGCATGGGGTAGCCGTGCAGATGTGCACTTTCTGTGCCTCACCTTACATGTTCGTAAGAACAACTGTAGTGCACCGAAGCCTCGCTGAAGCGTGAGCTCAAAGGTGCCCTTGACCAACGAGTTCAAAGTTATCCATGGCCATGGGAGAGATACCTGTGCTGGAGAGCACCTCCTTTCAGCACCTTATACACGTAGATATATTAGCTCTGCTTGTGGCTGCGCTTATTCTTTCGCTTATCCTAAGCCTACCCGACAACGGTCTCGTAGCGGTTCTTGGGCGGCGCCTCCGGAATGGAAGGCAGGCGGAGCCAGCCCTGAACGGGCGGCGGGAATGACTATTTATTATCTCCATATTCAAATGAGGCCTCCAACTTCCTAGAATCGGATTGGACGGTCCGGTCCCGCTCTGCCTGGTTATGTAAATAGTAGATGCCAGTTCTTCTTTCCTATTGGACAATAGGTCAACCAATCCGAAGGCTATGAGTGGAGTCAGGTTCGGTTTAGTTCAGTTCAGTTCAGTCGCTCAGTTGTGTCCGACTGTTTGCGACCCAATGTGCTGGAGCTAGCCAGGCCTCCCGAGTCAGGTTGCGGGTTTCTGTTCAAACCCTTTTTTCTAACTGGAGCTGGGTCTTTGTTTAGTTACCGTGTCTGTACCAGACAAGAAAATGAAGAAGGTAATAAAAACCCGCTTTAATCCCGCGTCTCCGATTTTCCTGTATAGGAGACAAACACAAGGGGAGATATCTTGAGACCGTGAATGAATGAATGAATGTGAAGTCGCCCAGTCGTGTCCGACTCTTAGTGACCCCATGGACACCAGGCTTCTCCGTCCATCGGATTTTCTAGGCAAGAGTACTGGAATGGGTTCCCTTTTCCTTCTCCAGGGAACTTCCCCACCCAGGGATCGAACCCAGGTCTCCCGCATTGCAGACAGACAGTAAACCTTCTGTAAGGTTTACCAGTAAACCGGTAAGCCACCAGGGAAGTCTGAGATGGCGAGTTTGTGCTTATTTAGTAGAGGGAAATAGCAGCTTCCAACCACCATTCCAATCATTTGTTTCCTATCATTTTTTTTTACCCCCGAGGGCCGAAGAGATAATTCCTTTCAGAATTCAAGAGTAAATGCGAACGGTTCTTTCAGAAGTACAGAAAATAGTACTGAAAACAAACTAAGGTACTTACATAGGATGCAACAAGGCAGATTTTTAACTGGAGGGAGGAAATGAATGGGTTCCAAAGGAAACATTAGTCCTTTATATTGTTATTAATACTGACTAAACAACCCCATTTGAAGTGACAGCTATATGATAAGTGTATATGTATCAGCTCGTGTAGCCTCCTAATAACCCCCAGGGTTAGATACTTTTATTGTCCTGTAATTACCCATCAGAATGGAGGTTTTGGAACCATTAAAGGGTAAATTTTAAAGAGTTTATATGAGCAGAAATGGTTCAAATTGGGTAGCATCCAATCTAGCTGTTAGAAAGGGGCTGTACAAAATGAAAGACTTCTACGGCCAGAAGGAAGCAGAACAAGGAAGATATACTAGGCAAAAAAGCAGCTTGCTTACTCTAAAGTTACTTCTTTTCAGGAGATGGCAGGGCTCTAATTAGGCAGATGACCTAACTGGTGTTGATCAGGCAATTTCTGATCGGCTGGTTTAAGATTCTATTTTTAGGAAAGCCGAAACTGTAATTAAGTCAAGTCTTGGTTTGGTGATATGGGGCTTAGCATAAGAGACTCCATTTGGGGCCTGTCTTATTTTTAACTGAGTTTCCTCGTCTGTTTGGATAATGCACTGGATGGCTAAAGTTGCCAGGTAAATGACCTCCACACCAGCGCTGGAAAACTGTGATGTGTGTAGTAATCTGCTTAAAATGCAGATTCAGACTCAATACATTTCAGGTGGGGCCTAAGCATATGCGTTTCTAACGGGGTTCCCCAGGCATTATGTAACACAACTGAGAAATGTGAATTCATAGGCCCTTCTGTTTCTATCTTGGGAGTCAATATAATAGGGGAGTTTAATCTTCTGTATATAGGAATTAATTTAATAGAGAGTCAACTTAGAGTTACAGTTATATACAGAAGATTAAACTCCATTATATTTACCTGGCAACTTCAGCCATCCAGTGCATTATCCAAACAGACGAGGAAACTTAACAGCACCCACAAAAGACAGAGTGGCTCACTGAGTTCAGGGCAGTTAGCAAGGTGCTTTCAAGATATAAGTTTGAAGAAACCCAAATGGGATATTATTTGTCTTAGAAAGTTTGGGTATGAAGAAAGTGGAGGAGAGATGCCAGGGGGCCACTCTTCAGATAGCCTGTGCTTAGCTCCCTATCTGGGGCTAATAATTTACCATCTCTGCCCCTCTACTTCCTCATCTGTGAAGTGAGGCTATGGATGCCTACTTAATGGGATTGCTATGAGTGAATGTGTCAGGCAGATGGCGGATGTGGTCATATATTTAGTGCTCAAGTCCTGTTGGTTCCATTTCATCCAGCCACAGCCAGGGATGCATGCCTCAGCTGAGCTCCCTCTGTGCCAGGGGAAATACATCACATAAATACGGAGCATAAGCCTTTCTCTTGTCTGCTAGAACATGGACTAAGCTGTAAACTCCAGGGCAAGAGATGTGTCCTTAACTTCTGAATCTCTAAGGTGGAACATAGAGCTTGGCACATAGTGGAGATGCAACAAATGTTTGTTGAATGAATAAGTCTGTGAGCTGAGGCAGTGTCCCCTACCTGCAAGTCTGTGAGCTGAGCTGCTTTGAATGTGCTGAGTATTAACTATTTTATCTGTTTATTTTAAAAATCTGTAGTTTACTTAAACATTTCTAGAGAGCTCATTGTTATCAAGTGGTAGTGAAATGAAAGTGTTGCTCAGTCCTGTCTGACTCTTTGCAACCCCATGGACTATAGCCCACCAGGCTCCTTGGTCCATGGATTTCTCAGGCAAGAGTACTGGAGTGGGTAGCCAGTCCCTTCTCCGGGGGGTCTTCCAACCCAGGGATGGAACCTGCATCTCCTGTGTCTCCCACATTGCAGGCAGATTCTTTACTGTCTGAGCCACCAGGGAATCCACTTAATGAATACTTAATTCAATTTAGTGCTCATAACATCCTTTCCACATATGCACTATTATGAACTCCATTTTGCAGATGAGACAGCAAAAGGCAGTCCTTTCACTTCTCCAGTGAAACAGCTGATGAGATAACTAGCCCTGGAAATTAGGTCAGCGGTACCAAGCTTTGTGCTAACCACACCTAGGTTGTTTGGCTTTGGATGTGGAATTTCATTTTGAAGAGGAAATAATACACAAGATATATATATATATATATATAATATATACATATGTATCATATTGAAGAGGAAATAATATATGTAGGAAAAAATGCATTGCCCTGTGTTTAAATTTCCAGGGAAAAACATCAGTCAGATATCTTAAAATTTCTACTGCAGTAGAAAGCTAAAAGAACTGCAGATGAAATTTCACTCAATTCCACATTCCCAATCCAATTCAAATTTTTAAAAATAGTTTTTGAATACAAGACACATTTATAAAATAGACAAATGCTTGCTTCTGGATCACTTGTTCAAACTGTTTTTGTAATCATTATTTTTTTTATACCAGAGACTTAATGACCAATGTATACAAATGATTGGTCTCACCCTTGGAAAAGGTCTGAAGCTTGATCTTGCACCGGCGGTACACTCAAACAAAAATCTTTTTTGTTTCGCCTGTAGATCTAGTTGGTATAGTTTTCTCAGAATGAAAGCTATCTTTTATTCTTAAAACTCACTGTTCTGAGCAGGTCTTTCTGTCTCAGTTAAGACTCATTGGTGGTAGTTGTTGAAGCTGTTAATAACGTTTGTAATGTTACAGAGAAAAAACTTTCCTTCCACCCTCTTGGGTTCGGTAGGTAGGTTTATGAATACACTGACAACAGGCAGAATAACAGGAGAAAAGTTATGCAAATTTATTCATTTTAAAATACTATGTGCATGGAAAAAGTGAATTATTATTGCAGGGGAAAAAATGAATAACCCCAAAAGCAATGAGATTTGAGAGCTTAGATACCATCTTAGTAGGAGAAGGGGAGAAGTAGTCCTCATAGAGGAGAGTAAATGATATTAGGAAAGATGACAGGCCCTTAGGAGACTACACAGGAGGTATGATAGTTTGTGACAGTCTGGGTGTGGCATTGACATCTAGTCTCCTTTCTTGTGACGAATCAGTCTTCCTTTGCTGATGAAACTCTCAGGAGGGAACAGATGACAGTTAAATTCATTTTGAAGGAACTGTTTTTAGGCAGTTAGGGGGAGTTCAGAGAAAGCTTCTCACAGTGTTTGCTGTTTCTCAAGTGATTTCAGTCCCAAATAATCAATATGACAAGTGTGGCATATTCGGGGATGATATGTCCGGAACACTTTCAGTAGCAAAATTTATCCCAGGCACCTGGCATAGAAAATCAGCTCTTCTTCTTTCTCTGTTCTAGGTTAGTACACAGAAAGAGGGCAGCCATCTGCAATCTAGAAGAGGTCCTCACCAGAACCCACCCACACTGGCACCCTGATCTCTCTCTTCCCAGCTTCCAGAATTATAAGTGCTATACTCCATTGTTTAAGCTCCCCAGTTCGTGGTATTCTGTCATAGCAGCCCAAATGGACAAGGGACAGGCCTCAGGATCAAGAGCAATATTTTGTATTGACCGATGGAACCCTATAGTGCAGGCGTGAGGTTTTCCAGAAATAAGGAAGGAAGGAAAGAAAGAAAGAGGGTTTCCCTACTGACTCAGTGGTCAAGAGCCTGCTTGCCAATGCAGGAGACATGGTTTGACCCCTGATCTGGAAGGATCCCACATGCCAGGAGTAACAAAGCCCATGTCCCACAACTGTTGAGCCTGTGCTCTAGAGCCAGGGAACCACAACTATTGAACTCACAAGCCTCAACTGTTAAGCCCACGCACCATACTACTGAAGTCCCTGTGCCTTAGAGCCTGTGCTCTGCAACAAAGGAAGCCGGCTGCAGTGGGAAGCCCACCCATTGCAACTGAAGGGTGGCTCCCCCGACCGTGGCAACCCGTGCGAAGCCGTGGTACAAGGACGTTCTTCTGATTGTTCTTCCAGGGAAACGCCACCCACTCCCGCATGTATACACCGTGTTTTTCTCCTATCTCCTAACTACATTAATTTCAAGATCGTAAGGTGTGTTGAAACTGAATCCAGCAGCTCCCAGCAGTAATGAGGCAATACAGAAAACACAAGACTTGAGATTTTATGGCAATCATTTTCTATATGTTATTGATATATTTTATATTTTTGGTATTTTCAGGAGACGTAGTCTGGACCTGGGAAGGGAGAGCTGGGGGTGGGCGAGGAAGGCTGTAGAGCAGGGTGTTGGGGGCTGCGAAGGGAGAGGTGTTGGGAGGAGGTCAGGAGCCTGGTGGGAGAAGGGATGGGAGTGATGGGTTTTTCACGAAGGAAGTTGGGGACTGAAGGGTTTAGGAAGGGTTCTGGGAGATGGGCGGAGTGGAGGTTAACGAAAGGTGACTGGGGGATGGGTGGGCAGACGGCCTCACCCTTGGCATACCCCAGTGGACACCCAGCCTCACCTTGGTGGTTTTGTCCAAAGCCCTCCTCACCCAACCCCCTCCCTCCCCAAAGCAGCAGCATTCCTGTGTTACCAGCGCGTCAGGAAATCGGGATAATATCCAAAGATACTGGTGAAAACATTAAGACACAAATGTGCGTAAAATACAAGAAATTCCAAACTCAGACACTAAATTGAAGGACGCGGCAAAGTGGTGGAATAAGGGAAAGCATTGGAAGCTCAGAGAGGCGCTTTAGCCAATAGGTTTGTGGTGAGTGAAAGTCGCTCAGTCCAGTCTCTTTGTAACCCCGTGGATTATACAGTCCATGGAATTCTCTAGGCCAGAATACTGCAGTGAGTAGCCTTTCCCTTCTCCAGGGGATCTTCCCAACCGAGGGATCGAACCCAGGTCTCCTGCATTGCGGGCGGATTCTTCACCAGCTGAGCCACCAGGGAAGCCTTTGTCGTGAGGGGAGAACGAGATTGAGTTTGAACCAAACCACATGGGCCCTTTTAGGGGAAATACCGGAGGCGGCTGCTCACTTGGTTCCTGCCCTGGCAGTCGCCCGACTGTAGTGTGGAGCAGACACTGCAGGGAAAGTCCACCGACCCGGCCCCAACCCTCCACCCCACCTGCGCCTTTACGCAACCTGTGCCGCTTGCCATCCGCTTGCGTCCTGGCACTGCGGCACTCCTGCGCCATTGAGCTCCACTCTGCAGCTCGCTTGCAATCCTTTGTCCACGGGCCCCTCTGTCCCGCCTCGTTGCCCTGCTGCAGACTCTGAGCACGGCCGCCCTTCTGCGCGCTACTCTGTGTGTCCAGAAAGCCCCTTCGCGCTGGATCCCAGCGCCAGGCCAGCCTGGAGCGGGTCACCCACCCTCACCGCTCGAGGCGCCTCCGCGGGGAGCCGTCCTGAGAGGCTGGCAACGCCACAGCTGTTCTCAGGCCACCCGCGTTGTCAAGTGACTTGGGCTTTTCTGCGTGCCCTTGGTTTTTCTTCCGTTGTCTTGGCAAGGGGGTGGGGTCCAGAATTTTGGGAGCGAATGAGTTCCCCCCACACCTTTAGGAAGAGAAGAGTTGGCGGGGCCGGGGCGGGGGGGGGGGGGACGGGGGGGAGGCAGGCGGGGGGGGGGGCGGGGGGAGGCAGGCGGGGGGCGAGGGCGGAGGGAGCGGGGAGCGGAGTGCGATGATGGGTTAGGTTTGGAAATCGTCACTCATGGGTCTGGACGGGGCAAAGAGCTCACCACCTGGTCTCCCCCGGAGACTCCTCCGAAGTGAGCCAAGACCCCAGGCTCGCCTTCCTTTGGTACTAACAGCCTTAGGCTCTGGTCCAGCGTTCTTCCCAGAGTCCTATGCTGGAACACCAAGTAAGTCCTACCAGCCTCCAGAATTATGAAAAATAAATATCTGCTGCTTTTAACCTACCCAGTCTATGGTGGTATAACAATCCAAGTGGGCTGAGATGGGGAGCCAAGGAATGTGCCGCCTCCATTTTCAGTCCTATGGTTCAAATCACTTTGTCACTTTTGGTACTGACAAATAAAGATGAAATGGATTTCATTTCCTAGAAGATGTACTGTGCCGCTTTATTAAAGTATTATACTAGTATTTACTTGAGCTGATGCAGACTGGCCCATTTATTTTTTATTCTAGATTTAAGAGCTCTGTGGGATAAGACAGTAGTCATTCATTTGACTTATTTTAGTTAAGGAAGAACAGGTTTGGGTAATTTTAAAAATCCAGCAAGAAATTTGAAATTTTATTTATTTTGGTAAAAAACACATGAAAAAATCTCTTAATAGAGTTTAAGTGTATAGTACAATATTCAGTTGTTATTTATATTCGGCTGTTCATACAATGACTGACTTGCTAATGACACTTCACAGCTCAGGGCTCATTACTATCGATTTGAATGAGCACCACCTCTTGTTTATTTACACATATATATATGTGTGTGTAAATATGTATATTCCCAAATATCTTCCCTCTGCCCATTTTTCTTGCTTGCCTGCTTTCCAGTGCACTTTTAAAGAAAGTCTAATGAAGTACTGGAAATATTTTGAAGATGTGATATTGTGATATATAATAAATATATATTTAGTCTTCCTCCCTATTCCTGGCACAGAGCTCAAAAAACCCTTGGAATTTCCTAAGTGATGAGAATCATAAAAGAGTTTTGATATTCAAAACAAACCTCTGTTGATGACACCAGACTGTGTTAGTAAGGTGACTTTTGGAAAGTCTTTGAGGATGGGAGCAGTCCCCAGGGGAACCAACTTAGAGAGACAGGGTTAGAAATTTTAATGCCACCCTGACCTCCTGGGAGGGGAGAGGGGCTAGAGGTTGAATCCATTATCAGTGGCCAATGATTTAATCAATCATGGATATGTAATGAAGCTTCCATAAAAGCTCAAAAGGATAGGGTTTGGAGAGATTTCAGGTCAGTGAACATCTAGAGATTTGAAGAGTGTTATGCCCAGAGAGCGGAGAAGGCAATGGCACCGCACTCCAGTACTCTTGCTTGGAAAATCCCATGGACTGAGGAGCCTGTTAGGCTGCAGTCCATGGGGTTGATAAGAGTCGGACATGACTGAGCGACTTCACTTTCACTTTTCACTTTCATGCTTTGGAGCAGGAAATGGCAGCCCACTCCAGTGTTCTTGCCTGGAGAATCCCAGGGACGGGGGAGCCTGGTGGGCTGCCGTCTATGGGGTTGCACAGAGTCGGACACGACTGAAGTGACTTAGCATAGCATAGCATAGCATGCCCAGAGAGAGCATGAAAGCTCTGCACCTTTCCCCATATCTTGCCCTATGCAACTCTTTCACTTGGTTGTTTCCAGGTTACATGCTTTTATAATAAACTGGTGATGTGTTCTGTGAGCCACTCTGGCAAATTGATGGAACTGAGGATGGGGGTATGGAAACCTCTGATCTGTAGTCAGTGGCTCAGAAGCATAGACAACCTGGTCTTGGGAAGGAACTAAAGGTTCTTGACTTTGTTTTATGGCTATTTTGTCTTGTTTGACTGTTTTCCTTTGTTTCTGCATTTTCTCATTTCTCTGATTAAGTTTGTTATTTGGAACTAGCTGGAAGCGAGTCTCTCTGCAGGGAAGGCCTTGCGGAGTCCTGGGGGGTTTCCTAAGTAGAGTTTGGAGACCACAAGGGGGAGCTATCCTGTGCTGCAATGATAACAGAGCCCAACAGGAAGAAGAATGCTCCTCTTTTTTGGCAAGGACTCAGAGCGACTTCACTTTCACTTTTCACTTCCATGCATTGGAGAAGGAAATGGCAACCCACTCCAGTATTCTAGCCTGGAGAACCCCAGGGACGGAGGAGCCTAGTGGGCTGCCGTCTATGGGGTTGCACAGAGTCGGACACGACTGAAGTGACTTAGCAGCAGCAGCCAATGAAGATATGGACTCTTTGTTTACTGAAGCCTCCCAGTTTTCTTTTCCTATTCATAAAAGTGTTCTTCCTTTGCCGTGTGGAAATATGAATGTGGCTCGCCATGGTTGCAGACCCCAAGTTGCAGTTCTCTACTAATCCCAAATAAATTCACGCTTGTTTCAGGTTAGCAAACTTCAACACTTCTTTTATCTTTTTTACTGGACTCAATTCAACTCATAACAAATGGTTAGTTCCTCTCTGGTTAGTTCTTCCCCCCCATCCCCACACCCATAAATAAGTTTAAAGAAACATTTCCTTTAAGTATGGCTTATTGGGTCCCACACATTTTGACATGTAGTTATTTCTGTGTGGATCACAACAAACTGTGGAAAATTCTTAAAGAGATGGGAATACCAGATCTCCTGAGAAATCTGTATGCAGGTCAAGAAGCAACAGCTAGACTAGAACATGAAACGATGGACTGGTTCCAAATTGGGAAAGGAGTACGTCAAGGATGTATATTCTCACCCTGCTTATTTAACTTATATGCAGAGTACATCATGCGAAGTGCCGGGCTAGATGAAGCACAACCTGGAATCAAGATTGCCAGGAGAAATATCCATAACCTCAGATATGCAGATGACACCGCCCTCATGGCAGAAAGGGAAGAGGAACTAAAGAGCCTCTTGATGAAAGTGAAAGAGGAGAGTGAAAAAGCTGGCTTAAAACTCAACATTCAAAAAACTAAGATTCATGGCAATTAGATGGGGAAACAATGGAAACAGTGACAGACTTTATTTTCTTGTGCTCCAAAATCACTGCAGATGGTGACTGCAGCCATGAAATCAAAAGACGCTTGCTCCTTGGAAGAAAAGCTATGACAAACCTGCTGCTAAGTCGCTTCAGTCGTGTCCGACTCTGTGCGACCCCACGGACGGCAGCCCACCAGGCTCCCCGGTCCCTGGGATTCTCCAGGCAAGAACACTGGAGTGGGTTGCCATCTCCTCCTCCAATGCATGAAAGTGACAAACCTAGACAGCCTATTTAAAAAGCAGACATCACTTTGCTGACAAAGGTCCATATAGTCAAAAGATTCGAGAGATGGACCAATAAACAAGGCTGAGGACCAAAGAATTGATGCTTTTGAACTGTGGTGCTGCAGAAGACTCTTGACAGTCCCTTGGATGGCAAGGAGATCAAACCAGTCAATCCTAAAGGAAATCAACCCTGAATTGGAAGGACTGATGCTGAAGCTGAAACTCCAGTACTTTGGACCCTGATGTGAAGAGCCGACTCCTTGGAAAAGACCCTGATGGTGGGAAAGATTGAGGGCAGGAGGAGAAAGTGGTAGCAGAGGATGAGATGGTTGGACGGCATCATCGACTCAGCGGACGTGAGTCTGAGCAAACTCTGGGGGATAGTGAAGGACAGGGAGGCCTGGTATGCTGCAGCCCATGGGGTCTCAAAGAGTTGGACACGACTGAATGACTGAATTGAACTGATCTGGTGACGCTATCTCCAGATACTGTCAAAATTATGTTAAATTGTAAACACAGAGAATTGCCTGCTGTGGGAAAAAATCCACACATTGGAACTGGGAGCAGATCATCGATGGATTATAATATTGTTTGCCATTCTTCATTCCCAAAACTCTTTCATACACACCTTTTCAAATTGATGGCTAGTACAATTTGCTGAGTCATTCCCCATTATTCCACTTCAAGATTCCACCCCTCCCAAATATTGATATGACAATCATTTCTCCAAATCAAGCCAAATGATAAGAGGATTTATTTCCATTTGAGGTTATTTTATAGAATATATTTTGAGAAAAGGTATTCCAAAGGTTATAAAAAAAATTGAAGATTTTTAAAACATATTGCTACATTGTCTCCCAGAAGCAGTATCTGCAAAATCAGAGTTTTCTTTTGATTGAAACCCAGTGGGAGGGCCCTCCTAGGTACAAAAGCCCCTCCATGTTCCCCGTTTCTTGTTTGTAGAAAAAGGCTTCAGTATCCTAGGTCTTCTCTGAGTTCTGAAGAGCAGACTCAGGCTCTCATTAGGGAAGTGATATGTTGAGAAAGTCCAAGCTCAGGTTGGAAAAGAATTCCCAAACAGAGTATTTCAGAAGGGATTTCATTTATTTTATTAAGTTTATTTCATTTAGTTTATTAAGAACAAAGAGCAGAGATAATGTGGGTACTGCAAGCAGAGTGGGCCGACCTTGACAGACCAGGGAGAGCTCACAGTTTTCCTGTGTGAGTAGCCAATTTTTATAGCCTCAAAACAAAGAAAATTCCTGCTGGAAGGCTGGCATTAAGTGATTGGTTAGGGTGCTATACGATGACTACCAGGCTGGGCATTTTTGCCTAATTTGGGGTCAGAAAGCCTGATAGTGATGATCAGGGAGGCTTTTGACAATGGTTGCAAAGGGGCTCAGTCAGCTTCTGAGGTGAACTTGGTTCTGGGCTCCACTTCTGTGGCCTTGGGGCAGGATTTAACATGATGGACTGCAGACATGAAGAAAAAGCATGGACTTCCCTGGTGGTCCAGAGGTTATGAATCCACCTGCCAACGCAGGGATCATGGATTTGATCCCTGGTCCTAGAAGATTCCTCATGCCTTGGGGCAACTAAGCCCATGTGCCACAGCTACTGAAGCCCTCATGCCCTAAAGCCTCTGCTCTGCCACATGAGAAGCCAACTCGCCACAACTAGAGAAAGCCCATGCATAACAATAAAGACTCAGCACAGCCAATAAATATTTTTAAAAAGGAAAAGCAAGATAGCTTGAAAAATAGTTCAGCAATAGAACAGTCTTAGTTCCTTCTCAAGGGATATAATAATCTGATGTGTATCTTTGAGTTGTCCTGCAGAAATTACTCCCAGGTGGAGGGTGGTGACTATATGATGACCACAGGTAGGTAGACCCAAGACCGGTTGGAACCAGGTTGATGGTAAGGATTCTTGAAACATAACCTTGATGTTATCTCACCACCAGCCAATCAGAAGAAAGTTCACCAGAATTTACTGCTTACTTATTACCCCAAATGCTATCTTTAAAAATCTTTCCCTAGGGGAGTGGGAGGGAGGCTAACAAGGCAGGGGATATATGTACACTTAGAGTTGATTCACGTTGTTGTATAGCAGAAAGCAACACAACATTGTAAAGTAATTATCCTCCAATTAAAAATAAAAATTAAATCAACAACAAACAAAACCCCCAAAAAAACCTTTCCCTAAAACCACTGGGGAGTTTGGATTTTTTGAACATGTGCTGCCCATTCTCCTTGCTTGTGAAGTGAAAGTTGCTCAGTCATGTCTGACTCTTTGCAATGCCATGGACTACACAGTCCAGGCCAGAATACTGGAGTGGGTAGCCTTTCCCTTCTCCAGGGGACCTTCCCAACCCACGGATTCAACCCAGATCTTCCTCATTGCAGGCGGATTCTTTACCAGCTGAGCCACCAGGGAAGCCTAAGAATCCTGGAGTGAGTAGCCTATCCCTTCTCCATCAGATCTTCTTGGCCCAAGAACTGAACCGGGGTCTCCTGCATCACAGGTGGATTCTTTACCAGTTGAGCTACTAGCAGGGCTCCCCCCTTGCTTGGAGCCCTGCTAATAAACAATGTACTTTCTTTCACTACACAAAAGCTTGGCTTTGTTTTGAGACAGATGAGTGGAGCCAAGTTTGGTTCACTAACAAGGTCTCCCAACTTAATAGTGAAAAAAAAAAATCTCAATTTATAGTTTTATTTCTTAGTAACTGGGTAGAGTGTACAATTTTTCTATTCAGCATTTGCTTTTATTTGTATTTTTGTGAACTAACTGACAAATTCTAGTGGTATTTTTCCACTGAAATTTTCTGTTCGAATTTTATGAACTCTGTATATTTTGGCTGGTAGTTTCCTAGTTTGGCTGTTTGCCTGATTATTTTTCACACTCACAGGATTATTATGGACTTTGCTCATTGATTTCTTTTCTTTCCACTTTTCTCTCCATTATGTTCCTAGTTTACCCAACAAATCAGCTAGGCTCTTCTTCAAGTGCTTTTCTCCTTCTGCCCATCACTCGACAGAACCAACCTCAGTTTACTAGCCACACCTCTGACTGCCCATTTAGTGCATTTTCAAGTCTATGCCAATGCACACAAAGAGAATAAAGAGGGTCACTCACTATCCTGATATGGGAAGGGGTAAGTTGCAACCCACCGCAGTTGCCCATTGACAGTGTGTCCTGAGGGGAATTCAAGACAGGAAAACTGATGAAACATTCTGCACTTTGGATTTACCAAGCCCCTAGATAGTTAAAATGTGTAACTAAGGAATAGTTTCAGTGACTCCATATTCTTGCATCTTCCCATAGACAGAAGAGCACTAAAGTCAGCAACTTGAGATATCTGTTGTAATTAGCAGTACTCTTTTATCAAGATGTATGTCTGACTACAAGTATTTACTGATCAAAACAATTCTTCTATATACTGGCTCATTCCCTATCTCTTTGGAGCAGCCCCTCAGGCTTTCCTGGTGGCTCAGATGGTAAAGAATCTGCCTGCAATGCAGGCAACCCAGGTTTGATCTCTGGGTTGGGAAGATCCCCTGGAGAAGGAAATGGCAACCGACTCCAGTATTCTTCCTTGGAAAATCCCATGGACAGAGGAGCCTGGCAGGCTATAGTCCATTGGGTCACAAAGAGTCTGACACAACTGAGCGACTAACACACACACACACACATTCCTCCTTTCCTCCTCCTTCGGAGGTAAGGAGAGGCTGTGTGGATGAAGACATGCTTGCCTTATCAGTAAACAAAGGGTGTTGTGGCACAGCAACTGGGCAATGGTACATCCTGAGGCGATTTAGGAAGGAGAACAGGATACTAGCCCTTTAGATAGCGAAAGTGAAAGTGAAGTCGCTCAGTCGTGTAGCCTACCAGGCTTCTCTGTCCATGGGATTCTCCAGGCAAGAATACTGGAGTGGGTTACCATTTCCTTCTCCAGGGGATCTTCCTGACCCAGGGATCAAACCCAGGTCTCCTGCATTGGAGGCAGATGCTTTAACCTCTGAGCCACCTCTATCAAAGGAATGATTCCAATAACCCCAGATGATTACATCTTCCCATATATTAAAAAAAAAAGCACTAAATTCATTAATGTAAGATGCCTGGTTTTCTTTAATCAACAGCAAATTTTGATAGTCCAACTATTTGGTTTTTGTTGCAAAAACTCCTATATACCTGGGTTTTGAGAGGCTCTCTTCCCGGAGCAAGTCTGCCGAATAGAACATCAACTCTCAACTTTTAGGTTGAGCATTTTCTTCGGTAAACAGCTATTTCCTGGCTACGTATGTGTGCGTGCTTGCATGCTTAGTTGCTTCAGTCATGTCCAACTCTGCGACCCTATGGGCCTTAGCCCCCCCAGGCTTCTCCTTCCATGGGAGTCTTCAGGAAAGAAAACTGGAGTGGGTTGCTGTGTCCTCCTCCAGGAGATCTCTCCCGCCCAGGGATCAAAGCAGCATCTCTTAAGTCTCCTGCATTGGCAGGCGGGTTCTTTACCACTAGAGCCACATGGGAAGCCCCATTTCCTGGCTATAGGCATAAAAACTTAACTTTTACATTATGCGTTTTTCATTAAGTGAACATCAGGTTAAAAACACGCACACAAAACCAAAATGCAATACCTAGGAAGACTGCACGTATATGGACTGAAAGACTCACTTTTTAAAAATTGAAGATTATGTTTTTTACACCACGTGCTTGCTTAAAAACCAAAAACCAAAAATCCAAAAAAACCTCGCCCTAGTAGACTGCTCCTCCCCAAACCATTTTTTGTCTTTTCTAAAGAAATGCTAACAAACTTCCTGGTATGGACCGGGATACTGGTAGCTTTGGGTTTTATCAGATGTCTTCAGTCTGCATTAATGAGTTTTCTCAACGCTGAATTCTCCGTTCCTGTGGCTCAGGGACAATGAGTGGACCGAAGGCCTGGGTTTCAAGCTGCTAAGGTGGGGCTGAGGTAGAAAAATATGAGGCAGTCAGTGTAGCCTAGGGTCAAAAGAAAAAAAAAAGGACTCGATTTCTTCTTTTAAAATCGAATTCCAACCTCCTCTTATTTTTCACCTAAGTGTTTGCTGTTCCAGTTTGTTGATATTTAAAGGGAGTGCCTCTAAGTTCCCTTGACCTGAAGGCCATAAAACACCAGAACCTGTGACAAAACAATCAGCAACTGATCAAGGAGAAAAACACCAGGTGGCCCATTAACTTTAGAACACGGTCCTTAGACAATGGCCTGAGGTCACCAGAAAAGGGGAGGGGAGAGGGCACGAGAAAAGATGAGAGGATGGAGACTCAATACCATAAGAAAATTCAAGAACTGGGAGATCAGGAAAAAAGGGTCATACAAATTGACAAACTGACATGATGATTTTTAGACCAGGGATTATGTACACTGGGATCCTAAACCAACCAAAAACAAATAGGTGGGTCAACATTAGTAAAGATATAAACTGTTGCGATTCCCGCGATTTGGGGGAACCCAAACCCTCTCAGTGACTATGCTGGGAGCTCTGTACTTCTACTCTTTGAAACAAACTTGGCCTTTGTGAGTATCTTGCGTGTCCCTGGAAGATCATTCCTTCGCGGGCTGTTCCTGGATTCTCCTTTCAGGATGGCCCTCACAGGACGTGTTTCTCTGAGAGTCCACGTCTAACCTGCGCACACGGGAAAAGCCCACGCAGCTCGGTGCGTACAGAACGATTTGACGCGAGGGGTTGCACGCAAGAGGTCCCACGCTGCGGTTTTCCAGCCCAGTCCCCACCCCGCGTTAGCACAGCGCTGCAAGGAGGCGCTTGCAGATTAGGTCCTAGCAGCTTACAAAAAACGTTTTATAACGGAGTTTTCAAATGAAACTGCTTCCTTTTCGCACACGAGTCATTCACGGGAGAAGTGACAATCCCTGTAAGATTTCAGCGTGCGAGGACGTGGGTCGGAGCGAAGCGCATCTCTGCTAGCTGAGGCGGAGTGAGTGTACACCGCTGCCAGGACCTAGGCAGAGTGGCGCGGCCTCTGCCAGGACCCGGGAGGGTGGAGTACACCGCTGCCGGGACCTTGCGTGGAGAACACCCCTGCCAGGACCCTGCGCCGGGCGCCCAGCCATTCCAGTCGCCATTTCTTGTCTTGTGTCCCTGCGCTCCATCTCTATCAACGCATTCCTGTTCCTGGCTCTCCAGTAGCGCTTTTAGTGCGTCCGGGTCCCCGGTTCTCCCAGCCACCAGTGCGCCCCTGTTCGCATCCCTGTCTGCGCCCTCTGGGGCCCCGCCGCTGCCGCCCTGGCGCTTCCCGCGGGCCCCGGCGAGGCCGCCTGCGCCCTGTGCCAGAGCGCGCCCCGCGACCCGGTGCGCGCCGACTGCGGCCATCGCTTTTGCCGGGCGTGCGTGGTGCGATTCTGGGCGGAGGAAGACGGGCCCTTCCCGTGTCCCGAGTGCGCCGACGACTGCTGGCAGCGCGCCGTGGAGCCCAGCCGCCCGCCGCTCAGCCGCCGCCTGCTGGCGCTCGAGGAAGCAGCTGCGGCGCCCACGCGCGACGGCCCGGCCTCTGAAGCGGCGCTGCAGCTGCTGTGCCGCGCCGACGGGGGCCCGCTGTGCGCAGCTTGCCGCATGGCCGCGGGGCCCGAGCCACCCGAGTGGGAGCCCCGCTGGAGGAAGGCGCTGCGCGGCAAGGTGCCGTTTCCCGGAGGGTGCCCTGTCCCTTTTCTCATCACCAGACTGCGCCCTGTTCCCCCTCCGTATTCTCTGGATGGCGCTCTGGCCCCCAATCTCCATCTTCCAGACGGTGTCCTAGCTGCCCTCCCCATACCCCAGTTAGTGCCCTGTCCCCTTTCCTTCCTCTGGGGCCTAGTACCCGTTCTCCCATCCCAGGACGGGACCTTGTTTCCCCCGTTCCCTAACCCCAGAGGTTGCGCTCTCCGCACTCCCCTGTCTGGAAGGTATCCTGTCCCCCTTTCCCACGCCTGGACGGGGCACTTTCTCCTCTTCTCCCTCCACCTCCCTGCCCCGCCATACCCGCGAGACTTTCCCAGGGTTGAATTGTCCTGCCCCGCCCCCCTTGGCAAAGAGTCCTGCCGAAGCCCGCCCCCCCCACGCCCAGCCCCCTTTGTGTCACTGCCCTGCCCCCTGGAATGACGTCATACTATGGTAGCCCCACCCCCACGGGCATCCCTCAGTGGGTGTGGTAGTCGCTCAGTCGTGTCCACTCTTTGCGACCCCAGGAACTGTTGCCTGCCAGGCTCCTTTGTCCATGGGATTTCCCAGGCAAGAGTACTGGAGTCGGGGTGTGGCCTGAGGGTATTGGCCCCTCTCTGGTCCTGTGCACCCCTCCCATTCGGTCTTCTCACCTGCTCTGAGCCCTCTTGAGTCCCTTCATCCACTCTGTTCTGGAACCTTCTCCACTGTGCTCTCAACTGTTTACATGTGGCACTTGGCTCTGGGTCAGAACCTGCCATTGGAATCTGGTCACAGCTGAGGTCTGGTAATCCCAGGGACCCGCTGGTGTGTATGTTTGTGGGGGGGGGGGGGGGCGGGGGAGCGCAACGTTATTTCTGAGAGAATAAAGACAGCCAGGCCCCTGGAGTGGAAAGAGTCAGTGTGATCCCTGCCCACCTGAGGGGAGAGAGTAGCCTGTTTGAGGGTTCGTGCGCCAGGGACTGGGTCCTGCAGTCTTCTTAAGCAGTAGGATGTTGCATCCAGGAGCTTCCTTGGAGTTACAGCTTGTGGCCAGGGGACTGGAGTTGGACTTCCTGGTGAAGGACCCCCACCCACCCAGTCAGTGCACGGAAATGGGCAGGCCCTGTGTGTGCCCATGGTCACCCTAAAGGGGCCACCCTCCGTCCCTCTGCTGGAGACAGTAACACTAGAGTCCTCAGTGAATAGTCTTGTGTAGTTACCCTGTTGGATTCTTAGCACAAATGTTTCTCTCAGACAATAGCATAGTGGGTCACTAAGACCCCCTCTGCAGCCTGCAGAGTTTTGAGGTGTCTGATGGGCTAAGATCATGAACTGGGGCTTCGGGACTGCCTGATGGGATTCTAGTGGTGTGATGTCCCTCTGGACGGGTTAGGTGGGCCCCAGACTTTCAGAAGTGGCCACACACCCCTTAACCAGCGTTTTTCTCCAGGAGAACAAGGGGTCTGTGGAGATCATGAAGAAAGATCTGAATGATGCTCGGGATCTGCATGGCCAGGCTGAGTCTGCTGCTGCTGTGTGGAAGGCAAGTGGGGTGGGGTTTGAGTCCACATGAGCAAGGAAACATGGATGTGTACCCTGACCCTGTCTGGCAGGGCCTTGGACCACAGCTGAGCGCTGTACAGTCTGACGGTCAGGGAACTCTCCTCCCTTGAGGCGGTCAGTGGTGGATGGGTGGGGTCTCAGGGTAGCCTGAGGACACAGGTATTCCTGCTGCCCACCCATCCTGTAGGGACATGTAATGGACCGGAGGAAGAAGGCTCTGACTGACTACAAGAAGCTTCGGGCCTTCTTTGCCGAGGAGGAGGGGCGATTTCTACAGGAAGCGGAGAAAGAAGAAGGGTCCCTGGAGGACGAGGACGAGGACCCAGCAGAGAGGTTCAGGTCTCTGCTGCAGGCTGTGTCGGAGCTGGAGAGGAGGCACCGCAACCTGGGTCTCAGTATGCTGCTCCAGGTAGGCACTCAGCCCTGCTGGTCAAGGGAGGGCAGCAGGATGCAGAGTCAAGAATTAGTAAGAGGGTAGCTTATCCAGAGAGAACCCTTCAGACCAGCACTGCCTGGCTTCCATTTGGGGCTGAATTTCAGGAATGAGTAATCCAGGAGACTGGCTTCCCCTCACATTTGCAGAGAGGGGGTGCTTGCATTGCAGTATTGAAATACTGGGCCCCTACCCTGTCCTTGGGCTCGACAGGTAGGAGCTGGCCACGAGGTCAGAAGAGGCAAGGATCTTGGGGACGGTGATGGTTGCCATGCCCTCATCCTGAATGTCCTCCTTACTCTCTGCCCTGAAGCCTTGCCTAAACCTGGGGATTCTGGGCTCTTTGCAACCCTTGAGTCTGATCCTGGAACTGGCAACGTCTGCCCTTCCCTCCTGTGAGCTGAGAGGTGCCGTTTTACCTCTGGCAGTAGTGGTTACTCAGCTCCAAGTGGGTGCTGATTGTGGGTGAAGAGACACGAGGGTCTGGTGGGGCCGGATTCTGCAGTCATCTGGCTTGCAGGATAGAAATTCGCTCACTCATTCCCTCTCTCCCTGTGCAGTGAAGTGCTGCCTGCCCAGGCAGCGGGCAGAGGAAGCTGTTAACCATCCCAGGCCTGAAACAGCTCCTCCATCTGCCTCCTTCTGGACCCCTTGTCGTCCTTCAAGACACCCCCAGCCCTGTGTGTCTTCTCCTAGGTGAATATGTGGACTGCGAACTCTAGGTGCCCACCTGGGCTTGCTGACGACAGTACTCTGCAGAAGAGTGTTTGTGTTCCCTTTTCCTCTGGGTGTTCATGTTTTCAGGCTGTAAACCTTTCACTGTAGAGATCTGTATTGGGGGTAAGTTAACCCAAGTGTATCCTGACTCCATAAAGTTCTTTTTGTTGCCCCAAGTTTCATCAGATTTTCTGAGGTCTCCGTGAGCCGTGGTTGTCATCTTCAGGAGGCTTGGGCTGTGCAGACCTGCTCCATGATGGGGCTGCTCCACCAGTCATGCACGCGCAGGCCCACACCCAGCAGTTAAGGTGAAATTTGAGGCGACTGTCAAGGGAAAGGAATGCTCAGTGTGCCTGGGTGGGGATGGTGGGCCGGTCAGACTTGGCACCTCTGCTTGAGGTCCTTGAACATCGTATGTTGCACAGACCTACACCTACTACGGCTCCGGGTCTGTGCACAGAAACACGAGAGCCTTGGGGTGTTCAGGGACAGTGCAGCCCCTTGCTGGCACGTCTTTCAGGCTATATCTTTTCTCTGCCTCTTAGTATATCTCCTCAACCTGTTCTCATTTCTCTTCTCCATCTTCCATCCCTTGGATGCCAGTGGTTTCCCAGGAGACTGTCTTAGCATCACCCTCTATCTGCCCTGTCTGCCCCTCACTGACCCAGGAATTTTTCCTGGGGCAGCAGGAGCAACGTCAGGGACAGGCCACCCCCAGACCTCACCTTGGTGTGTCATTTTCCCTGTACCTCTGACTTCCCTTCATATTTCCTCTGCTGGATGAATTTAGCAAAACTCCTTATTCAGTGTCATTGTGTAGATTGCTCCAAGTGACAAAAATGTAGCATGAAGTGACAAGATCAAGGGGTGTGAGAATTGACACAGACAGGCATTTAGGGTGGTGGTTGAGGCTATGAGTTGTTCACGCAAGTGCAGGTTTGTGATGAGTAGCCCATTTCTGGATGAACCTCTCAGATCTGGGAGTCACTCCAGCTCCTGGTTCTGCTGAGTGAAATTGGGGTGCTGCCCCAGTTTCCCATGACTGGAGATCCAGTTGCCCGTTTTTCTCCTCTGCAGGGATCTGCTGGAAGGCCTGCCTGTTTTTCTTGAAGTTGACTACTTCAAGACTGATGTGCTATACATGGCTGGTGTGCAGTCCAGAAAAGTGGTAGCCCCTGGGTTCCCAGTGCTGGGGAGAGATAGGAGGTCCCGATACCAGCATGGATCCAGTTTCTTTGTAACCGTGTGTAGATAAAATTCTCAGCCCGTTGGCCACCTCTCCTTTTCTCTCACATAATGTCTACATAAGAATGACAAACAGAGGGTGGGAAAAGCTGCCTGGTTTTGAATAGGAAACACGTTCATCTTCTTGGCAAGCTATAGGACCTTGGCCAAATAACCCTGCAGCATAGATGGCCGTTGATTCTGGTGAGATTTGACTCCTTTCTTAGCAGTTCCTCTGAATGTCTAAAGCTCTGCGTTGGTTGCTGGACTATACAGCCAACCCCTGCCATTTCCTCACTGAAGTCAGCCCTCACCCTCTGCTCCGTGCTCACTGGTCACAGTGGCCTCTGCTGTGGGTCCTGTGTTCTCTGTGGAATAATGTTCCTTTTCCAGACATCTCCATGGCTGGTCCCCTCATCTTCAAGTCCTTGCTGAAATGGTGTTTCTAGAAACCTCTGGCAGTGGAGGATCTTTGCATGCTCCTTCTCTTGAGGACATAGTTGAGTAGGGTCCCAGTGAATGTATGGCTTTTCCTCAACCCAGGTTCATTTGACTGGTTCAGGACCATGTCAGGCTCTGCATGTCTGAGGTCAGTGCAGAGGCATGAGTGAAGGGAAACCCAGGCTAGATGGACAAGAAGAGTTGTGTCTGCCAAATGGTAGGGAGCACATTTCAGAGAAATTCGTTTATTCATTCAATACCTAGATCCCTTTCCTTTTAATTCTTAAAGCTTAATAGGAAAGTCTTGGATAGTTAGGACCTGTGGCCTGTTTTTAGTGTCAGGATCCTTTGTCCAGGGGGAGCAGAGGGAAGTGCTGAGGGTAGTTATTTCACACTCCTAGTTGAATTATTTCATCAGATTGATGACGACAAAATAGGAGAGGATACTTGTACTCTGATACAGAGAGACTTGCATGTGGAAAGGCCAGTGGGGTACTGCCCCAGCTGTTAGGATGACCTCAAGCTTGAGTCGGGAATTCCCCAAGAGGTGCTGCAGCTCTTTGGGAGGGCAGCCTGAGAGGGTTAAACTGAATGACTAAACCAAAGAGAATCAGGCCAGCCAAGAACTTGGAACTAGTGCCTCTTCAGGCTGGGTAATTTGCTAGAAAAGCTCCTAGAGCTCACTGAAGGCCCTCATGCTCATGGTGAAGGTTTATACTGGAAGAGGAGACAGGTTAACATCAAGCCAAGGGGAAAGACACATCAGGGAAAGTGCCAGTTGCATTGTCTTGTGGAGTCAGGACAGTGTCACTTCCAGCATCTGTGTGTGACTAGCCGGATGAAGCATGGCTTGTGGGAGGTGGGTAGGCTACCTGACTCGGTGTCCGTAGCCTTCATCGGGTCCATTGCACCTGCATGCTGACACTCAGCCTGGCTGGTGTATCCACAGGACCTAAAACTCCTGCTATACATCAAAAGGTCAGACCACCAATGTGGCCCAGGCCCACAGGTATATCTGTCAGGGCTCAGAAGTAACTTCCAGGTTGACTACACTGCTTCCATGTGACTTGGCAATTCCAGCCTTGGGTTGGCGTGCCAAAGAGATGCCAGCATGGTTCTATGAGGGAACATGCACAGGATGGATACTGAATCATTTGCATCATCAGGAGGTTGGAGGTGACCCAGGTCTGTGTTACTGAGGTACCAGAAAGGTGGACGTGGGGGTGCCAGCATGCGGGGCAGCGCAGAACGGGTTCTGCCACGTGGCACAGGGGTGTCCCAGCCTGATTTCCATGTCCAAGAGAACTCAAGGGAAGCTAGGCTGCTGACAGTCTTTTGATGCAGATGCAGCTTTTTTCCAGGGTATGACCTGTTATAGAGGGTGGGGCAGGCGTCATGGCTACTTCAGTCCTGCACAGGGGCAGAGCTCTGTGCAGAACTATGGACTGATGCCCATTCTTGCCATTGTTGGTAGGATGTCCCGCTCACTCTGTCCTACCAGGCGGGGAGTGGGTCAAGGAACACAGGAACTGCCCACAGTGGTTTGATGAGAATGCTGCCATTGCTTTTCTGCCACCTGGGGACCATCTGGTGCCGGAAATGGTTTTCTCAGGTGAGCTGGCTGGTCTTATCAATATGCCTCCTCCATTCAACCAAGTGTCCCATGGCCAGAGTCAATACGGACAGGAGGAGTAGATGTTTGCAGCGTCCAGACCAACATGGTTTTTACCAAAAATGCAAGGAGCTCCTGCAAATTCCTGAAGAGCCAAAAGTGCCTGGAGATAAAACAGCAGAGATGTGGACAAGCAAGTGCGTAAGAGGAGCCAGAGAGCTCAGCAACCCAGGAGGAGATGCTCAAACTCCTTAGTTTTTGTAGCAGAGAAATCACATGCCCACAAGCGTAATGACACGCTATTGGGTTGATGGAGATGGGAAAGCTCCCATGTTTTGTTACCTGTACTGCTGCTGAGTTCTTCAGCACTGCTGCCAGCTGTCGTCAGGTTTGGGGCATAGTGACCCTGGACCCAGCGACCCACTCCCAGGTATTCTTTAGTCTTCTCCAGGCCCACAGCGGGATGCACACTTAGGTATCCTCTGCATCATTGTCTTGGGGTAGGCAGGACGAGCGCCAGTGCCCCTCAGTGGGGGAGGTGGAAAATCAAATGGGGTTTGGAGGCTATAAAGTATGCTGAAGCCCTTGAGATAGAGAAATACAGAGCTGCTGGACACACATAGTGGAGCTTATGGCATGTGGCTGTGGCATCATGCTGCAAACAAAGTGAAGAAGAAAACAGCATTTAACGTGTGCACAGAGAACACTTGCAAGAATACTTCAAGCTGGTAAATGGAATCCGTTAGGGTAGTTTCCTATGGAATGGGGAATAGCAACGAACAAAAGGTAAAGAACCAAGGTGACACACAGGAATGGGATGGAAAATGAGAAGGGAAGAGTCTTTGGTCATCCTGAGGCCACTCAACTCCGGACTTCATGTTAGGAAAGGAAGTCGGGTTCCAGAGTATTTCAAGTCATTTTTGGGTTTCTTTGGTGGCAAGCTAGTTCTTTAACTAGCTTCCTATCAAATCTGGGTGTCTAGGTGTGTGAAAGGAGCCTTAGACATTTTGGAGCATAAAGGTGGTATGCATGCTGGAAAAAGTTGGGGGCCCTTGCAATAAGTGAACAAAGAATACTTTCAGGTGCAAGCACTCCGGTTTGATCTTACAGACTCAGTGGGTGTGTCTGGCCGTCTGCCTCACTCAGATTGCAGGCGACCTTCCCCCATATTCTCATTTTGACTCTTTGGGGAGGCTGTGCCCTCTCACCTTGGAGTGTCTTCATTTCTTTTTACCTGTTTCTCTGTTGAGCCCCAGCGATGGCAGCTTCAAAGCCCTGTGCCCTGGGTGTCTGTGCTTCATTCACCTTCAGGGGTGGGAGGAGTGGAGTTAACTGTTCTTACCTGGGGTTCAAAGATGGCCTTAGCCCTGTGCTGTGGATGTCTGAGCTTCATTCACCCTCAGGGGTGGGAGGAGTGGCGTCAACAGTTCTCACCTGGGGTTCAAAGATGGCCTCAGGGCACACCTAATGTTTTCTCTGGGAAGGCTGGTGCCTGGGAGGAGATGAAGGGCACAAGGTGGCTGACAGTTGAGGCACCCCTACTTTTTGCCAAGTCAGGTGGTACAAACTTGAGGTGTTGGATTTCCTAACAGAATCTTGACCAATTTGAAGATAAAGAGCCTTAAGTCTTTTTTTTTTATAGATTTTGACATTTTAATTTCTTTTGAATACAAGTCACTTTTTGCAAGCTAAGAGGCAGATCAAGCTAAGGCAGTCCAGTCCTCAAGAGATCCAGGCCAATTCTTAAAACCTTCATCAGAACGACATTGTTGTAGGAAGGGGTGGGGGGGGTGGGGAGGGGGAGTGGCCTTCCAGGGCCCCAAGAGCTGGCTCTTGTTTAACACTTGGAAAAGAATTGCCTGAGGAGACATGTGCTGACAAAGCAGAAGACTTAACTGGAAGAAGGCACCCTGGCAGAGGGCAGCAGGGTAAGGGAACCCGGGAGATCTGCTCTGCCACATGGCTTGCAGTCTCGGGTTTTATGGTGATGGGGGTAGTTTCCGGGTTGTCTTTGGCCAATCATTCTGACTCGGAGTCCTTCCTGGTGGTGCACGCATCGCTCAGCCAAGATGGATGCTGGTGAGAGGGATTCTGGGAAGTGGATGGACACGCGGTGTCTCCTTTTGACCTTTCCCAAACTCTCCGGTCAATGGTGGCTTATTAGTTCCCTATTCCTTACCAACACCTCCTGTGGTAAAACAATTTGTGAATGGTTACTAGAAAGCCTGGCCAGGGTGGGTGGTTTCAGTCAGTGTGCTTCCCCTAAAAACATAATACAAGGTGTTAACAACAGGATTATAAACTCTAAATAATAACCATTCGCCTATATTTTTTCCTTCGGAAACAGCCAAAAGTCTAGTCGGTAAGGGCATGATATACAGAACATCTTGATCCACACAGGACAGAATGATCCAAATTATATGCTGGCCAACCTGTCAGTGAGCCAGGTCAGAGCTGGCCAAGGACTGGTGAACAGTATTTTGAAAATTTGCTCTGAGATTTAAAAAATTCCTAGTTGTTGTTAAAAAGAAAGCAAGTAGTAAATATTATAGGTGCACCACACTGATATTTGATTTTGCCAACGTCTTCCACTAGAACACAAAGTATGGGGATAAGACACTTCAAAATAAATTAGTAATAAGAAATCTGCCATAGTGTATTCTTCCCTTTGCCACAAGAACATATTGACCACGAGGACCATTTAAAAGAATGCTCAACTCTAAAAAGGGTGGTGGCAGAACACTTTCCACTACAGAATAACCTCCCACTTTCCCATACAATTAATACTGCTATGATGTACATTCATGTGGAAAAACTTGTCAGGAGGTTTTGCCAGGGCCAGGAAATGAAAAATAGATAATGCACTGATGACAGTTACTTGGGAGCTTAGTTAACATCTTTAGGATAGACCCGTAAAATCTGACCACTGTTTTGTTAAACATCTGCAAATTGCAGAACGCCTTAGCCCTTAGTCATAGTTTCTGCTCAATGTCTTAAAGCTGGGCTTAGTTCCATCTGTGACTCTTTTCTTCAGGGCTGGGGTGGGTGCTAGTCATCAAAGTCTGGAATGTCATTGTAGGAGTATCCCCAGTAGCCTTTGGATGCATAGTAAGCGATGCACAGGTGGTAAAATCTTGGCAAGAACACCAGGATGCCAAAGATCAGAACAGAAACGGCTGGTCTGCACCGCTGCCACCTCCCCCCCGCCCTTTGTGATATGGCCTGCCAGCATGAGGGAGCCTATGATAAGGAGAAAGGCTCCAATCAAAAACAGCACTGTAGCAAGCACAATGGGCTTATATGGGATCTTGGGAGGGCTTTTCTTTAAATGTTTGCCACAAAGGATACCTTTAATAAATTGGATCTCGTTACATCAGGAAAGAAGGAAGATTCCCGCAATCTGCTGACTTTAGTAGTTAAATTTCTCCCTGAAGGTCAGCGTAGCCATCAACTATATTAGAGAGTCTTGAGTATTTCACTCTGCTACTGGGAATTCCAGTACCCAGGTTGGTAGGAGACGGCACCGCTGACACAGCGGTGACCCGGCCTGCCGCGGGCCGACGGCTAGCTCACGGTTGGCAGCTGGAGCGCCCCAGGCCTCCAAGCCTTTTTGTTTTTAAAAATAACCTTTTGGACTCTTGAGGTTATTAAACCTTCATTCCTGAAGAAGTATGTGCTAGTGAGTCACTTCCACTTGATAAGTCTTTCAAATATTTATAAAACTATTTATTTTAGAAATGAAATGTGCGTTAAACATTGTCATCAATACAACGAATGATCGAGTAATCAATCAGTCAGAATTAAATTGTGGCAGGCGATGGTATCAAGTAAGGAAGAAAGGAGTCTACGGAAAAGGCAGCCAAGAGAAGTTGTTCAAGTTTTGTGAAAAAGAATAGGCAGGTCTGAGAAGTCAAAAGAACACCTAACAAATTGGTTATATACACAAAGCAGTGCGGAGAAGTCTCTTCCTCCGCACAAGGACTCTCTCCTGGTTGGTTTTGCCTCAGACTCCTTGTTAATTTTAAAGATTTTATCCTCACGGTTAGGTTGCTGAACACCAATCCTCTGTCTCCAGAAACCGAGCAGGTCTGCAAGGGCTTCTTCCCCCGCACCTCCACCCAGGGCTACGCTGAGCTCGTGGCTGCCGGCGTTTCTGCGGAGTCCCGCCCCCTTCCTGGGGTCTGGCGCGACATTCTATGGCAAGACTAGTCGGTCTTGGGCTCGGAGTTTCTGAGGCTCCTGGAAGGCCCCTCTTAGGCCGCTCGGGCACGGTCATCTGTCCCCTTGGGGCCAACAGCATCGGAAGAAACCGGAGACCGAATAGGGATCTAAGGAGTGCAGCCGAGCAAAACGCCCACCCCACCTTCCAGCCCGCAGAAACAACTGGGTTGCCCTTTGGGCCCTGAGGAGGCAGATAGGTAAGGAAGGGAGTACACAAACTGACTCTCCGCGACTTATCCCCTAGGCCGTATGCAAATGAGGTGACTTTTAGGGCTCGTCTGATTGGCCAAGCCATAGAGCTTGTAGTGGAGGAGCCAGTGGGGTACGAGGTTGCAGAGCGCTTTTATCCTATTGGCGGTTGCAGCATGCAAGGGCATAGTCTCAGAGTGTGAAACCTATTGGCCACCGGCACTCCTAGAGAAGTCTGGTTGTCAAAGTAAGGAGGGGCGGCGCACGCCACCTGCTGTTGGCCTTCCGCAGAGGCGAGGAGCTCAACAAGCTGCTAAAGACACATGGTCATCGGGCAGCACAGTATCCCTTCCAGTATCCAGGCCGTGCTGCTGCAACGCCAACGGGCCCTCTGACACCAAAGGCTCTTCTCAAAGCCACTCACATGGCCAGGAGAGCTGTGAAATATCACTTCCTTTTTCCTCTGTCCTTACGTTTCCTAGCCTCTCTGCAGCTGAAAGATTGGTGCACCAGCTGGCAATGCCCCTGGCCCTTAAGTAGGAAAATTGTGTATCATCATCGGCCTTAGCAAGCACTTTGGGCCTTGGCCATTGGAGCTCATTTTGTGCCTTCAGTTCAGTTCAGTTCAGTCGCTCAGTCGTGTTCGACTCTTTGCGACCCCATGAATCGCAGCACACCAGGCCTCCCTGTCCATCACCAACTCCCGGAGTTCATTCAGACTCGACAAGAATGCTGCATGGGATTGGAGGCACGTATAGTTGGGACTCGGGATAAAGAACAGGTTTCCCTGGGGATGCAGCCCAAGATGGCTTAGGGCCCTCTGGTTTGCAGCAGGCCTGGTACCCCTGGGCTGAAGTCATCCCCAGGAAAGAAATTGGCTTAGTACCAGACTCAGTCTGTGCTCTACTCGCCTACTGCTTCACACAGATCTTTACTGCAGAAGTTTTTTTTTTTTTAATGATTCCATCTAGAACATAGAACTTTTCTGTTAGCTTGTGATGGGGTTCAGGATATGCTACAGCTGATCATAGCAGCTTGAAATATTGAATATTTTAAGCTGAAGGGGTTTGAGAAAATGGCAGAAACAGGAAGGTTACTCTGATTTCCCCCTACTTCCCTCTTCTCCCATAGGCCCTACTTGAAACGTATCCTCCAAATACCCAGAAGAAAGGAGACTCCTTATGAAAGGTTGTTGTTGACACATGAAAAGACGCTGGGATTCTTGGCCTCCGGAGGAGAAGAATTCAATCTGGGGCCAGAGACGAGGCTTGATCGCTCAGAGCTTTGTGTAATAAAGTTTTATTAAAGTATAAAGGAGATAGAGAAAGCGTCTGACATAGGCAGAAAGAGTACCCTCTTGCTAGTGTTAGCCATGGAATTACATACTGTCTAATAAGTTATTACAGTGAATCAAAAGAATATCTGAAGGTTGTAAAGACCTCACTAGACCTACTCCCATAATTTACACCTTAAAATAACAGGATTAGCCAGGTTTTTTCCAGAGACTGTCCTCAAGCAGGATACATTATTGTTATATAAACCTAAGGAATGTAGAGGGACAAAAAAGTTTGTCCTTTTTTCCTCCTTAAGAATTCCAGACCCCGCTCTCCTTGGGGACCCCTGGACTTCTTATCAATCTGCCTAGGAATTGACTCTCTCACTTATCTCTGAGAACAAGGGGACTCTGACAAGAACCTGAACACACAGGCTTTGCTAAGTTTCCTGCTGTTGACTATACTTACCTCACCCTCCCTACCTGTCATATTTATTCACAACTCATGATCAAACAGCATAAAATATTCAAATCTAAGGAAAACCTTTCCATCCCCTTTCACTCACTTGCCTTCTTTCCTCCATTGCCATCTAAATTATACAACTAAAAACCCTAAGTAGGCAAAGCTACTGGTCCTTCAAAGTGGCTGTGGCCTGAAGGAAGTCTAAGATAAATGACTTAAGAGGTGAGACCAATCCAGTCTCCTGGAGTTCTGGCCTAGTACTGCCTGTGGAGTCTGTGTGCCCTGTATGGGAGGCAAAGCAAGGGGAGAGAAAAGTAAAGACAGAAAATGCATGAACTAACAGGATGATCTTTTGTGCAGAAGGACCACAACTGTTTCTACTAGGATGCAGACACTACCGTCCAGGCAACCTTCCTCTGTACTGCTGACTTCCAGCCCCTGCTTACACAAGTGTCTGAGCTCTTCACAAATCTTCTCCTCACTTGGGATAAGTGTTGGCTGATTCTGACAGAGCCTGAGAAGTTTGTACGTGCTTGTTTGCCAGTGCTGGGAATTAGCTAAGACATCTAGGAACACAGGGGAATTCACCAGCCCATGGAAAAGGGGGCTTTAAAAAAAAACCAAAGAGTTCCTGGACATGAAGATTCATGATCAGTTGGCTATCCCTTATTGTCTGCAAGCTGAGCTCTGGAGCACGGGATTGCTATACCATTTGTGTGTGTATATTAGGTCTAATTCACATAACATAAAGTTAGCCACTTAAAAGGGAACAATTCAGTGGCATTTAGCACATTCACAATGTTGTGCAACCACTACCTCTAATTCCAAAACATTTTCATCACCCCAGAAGGAGCAGTCACACTCCACTCCCCTCTCAAGACCAAGATACATGGGAAGGTTAGAACTCGATAACGCTTTATTTCCTGGAGATGTTCCCAGAAGCTCAAATCGCTCAAAAGGGAGAGCACTGGACAGAAAACCCAGAGCTTCACAGCATGACCCTGAGGGTCTCAGAAAATGATTATTGTTCTGTTCAGTTGTGTTCTCATTAACAGGGAGGGTAGCTTTCAGGCCTCAGCTTTCTGCCTTCTTCAACCTGAGCTGTCTGCACTATGTCAACTTTGCATGCCTGTCCAAACACCAGTCATTTCCCAGGGAATCCCTTAGGTCTGCGAATAAGCCTGGCTCTAGGAAACACTCGGCTGTTCTGAACTTTGGAAGTGTCCTCAGTGCAGGAACTTCTGTCCCTGTAGAACTTCTGTCCCTGCAGTGTACCCTCCTCTGGCATGGCATGTGGATGTGTGTTCACTGATGAAATAAAATGCCTATTTCATGCAAGACAAGAAAAATTTAGACGTAAAATTTGTTTTCTGCCCTTTTGGGCCTCCTCCGTCTCACTGAGTGTGTATGGTGCACCTGCATTAACTCTACCTCTCTAGGAGATAGCATTCCTTCTTAAGGGATCACAACAACCCACTTCTTGCTTTGTATCTGCAGATCTGGATTGTGTAAACTGTCTTTATATCATTTAACATATAAACTTTTATCTCAAAAACTGTGCTTTGACGGACTTTCTGAGAGACTGGCTCCCAGGTTATAATCCTTAGATTGGCTTGAATAAGGTTGATTATTTTTTCATTGACATCACCATCCTAGAAACTCTCTGAACCCTGTCTTTTGGGCTTTTATGAAGGCTTCATTACATAGGCAGGATTGATTAAATCACTGACCATTGGTGATTGATTCTATCCTTAGCCCCTCTCCCCTGACTGAAAGTCAAGTGAAGTGAAAGTCCTTCAGTGTGTCCAGCACTTTGTGAGCCCATGGGCTATACAGTCCATGGAAATCTCCAGGCCAGAATACTGGAGTGGGTAGCCTTTCCCTTCTCCAGGGGATCTTTCCAACCCAGGGATCGATCTCAGGTCTCCCGCATTGCAGGCAGATTCTTTACCTGGTGAGCCACCAGGGAAGCCCCTAAAGTCAAGGGGTGCAGCTAAAAGTTCCAACCCTCTAATCAGCATGGTTGCTATTGAGTCTGACAACCAGACTCAATCCTTTGGTGCTTTCCAAAAGTCACCTCATTAACACCTTTACCCTTTTCATCACAGGAAAGTCTCAGGGGTCTAGGAGCTCTATGTTACAAACTGAGGGTCAGAGACCAATATATAGTTCTTATAATGTTATACTCCTCTTTGCAAATTTTCTGTGCTCTTTTAGGAAAAAAAATTAAAACTAACATAAAAGTTTTACTGCATGAATTATATCATGATTCTGCCCTCCTATAGACACAGTTGGGACCTGCACTCCTTCTCCCTGGACCCCTAGAATAGTCACTTGCCCCTCTCTCCTGTTCCTTTCTCCATAGGGCTGCTCCCCACTAGCCCTTCCACAGTGTCTTGTTGCTTCAAGAGAACCTTCAAAGGCCTTTCTGGGCCCCCCTCCCAGCACTTTCTCCACCACACCGCACCACACACTCCTCCTCACAGTTGCCCAGGGATCCCCAGCTCCAGGTTCTTGTTGTCCTCTCTGCTGTGGGAGTGTCCACTACACATATACTTCTTCTGTCGGTCTCCCCTCCCTAATAGCCTATAGGCTGATAGGCATTGAGAGTCCCCAAGTCATTCCCTGCTTGGCACTTGGTTTGTCCTTCGCATATGCTGGGGCCTTGAGGCGCCTGAACCTTGCATCCATTGAAGTTCATTCATGGATGCGCCTGTTCCCTTGCTGACCTGAGCAGTGGTCTCCCACAGCACCCAGCCATTACTTAGTAGACTTGATTTGGATAAGGAGGGGGCCCAGGGTTTCTCACACAGTGGAATGTTATTCATTCTTGAAAAGGGAGGAAATTTTGGTACATTCTACAAACCAGGTGAACCTTGAGAATAATGTATTGAGTCAAATAAGCCAGTCACAAAAGGACAGATACTGTATGATTCCACATATATGAATAAGGCCCCTAGAGTAGTCAAAGCCGTAAACACAGAAAGATCCCAGGGGCTCAGGGAAGGAGGAGTCATTTTTAAAAGGGTGTAGAGTTTCAGTTTGGGAAGATAAAAACATTCTGGGGGTAGATGGAGTGATCGTTGTACAACTGTGTGAATGTACTTAATGCTGTAGAATTGTATACTTAAAAATGGTTAAAATAGAAAAATGTTATGTATATTTTACTTCAATAAAATAAAGGTGGCACAATGAAATGTGAAATGGCAAAATGCGTCTTTTGCCACAAGACGCATTTCAAGGTTCTTCTCCATGACCCACGTTTTGGGTTGGGCTTGATGGGCTTGATTCTGAAGTGTATGCAGGTGGTTCCCAGGGGCACTGCGGACACAGTGTGATGGGGATGGGGGTCTTCTCTGAGCCCAGGACTAGGCAGGCCTGCAGAGCTGGCCCAAATGGAGAAAGCTACTATGGTCCAGTCCATGCATGAAAAGTTCATCTCGTTCTGTGTTTGAAACATCTTGTTTTCTATTCCATTTAGAAAAATGTTGATCATTATCCACTATATAGATTTGAGAAGCCACTAATGAGCTGCCATCTGTGTCTGGGAAATTCTGCTTAAGGGAAGTGGGCAAGGAGAGACCCTTTGGGAGGTCCAGAACACTCAGTCTCAACTCATTCTGCAGTTGGTTTTACTGGCTTATGTTCCGGAAGCAACATGTGGTTCAACAGGACAGAAAGGAGATTGGGACAGAGCATGTCAGGGAGAGAGATCATGCTCCCTCAAAGTTGCAGGGGAGGATTCTTCCTGGCTCTTGATCCTTCCTGACTCTGATAGCCCTGGTATTCTCAGGCTTGTGGCTGAGTCACCTGTAACTCTGCTTCTGTCATCACATGGCTGTCTCCATGTGTCTTCTCTTTTTCCTTATAAGGACATTTGTCATTGGATCCAGGGTCCACCCTAATCCAAGGCTATCTCGTTTCAAGATCCTCATCTAATCATATCTGCAAAGATTCTTCTTCCAAATAAAGTCATCTTCCCAGACTCATGGATGTCATTTTGGGGAGTCACCATTCAACCCACAAAATGGGGGTGTTGATACCAATCCTCTTGGTTATCTTTTGAGGAGGGTATATGTACCTAACACCCCCATTTTACAGATTAGGAGACCAAGGCAATGCTGACACATATAGCTACTATGGTCCTGCATATCTGTTTCTTCTATTCCTTCCATCCGAAATGCTTTTCCCTGGCTTTGACTTTGTATACACAGTGCCCCCAAATCAAACCTTAGGAACCCTATGTGCTGTGCTGTGCTTAGTCACTCAGTCATGTCTGATTCTTTGTGACCCCATGGACTGTAGCCTGCCCTGCTCTTCTGTCCATGGGGATTCTCCAGGAAAGAATACTGGAGTGGGTTGCCATGCCCTGTTCCAGGGGATCTTCCCAACCCAGGGATCAAACCCAGGTTTCCCACATTTCAGGTGGATTCTTTACCATCTGAACCACCAGGGAAGCCCAAGATACTGGAGTGGCCTATCCTTTCTCCAAGGGATCTTTCAGACCCAGGAATTGAACTGGAGTCTCCTGCATTGAAGGTGGATTCTTTACCAGCTGAGCTACCAGGGAAACCCTAGGAACACTATACCCTTAGTAAATACCACGGGGGCCATTCTTGGATAGAGAAAACTGATTAACAATGAGTAGCAGTCCCCACCACAAATATGGCAGCCATCAGGTCTACCAGGATGTACCCTCCCTGATGGAGCATTCTGGACAAAGGGACCTCCAGCCCTGGCTCTGAGACACACCTTATTTTACTGGGATTGCTTTCATTCTCTGATATCATAGGCTCATTGAGGGTGTTCCAAGTCCAGTTTTCATTTTTATAATTCATTCATTCCTCTGTATTCCACATTTGGGAGGGGGTGTCAATAAACACTGGTGAGTGACCAAGGGACCCCATATGCTCACCCTGGTGGGTGATGGCAGTATCTTTCTCCTTACCCATCAGAGCAGGTCTTAAACTTTCAGTGCGTGAGAAACATCCTGAGAATTGCTTCTGGTTGACTGTGTTCCCCCCAGTCCATATGTTGAAGCCCCAATCCCTAGGAGCTCAGAATATGACTGTGTTTCTATATGGAGACTTGAAGAGGTGATGAAGATGAAATGGGACTCCCATTCTGATAGTCACAGGAGATTAGGACACAGATACTGGCAGAGGGCCAACTGTCTGAGGCGTGGAGAAGATGGCCAGCTATAAGCAAGGAAAGAGGCCTTAGGAGAAACCTGCCTTCCCACACCTTGATCTCAACTTCTAGCCTCCAGGACTGTGAGAGAATAAATGCACTGTTTAAACCACTCAATCTTTGATCTTGCTTTGCACCCCAAGCTGACTGATACAAGAACTTATTAAAAATGAAAATTCCTGCTCCTTCCCATGGAGCTGATCTTGTAGGTCTGTGGTGGGACCCAGGTTCTAAATTGCCTTACACATGCTCGTTGGTCCCTGTGATCCACTCTGAGAAACACTGCATTCCAGCTGAGATTCACAGGGGAAAAGAAGTGATAGTATAAGGCGGTGCTTCTCAGCCTTGAGGCTTCCCTTGTGGCTCAGCTGGTAAAGAATCCACCCCAATGTGTGAGACCTGGGTTCGATCCCTGGGTTGGGAAGATCCCCTGGAGAAGGGAAAGGCCAACCCACTCCAGTATTCTGGCCTGGAGAATTTCATGAACTGTATAGTCCATGGGCTTGCAAAGAGTCAGACACGACTGAGCAACTTTCACTTCACTTCTTCTCAGCCTTTATATCATTTTGTCCTTCTAAGACTTTTTAGGCATTATGTTTTCTAACTGCTCCCATCGCTGTGAAATATGCCATATCACAGCACAGATACACTGTGTATCTGTTTATGTGCTGGGCCTTTGGAGGGCCACAAACCACTGTGGATCTGATTTTTGCCCCCATGAGAGGGATATATTGTTCTCACTCAGAATGCATGGGACAGAAAAAGAATTTATATATATATATATATATATATATATATATATATATATGTATGAGGAAAGTGCTGCCTGAAAAGATCTCACTTATGGGATTGGGAGCTTCATCTCATACCACTTATGTATTTGCATAAGTCCCAGGGCCCATTTTGAGATTACGTGGAGCAGCTTGGCCAGTAGTGGGTGGATGCTCAGAGTCAAAGTAGGTAAACTTGAGGTCAATTGTTTTGTCTCTGAGCTGGACTGTCATGAAGCCTGGCTTTCTTGGGCTCTTTATCTGTACAGGTGTGACCCTGACGGTCACATGCAAGGCTGTTATGCAGTTAGAATGAGTGCTGCAAACGGCCCAGTGTCCCATATGCATTCTCCAGGTGGTGGTATTTCCCCCATTCTGGTTTCATCCTAATCAGGAGAGATTCAGGTTTGATTTGGTCTCAGACACTGAGTGTCCTCAGGTGGTGTTTTCACTAAATCTGAGATAAAACAATTAAACCTACTTACTAGGTCATTTGGGGAGCCTTAGATTCCTTCTGCCCATACAGTAATGGAAATGTACTGTGGATTTGTATGAAGAGAAATTTGCTTCCTTCTGGGTCACGAAGAAGCCAGTGTCTGCTTGGGAAAGAGATCCCTGTGTCTGCTTGGGAAACAGTGCCTCCCATCTGATACCCACAGAGACAGGAATCCCTTAGGCTGCTGCTCTCTCAAGGCCCTCACCATCTTCAAGGACTTGTAGGCAACTGGCCTTAAGTGTCCTGCCTTCTAGGGAGTAAGCTACTCTGATCTGCCTGCAAAAGAGAGGGCAGATGCAGCTCAGGACATCAGCAGAAAGCCCCTTGTGTGTTTGGATGGCCGAGCATCAGCCTGTTCAGCTTAATCATGAACAAGGCAGATTTCTCTTGAAATTCCCACTAGATATATATATAATACATACAAACACATGTATAGGTACATGGACAGAATTTATACATACATAATTTATATATGTATATATAGAGATAACTTATATATAGAATATATAGAGAATTTGTATATATAGATAGAATTTTTATATTCTTTTATATTCTATTTTATATATTATATATAGAGAAATTATATATATATAATTTATATAGTGAGGGAATTTTTAAATATATATACAGGGAATTTATATTTAGACATATGCATAGAGAGAATAAAGAAAGCTGAGTGCCAAAGAATTGATGCTTTTGAACTGTGGTGTTGGAGAAGACTCTTGAGAGTCCCTTGGACTCCAAGGAGATCAAACCAGTCCATCCTAAAGGAAATCATTTTTGAATATTAATTGGAAGGACTGATGCTGAAGCTGAAGCTCTAATATTATGGCCACCTGATGTGAAGAACTGACTCACTGGAAAAGACCCTGATGCTGGGAAAGATTGGAGGCTGGAGGAGAAGGGGACGACAGTTGGATGGCATCACTGACTGGATGGACATGAGTTTGAGCAAGCTCTGGGAGTTGGTGATGGACAGGGAAGCCTAGGGTGCTGCAGTCCATGGGGTCACAAAAAGACATGACTGAGAGACTGAACTGAACTGATAGAAAGAATTTATACATATATATGTATATATATCTATATATATATAGAGAGAGAGAGAGGGAAAATCTATATATAGAGGTTATATATGTATATATACATAGAATTTATATATCTGTATGTAGAGAGATTATATATATGTATATAATTTGTAGAGATAACTTACATATTATATATATGTATAATTTATACATAGATAAGTTACATATGAAATACATATTGAAAATACTATAAAATATTTATATATGTAAATAGAGATACAATCTTCATATATAGAAAATGAGAAATACATATATATATGTATTGTCATAGTCCACCTGGGCTGCTATAACAAAAATGCCACAAACTGCAGCTTATAAATAATAGATACTTACTTCTCACACTTATGGAGTCCAGTGTCAACATGCTGGCAGATTAGGTTCTAGAGACAGGCCAGTTCCCTTCATGGCCATCTATTGGCTGTGTTCTCCTGGAAAGGGTTAGAAAGCTTGGTGATGTGCTCTTTAATAAGGATACTAATCCCATTCATGAGGGTTCCACCCCATGATGTAATCACTTCTCAAAAAACACCGTCACACTGAGGATTAGGATTTCAACATAAGATTTTTGGGGACATACATTTAGTCTACAATATTGCAGACAATGTTTGTATGTCCCCAGTCAGAGCGGGTTTCACTAGCTTCTGCTCATCAAGCCTACCACGTAGCCATGAGGATGAAGTGAGAGGAAAAGTGCACAGTGACCCAGCAAACCATCCAAACACAGCGCTCACGAAATGCTGAGCCATTCCCTAGGCACCGTGATGCACAGGACTGATTCAGAGCTCCAGAAAATGAACATAAGAATGGCTGGTGAGTGGGGCAAAGCACTCCCTGTGTGTTTCTCTTTATTCTCCATGAATACCACACTCAACATTTCAGACACCAGATATGTGAGGGTTTTCCCCACACCAGGTGACTGTCTGTGACACCAGAGGGGTGTCCTAAAATTCAGTTCTGACACTAACTGGAGTTGGTGCAGACCACACGAGCGAGGGGCACAGTCTCACAAGACTGCTCCTACTCTAGATGCCATCACAAATAGCAAGGCCCCATGTGACCCACAATTTCCGTCTGAGTTACCTGCTAATCAGAGGGTCCCATTCAAACATTTGCTAGAACAGCTTACAGGACTTAGGAAACACTTATATTTACCTTTTTATTGTATAATAAAGGATGTGATAGAGGATACTGATGAAGAGGTACATGGAGCAATGTCTGAAGGATCCTAAGCCCAGGAGCTTCTGTCCCCACAGAGTTGAGGTGCACCACCCTCCGGGCAAGTGGATGTGTTCCTCAATCCAGAAGCTCCCCAACCCCCTACTATTGAGACTTTAATGGACGCTTTGTCATGTAAGCATGATAGATCATTAACTCCATTTTCAACCCCTCTCCCCTCTCTGGAGAAGGAGGGTGGGACTGAAAATTCCAAGCTTCTAATGATTTTGTCTTTCTGGTAACCAGCCCTAATCCAGGAGTCCACCCAGAGTCACCTCATTAGAACAAAAGATACTCCTATCACCCAGGAAATGCCAAGGGATTTAGGAGTGCTGGGTCAGGAACTGAGGTCAAAGACTAAATGTTGGAGCAAAAAATTCTCCTAGCACCTCTATTTACAGGGGTCAGGAATGTGGAGCAAAAACCAATATGCGTATTTTCTCATTATTTCACAGTTGGGAAGAAAGGAAGAAGGTCTGAAAGAATGCCATTGAAGGAAAGTCTAGTCTGCTTGTGGATCTTTGGGACAAGCCCCTGAACTTGGCATAAAAATCTTGGAGCTTTGTACCAGGCTGAAAGTTAGTGGCTGTAGGGAAAGATGCACAGGGTGTCAGTACAAGTCAGGGATGGAGAGACATTTTAATTTTATTTGTGTGACTATTGCATGCCACTGTGCCAAGGGTTCTCCAGGTTCCATGGAGCTTAGAATCAGATCAATGGGCACACTCAGAAGTGCGTGCCCCAGGGATGAATCTTAACCAGGCTATCACAGGTCATATGAGACCAATGGAGTGGAAGGGGAATGTTGCCTAGGGATCACAGAGAAAGCAGCAGTAACACTGAGATGCAAACCCTACCTAATCTTCATGACAGTCCAGCCCCCTTCCATCCCAGCCTCTGACCCCTATCTCTTCATCTCAAGTCTCCACCTCACCCTGATGATCTCAACAGAAACCCAGCTGCACCCAGACCCTGCCATGCAGGACACCCTTGGACCCTCTACCCACTGACCATTGTGGGCATGATCCCCAGAGAGAGATCAGCCCCCTCCCATGTTCTGACCTCTGAGACCCAGAGCCCACCACCCACTGTGCTCACCTTGCCGTCATCCTGGACATGGGCTTCCAAGCAGAGATTAGGACTACTAGTGTCCTGCGTGTGTACAATCTGCATTATGATTATGCCAATAACAATAATAGAAAAAAACGTGCATATTTTACTATGTGTTTGAGAGATTGAGAAATGGTATGAAGCTAGAAACATTATCAATGAAGATATTTGTTCCAGAGCTCTGCCCTATTTTACTGGAAACGTTTTTTATTTCCTTCCTAGAGAAACAAATAACCATGCAAACTAGGACTCCAACTAACTACAGGGCCAGGAGTATCCTGTATTGCTCAAAGAATTGACTTGTTAGTCTTTAAAAGCAGAGAAGTGCTGATGTGACCCTTGGGTGCTTATTGGATTCCTATAAGGGCATCAAGTGAGACAGACCAGGAAAGGTCCAAGTGCCCAGCTTCCCTCCAAACAGCTGCAGGGGGTCCCTGTTCTGTGCCTATCAGAGTGCTCAGCATAGTGAGTGAGAAACACAGATGCAAAAATGATCATCTGTGTTGTGCCAATCTCACAGTCAAATGAGAGGGTGGGGTGTGAATGGTCACTCAGCAGAAGGAAGAGCAATTACCCCTCTACTACATGATCCCCAGTGGAGCATGGAACTTCCAGTGTTCAGAAGAGGCTACTGCCTCATGTCTAGAAAAGTCAGGAAATTTTTCATTGAGGAATAAAAAGAGCTGTGTGTTGATAAAAGGGAAAGGAAAAGGAAGGATGTCCTAGGAGTAATGAACAGTATGGGCACACTTCCTAGTATTTGCTTCATAAAAAATGTTCACTCACTTGAATCCACCCTCCAGGCTCCAGGGGAATCCTGCTTCAGCTGTCAATCTTTTGCTAGTAACACAAGCCCTCTGATCACCCTCATTCCTGGTGGCCAAGATAGGTCTGCACAACTGACTTGCAAAGTGTCATCAAGATTATGCATTACTGTTTTCCCTATGATTTCTTCCTGGTTTTTAATTGGAGCATGGTGGTATGCTCAAGTATGTTAGAACTATCACAGTCTCCCAGACTATCTAGGAAGGAGTCTTTGTAACCAGGGAAATGACCACATTCTCAGGCCAAAGAGATGGTAAAGATGTACCAGCAGAGGGAAATGTCATAGTAACTCCCTCTTCTTTCCCATGTCTGGTTAAGGTTGGATACAGCTGGATCTGGGCTTCCCTGGTGGCTCAGCAGTAAAGAATCCGCCTGCAATGCCAGAGATGTGAGTTCGATCCCTGAGTCAGGAATATCCCCTGGAGGAGGGTGTGGCAACCCACTCCAGTAATCTTGCCTGGAGAATCCCATGGACAGAGGAGCCTGGCAGGCTACAGTCCATGAGGTGGCAAACAGTCAGACATGACTGTAGCGACTGAGCACGCATGCACAGCCAGATCCATCCATCCTCCAGCTCACAGGTTGGTCTGCAGGTGTCTTCTCCGCTTCTGCTTGCTGACGGCTGAAGGAGATAGGCCAATAAACTTTATTTTGATGGACCAATAAATTCCATGCCTTGGGTCTCATATCTTCCTCTCTGCAGAACCTATGCATCTGACCTAGACAAAGACATTTGTTTTGAATGGAGTCCGGGTTAGCCCACATCTGAAGTTCTTTTAGGTCTATATTTGGGGGACAAGTTTCCCAAAGTCTGCAATAATTTCCGATTATTTGTGACTTTTCTTCACTAAAACATCGATTTGTCAGCTCCAGTGATTTGGTTTTCCAGATGCAAAGCAAAACATCTAGTTATTGGAATGCAAAATGTGTCACAGTGTTGATCTGGAAGAAATTATTAATTGATTCTTTTACTATTTTCTTCCTCATAGAACATAGTTGCTGCGTGCTTGCCCAAGCATATGCAGACTCTTAGTGTTGCACTCTCAGATCCCCTATCTCACGTATACACTCCATATCACTGACATCGTGACAAATTCCTCACTAGCACCTTTCAGGAGGCTGGATTTCAACACGACCTTTAAACAGCCAAATTCCCCTGCTTATATATAAAACCTATTCCTGGCGACTTTTTGTGTGTAAAATTCCTAATGTAACATGTAAAGCAGCTCTAAACAGAGTCCTTGGGTGTGACTTCTGCTTCTGACTGTTTTGTTTTTCACTGGCTTCACCCACCCTGAACTGTAGCTGTTCATTGGTAACTCCGTTTCCGGGGAAGTTCAGTCAGCCCGACTCCAATCTAGATTTCCCCGCTTCCGGGTAGAAAGATTGAATAGGTTGCTTTTGCCTTTGGTGGGTAAACATCATTTTCAAACCCTATTTCCATTTTCACCGATTTCATTAAGATTGTAAGAATCCTAGGATTGATCTATCCTACCACAGCGACTTGCTCCCGGCCTGCGCATTCCCACTGGCAACCCAATGTCTGGTGAGTAGCCCCTTTGAGGACGGGCACAGGTCGCAGCGGGGAGTAATCCCTATAAGATAAACACTGGATATAGAAGTGTTCATGACTAGTCAAAAATACAAATTAAACAGCACAAACCACGGCCTAGGTTCTGTTATTTTGTGTTGTGAACTGAAGGCGACTTATCCAACTGAGAATGAATTAACTCCCAGAACATAACCCGCTAAACACGCATAAACTCCCAAAGCTTAAGTGCTGTCTTCAACAAAAAAAATGTCTTGTAGCAACTCTTCTCATGTAAAGCACATCCATGGTGCTTCAACCCATGGGGTTCCCCCTTTCTCCTCGCAGTCTGCCCGCTAGCCTCCCTTATATGAATAGGCCCTGAAGAGGATGTTGCAGCCTGTGCAGCCCACCGGGCGGCCAGAAAAACGTGTGCCCATTGACCAAGCACGGCCACACGGCCGTCACAATTCTCCCTCAAGCGATGACATTCCACCAAGTTAACTGGAGAGCAGCGCACTGGACGACCACTTTGGAACACCCAGATTTCCTCTGAAATATCACCCCCACCCCCCCGCCGCCAACAGAAGATCTATGCTTAGAGACCACAGTGGTCGAAACACGGAAATACTAAAAGCCAGCCGCTTATGCCTAATACTGTATAAGCAGACATCGGACTGGATTGAAGACCACAAACTCAAGGTCCGATTTCCTTGACAAATGCCATCCTTCAGATTTGGCTCAATCTCTGGAACAAAAAGATGTTTTTTGCTCTCAGATTCACAATTTATATCTGGCTTTAGAAAACCAAAAATGTGGCCCGAGTAACATTAGACAGAAATGAAAATGATGTAACTCAGCTTGTTTCATATTTTAATTTATTTCAGTTTAAAAAAAATATTCTTTGAATCAGTTGGAAATCTTTTATTAACTAATAAGGGGACGACAGAGGATGAAATGGCTGGATGGCATCACCGACTCCATGGGCGTGAGTTTGGGTGAACTCCGGGAGTTGCTGGTGGACAGGGAGGCCTGGCATGCTGCCATTCATGGGGTCGCAAAGAGTCGGACATGACTGAGCGACTTAACTGAACTGAAAGCTCAGCCAGAAGACGAATTTTATGGATGAGGTCAGCAAGTGACACATTCTGCCTTTATAGGTGCACCTGGCCTGATTAGGAACAATTTTTTTCCCCAGCTGTGTTCCGCTCTTCACTTCCAAGAAAGGGAGAGCGAAATGCCATTACTTAGTTTAAATATTGCCTGCAACAACTGACTCCCACAAAAGTAACTAAAACATGGAAAGACACCATTAGGTAAGAGTAGAAAAAGGGGTCCCAAGAAGGCAGAAATATGTGAACAGCAAAAGCCTCAGAAAGACGCTGTGGAGGACCAGAGTGAGAACCTCTGGCAGGAAAACACGCCCCAAACATCCCCCTTCCCTGATTGGCCTTGAGTGTAGGTCTGGTACAAGCCCTATTTTGCATAGGACTGAACCAATCAGGTTCCAGGGGGAGGAGACAAAAAGTATAAAAAGGGAAGCCAAGCGTACTGTGATATGTTCAAATTACAGCGTTCTGGAGTTGTGTTTAGTGTGAGCTGTAACTAAAAATCAACTGTCAGGAGTCTTCGGAAAGACCGTGGGTGAGGGTTCCATGTTTCGGCCATTTGAGGCGGAAAGTTGATGCTGGGCGTTATGGGCGTTATTCGCAAGGAGAGGAGGCGGCGAATTGAAGAAAAGCGAGGATGGCACCACCAGGTCAACGGAGAAGAGTTTGAGTGTGGTTTGAGAGCTAATAAAGAACAGTACTTAAGTCACTGACCAGTTGAGTTGGGGTTACTACTTCGTGAATATTGGAGCTGTAGTTAGGAATACGGCCTGGTGTCTGCTTACTAGAATTTTGTGGTGGCGCTATAGGTGGTACATCTTTCCAGGTCTTTGGTATGAGGTGTCAAGCACCAAAGAAAATAAACCAACCTTCTACCACCATAAACTACTTGTATCCCATGTTTTTGCAGCATGGCAGGGTTCCCTGTTCCTGTCCATCTCCCAGAGTTTGCCCAAGTTCATGTCCGTTAAATCATAAGGCCATCCAACCATCTCTTCTGTCTTCATTTTTCCTCAGCATCAGGGTGTTTTCCTATCAGGTGGCCGAAGTATTGGCGCTTCGGTGTCAGTCCTTCCAATGAGTATTTAGAGTTTATTTCCTTTAGATGTGATCTTGCTGTTCAAGGAAGTTTCAGGGCTCAGTTCAAAAGCATTCTTCAGAGCTCTGCTGCTGGGGTCCAGCCCCGGCTGATCCAGGGTATTTTAAGGGGAGATGGCGTCGGTGACTACATATTCATCAAAGATATAAAGAGTAATAGAATGAGGATAGCTCAGTAGGAAAATTCAGTGGAGAAAAGAGGCTGAGTAGCTTGGTTTACGTGGGAGAGTTTGTTTGAGAGAGAGAGAGAGACATGGGGAGACCAGTATTTCGAGGAACTGATCCCAATTCTTTATTTTCCAGTCTGTTTTTATACACTGAGATGTTATACAAAAGTCACGTGGGGACAGCAGTCCTGACTTTTATTAAAGTCAGGTGCTTCACACAAATGTATGCAGAGGTCTTAGGGGTGTTATATCATCTTCTGGCCAGGGGGACCTGCTGACAGTTTACGACCCTCTCCTTGTGACAGAGGTCAGTCAACCAGAACACTTTTTTCTCCAAGGGTGATTATTCTTAAAACAGACATCACTCAAATAAAGTTACATTCCTATAGGGTGAGGGTGTAGTGGGTTTTAGTTAAGGAAAGAATTTACTTGGCCTAAGGTCTAACGTGATTTATATCAAAGGTTAATACTTATTTCTTCTATATACTCATAAATCAAAGGTTAATACTTATTTCTTCTATATATTCATAAATGTGTATAAGGGCAGGGGATGTGGAGTCTTAGCAACAAACATTGGCTCAACAAATGAAAAACCCTTCACCAATACAATTTCTAATCAACCCACTATACTTATACTAATAATTTTCTAACTTCTCTAAAGAACCTGTTTTTAGAAGGTTTAAAGCATCTTGTGCCTCTCACGGTTGGGAGGCTGTGAGCAATCACATGTGGCCAGACAAGCCTGTCAGGCAGGCTAGAGAACCTTCAGAGGAGTTTGTAGGTTGAAACACTCCTATCACGCCCAGGAATTATTATTAACCGGAGCTCTAAGTTAACTTCTTCTCCAAAAGAGGTGGTGGGGGACAGCCCCCCGTGGGGCACAGCCCCCCATAAAGTCAGAGATGTAGGTGAAAGCACAAAGTAGTAAAGTAGGCAGGCTCTGGTTATGGGGGTAGATGCTCAAGGATTTCCAGGGGGACTCCTGAGGCTCGATCCCGCCTTTGCATATGTCGAGCCTCCTTCCTCGTGACCTTTGCCATGGGCGGAGTGCCTCAGGCTGGCCTCCAACACTCTGCCTTCTTTATGGTCCAGATATCACATCCGTATGTGACTACTGTTAAGACCATAACATTGACTATACATAATGTTAGGGTATACAATATATACATAAGTTTATGTATATACTACATACCTTTGTTGGCAAAGTGATGTCTCTGTTTTTAACACAGTGTCTAGGTTTGTCATAACTTTGATGCCAAGAAGCAATCGTCTTCTAATTTCAGGACTACAGTCAACATTGGCAGTGATTTTAGAACCGAAAAAGAGAAAAATCTGTCACTGCTTCCACCTTTTCCCCTTCTATTTGCCATGAAGTGGTAGGACCAGATGCCATGATCTTAGGTTTTTGGATTTTTTTTTTTTTAATTTTGTGTTTTAAGCTGGCTTTTCCACTTTCCTCCACCCTCAAGAGGTTCTTTAGTACCTCTTCGTTTTTTGCCATTAAATGGGAGGTTGTTGATATTTTTCCTGGCAATCTTGATTTCAGCATATAACTCAGCCAGTCTGGCATTTCGCATGATGTGCTTTGCATATAAGTTAGATAAACAAGGTGACCATAAACAGCCTTGTACTCCTTTCTCTATCGTGAAACAGCTGTTCTATACAAGGTTCTAACTGTTGCTTCTTGACCCGCATACAGGTTTCTCAGGAGACAGGTTAGATGGTCTGGTATTCCCATCTTTTTAAGGGTTTTCCACAGTTTGTCATGATCCACACAAAGGCTTTAATGTAGTCAATGAAACAGGTATGTGTTTTTCTGGAATTCCCTTGCTTTCTCCATAATCCAGCGAATGTTGTCGATTTGATCTCTGGTTCCTCTGACTTCTAAACCCAGCTTGAACATCTGGAGGTTCTCGATTCAAGTACTGGTAAAGCCTAGCTTGAGGATTTTGAGCATGACCTTATGAGCATGGGAGATGAGTGCGACTGTCCAGTGGTTTGAACATTCTTTAGTACTGCCCTTCTTGGGAATTGGGATGGGGATTGACCTTTTCCAGACCTGTGACCACTGCTGGTTTTCCAAATTTGCTGACATAGTGCAACATTTTAATAGAAGACTCAATAAAATCTTTTAGGATTTTAAATGGCTCTGCTGGAATTCCATCACCTCTGTTACCTTTATTGGCAGCAGTGCTTCCTAAAGCCCACTTGACTTCACACTCCAGAATGTCTGGCTTTGGATGAGTGACCACACCATCATGGTTATCCAGGCCTTTAAGGTGTTTTGGTTTTGTTTTTTGTATAGTTCTGCATATTTCTTCCACCTCCTCTTGATCTCTTCTGCTTCTTTTAGGTCTTTACCATTTCTGTCTTTTATTTTGCCAATGTTTGGATGAAATGTTCCTTGATAGTTCATATTTTCTTGGAAGAGATCTCTAGTCTTTCCCCTTCTGTTGTTTTCCTCTATTTTTTGCATGGTTCATTGAAGAGGGCCTTCTTGTGTCTCTTTGCTATTCTTTGGAACTCTGCATCTAGTTTGGTGTACTTTCCCTTTCTCTGTTGCTTTTCACTTCTCTTCTCTCCTCAGCTGTTTGTAAAGCCTCCTCAACCACTGTGCCTTCTCTCATTTCTTTTCCTTTGGGATGGTTTTGTATGCTGCCTTCTGTACAATACTACGAGCTTCTGTCCATAGTTCTTCAGGCACTCGGTTTACGAGATCTAGCCCTTTGAATCTATTCTTCACCTCCACTGTGTTTTTATAGGGGATTTGATTTAAGTTGCACTTGACTGGCCTACGGGTTTTCCTCATTTTTTTTTTAAAAGAAATATATATACACACCTATACTTTAATCTGTATCTACACTATATCTATATGAGATTTATTGTAAGGAAATGGTTCATGAGATTGTGGAAGCTTAGTGAGTCCAAAGTCTGAAGAAGGCTTGCTGGTTGAAGATTCAGGAAAGAGTTGGACGTTTGAGTCCAAAAGCCATCTGTCATAGAACGAGGAATAGCTGATGTCATGCATGGATCCTGAAGACAGTCCGTTGGAGAATTCTCCTTTGCTTGGAGGAAGTCAGCCTTTTTAGTCTATTTAGAACCTGTGCTGATTGGATAAGTTCCACTTGCACTGGGAAGAGTAGTCTGCTTTACTCAAAATCTATGTATTTGATTGTTAATCTTATCTAAAAACACCCTCACAGAAACATCCACAATGATATTTGACCAAATATCTGAGCACCATGGCCCAGATAAGTTAACAACTAAAGATTAACCATCACACATGCTGTAGTGTCCTAAAGCACAGTTGTTCAGTGTGTAGCAACTGCCCTGTCTTTCCATCCTGGCTTAGCACCCTCTGACAACATCTCATTTGGGGCACTTTTGAGTTCACTGCATTGTTTTAATATCCTAACCTTTCTGTCTTTGTTTTAGCCCCCATCCAATTAATCCACACAGCAGAGAAGAGATTTTCAAAAATTCTTGTGGAATGAAGTTTGTTTCTTTGGCATACAGTGCCCTCTGCCCTTTCTTTACAGCCTATCTCTGAAGCTGTTCAGCTAGTTTGATCTCTGACCACATTTAGGATGTTCATGCTTACTCTTTCATGCCCCTATACCTGATTCACAGACTGCCTTTTGTACCTACATTGCCCAACTTTTGCTTGTCAGAATAACAAATTCTAATCAACCCTGCTATCGTCTGAATGTTTGTGTCTCCCCAAAACACATATGTAGAAACCTTAACCCCCAACCTGGTGATATTAGGAGTGAGGCCTTTGAGAGGTGACTAGATTTTGAGGGCAGAGTCCCATGAATGGAATTAGTGTCCTTATAATAAAGGCTCCAGAGAAATCTCCCATAGCCTTCCACCATGTGAGAACATAGTGATAAATCAACTATTTGCCTCTCACCAGAACCCAACCATGCTGAACTTCCAGCTTCTAGAACTGTGAGTGAATATCTGTTTATATGCTATCCAAGCTTTAGTTTTTTTGTTTTAGCAGCCTGAATGGACTAAAACAATTCCCTCAATTTTAGCTCAAAATCTCTGACTCAGGCCATCCTTCACTGCCGCAATCAGACTTTGTCCTTCCCTTATTGTTAGTGCTTCATACATTTCCAGGAAGCTGTGGTGTGTTTTGCTCTGTATCTATGTTGAAACTGAGGGCCCTTTTGTCAGCAAATGCCCAGCAGCTACAATATGACAGGTTTGGTCTGTGCGTTGTATGTTCAAAGATGAAGAAAAAGAACAGGTTGTCTCAACCCCGAGGTTGTCCTAATGTAAAGGACAATGTTGACAAAGTGATCGTTAAAAGACATTGTTTTATGTGCAACAGCAGGGGCTGTGTGACAGGATGTTATGGGGATGGAGAAATAGTTCTCTGTTCCAGATGGGAAAGAAGGTCCAGGAATCCTCCCTACAATATAAAGTCCCCATTTTAGAGAGAACCAGGTGAACAAAAGTTTGAGTTATTATGGTTACCAGATGGAGTCATGCAGGGCTTCCATTCATCTGTGTAAATGGGCCCTTTGGTGTTGAGGTGAAGCCCATAGACTACTTTCCAAAAAAGCATGTTTCAAAGCCTAAAATACAATACATGATATTTTTAAGAGAAACCAACTGTATTGAGACACATTTTCATCAGCAATACATTTTAAAAGCTTTTGTATTATGATAATATATGTTTTGGTTAACTCAGTAAATGACAAGGAGATACATTTCATACATTGGAGAAGGAAATGGCAGCCCACTCCAGTATTCTTGCTTGGAAAATCCCATGGACACAGGAGCCCACATGGTGGGCTATAGTCCATGAGGTCACAAAGAGTCGAACATGACTTAATGACTGAACATGCGTGCACATTTGATACATAAGCAATTTAAAATTCACATTTTAAAAAATTGTGAGAACAGTTGCTGCTTAATTGAAGAAGACCATTAAGCTGTGTATGGGAAGATCATCGGGACAATTCACGCCACGTTGGCTATCCCTCATGTTCATGTTTTGATTTGATGGGTACAAATGTTGAACTCCAGCAGTGGTGAGAGTTCAGTTCTGAGACTGAGTTCATGTCTGACTCCATCGCCATCATCAATACTGTGTGATAAAGAAAAGCACGGCAGATTCATGGCACAGTGTTGATGCCATGAAGACAATTTCAGAGTCCTAAGGTGTTTCCAAGTATTTAGAAAACTCCATTTTGAAATATGTGGACAGAGAACTTTATAGACAAGAGACCAGAAAGCATAGATATGCCATGCAATTGACAACAAGTAGCTTCACATCTGGTGGGCACAGCTCTGCCCATGGCTGGCCTTCTGTTTTGCATGTTCTCCCAAACACAGGAAGACTCAGTTATGTGCAAGGTATTTTAGGACTAATTATCACCATGATTTGCAGCAGAAATATATATGAATGATATTTTTAGATCTCAGTGGAAACTATATTTTAAATCATGTAGGAAAATATGGTTTCTGTGGGTGACAAAGTTATAGGTATTGCTAATTTTATTGCAGTTGGTTGCTTACAATCATAACCAAAGAAATGCTACACCTTATTACAGGTTGGTGAACTTGAAAAGTCTATTTTTTTCTCCTCAAGTTCATTGAACCATGGAATTGAGAGCCCTGCAGTGAACTGTGAATAACGAAGTGGCTGGGCATGTGCCCAGGGCTGCAGGGAAGGTTCGTAGGGCCAGGTCCAGGGACATCAATTCCTTTGTGGTCAGCAAGATGTGATTGGATCATGTCAGTGAGAAAGTGATGGCTCAGATTTGCACTTTAGATTCTGTGGGAGGAGGAGGAGAAGGAAATAAATGCAGGGACAGGGAGATGAGCAGGGAGACTGTCAGGAGCCGCGTTAGATATTACTGACAAAATGGAGGCACGGCCCCAGACCCCTCTCTTCATTCCACAGGGACGGATCCCGGGATGAAGGAGTTAGGCCTTGTAATTCTGACTTGTCTTTTCCTCTCTGCTGAGTTGACTGAAAAGGAATATTAAGGTGCTTATTGGTCTTGAGAGGAGCATGAGAAGGCACAAAGCCTTCTGCAGCTGTGCTCAGAAAATAATTCATAAAGTTAATCATTGACATTTGTTCAAGGACTTTTATAAAAGACTGTTCCAGGATGAGCACATAGGCTGTAGCTTGAGGCCATGGAAGGGATTGCTATCTGAAGCCTATTTGTGAGGAGAATGTTTATGGTAAAGGAGTTTACTGAATTTAGGGCTTAGAAATAATTAAAACAGAAGTTAAAGATTTAAGGAATGTTGTAAAGTTAGCATATTTTACTATAGCTTATAGAAGTTAGGAATTTTTAGAGACACTATAGCTAGAAGCCTTTTTAAGAGAGAGCTCAGGATGTTAGGGGCAAACAGGATTTAGGAAGATAAGTAGTAAACTGAGGAATGTAGCATGAGTTACAATGTAATCACAAGTTAACTATAGGACACATTGGAAGAGGTAGATAATAGATGATAAGGCTGATTCCCAGAGAATCACCATAGCAGGAACTCTGTTTGAAGAGCAACATTGATTTATGGAGATATAAATCTGGGATAGAGGGAACTGAAAATGTCAAACCTCTGGCCTAATGTTTTTGTAAAAGTATAAAAGAGAATCTTAAACTTGAAATAAAGAGGCAGTCCAAGAAAAATGAGAGGCTGCCTCATTTTTCTCACCGACACCATTCATCTTTTCAGGTTGAATCCCTGGCTGCTGGAGTTGGACTCCGGCAGGAGACTTTAAGAAGTTCAGTTGAGAAAAGATAGGACATAAACTGGGGTAATGACAGAGGAAGGAGAATCTGAATGTATTATTTATACATTTAAACATTATGTTTACATGTATCTATATTGATTTATAAGTGGTACATTTGATATTTATATATACCCATATACTTTGGAGATAAAATGAGTGGTGTTGGTCATTTATTTGGTATGGTGAATTAATGAAGGACAGAAAGGTGGCCAGAATAACTTCAACCTTTTTAACTTGAGTGACTAGATTGATGTAAATAGAAGATACAAAATGATACAATTGATTTGAAGCATGTTGGGCTTGGTCAAGGAGTCTATTTAATAATCCCAAAGAAAAAATAATCAGATGATGAAGAAATGATGGAATAAAATAAACAATGGATGGAATGATATCACATAGAAAATTCTGTAGGTTAAGAAAATTTGTAAAACAGGTGGCAAAGTAGATAATACATGAACAGGATGTGGAGAAGGCTGGAAGTTGACAGTGATAAGGAGGTGAAAATGGAAAAACTGAATATCATGGGCCTCAAAAACTGGGGTCCACTGCCTAGGCATATGTGTTGCATTATTTAATGAGGATAGGAACCATGTTGAAATTTGGAATGAGGGGGCCACTGTTGCCCTGTGATGGCCATGGATGGACACATGGGGCATGAGCAAAAAGAAGGCACATCCTTAGGATCTGGAAAATTTTAACTCACATCTCCATGGGTATCAGATTTATATACACAATAGTTGGGGATGTTCCCCCTTGTATGTGCATGCTCAGTCGCTTCAGTCGTGTCTGATTCTTTGTTACCCTATGGACTGTAGCCTGCCAGGCTCCTCTATCCATGAAGATTCTCCAGGCAAGAATACTGGAGTGGGTTGCTGTGCCCTCCTCCAGTGGATCTTCCCCACCCAGGGATCAGACCCATGTCTCATGAGGCTCTTGCATTGCAGGCAGGTTTTTTAACACTGAGCTACTGGTTGAAGCCCTGTTCCCTATTGGGTGATCGTAATTATCACAATCAAAGAATGTTCAAACTATCACACAATTGCACTCATCTCACACGCTAGCAAAGTAATGCTCAAAGTTTTCCAAGCCAGGCTTCAACAGTATGTGAACTGTGAACTTCCAGATGTTCAAGCTGGATTTAGAAAAGGCAGAGGAACCAGAGATCAAATTGCCAACATCCATTGGATCATTGAAAAAGCAAGAGAGTTCCAGAAAAACATCTACTTATGCTTTATTGAATACCCAAAGCCTTTGACTATGTGGATCACAGCAAACTCTGGAAAATTCTTAAATAGATGTAAATACCCACCACCTGACCTGCCTCCTGAGAAATCTGTAGGCAGGTCAAGAAGCAACAGTTAGAACCAGACATGGAACAACAGACTGGTTCCAAATGGGGAAAGGAGTTCATCAAGGCTGTATATTGTCACCCTGCTTATTTAACTTCTATGCAGAGTACATCATGCAAAATGCCGGCCTGGATGAAGCAGAAGCTGGAATGAAGATTTCCGGGAGAAATATCAATAACCTCAGATATGCAGATGACATCACCCTTATGGCAGAGAACAAAGAACTAAAGAGCCTCTTGATGAAAGTGAAAAAGGAGAGTGAAAAAGTTGACTTAAAACTAAACATTCATAAAACAAAGATCATGGCATCTGATCCCATCACTTCATGGCAAATAGATGGAGAAACAGTGACACTTTGTTTTTTTGGGCTCCAGAATCACTGCAGATGGTGACTGCAGCCTTGAAATAAAAAGACATTTGCTCCTTGGAAGAAAAGCTATGAACAACCTAGACACCATATTAAAAAGCAGAGACATTACTTTACCAACAAAGGTCTATCTAGTCAAAGCTATGGTTTTTCCAGTAGTCATGCATGGATGTGAGAGTTGAACTATAAAGAAAGCTGAGTGCCAAAGAATTGATGCTTTTGAACTGTGGTGTTGGAGAAGACTCTTGAGAGTCTCTTGGACTGCAAGGAGATCAAAGCTGTCAGTCCTAAAGGAAATCAGTCCTGAATATTCATTGGAAGGACTGATGCTGAAGCTGAAACTCCAACACTTTGGCCACTTGATGTGAAGAACTGACTCATTGAAAAAGACCCTGATGCTGGGAAAGATTGAAGGCAGGAGAGACGGGGCAACAGAGGATGAGATGGTTGGATGGTATCACCGACTCAATGGACATGATTTTGAGCAAGCTTCAGGAGTTGGTGATGGACAGGGAAGCCTGGGGTGTTGCAGTCCATTGGGTCGCAAATAGTCAGACACAACTGAGTGACTGAACTGAACGGACTGAAAGTCCCAGTAATTTGTAGTGATTGTGATTTTATTAGGTTTCATGCAGTTTTACTCAGATTATTTTATTTGATCATACTACTGTCCAATAAGTAATTTCTAGTTTTTCTTTCCTTTTTATGGATGAAGCTGCTAGGCTCACAAAGTTTCTGTCACTTATCCAGCATCACACTGTTAGTAAGGCAGTTAACCTTAGTATCCGTTCCTTCAACCATCATAATCAAAATATCCCCAGTAGGCCTCCTCATCCTTCCCTTTTTTCTGTCGTGGACATCACCACCAGATCTGACTCTCCATTCCCATCTGACTGCACCATAGTTTTAGTAATTCTGCCAAGATGTGTGTTCTTTAAGCGCTGGCCTTCATTTCACTGTTCAAGAAATTAAAATTCCTCTGTTGGCTGAGGTCATGTTTCCCATGGGAAGATTGAGAAAGCTAGGTTCAGGAAATGTTTATTAGGCATTACATGAAGAAAGGACACTGTAGTCAAATAAATTCCCCCCTCGAGCTTTACTGAGGTATAACTGATACACAAAAAAATGCACATAATTAATGGGTACACATTTGTTGAGTTTGGACACATGCCTATCCCCACCGAAACCATCACCACAATCAAGGTAATAGACACATCCATCACATCCAAAACTTTTCTCTGTGCCTCTGTTGTGTGTTTTTAAAATTTCGGTAAGAACACATAGAATGAGATCTACCCTCAATCAATTTTTAGGTGCACAATTAACTATATTGTTTGTACTGTTTATGGTAGGCATTATCTCGGGCAGTACTTACTCATCTTGTGTGACAAACTATTGAAGTTCAGCTCCCCATTTCCCTGTCCCTCTATTACCTGTAACCATCATTCTGTTGTCTACTGCTATATGTTTGTTTTAGTTGCCTCACATAAGAAGGATCGTGGAATAGTTGTCCTTCTGTGTTTGGCTTATTTCGCTGAACATAGTTTCTTTCAGGCCCATCCATATTGTCCCAAATGTCAGGATTTTCTTCTTTTTAAAGACCAGAAAATGACTCAATAATAAAAACTACTAACCCAATTAAAAACTTGGCAAAGACATACAAATGGTCAACAGGTGTATGAAAAGAAACACAGCATTAGGGAAATACAAATCAAAGCCATAATGAGAAATCACTGCACAACTGTTAGAATGACCATAATAAAAAGACAAGAGATAACAAGAGCTAGTGAGGATATGCGGAGAAGGCAATGGCACCCCACTCCAGTACTCTTGCCTGGAAAATCCCATGGACCGAGGAGCCTGGTGGGCTGCAGTCCATGGGGTCGCCAAGAGTCGGACACGACTGAGCGACTTCACTTTCACTTTTCACTTTCATGCATTGGAGAAGGAAATGGCAACCCACTCCAGTGTTCTTGCCTGGAGAATCCCAGGGACAGGGGAGCCTGGTGGGCTGCCATCTCTGGGGTCGCACAGAGTCGGACACGACTGAAGCGATGCAGCAGCAGCAGCAGTGAGGAAGTGGAGAAAGGGAACCCGTGTGCGCTGTTGGTGGAGTAGTATTAGGTTGACCAAAAAGTTCCTTCAGATTTTAAGTAAAAATAAAAGACACATTTTTCATTTTCACCAAGAACTATATTGAACAACATAGTCATCATTTTGTTCTGCTACCTTCTGTCATTTCTCAGACAAATTCATAATTCCATTTTCCCAAAACTTCTTATCTTATTGAGCAAAGAACTAGGTGCCTTTTACAATCTCTCAGGTATTTGAAATTTTTTTTTCATTAAGAGAATTTTGTAAAGACTTAAATAAATGGAAATCCAAGGGTGCAATATCTGATGAATACAGTGGATGAATCTGAATTTCCCAACCAAGCTGTTAAGGGTTTTTGCCTGGTTATCAAAGAAACATGCAGTCTCGCATTATCCTGATAGAAGATGATGTGTTTTCTGTTGACTAATTCTAGATGCTTGTCAATGAGTGCTGCTCTCATTTGGTATAATTGGGAATAATAGTGCTTATTAGAATTACTCGTTTGGTTTTCCAGAAGGCGCTCATATTAGAGGACTCCCTTCCAATTCCAACATACACACAGCATCACCTTCTTTGGAAGTGGAGATGATGGAATTCCAGCTGAGCCATTTCAAGTCCTAAAAGATGATGCTGTTAAAGTGCTACACTCAATATGCCAGCAAATTTGGAAAACTCAGCAGTGGCCACAGAACTGGAAAAGGTCAGTTTTCATTTCAACTCTAAAGAAAGCCAATGCCAAAGAACATTCAAACTACTGTACAATTGCAGTCATCTTACATGATAGCAAAGTAATGCTCAAAATTCTCCAAGCCAGGCTTCAATAGTATTCGAACTGTGAACTCCAGATGTTCAAGCTGGATTTAGAAAAGGCAGAAGAACCAGAAATTGAATTGCCAACATCTGTTGGGTCATTGAAAAAGCAAGAGAATTCCAGAAAAACATCTGCTTTACTGACTACGCCAAAGTCTTTGACTGTGTGGATCACAACAAACTGTGGAAAATTCTTAAAGAGAAGAGATGGGAGTACCAGACCACCCGACCTGCCTCCTGAGAAATCTGTACACAGATCAAGAAGCAGCAGTTAGAACTAGATGTGGAACAATGGACTGGTTCAAAATTGGGAAAGGAGTATGTCAAAGCTGTTTATTGTCACCCTGCTTATTTAACATGCAGAATGCTATGCTTAGTGGCTCAGTTGTGTCCAACTCTTTGCTACCCTATGGACTGTAGCTCCTCCCACCCCCAGTTCTCCTCTGGCCGTGAGGATTCTCCAGGCAAGAATGCTGGAGTGGGTTGCCATGCCCTCCTCCAGGGCATCTTCCTAACCCAGGGATTGAACCCAGGTCTCCTGCATTGCAGGTGGCTTCTTTACCATCTAACCTGTATGCAGAATATATTGTGTAAATTGCTGGGCTGGATGAAGCACAAGCTGGAATCAAGATTGCCCAGAGAAATATCAATAACTTCAGATAAACAGATGACACCATCCTTATGGCAGAAAGTGAAAAGGAACTAAAGAGCCTCTTGATGAAAGTGAAAGAGGAGAGTGGAGAAGTTGGCTTAAAACTCAACATTCAAAAAACAAAGATCATGGCATCTGGTCCCACCACCTCATGGCAAAAAGGTGGAGAAACAATGGAAACAGTGACAGACTTTATTTTCTTGGGCTCCAAAATCACTGCAGATGGTGACTGCAGCCAAGAAATTAAAAGACCCTTACTCCTTGGAAGGAAAGCTATAACCAACCTAGACAACATATTAAAAAGCAGAGATGTTAACTTTGCCGACCACGGTCCGTCTAGTCAAAGCTACGGTTTTTCTAGTAGTCATGCATAGATCTGAGAGTCATGCATGGACCAAAGAAAGTCTGAGCGCCAAAGAATTGATGCTTTTGAACTGTGATGTTGGAGAAGACTCTTGAGGGTCCCTTGGACTTCAAGGAAATCAAGTTAGTCAGTTCTAAAGGAAATCAGTCCTGAAAATTCATTGGAAGGACTGATGCTGAAGCTGAAAGTCCAATACTTTGGCCACCTGATGCAAAGAACTGATTCATTAGAAAATACTCTGATGCTGGGAAAGATTGAAGGCAGGAAAAGAAGGGGACAACAGAGGATGAGATGGTAATAATGAGATGGCTGTGAGAGGGTAATAGGCAGGAAGGCCAGGGGTCTCCAAATGGAGGAAATAGGCTGCAAGTGTCAGACATTTTTTATCTCTCTTAAGCAGCAGGAGGAAACAAACGTGTTAGATTTTTCCCCTCTTCTCTATACAAATTTAAAACGTTTCTCTTAAAATTCTGCGTTGCCATGATGACACCTGGCTCCACCTGAACTTAACTTTTCCCAAACCTTGAGCTAACCAATGCATTTTTCTTATGGAAATGTTTTTCTTAAGCTATGTTCGTGAACTATGCATTTATCCTAGACTCTGTCTTTCTTCAAGTTGATTCTGCTTAAGACTCCGAACCGATAAGGGGTCAACAAACTGGTATATTTTATTCATACATTGTTCTCCTAATCTATGTTAATGAAACTACGTATTTACTTAAAAACCTGTCTTTCTTCAAGATTCATGTCCATCATTTTATGTTCTGAGATGACTCACTTTGTGCCAGTGTTATCTCAAAATGCATGTTGTGGATGAGGGTCATGGTGCCAGTCTCTGAGTTTTGAGACCTTTCTTTTCTCCAATTATCAGCCTGCTAGTAGCTATATAACATCCGGCTAAAGACTAGCAGGAGCGCACTCTTTCTGCCCCCTTCTGATGTCTATGTCAGAAGCTTTATCTATATCTTTTATATTTTAATAAAACTTTATTACACAAAAGGTCATCACTGACCCTGGATTGACTTCTTCTCCTCCAGAGGCCAAGAATCCCAGTGTCTTTCAAGGCTCAGGAATAAACTTTCAGATGGCATCACCGACTCAATGGATATGAGTTTGAGCAAGCTCTGGGAGTTGGTGATGGACAGGGAGGCCTGGCGTGCTGCAGTCCATGGGGTCACAAAGAATCAGACACTAGTCAACTGAACTGAAGGTATCCATGTCAGCTTTAGTATTTAATAAATACTGCCACAAAAAAGTTACAATGTGAGTATACCAGTGTGTATTTCGCTCTTCAATGCAAACAAGGTGCTGCCTGTCATTTTAGTGAATCTGGGAGGTGTGTATTGGTACCTCATTGTGGTTTTGTCTTATAATCTCCTGGAGTCTAATCAAGCTGAGCATGTTTTTCTATGTTTATAGGCCATTTGGATATCCTACTTTTTTTTTTTTTCATTTTGATGTCCTGATTTTCATGTTTCATGCCCTTCCTTTTATTAGGTTACCTATTTTGTTTTGTTTTTCAAGGAGTCCTTTTTATTTCATGAGTTCAAGTCTTTGTGAACATATAAGTATAGCAAATACCTTCTCCCATTCATCTGCTTGCCTTTCATTTTCTTAAAAGAATATCTTTCAGTAAAGGTTGGTAAAGTTTTTTTAGTGAAGTTTACTTTATCAATACATTCCCTTATGGGAAGCATGATTTATATCCTGTTTAGGAAAGTTTTGTGGATCACAAAGTCATAATGATGTTTTTCTATGCAATTTGTTGTTGTGTGGGTGGGCATCTAGATTTGTGAGTGGGCATCATTTCTGATTTTAGGGGAAAAGCTTTCAGTAACTCACATTAGGTATGGTATTTGCTATGGTATTTAACAGATCAGTTATCAAGTTAGTCCCTCAGCCATGTCCAACTTTTTGGACCCCATGGACTCTAGCATGCCAGGCTCCTCTGTTGGTGGAGTTCTCCAGGCACGAATACTGGAATGAATAGCCATTCTCTTATCCAGGGGATCTTCCAGACCCAGGGATCAAACTGTGGTCTCCTGCATTGCAGGCAGATTCTTTACTGTCTGAGCCATCAGAAAAGTCCATTTAACAGATATGGCAAATCAAATTAAAGAATTTCTCTTTTAGTTTGCTAAGAGGGATTTTCAGAAAATGCATTATGAATGGATGTCGAATTTTACCAGATGATTTTTCTGAATAAATAAGAATCATCATATATCTTTCCTCCTTTTTTTCATGTTCATGTGGTGAATTGCATTGATTTTCCACCTGGGATGAACCACCCTTGTATTTCTGGAATATACTTCACTTGGCTATGCTATGTAATCATTTCAGTAGTCATATTGTGTTGACGGTTTTTAAATGTAAGCTTATTAGAGTGGTTAGTCTCTAATGTTCCTTTGCTGACCAGTTAGGCTGCTTTTTAAAATTTTAGATTAAACGTAGTTAGTTTACAATGCTGTGCTAGTTTCAGGCTTACAGCGAAGTGAGTCGGTTATACATGTACTTAGAACTGCTGCTTTTTAGATGCTTTCTCCATATAGTTCGTTTCAGAGTACTGAGTAGAGTCCCCTGTACTATACAGTGGGTCCTTATTAGTTTTCTATTTTATATATAATAGTGTGTATAAGTCGATCCGAATTTCGCAATTTATCCCCCTCCCCTTTCCCCCCAATAACCGTAGGTTTGTTTTCTACATCTGTGATTCTATTTCTGTTTGGTAAATAAATTCACTTGTACCTTTTTTTTTTTTTTTAGATTCCACATATAAGTGATATCACATGATATCTGTCTTTCTCTAGCTTACTTCGTTCAGTATGACAATCTCCAGGTTCATTCATGTTTCTGCAAAAGGCATTATTTCCATTTTTTTTTTATGGCTGAGTATTATTAGTATTCCATTTTGGGCTTCCCTGGTGAAGAATCTACCTGCAATGCAAGAGATGTGGTTTTGATCCCTGGATTGGGAAGATCCTCTGGAGGAGGAAATGGCAACCCACTCCAGTAGAAATCCCATGGACAGAGGAGCCTGGTGGGCTCTACAGTCCATGGGGTCTCAGGAGTTGGACACAACTTAGTGACTAAGCAACAACAACAAATACTCCATTGTCTATATATACCACATCCTTTTTATTCATTCCTCTGTTGATGAGCATTTAGGTTGCTTCCATATCCTGGCTGTTATAAATAGTGCTGCAGTGAATATGAGGGTACACACGTCCTTTTGAGTTATGGTTTTCTCTGAATACATGCCCAAGAGTGAGATTGCTGGTAATTCTATGTTTAGTTTTTTGAGGATCCTCCGTACCATTCTCCATAACGACTGTACTAATTTACATTCCCATCAGCAGTGTAGAAAGGGTCCCTCTTCTCCATATACTCTCCAGCATTTGTCTGTGTACTTTTTATGCTGGCTACTCCAACCAGTATGAGGTGATACCTCATTGCAGTTTTGATTTTCATTTCTCTAATAATCAGTGATGTTGAGCATTTTTTCACATACTTTTTGGCCATCTATATGTCTTCTTTGGAGAAATGTCTTCTTAGATCTTCTGCCCATTTTTTTTGGTTGGGTTTTTGTTGTTGTTTTTGAGCTGTATGAGCTGTTTGTATATTTTGGAGACTAGTCTCTTGTTGGTTGCATCACTTGCAAATATTTTCTCCCATTCTGTGGGTTGTCTTTTTGCCTTTGCTGTGCAGAAGCTTAAGTTTAATGGGGTCCCATTTACTATTTTTGCTTTTAATTTCATTACTTTAGGATTCAAAAAGATATTGCTTCAATTTATGTCCAGGTGTGTTCTGCTTATGTTTTCCTCTAAGAGTTTTATAGTATCTGGTTATATATTTATGTGATACAGATTTCACTTGTCTCAAACCTACTGTGAATCTTGAAAGTTTCACTGAGGACTCAGGATCCTAACTAAATCTACATCAATCATATTAAATTTCTCTCAGTTGTCTCTCTACCTCCCTGACTACTAAGTTGGTTACATTTTTGAGGACTGCAGGTGAAGGGATGCTGGTTGTTGCTGAAAGCCCTCTTTGAGGTGACTTCCAACTGCATTTCCAGATTTGAGTCCAGTTCTCTTTAAGATTCACAAACTGACTTTCTGACAGCATATAAAGATGAGCTTACTCTTGGTAATAGACTCATACTATTAAAAATCAGAGAGACTTAAAGAACTTTTAATGGAATTGCTGGCTCATAAGGATGTAAATATTCATTTTGAGTAGTTACAGCTGAAGAGTTTTCCAAAGAAGTTGTGCAATACACAGTCAGTATCCAGCTGGCTACTGCATATCCTCATGAACACTGACTCTTGTCAGGCTTTTAATGTTTTCTATTCTGTAGTACTGTGATGTGATTAAAGTTGTCATTTGTCCAATAATTAAAAAAGTTTATTGGCCATTTAGATATCTTTCTGTTCAAATTACTTGTTCATTTTAAATTTGAATTTTCTGCTTCTTTTCCTCTTTTATTTTTAGGAGTTTTTCATATATTCTGAATGAATCCTTTGGCAGGAAAGTGTACTGCAAAGACTTCTTCCCATCACGTCACTTGCTTTTGATTTATCTTAACTATCTTTTCATAAACAGAAAATCCTAATTTTAATGTATGGTGGTGTCAGCTAAAAATTGTCCCTTGCCATTTGCCTCTACAAAGATGAGATCACGAATCACTGTAGTCACTGACCTTCAATATATCTGCAAAGAATTCAAGGTGGAGATCAGGAATGAGGCACTCTGTCCTCTGGGAAAATGGGCAGAACAGATCTTCAGAAGTCAGATATTTTCAGAAACTGATTTTACGAGCCCGATCCTTGCATCTCCTCATATCTAATGAAGTGAAGTAAAGTCATTCAGTCGTGTCTGACTCTTTGCAGCCCCATGGACTGTAGCCTACCACACTCCTCCATCCATGAGATTTTCCAGGCAAGAATACTGGAGTGGGTTGCCATTTCCTTCTCCTGAGCATCTTCCCAACCCAGGGATTGAACCCAGGTCTCCCACATTGTAGGCAGACACTTTACCATCTGAGCCACCAGGAAAGTCCTCCTCATAAATCCCTTCAAAGTAACATTAGCTCCTTGTGACTAGCAGAAAACTTTTGCAAAGATAAGTACTTGATCAAATGAACTCTCCCTTCAGCAAAATAATGTATAGGTTGACCTCTACCCTCCACTGCTGCCCACCCCACCCCCCCGCCACCCCCCACCCCCAACCTCTTTGGAGCAGTTTCTCAGAGCTATCTCAGGTGCTGTTCCTGGGCTACAGTCCTCACTTTGCCCCAAATAAAACTCACCTTGAAACTCTCACAATGTGCATTTTTTAAAAGTCAACATGCTGTTGAAACTGAGTCCCCCTATGTATGGATGTGAGAGTTGGACTGTGAAGAAAGCTGAGCGCCGAAGAATTGATGCTTTTGAACTGTGGTGTTGGAGAAGACTCTTGAGAATCCCTTGGACTGCAAGGAGATCCAACCAGTCCATTCTGAAGGAGATCAGCCCTGGAATTTCTTTGGAAGGAACGATGCTAAAGCTGAAACTCCAGTATTTTGGCCACCTCATGCGAAGAGTTGACTCATTGGAAAAGACTCTGATACTGGGAGGGATTGGAGGCAGGAGGAGAAGGGGACAACAGAGGATGAGATGGCTGGATGGCATCACTGACTGAGTGATCACTCATCACTGAGGGACGTGAGTCTGAGTGAACTCCGGGAGTTGGTGATGGACAGGGAGGCCTGGCGTGCTGCGATTCATGGGATCGCAAAGAGTCGGACACAACTGAGCAACTGAACTGAACTGAACTGAAAGCTGAGTTCTTCTGCCAAGTTTATGATTAACCTCTCTACCCAAAATGTTATTCCCTTTCTTGTCTAGCACCTGTTCCCTCAAGGTTGAGGAGTATCAAAGAAAAGTGGAAGAGGCTGAAACTGAGCAGGCCCCTTTGGGGCCCTCCTAGACACAAAGTCGTTTCATGCCCCTCATTTCTTATCTGTACGAAAAAAGGCTTTCTGCCTCCTAGACCTTCCCTGAGTTCCCTAAGAGCATAATCAAATAGGTACTAATTAGGGGAGTGAGGAAATGCAGAAAGAAGAAAGAGTGCAGTGTGGGGCAGGGTCCTGGTTCCACCTCAACACATATACATAATAATATGTCTCTAGGTTCTTCTATAGGAATTAGCCATGCCCTTTACCCAGGTTATTGTCGTTCACTAAGTCGTGTCTATTTGCGACCCCATGGACTGCAGCACGCCAGTCCTTCCTGTCCTTCACCATCTCCCGGAGCTTGCTCAAACTCTTATTTGGTGATGCCATCCAACCAGCTCATCCTCTGTCATCCCCTTCTCCTCCTGCCTTTAATCTTTCCCAGCATCAGGTGGTCAAAGTATTGAAGCTTCAGCATCAGTCATTCCAATGACTGCTGCTGCTGCTGAGTCGCTTCAGTCGTGTCCGACTCTGTGCGACCCCATAGACGGCAGCCCACTAGGCTCCTCTGTCCCTGGGATTTTCCAGGCAAGAATACTGGAGTGGGTTGCCATTTCCTTCTCCAATGCATGAAAGTGAAAAGTGAAAGTGAAGTCGCTCAGTCATGTTTGACTCTTAGCGACCCCATGGACTGCAGCCTACCAGGCTCCTCCATCCATGGGATTTTCCAGGCAAGAGTACTGGAGTGGGGTGCCATTGCCTTCTCCAATGACTATTCAGGGTTTATTTCCTTTAGGATTGACTGGTTTGATATTTTTGCCATCCAAAGGACTCTCAAGAGTCTTCTCCAACACCAGAAAGTTTGAAGGCATCAATTCTTCAGCTCTCAACCTTCTTTATGGTCCAACTCTCACATCTGTACGTGACTACTGGGAAAACCGTAGCTTTGACTATACAGACCTTTGTCGGCAAAGTAATGTCCCCACCCAGGTGGAAGATGGTAACTTCAGTCTGAGCACAAGCATATGGAGCCAGACTGGTTGGAACTAGATGACTGATGATTGTGATTCCTGGAACACCAGCCTGATACCTCAGCACCAACCAAATCAGAGGAAGATTACACTCCCTGCCATCCATCTCTCAAATTTTTCCTATAAAAGCTCTTCCTTGAAAAGTACTGGGGAATCTGGGCTTTTTGAACACAAGCCACTCATTCTCCTTGCTTGGCCCTTACAACAAACCTTTCTCTGCACACCAAACTCTGATGTTTTGGTTTGTTTGGCCTCACTGTATATTGAGCACACAAACTAGGGTTTGACAGCAATACTAAGTTTGTGAACAAGATAAAGAAATGATCAACTTTTGTTTTTATTTTATATATATTTTATATATATAAATATGTTTTTATTTTATATATATTATATATGTATATAATATATATGTAATCAGTACACTATTAAAGAGGAGGGTTTAATCAGTACACTATTAAAGAGGAGGGGTTTTTTTTAAGGTAAAATTATGACTGCCATATAGATACAAAATGCACAGATTTTAAATTACTTAGTGAGGGAACAAGCAGAAAGTTACAAACGGTGCAAAAGACATGAAATGAATTTACAAACAGATTCAGAACTGGTTTTTGTGGTGGGGGCTGGCTGGAGGGAAATCAGTTGTCCCTCCATCAGACAATTTATTTGCAAATCTACAGAAAAGAATACTTTGCATTGTTTTTAGCTGTCTACTGATATTTAAACTTACAAACTTTTAAAATAGCTGAAAGATAATGAAATGGTCATAGTGAGAGTGTTAATAGGCTCAGTAGGGAGGCCAGAGGTCTCCAAGCCACAGGAGGAAAATGGCAGACTTTTTTTTTTTTCCCTCTTCTAATCCTGTGTTGTCATGGCACCACCTGGTTCCACCTGAACTTGATCTCAAACTTGAGCTAACCAATGTGTTTTTCTCAGGGAAATGTTTTCTTAAGCTATGTTATTTGCTCGGAAATCTGCCTTTCTTCAAGATTCATGTCAGTTCAGTCATGACCCAGGATGACTCAGCTTGAGCCAATGCTATCTCAAAGTGCATGTTGTGGGTGAGGGGCCTGGTGCAGCTCTTTCAGTTTTGAGGCGTTTCCTTTCTCTAATTAGCAGCTTGCTAACAGGTATAAAACTCCTTACTAAAAACTAGCAAAAGGGCACTCTTTCTGTCCCCTTCTGATGTCTAGGTCAGAAGCTTTCTCTATCTTTTTTATACTTTAATAAAACTTTATTATACAAAGAGCTCTGAATAATCAAGGCTTGTCTCTGGCCCTGGATCAAATTCCTCTCCTCCAGAGGCCATGAATCCCAGGGTCGTTCCCAGCTTGCAGCAGCAGCCTTTCAATAGCTTATAGACTCAGATGACCTGGAAGGGCTTGCTCTAGACACACAGTTTTCTCCTGCAGACAGCAAATAATCTTTTGATTCATTTCACAGTCTTTTACACCACTTAAGAGTTCTCAGTATGTACATTGTACTTCAATTGTTTAAAAGTTAATTTAAAAAATTGAATTAAGCATGGAGAATACAGAGATCAGCTTTCTCAACTGTTCCCCAAGATTTCTCTAAATTCCTGAGAATTCCTCACTGAACAGCTTTCTTTAAAAGCTTCAACCTCTCGTAACAGGGAAAAACAGAATCTGACTCCATGTTTGATATGTTTCTTTTACTTTAAACCTTTGCTTTCCATTGCTTTTGTTTCTATAATCTCTGAAAGCATGCTGTCTGTAACTCTAAGCATACATAATGGCCTGCCTCAGGGAACCCTGCCCCTCTGCCTGAAAGTTAAACTGAAATGCCTTTGTTCAGCTCACAGCTCACAGGGAGACATTCTGACCCTGCCCACCTGTAAAAGTCTGCAGAAAAGGAAAAAAAAAAAATTAGCATATCTCCTCCATGATGCTGGCCATTCCAGGAGATATTTGCAAGACCAATGGCCATTTTACTTTAGTTCCTTACCTCATCCCCATCTCTGTTCTAGAAAAGAAACTGGCGTCCAGACCCTGATAAGATGGTACTCTAGGACAGATCTTCTCGGATGCCTGGCTTTCCAAATAAAGTCATTATTCCTTGCCTCAACAACTTGTCTCCCAATTATTAGCCTGTTATGTGGCAAGCAGACCAAGTTTAGATTCAGTAACACTCTTGCCACGTGGCTGGCCTCTGTCTTACTTCCTTTTCCCCAATTTCCTCTCCAGAGACTAACTACCTCGATGTCTATTTGGTGCATGTGTGCGTGCTCAGTCACTTCAGTTGTGTCTGACTCTTTGCGACCCTATGGACCATAGCCTGCCAGGCTCCTCTGTCCAGGAGATTCTCCAGGCAAGAATGCTGGAGTGAGTTACCATGCCCTCCTCCAGGGCATCTTCCTGACCCAGGGATCAAACCCGCATCCACTGCATTGCAGGCAGTTTCTTTACCACTAAGCCACAGAGAAAGCCCATCTACTTGGTGGGGAGGAGAAATTGCCTGTAATGTTGATTGGAAAAGATGATCTGAAGATCTGCCTCAAAGAGTTTTCTCATTGCCCTCTGTATCTTTTTTATTTTAGCCACCACCTTCAGTTCCAGTTCCAGAAGTATCTGATTTACCACTGTTGGAAATGCTCTCAAACGGTGTCACAGGAATAAAACAGACAATCAAAAATGGCCCGGCAAGGCAGTCTTTATTTCTGCAGAAGGATGTGCTACAGACAAAGGCCTGGGAGCGAGCACACTTGAGTGGGAAGTCTGCTTGGTTTGTATCCCTAAGACGCAGGTTCCCTCCTCTGACTCCTCATAGGTTGATGACCAGAGTTTCGATCTTTCCTGGATGTCGCCTAAGTTTTTTATTGGACGATTGGTCTCCATGAGGACTCCTCCATGAGGAGTCCTCCTCCATGAGTCCTCCTCCATGAGGACTACAAGTAGTATTTGTAAGTTCCTGATTGGAGAGTTTATATTAACTCTTTTCCTCACCCTTTCAGTTTTTTGCTCATGTCCAGGATAAAGCCTGTGAAATTAGCCCACCAAAATGTTCTTATGAGGAAGGAGAATCAGGAAGTGAAAAGAGCAAAGGATTGGCAAGAGCTACCATTTTAGGAATCTTATTCACAAGATGGCTATATACCTTTCTGTTCAACTATTCTAAGAAAGAATCACTCCTTTATTTCTTATAGCTTCTCCCCTGATAGAAAAGACCATATCTTTCTTACATCATTTTGAGGTTTCTGAGATATAAAGTCAGACTGGCTTTTAGCTTTTCTTATAGCTGTCTGGAATCTGGCATTTTTCAAGATTTACCAAGAATATAACATCTATCTGCTTTTCAGGACTAAAATGTTGCTGGTGTGTCCTTGCCTGATTTTCCCTGACTTTGTGAGTTAACTTTTCAAATAATACCTTAATTTTGGCTTTGCTAGGTTTCAGAAGTGGAGACGGAAATGGCAACCCACTCTAGTATTTTTGCCTGGAGAATCCTATGGATAGAGAAACCTGGCTGGCTACAGGCTCTGGGGTCGCAAGAGTTGGACACAACTTAGCGACTAAACCACCAGGTTTCAGAAGGGAACAAAATTTGGTGTATTATCAGAGATAAAAATTGTATCCCTCCTGTTAAAAAAAAAAAAAGCTGTTAATGGTAACAGAGGATGAGATCGTTGAATGGCATCATTAACTCAATGGACTATGAGTTTGAGCAAACTCTGGGAGATAGTGAAGGACAAGGAAGCCTGGCATGCTGCAATCCACGGGGTCACAGAGTCGGAAGTGACTGAGCGACTGAACAACAATAAAGAACAGTAAGACAGAGTTTATTCAAGGGGGGGCAGGCATTGTGATTGGGTACAGGGATCACTGCAATGGAATCTAGCAGTGGGGAAGAATGATTGGGATCAACTCCATACACAGCATGAACAAGTAGGAATTTTTGGCTAAGGAACCAAGTTAAGGGGTGGATGGTCAGAGAATAGAAAATTCCTAAGAGGAGGAAATGTCAGGGGTGAGGGAAGCCCAACGTAAAAGAATACTTACTGAAAGCAGACATCACCTGAGGCATGGTAGAGGAGGAATTCCCAGATTAGCTCAGTTGGTAAAGAATCTGCATGCAATGTAGGAGACCCCGGTTCAATCCCTGGGTTGGGAAGATCCACTGGAGAAGGAAATGGCAACCCATTCCAGTATTCTTGCCCAGAGAATCCCATGGACAGAGGAGCCTGGCGGGCTACAGTCCATGGGTCGCAAGTGTCAGACATGACACAGCAACTAAACCACCACCAGCACCCCCACCACCAAGAGTGATAAGATACAGGGGAGGGAGGATTCTGGCTACACTAATTCAGTAGGATTCTTGCTAAAATTTGACAATGCAGAAACAAAAACAAGAACCCATCAGTTGAGGCCTAGTTGAAAATGAGCTCGGAGGAGCCTGATTAGAGTGTGACAAGCCTAATCTCTAAATATTCTCTTTTTAAAAGGTTTCTGGTCTTTTTGTTGTTGTTGTTAACCCGGGGTAGAGTTGCTTTATGATGTTGTGTTAGTTTCGCTGTATAGCAAAGTGAATCAGTTACAAATATACATATATCCCCCTTCTTTTACATTTCCTTCCCACCTACGTCACCACAGAGCACTGAATAGAGTTCCCTGTGTTATAAAGTAAGTTCTCATTCAGTTCAGTTCTATCACTCAGTATTGTTTGACTTTTTGCGGCCCCATGGACTGCAGCACCCCAGGCTTCCCTGTCCATCACCAGCTCCCGGAGCTTGCTCAAACTCATGTCCAGCAAGTCAGTGATGCCATCCAACCATCTCATCTTCTGCCGTCCCCTTCTCTTCCCGCCTTCAATCTTTCCCAGGGTCAGGGTCTTTTCCAATGAGTCAGTTCTTCACATCAGGTAGCCAAAGTATTGGGGTTTCAGCTTCAGCATCAGTCCTTCCAATGAACACCCAGGACTGATTTCCTTTAGGGTTGACAGGTGTGATCTTCTTGCAATCCAAGGGACTCTCAAGAGTCTTCTCCAACACGACAGTTCAAAAGCATCAATTCTTTGGTGCTCAGCTTTCTTTATAGTCCAACTCTCACATCCATTCATGACCACTGGAAAAACCAAAGCTTTGACTAGACAGACCTTTGTCGGCAAAGTAATGTCTCTGCTTTTTACTATGCTGTCTAGGTTGGTCATGGCTTTTCATCCAAGGAGCAAGCATCTTTTAATTTCATGGCTGCAGCCACCATCTTCAGTGATTTTGGAGCCCCCTAAAATAAAGTCTGTCACTGTTTCCATCATTTCCCCATCTATTTGCCAGGAAGTGATGGGACCAGAGGCCATGATCTTTGTTTTCTGAATGTTTAGTTTTAAGCCAACTTTTTCACTCTTCTCTTTCATTTTCATCAAAGACTCTTAAGTTCTTCACTTTCTGCCATAAGGGTGGTGTCATCTGTGTATCTAAGGTTATTGATATTTCTCCCAGCAATCTTGACTCCAGCTTGTGCTTCATCCAGCCTGGCATTTCACATGATGTACTCTGCATATAAGTTAAATAAGCAGGGTGACAATATACAGCCTTGACCTACTCCTTTCCCAATTTGGAACCAATGGACATGGAACAATGGTATTCCATGTTTGGTTTTAATTGTTGCTTCTTGACCTGCATACAGATTTCTCAGGAGGCAGGGGAGGTGGTCTTGTATTCCCATCTCTTGAAGGATTTTCCACAATTTGTTGTGATCCACACAGCCAAAGGCTTTGGCATAGTCAATAAAGCAGAAGTAGATGTTTTTCTGGAATTCTCTTGCTTTTTCAATGATCCAGTGGATGTTGGCAATTTGATCTCTGGTTCCTTTGCCTTTTCTAAATCCAGCTTGAACACCTGAAAGTTCATGGTTCATGTTCTGTTGAAGCCTGGCTTGGAGAATTTTGAGCATTATTTTGCTAGCATTGAGTGAGTGCAATTGTGTGGTAGTTTGAGCATTCTTTGACATTGCCCTTCTTTGGGATAGCAAAGAAAACTGACCTTTTCCAGTCCTGTGGCTGCTGCTGAGTTTTGCAAATTTGTTGGCATATTGAGTGTATCACTTTAACAACATCATCTTTTAGGATTTGAAATAGCTCCACTGGAATTCCATCACCTCCACTAGCTCTGTTCATAGTGATGCTTCCTAAGGCCCACTTGACTTCTGGCTCTAGTGAGTGATCACACCATCGTGGTTATCTGGGTCATGAAGATCTTTTTTGTATATTTCCTCTGTGCATTCTTGTCACCTCTTCTTAATATCTTCTGCTTCTGTTAGGTCCGTACCATTTCTGTCCTTTGTTGTGCCCATCTTTGTATGGCCATGGGCTGCAGCAACGTGTGGGAGTCCCTGGAGCCAGCACGTGGGGGCTAGGAAAGACCCAGCCGTGGGTCTCTGGCACCCCAGTGGCATCGGAGCATCAAGTGGAGGGTCGCACACTGTGGGTCATCCAGAGGACCCAAGGCATAGTGGCCACTATGACTCTTTCCACAGTGCTTCTTCATAAATGTGGACTCCTACAAGGGCAATGAGCATCACAACTTCCCTTGAATTTGATCTGGATTTAGATAATTTCTTATGAGCTATCACAAGATGGAGGAGTAGAAGGTTCTCATTAGTTATCTATTTTATACACAGTGATGTATATATGTGAACACCAATCTCCCAATTCCTCCTACTGTCCTTCCCCTTTGATATCCATAAATTTGTTTTCTGGTTTCTGGTCTTTAAAAAAAAAATCTCTCATTGCATTGTTGTCAAAGAATGTGATATTTATGAAACCAATTCCTTGAAATGTGTTGAGGCTACTTTTGTAGACTAACTCGAAGTCATTTTTCGTAACTGTGTGATTAAAAATGTGTTTTCATTACTTTGGGCGTGCAACATTCTTTACGTTTGTCAGTTAAATCAAAGTTGGTTAATTTTGCTCTTCGGATATTATATATCTTTAGTGATTTTGGTGAATGTGGGGGTAGATTTTCCTATCAATTATGGAAAAAGATAGTTTAAAAATAACTCAGTGAATTTGTCAATTCTCTTTGTTGTTCTGTCAATTGTTGCTGTATTTATTTTGAAACTCCATTATTAAATATATGAAAGTTTATGCTGCTGCTGCTAAGTCATGTCAGTCGTGTCCTACTCTATGAGACCCCATAGATGGCAGCCCACCAGGCTCCTCCGTCCCTGGAATTCTCCAGGCAAGAACACTGGAGTGGGTATGCGAGTTTATGAATATTTTCTTTTCCTGATGAAGTAACTCTTTTATTGTTATTTAATTACCTTCTCTTCTTCTGGCGATATTTTTTGGTTTAATTTCTGTGTGTGTGTGTGTGCATGCGTGAGCATTAGTACACACACACACACATTAACTTTTGGGGGTTAATATTTGCCAGGTATATCTTTTGCCAGTTTTCCACTTTCAAAGTTTGTGTATTCTTATGTTTCTTGGAAAAGACTCTGATGCTGGGAGAGATTGGGGGCAGGAGGAGAAGGGGATGACAGAGGATGAGATGGCTGGATGGCATCACTGACTTGATGGACGTGAGTCTCAGTGAACTCCGGGAGTTGGTGATGGACAGGGAGGCCTGGCGTGCTGCAATTCATGGGGTCGCAAAGAGTTGGACACAACTGAGCAACTGATCTGATCTGATGTGATCTGATGTTTTAAAATGTAGCTTAGATTTATAAGAATGTAGGTCTGACAGTCTTTTTCTTTCCATTGGAAGTTCAGTTCATGTGCAAATATAGTAATTACTAATAGACTTGTATTTATTGCTGTCCTCTTCTTATGTGTTTTTTATTTATCCGAATTTTTATATTAGTGGATTGTTGGGTTTGAAGGAAGTTTGGTTTCTTTTGTTCCTTTTCCCTCTCCCCATTCTACATTCTCTGTCTGCTTTTTTTTTTGAAACTGCACACTATGTGTTATGGGTTTTATCAAGGGCCATTTCTCTACCAGAGCATGATGATGTTCATGCAATTTTTAATGTAAGAATGACTTTGTAGTTCTGAAGCAACTCTTTGATTCAAGGTATTTGAATAAAAAAAAATACAGTGGTAGAGTTTTACTTTGTTGCCATCTGGGTTACCTTAACTTGATTAAATGAACTGTGAAGATTTCCATGTTTTTCAATATGATACCATGCAGAGCCCTGTGAGTCTCCTGGGCACACAGAATTTCTTTGTCCCCATTTCTTTGATTATAAGGAAAAACCTTCATTCAGGCTTCCTTCATAAGGTCACTTCCCTGAGTTCCAATGGGCAGATTCAAGCAATTGTTAATTAGAGAAGGAAGAGGATGTGAGACCAGGGGAAACAAACAGTCAGGAGCAGCCTTGTGCTTCCCCATCAACAGTTACACACAATAATATCTTTGAGCTATTTCACAGATACTGAAATCCCCTCCAGGTGGGAGAAGTTAGTGATTAATGATGATACACTGACCACAAGGATGCAGACCCCAGACCAACTGAACCTGAAGCTTGATGATGTCAACTTCTACTCACCTCGCCATCCACCCATTGGAAGAATGTCCGTGGACTGATCATGCCCTCTTTGAATAATTACTATAAATCTTCTTACTATCTTCCCCATGTTGGGACACATGGTTTTGAGGGCATGACACATTCCACTGTGTCTCCCTTTGCCTGGCAAAGCAATGAAGCTGTCCTTTCCACTTCACCCAGAACTTTGTCTCTGAGATTTGATTTGGTACTGGTGTACAGAGAAGCTGAACTTTCAACATCAAATATCATGATATAGTTCAAACAGCTCTCAAGAGAAGGAGCTGAGCACGAGTAAACACAGTGAAGACAGATTTTATTCAGTACTACTGCAATAGGGGTTTCAGTAAAACTGAACTCAACTCCCAATACAGCAAAGACAGCTGGGGATTTACAGCTCCAACAAGCAGGGTAAAAGGGGTCAGTGGATGGAACATCGCCAAAAAGCACACAGCAAATTTGGGAGATTCTTGCTAAAAGCAGGCCAAGGACTTAGACATTGAGAGTAGGGTATGAAGGCTTTGATCAGATATCAGGAATGGGTGATTGTACCTAAATTAGCAGTATTCTTGCTCAAACTGGGCTCCACAAGCCAAGGACAGGGCTCAAGGTGGAAGCCTAGTAGAAAAGAAGGCTCAAAGAACCTTCCTAATGTTTGATCAAGGGTTAAGTCTTTGTCACATCAACAGAATGAGGCATATGAAGCTAGCAGTTATTTTTAGAAAAACAAATATTACAGTCCAAGCCACTATGTTGATCTGACCTGAATGTCATTTACTTCTCTGGATTCCAGTGGCAGATCCAGCTTAACTGACTATTCTGCCCACAAATTAAACTGGAGATTTTGTCTGCATTTTATACAGCTGCATTCTATACTGTAGAATTCTATACAAGGCTCCTCTGTCTATGGGATTTCTCAGGCAAAAATACTGAGAGGGTTGCCGTTTTCTTTTCCAGGGGATCTTCTTGACCCAGGAAAGGAAGATCTTCAAACCCAGGTCTCCTGCATTGCAGCAGATTCTTTGCCCACTGAGCCACCAGGGAAGCCCTTCTATACAGCAGGGGTCCCCAACCACTGTGCCATGGACCAGTAGAGTCTGTGGCCTGTTAGGAACCAGGCCACACAGCAGAGGTGAGCAGCAGACAAGTGAGTGAAGCTTCATCTGTACTTACAGCTGCTCTCCATTGCTCACATTACTGAGGTCTACTTCCTGTCAGACCACCGGTGGCATTAGATTTTCATAGGCGTGCAAAGCCTATTGTGAACTGTGCACATGAGGGATCCAGGTTGCTCACTCCTTATGAGAATCTAATGCCTGATGATCTGAGGTGGCACTAAGGCAGTGGTGAGTGGCTTAGCACTGAGGAGTGGCTGCGAATACAGATTAGCAGAAGCAGAGAGGTATGACTCTGAGACCATAATAAACCGATTGCTTACAGACTCATCAAAACCCTATCAGCGAGTGGTAAGTGAAAATTAAGCTGCATTTGGTGGCAGGTTTTAACTCAGAATCTGACACCTAATTTAGTCCATGTGTGGCCAGCTCATTATTTTATTTACCGCTTGCATCCGTGCCTTTGTCTGGCACTGCACGCTTGTCTCAGTCAAGGTTTGGTAAGCCCAGAAGCTAAGACTAGCCAAAATGAGTAAAAGCCAAATGTCACTGGAGAGCTTCTTTGAAAAAGGGGAAAAGACCCAATGATGAGACACCAGAAGACTCTAAGACTTCCAACAAAAGGAAAGCTGCATCATTTTTTTTTTTGTACTTGTATTTCTACATTTTAAAAAATTAGTTAATTTTAATTGAAGGATAATTACTTTACAATATTGTGATGGTTTTTGCTATACATCAACATGAATCAGCCACAGGTGCACATGTGTCCCTCCATCCTGAGCCCCCCACAACCTGCCTCCCCACCCCGTCCCTCTGGGTTGTTTCAGAACACTGACTTCGAGTGCCCTGCTTCATGCATTAAACTTGCACTGGTCATCTATTTTACATATGGTAATGTAAGTATTTCAAGCCTATTCTCTCAAATCATCCCACCCTTACCTTCTCTCACAGAGTCCAAAAGTCTGTTTTTTACATCTGTGTCTCTTTTCTGCCTTGCATATAGGATTGTCGTTACCATCTTTCTAAATTCCCTATACATGTGTTAGTATACAGTATTGGTGTTTCTCTTTCAGACTGACTTCACTCTGTATAATAGGCTCCAGTTTCAGCCACCTGATTAGAACTGACTCAAATGCGTTCTTTTTTTATACCTGAGTAATATTCCATTGTGTATATGTACCACAACTTCCTTATGCATTTGTCTGCCAGTGGACATCTAGGTTGCTTCCATGTCCTAGCTATTGTAAACAGTGCTGGAAAGCTGCATTAAAAAAAAAAAATTCTACTTATGTGTTTTTGCAGCAAGTGATTTACATTCTCCAGGCCTACTTTGTATAGTATGTGGTAACTGGCTATTCAATGAAGCTGTGAAACCTTCCAAACTGCTTCACTACAGTGAGACCAGGCACCCTGCTTTAAAAGACAAGTCTTCAGAGTTTTTCAAGAGAAAAATAAAAATGTGGACAGGAAGAACAGAAGCAATTACTGAAGGCCACAATGTTATCAAGTATGTCTGTACTGAGAGGATCACTTGTAGTGGCAAACAGCATTGCTAAATCTAAGAAGTCCTTTACTATTTGTGAAGAGTTGATCCTGTCTGCTGCTAAAGTTCATTTGTCATGAACTTTTAGGAGAGGCTGCAGTGCAATGGCAACTCACTCCAGTACTCTTGCTTGGAAAATCCCATGGATGGAGGGGCCTGGTGGGCTGCAGTCCACGGGGTTGCTAGGAGTTGGACACGACTGAGCGACTTCACTTTATTTTTTCACTTTCATGCATTGGAGAAGTAAATGGCAACCCACTCCAGTATTCTTGCCTGGAGAATCCCAGGGACAGGGGAGCCAGGTGGGCTGCTGTCTGTGGGGTCGCACAGAGTCGGACACGACTGAAGCGACTTAGCAGCAGTAGCAGCAGCAACAGTGCAAAAGGTGGCATGTGTTCCTCTTTTAGCTAGCACCATAACTAGACGAATGGATGAAACAGCAGAGGATACTGAGGCACAGTTGCTAGAGAGGATTCATGAGTCACTATGGTATGCAATCCAGGTTGATGAGTCTACTGATGTTGGCAACAAGACAGCAGGGCATGTTTTTGTGCAAATTATTTTTCAGGAGGATGTGCATGAAGATATGTCGTGAGCACTTTCGTTGGCAATCAACACCACTGCTGCAGAACTATTCAAGTCTCTGAATGATTACGTATCAGGGAAACTGAATTGGTCATTTTGGGTTGGTATGTGCACAGATGGAGTGACTGCCATGACTGGATGGCTTCCTGGTATCACAACTTAAGTCAAAGAGGTTGCTTCTGAATGTGAGTCTATGGACTGTGTCATCCACAGAGAAATGCTGATTAGCCAAAAAATGTCACCTGAACTTAACAACGTTTTAAAATTATCAACAACATTAATGTACACGCCCTTAACTCACGTCTGTTTACAAAGCTCTGTGAGGAGATGGAAGCAGAGCACACGTCTCCTCTAATACAGAATGAGATGACTTTCTAAAGGCAGATAACTGGTCAGAATTTTTGAGCTAAAAGAGCTGTTTCAGATATTTCTCTTAGAAAAACAGTCATTACTGGTAGCATATTTCAGTGACAGAGAATGGGTCGCAAAACTTGTTTACTTGTGTGACATATTCAACCTGCTCATCGAACTCCAACTCTCACTTCAGGGGAGAATGACAGCTGTGTTAGAGTCAGCAGATAAAGTGACCGTATTCAAAGCCAAACTGGGATGATGGTGATGATGCATGAACATTGGGATTTTTGACATGTTTCAAACGTTAACAGAGATCTTGAAAGAGACAGAACCAGGGCCTTCTTTCTCCTAGTTGGTGCATGATCACCTATCTCAACTTTCAAAAGAGTTTGTGATAAGTATTACTTTCTAATCACAAAAGACCCCCGAACTGGGAAGGAATGGATCGGTGACCCATCTGTGAATCAACTTTGTCTGTGTTAGAAGAGGATCAACCGCTTGAGGTTGCAAATGGCTGTGGTCTTGAAAGTATGTTTGGGACAACTTCAGATCTCCATACATTCTGGACTAAAGTTAAGGCAGAATATCCTGAGACTGCCACAAGAGCACTGAAAAGCCTGCTTCCATTTCCAACATCATATCTTCGCAAAGTAGGGTCTTCTTCAGTGACAGCAACCAAAACAAGATTACCAAGACTGGGCACAAGCAACAGACTTAAGGTGGTGGACTATCTAGTTGCAGGAAAACAAGCTCAGGGCTCCCACTGACTCTGCATTATGGTGAGTTTTATAACTATCTCATTATATATCACAATGTAATACTAGTAAAAATAAAGTGCACAACAAATGTAATACACTTGAATCATCGCGAAACCATCCCTTTTCCCCATTCGTGGAAAAACGCCTCTGGTTTGTTAACTACCAATCTACCCTTTCTTCCCACAACTTGGCAAGGGACTCCTCTGCTGCTGCTGCTAAGTCACTTCAGTCGTGTCCGACTCTGTGCGACCCCATAGACAGCAGCCCACTAGGCTCCCCTGTCCCTGGGATTCTCCAGGCAAGAACACTGGAGTGGGTTGCCATTTCCTTCTCCAATGCATCAAAGTGAAAAGTGAAAGGGAAGTCGCTCAGTCGTGTCTGACTCCGCGACCTCAGGGACTGCTGCCCACCAGGCTCCCCCGTCCATGGGATTTTTCAGGCAGGAGTATTGGAGTGGGCTGCCATTGCCTTCTCCGAGGGACTCCTCTAGGCTCCTTTTATTTCAGAAAAGGAAAAGTGAGGCTTAGCAAAGGATGGCTGCCCCTTCTCCCCTACCCATGGGTTAGGACTCCAGAAGCTCTAATGAAGGGGCTTCTTCAGGGTTGCGGGGGTAAGGCCACCGCGCCTTTGACTCCTGGCTTGACAAACCACAAACCCACCAAATTGAAGCAGCCATTCTGGGAGCCACCACCCCAGGGGGTGGAATCGTCCCGCCCCGCTGCGGCCCGCGTCTGCGCATTCCTACGCCCTCCTTACGCCTCCCCGAAGCTTTGTGGGAAATGTAGTCCGACTTCCTGGGGTGGCGGTGCCGCGAGGGGCGTCATCAGTCCGCAGGCTGCCTTGGCTCCTTCTGGGAGAGGGTGAGTGAAGGGGCCGCGGCGGAAGCGCCCGCTCCGGAGGGTGCGCGGGGCCTTGGAGGGAGGCGTCTAGCGCAGCCAGGCGAGGCCCCTTAGGGGTGGGGCGGGCTGCTGATGGGCCGCGACCTTTCTGACCCAGCGCGGCGCCGGGCTTTTAACTCCAGGTGTGCCTCCTCTCGCCCTGGGAGCCCAGCCGGCGAGAACACCAAGAGCCGAGCGGTCGGGCGCGGTTCTTCGACCACCTGTCCCCCGAGTGGCGAGGGCAGAGAGCTCGGCTCAGGGGCCCAGCGTTGGAGGGCAAGTGAGGGGCCGAAGCCTCTGGAAGTCGCTCGGACCCTGGGTTCCTCCCCGTCGCGAGCTGTCCCCGGGACCCGCCGTGAAAATCTCGGGCGATTCTCTACCAAGGTGCGGGTCTCGGGGCTCCAGCTCCTGCCGTTTGTGTAAACCGCATCTCGGGACCGCCCTCAGTGGTTTCCGATTCCTGGGGCGCTGGCGCGGGCCCCGCTTCACTCCTCTCTCCGTAAGAATGGGGAGGGCCATCCTATGCAGATTTCTACTTGAGGGAATCCTTTTCTTTCTTCTTTCTTTTAAAGCAGTTTTTTCCCTCTTACCAAAAATAAAAAAGTTCAGTATAGGACAACTAGAAGGTTCAGAGGAGCAAAAAGGGAAAAATCATTTGAAAACTGTCAACATCTGCATGTCTATGTACATAGAAAAGCTTTCTAAACAAATATGTGGATATTAGTATCCTTTTCTCCATTTACTTTAAAAAATGAGTTATGAAATACATGTGCGCGAATCTTAAGCTCCGTGATTTTTTTAATAAATATTTTTATCTGTGTAGCACAACTTAAGATGCGGAATAAAGTTTTTTTAGTTTAATATTTTGAAACCATCTACTTACACTAGTTTTTAAGAACAGCTAAGTGAGCTTATTAATGAATATGAGGAAAAGTAAGTCCGTGCCATGCTTAATCCTCTCTGTAGGGCTTAGTGTTCTTTCTCAGGGTTGTTGTGGGCTTTTTTTGATTGTTTGTTTAGTATTATAAACAATAAAGGCCATCTGGCTACATTTATCTTTGCATTCTTATCTCATTCTGTAAATCTTCTCAAGTGAAATTTCTAAATCATACTGTAAAGTTTTTGATAGCTTCTGTCCTGTTCTCTCTAGAACAGTAGTAGTTTATAAACATTGCAAGGTAAGGGTACCTTACTGACACACAGTTAAGTCTGAGTGTTACTGTTCTCTAACTTCCTGAGAGATGCAAACAGTAAGGTGCACCTATTTGCATTTTGAAAGCCAGTGAATATTTTTAGGCAGTTTGCATTGTGTTTTTAAATCGTGTGTCTGATACACAAATATATTTTCAATTTCTATGCAGAAATGTTGCCTTTTTATATGTTTAGACGTGCAAACCTTCCCTTCATGTTTGGGTCTTTGACATCATTGTTAGGGAGTCTTTTATTCCATATGTCACAAGATATTCATCTGCATTTTCTTCTAGTACTTTAGTTTCACTTTATGTGCAAATTTTTATTCTTTTCCAAATGGTAAGCTCTTGTTCTGAGTTATTGAATCATTCATCCTTTCTGTGGTGACCCAAGGACAAAAGAGCTGATAAAACCAAAGAGGGTCTTAGAATGCAGGAACAGAAAATCCGGACCCTTATCGTCCTTCCTTCCCCCATGTTGTAACTAATAATGGATTTCAGGTCCTCCTAAGCAGTATAGCCTGTCTCCCCTCCTACCCTATAGACAGAGGGTATTTGCCTTACTCTCCATCCCCCCGCCCACCCAGTAAATGACCCGCAAAACCCCATTCCACTCCTTGTACCCTGGGTATGAAAGTGGACTCAGGACCCCTGTTCAAGGTCGGTTCTCCCTTGAGCTGGCCCACTGTTCTAACAGCATCTCCCACTCTAATAAATTTTATTTCCCTCTCTTTCTGTCTCATGTCTGGAAATTCTTTTCCAACCCACACTTGGACCACGACAGTTTTGGTGGCCCATATGGGGACCTTTAGGCCTCTTCCCCCACCTCCTCTCTTCTTTCTCATAGGGACCCTCTGCAAACAGGCAAGTGCTGTGGAAGCAACTGAAGAACTCTGGCCAGGGTTACCCTCTGGTGTGTTCCAAAGGCCCCACTGTTCACTGCACCCCAGTAGCAGCCGCCCAAATGGGTGAGGGTCTCTCCTTTGTCTTCTTTCCAACTGAGGACTAGGCCAACCAATATTGTGTGCATGGGTCAGGCACTTAAAAGCCATTAGGGCACCTGCCACATGAAGACTCCCATGTGAGGATAAGGGGGACACGGAACGGATCCGGCCACAAGGGCATCCGCCAGCAGCAAGACAATTTCCATGTGCCGTGTCAGGCACATAGTGATTGAAGGAAAACAGAGACCATTGTCCCCTGGCCACCGCCTCCCCAATAGGATTGTAAGGCATCTTCCTCTTCAGCCTTCTTCCCTGTCACTTTCACTTCTTTCCCTTTCAGTCCAGATTGATTTACAGGAGCCTAGGTGTTGCTTCTGAGCCATCCCAAGAGTGGCTTCCACGTTTCAAGGAATCGCCAGTGAGTCACCCAGTTGCTCCCAGGAATCTCTGTATATCTGGGATCCTCTCTCAGACTCACCCCTTGGCTACATTCTCAGAAACTGGAAAATTTTGACCCTGCAGAAGACCTGGCCCCAGTACAAACTGGGGGACCCAAAAAAAATATGGCCTCTGAATGGCACACTAGCTTTTGCCAAAAGCAGGGAAAGGACTCAGAATTTCTTTATGTTCTGTTGCCTCCCTGTCTCCTGTCCCCCTCTGCCTTTCTCCGTCAGATTTCCTAGATGACCCCTACTCGACCTTTCATATCCACATGACCTCTTGGAAAGGATTCTGAGGTTCCCTTTGGTCCAGGTCTTTCCCTATATTCAAAAGCCTGAAGGATCAAAAACTCTCCTAACATTCTAAAGGATCCCCTTCTAACTACACTTATCTCTCAGGTGGGGAGGGAACCAAGCTTCCCCTACTCCTGAACATCCTAAAGAATTCCCTTCTAACTACTCTCGTTTCTCAGGATGGGGAAGGACCAAGCCTCCCCCTGCAAATTCCCTTAACCCTTCATATTCTTCTGATGGGACAAAGACCTCACTTCCCATCAGAGGGACAATCCAACATTTTTATCAGCTGATCCTCCCCTGATATCAGAGTTAATTTGAGCACTATTTGGTCTATATTTTAGCTATAAAACTATGACTAAGCAACCCTCTCCAGTACTCTTGCCTGGAAAATCCCATGGATGGAGGAGCCTGGTAGGCTGCAGCCCATAGGGTCACGAAGAGTCGGACACGACTCTTCCTTTCACTTTTCATTTTCATGCATTGGAGAAGGAAATGGCAACCCACTACAGTATTCTTGCCTGGAGAATCCCAGGGACAGGGGAGCCTGGTGGGCTGCCGTCTACGTCTATGGGGTCGCACAGAGTCAGACATGACTGAAGTGACTTAGCAGCAGCAGCAGCTTATTAAAGGGCCTGCCTAGGGAAAAGCTTAAAGTTAACTCTTTCCATGTCCTTGAAATACACAGCCCACTTTACCTGAGACCTCAACCTTGGGCAAATTAGAATTTTTTAAAAAGGGGGTGGGGGGAGGAAATCAAAGAGACATTTTAAATCTCAAGTGGAAAACTGCGATCTCTGTATTTATGTATGTCTCAGTGTGTGTCTTTTGGGTTTTTTTGATAATGTTGCTGAAGTTGTACATGAGTTCTAATTTAATTGGCCTAAAGAAAAGTAAGCACTTACAAATCAAACAATTCTAAATACAAAGGAAGTTAACTTAAATGAATTTCAGATTCACGTGAACTGGGAAATATGCAATATTAAATATCTAGTATTAATGTTTGTTTGCTAATCTGATATAGACATATCTAAGAGTCATTAACATTAAGCATAATATTTCCTTTGTGCCTAGGTTTATTATAAGTTAAATATTGTTATATTGTTGTATCTGTTACAAGTTTGTCAACAAGAAAAGTACCTGTAGGGAAAAAAAAAAAACTGAAAAATGTAAATGAGATATGAGCTTTTAGATAAACTAGTAAGAATAATTATACTTTAGAAATGTCTGTCTAAAACAGCAGTCTCTCTAGATTTTGGTAACCTGAATTTCTAGGGTTGTGCTAAACTAAGTGATGGAAGTTTATTGAATAGCTAGGTCATTTTCAAATAAACTAAGATTCTGAAACATTCATTACTGAACACTAACTTCCTCTTACAGAGAAACTAGTGATTTTGGACTTTTATTGAATAATGTTTGATGCCATCCTGAGATGTTCTCTAGAATTTTTTTTAGAATTTATCACTGGTATTTATGTTCACCAATCTATAGAATGCTAATATAAAGGTCAGTTCTTGGTTGCTTAAGGAAAGTAGGATGTGTGTTTTCAGTAAAGAAGGTGTGAGGAATGAAATTACATTTTATGAAGGGAAAAGGAAGTAGGTCTGACTTAACTGGTGACTGTTTCAGGATGGGAGAACAAAGTAATGGGTACAGAAAGTGATAAGAAGGTTTTATGGAAAGTGGACCCCAAGGGAAGAGTTTTGTTTTCTTGAGATGTTGAACTGCCTTTGGTAATGGATTTTATGTTTTTTTTCCCCTGAAGTGATCTGTTCTATGTTTACCTTTGAAATCTTTTGTTAACTTTGGCTAAGTGAATAACTGTTGTTTCACTGTGACTTATATGATCCTATCTGACTGTTATAAACCCTTTTGATATTTATTGAAAACACTTCCTAAATCATTTGACTTCTAGCTAACTTTGGGATGCTTCAGAGGGCCCCTGAGACATCCCAAAGAGAGATATTAAACTACCTGAGTTCATTTGACATGTTAAATTACATGGGAAGTATTGCTAGAAGAGTGATGAATCATCTCAGGTTATAGTGTATGGTTGATGTTACTAATACAGATATCCTAGAAATTAAGTGAAATTCATGAAAATCTGATATGTCCTGATAAAATATCATTATAATTCAAGTTATCATGTTACAAGTGTTACAAGTCACAGCAATGACCAGGCTCCATTGTCAATTGCAATTTAATCAGATTTTAAACATGCCTTCCATGGTTTCATCCTGATGCCTTTGCAAGAATCCTGCTACTTCAAGATTTATGGAAAAGACTTTTCTAAGATTAAGCGATAAACAAATTTTGTTTGTTATCTGGTAAACTGGTAACAGACTGGCATTTAGTCTACTGTCTATGTTAAGAGAACAAAGCTTTCCTAGAATGAAGTTTCTGATAACAGATTATCAATTTCTTTGCCTTTAAGTGGTTTATATTTGTTTTTAAAATCTTTTGTTACTTTGGTAAATAAACATTATTTAAGATTACGGTGCATGTAGACAAAGCTCATTCTGCTTCTACAAAAAATAAGCCCTCACGGTTAGACTTTTGCTATCCTGATGTCCTTAAAACATGGCAACAGTCTACTCCTAAATCGGGGGATTAAAAATGGGTGAACAGTAGCTGTAAATCAAAGAGTCAGGGCTATGGGAAATCCAAGATGGCTGCTTGGCTTTTCGAGGCTCCCTGACAAGTCTCATTTTTATTTGATGGGTTAAAGCCTTCCCTGCCTACAGGGCTAATGCCCTCACGATGACAAAAAAATTATATTTCACTTAATATTAAGTTCTAGTTTTGTTAATTAAAGTCTGTGTTTACTTCCGAGTTAGTTCCTTGTTGTTATGTTATATTGCTAAAAGGTTTAATTAATTAAGTTATTAAAAAGGACACTCTAAGTTTGTTTCTAAAGCTTATCTCAGTAACCAATCTTTGAATAAAGGTCAGATGCTCCATGATGTACAACCAGGAGATTCACACCTGGCTGTAATTATTTAACTAAGTCAGATGACCTGTGGTATACTGGACTCTACCTAACGAAAGTTCTTGACTTATACTTCTTACTTATGACCTTACTAATAACCGCTAGCTTTGTTATTTTCTCTGTTGCTTGTTTCAGATGATTGTTTCTTACATTACTAAATGTGTGACTGAGCCTGTGATAAAATGCTGATATGCAGTTCCATATAAGATCAATGATTATAATAATGTAACTCTAGATATGGGAAGAAGCAACAAGAGGGAATCATTTCCTGGACCAAGAGGCTAGTAAGACAGGAATGGTCCAGAGACTTTTGCTACTTGCAAGGTCTGGTCCCATAACAGCACACTTGAGCAGACTGTTGCCGGGGTCCAGCCCCAGCAGGATCCAGGGGTGCCCTCAGGATGACGGCCTAGGCGATAAGGAAAGTAAAAAGAGAGAAAAAGAGGCTTGATCTTCCTTGATTAACACAGAAAGCCAATAAAGCTTCTGTGTTCCAAGGAGTCATCCTGAAAGAAGAACAGAGAGAGAAAAGGAGAGAAAAGGAAAAAAAGAACGACATGGGGAGACCAAGCTTCGGTGAGCGAGGCCCATAACTTTATTTTCAGAAGGAACTTTTATACCTTGACTTGTACATAGAGGGAAATGAAAGATGCAAAGTCATACAGAGTCAGGCCAAACATTACATCTGTTTTGTCTTTATCAAAACCAGGATTTTTTCTGCACACCTTTCCCATAAACAATGTTGTGTACAATATCTTCTGGCCTTGGAGGCCTGTGGACATTTTATGACCCTTTTTTGATATAGGCTGCTCACCCAGAAAACTTATCTTCCCTTGGAGTGTTTTTTCTTTATATTTCTAATCTATGTCAGCCTCAGAAAGTGCTAAACAGAGTTACATTCTCACAGAGCAAAGGTGCAGTAAGTTACAACAAAGGAAGAACCAAGCAGCTCAAAGGTCTGATGTGGTTAATTCCAAGGCTGCTACTTGTTTTTCTTACATTCCAACTATGTTAACCAATGCACTCCCAGGTGCACAATGGATAAGGGATATGGGAACTTGGCAGCAAGCATTGGCTCAACAATGAAACCCTTTACCAGTACTATCTATTTTAATAATTTTTCATCCCTTAAAGGACTCTATGCTCATTAGGACTTTTGTGAACAATCATGTGTGTTAATTGCAAGAGTATGGATAAACCTGTCAGGCAAGCTAGAATGCCAACAGAGGGGTTAAAATAGAAATATTCCTTTCATGCTCAGGAGACTTATTAACCAAAGCCCTAAGTTGATTTTTTCCAGAGAAAGGTGGTCTGGGACAGCCCCCTGTTAATGTCAGAAGAGTTGGTGAAAGGCACAAAATAGTAAGACAGATTCTGGTTTTGGGGTAGGTGCTCGAGCAGATTCAGGGGGTCCCTTGAGGCCTGATCCGCCTTTGCCTGTCAGGTCTCTTCCGCATGACCTTTGTCATGGGTGGGATCTCCCGTGGTGGCTCCCAGCAGACTGTCCGTGGAATCTTTGGTAGACTTGAGAATGAGCCTTCCCAGCACCGCGGGACACAACAGCCATGAAATGCCCCCAAAGCATAGTCAAATATGTGGCCATGTAGGGACCCTGCTGACTGGAAGTTGGCACCTGCCAGCTGCTTCTACAAAGATTACATCATGACCACTGCAAGCTGCTGGGCTTCAACACCCCCTGAAAGGAGTTCAGGGTGGAGATCATAAATAAGGCACTCTGCTCTGGGAAAAACCCAGAAGACCCGGCCTTCAGATGATCGGATGTTTTCAGGTAAAGATTCTATGAGCCCCAATTCTTGCATCTTCTCATACCCAGAGAAATACGAACGTCGCGAACCAGTGCCTAGTCCGGTCTCTCCTGGCTAGCTCCTCAGCAGCGTTTCTACTTCTGTTAATCTTTGGGCCACGCACCTCTAACTTCCGTGTTAAGTTTGTTTCTTCTAGAATACAAGACATCTCCAAGTAATAGTATGACAAGAATATACCCTGACCAACACCCAGACAATGCTGAAACAAGCCGCCTTATCATTCCGTGGACTCTCCTCTCCCTCTGTAAATGTACCCTGAAAGAGAGCAGGCAAAAGGGAACCGAGAGCCCCATGACGACCCTGTACAGCCTGAAGAAGTCAGAGCGGTCATCGCCTCTTTTCCTTTGAGACTGGTTTCCAAAACTCCTGAGAAGGGAAATAGGTAGATAGTTAGATATGAGCAGGGTATCAACAGGGGCCAAAGAAATGGCCCTAAAAATAAAGAGAGGGGGGAATGTGGTAGCACAGGGACAAAAGAGCAGATAAAACCAAAGAGGGTCTTGGAATGCAGGAACAGAAAAACCAGACCCTTATTGTCCTTCCCTCCCCCATGTTGTAACTATTAATGGATTTCAGGTCCTCCTGAAATATATATAACCTGTCTCCCCTCCTACCCCTTAGAGAGAGAGGGTATTTGCCTTACTCTCCACCCACCCAGTATATGTGCCTCATCCCATCAGCAAATGACCCGCAAGACCCCCATCCCACGCCTTGCAGCCTGGGTATAAAAGTGAACTAAGGACCCCTGTTCAAGGTTGGTTCTCCCTTGAGCTGGGCCACTGTTGTAACAGTGTCTCCCACTCTAATAAACTTTATTTCCCTCTCATTCTGTCTCATGTCTGGAAATTCTTTTCCAACCTGTGCTCACACCACGACATTTTCTTCATTGATGTGAACTGTCACATTTTTTCATATCCTGAATTCTTATGTATAAACTTTTTCCTGAACTGTTTGTGTTGCTAGGATTTTAGTGTATTCCACTGACCCTTTTCCCTGTTAGACTATAACATCCATGAGGGTAGAGAGTTTATTTTGTTTGCCCTAAGAATAGGTGCCTGGTACACAGTAGGTGGTCAACAGTATATCTGGTGAATGAGTGACTCTCCCTACGAAGTAACACTGTTCTGATTTTGTGTATGTGGTCAGTCAGGTCCAATTCTTTGTGATCCCGTGGACTATAGCCTGCTAGGCTTCTCTGTCCATGGGATTTTCCCAGCAAGAATACTGGATTGGCTTGCCATTTCCTCCTCCAGGGAATTGTATAATATTTGGAGGGCAAGTTTGCTATTCCCTTTCAGAAATTTCCTGGCTATTGTTTAATAACACACTTAACTTAAAAAAAAAGTCATCTTTTCCGCAATTAACCTCTCAAGATTATTATTTAGGTATAACTTGGTTGGGAATGTGTTAAGTTCATAAATTAATTTCAAAGAAGTGACAACTTAGGATATTGTACCATCTTATCCAGGAAGATGGTATGTCTCTCTTTGTTCAGCTTTCTTTAAATAAGTTTAATCAGTAAATTAAATGGTATTTTCTTATGGTATTCTTCACATAAATACCATATACTTCTTACTTGGCTTATCTGTAGGTATTGTAGAAAAAAAAAATTCACAACCTAAAAGTTGGGACTTATGTTTTATTCAGCAGAAATTTTTATGACCTCATGCTCAAGCCTGGGAGGCAGCGTCTATCTCAAGAAACCCTGAGAAAACTGCTCTGAGGAGGCTGGGGAGGAGCCAGGGTATATAGGAGTTTTGCCACAAAGGGCAGGTAGTCTGAATGTCAAAAGATGATTGTTAATTAAAGAAAACTGGATATCTCAAGGAATTGAGCACTTTTCTATGTATGGGAAGATGCGATATGCTCCTTGGCTGCCTGGGGCCAGTGTCCTGTGTTTTCACAGCCTGAGTTTCCTCAAGGCTCACTGTGGGGAGGGGCTGAAGTCTGATGACTGCTAGACGCAGGTATCCTTTCTTTCCTGAGTTCCCCTCCAGGCTCCCCAGCTCACTGGTGGCAGATGCAACCCTGATAACTATAATATCCTTTGTTTACTGATGTGGCAGGCAATATTCCATTTCTCAGTAATTTTTTTTTTTTGGCAGGAGTCTTGTTTCTCACATCTTTTCCTTCCCTCAGCTCCATATTCTCTGGATCCTGCCAATCCCCTGGGAAGGACACCACAGGAAGGAAGGAGAAGGCAATGGCTGCTGGGCCTCTACTTTGGGGAGTTCAGGTAAGCTCAGCTTTCTCTCAGACCTCTCTCTTACTCCTTGCTCCTGTAGTGTAGGTAGGCCTCACCACAGAAAACAGAACGATTGAGGTCTCTGAATGTTGGATGTTTTCCACAAAACCCTCCCTCGATGTCTCTCAGTTCTGTTCTCAGCTGCCAGTTCCTTATTCAGCTGGATGCCTTGGCCTGTTAATTTGTTGGTGCAGTTCAGGGGTCAAAAAAGGAACAGAAATCATGTGAGAGATGGTCCTTATAGGTGCTTATAGGGCTATGGACTCTCCAGGAACATAAAAGAGGTCACATTTCTACAGGGAACAGTCATGATGATTGTACATATATACGATAATAAGAAATTAAAAGATGCTTACTCCTTGGAAGGAAAGTTACGACCAACCTAGATAGCATATTCAAAAGCAGAGACATTACTTTGCCAACAAAGGTCCGTCTAGTCAAGGCTATAGTTTTTCCAGTAATCATGTATGGATGTGAGAGTTGGACTGTGAAGAAAGCTGAGCACCGAAGAATTGATGCTTTTGAACTGTGGTGTTGGAGAAGACTCTTGAGAGTCCCTTGGACTGCAAGGAGATCCAACCAGTCCATTCTGAAGGAGATCAGTCCTGGAAGGAATGATGCTAAAGCTGAAACTCCAGTACTTTGGCCACCTCATGTGAAGAGTTGACTCATTGGAAAAGACTCTGATGCTGGGAGGGATTGGGGGCAGGAGGAGAAGGGGATGACAGAGGATGAGATGGCTGAATGGCATCACTGACTCGGATGTGAGTTTGAGTGAACTCCAGGAGTTGGTGATGGACAGGGAGGCCTGGCATGCTGCAATTCATGGGGTTGCAAAGAGTCGGACATGACTGAGCGACTGAACTAAACTGAACTGAACTGAATGATAATAAGAACAAGTACAGTTAAGTACCCAGGTTGTCAGAGTTCCAGGACCCAGGTTTTCCACAGTTCAGGAGAAAGAGAAGATCAGTGTGGTGACCAGAAGTAGGGTTGAGTAGGGATATGTAGAGAGGATTTGCTGTAGTGAAGTCAGAGTGTCTGAAGTTTAAACTCCAAATATTATTTAACAGCTGCACTGTGTTGGGTGAGTGACGTGACTTCCTTAAGCATTAGTTCCTCATGGTGATGACAGAAATAACAGCATTAACTGAGTGGTTGCCACATACTTGACAGTGATAAGAATTTCATTGGACTTGTTTCATTTAATAATACCTACTTCATAGGTGTGGTGAAAGTTCAAATGAAATAAAGTCAAAAGAGCCCAGCATTGGTTCCTGGAATGTTGAAAATACTAGCTCAGTTGTAGGCATTCTTAACATTATTCGAGACACTAGGTGTTTTAGAGTTTGTCAACTGAAAAAAAATGCACAACATGAGAATTGTGAGTTAAGTTTTATTTGGGGCAAAATGAGGACTGAAGGCAGCATTTCAGAAAGCTCTTAGAAACTGCTCCAAAGAGGTAGGGGGGAAGGTTAATATGTATGTAATTTGGGGAAGGGGAGTACATGCAATCAAGCACTTTTTTTTTTTTTTTTGCAGAAGGTTACTGCTAGTCACATGGAGCAGATGTCACCATGAAGGATTTTAGTGCTTTTCTAGATATGACAGGATGCAAGAACTGGGCTCATAATATTGTCTCCTGAAAATAAAGACCTGTCTAAAGACCTGTTCTGCCAGTTTTCCCAGAAGACAGATGCTTCATTCCTGATCTCCACCCTGAACTCTTTTCAGGGGGTGTTGAAGGTCAGCAGTTGCAGCAGCTCGTGTGTAGAGGTGGATGGCAAGTACCAATTTGTAGGCGACAAGTTTTACAGGTGGAGTGAAGGTAACAAGGGACTGGAAGTAAGAGGGCATCAGAGACAAATTTGGGGTCAAATACCAGGAAGGAGGAGTTTGTGTGTTGGGTGGGGTAGTAGGCCTGAGAGTAGAGGAGGAGTCAGAGGAATTTAAATAAGGGAGCTGGCATGATGAAAGCTTTTCTGAGAAGAAGCAGAAAAAATCAGAGGAAAAAGGTGAATAAGGAGCCTAGGCTAGTTTTGCTGTGAGAGATTGCTTGAAATGGATGCTACTAGTTTTTGCTAGAACTTGAAGTTGTTGCTTCTCTGGAAAAGGAAGTAAGACATCAGGAGGATTTGACCCAGGAAACTCTTAAGTTCTTAGGTGTTTTTTTGTTTTACTTTTTAAGTTTAGGTATAGTTAACCTTGTCTGCCATCCTAAAGGACTTGTGGTGTTTTGTCTAGTCATAAGGTAATATGTTAGGAGTCTCTTGAATATGTCACTTGGTTATTTATAAAAGGAGCCAGTCTAAAGACTTCATGAAGACAATCACTGTCATGATTTCTCTTTGTACTACTTTCTCTCCTCAGTGTTATCAAGCTCAGTTTTAAAAGGAAACATAATTCACAAAAATAGGTACTATCAGAGAATTTCTGGAAAGGAGGAAGATTTAAAGGGGGAAGCACTCAGAAGATTTTAGTTGATGAAGGCTTCAGTTTGGTTGTCAATAGCCTTGATTTTATTTTATTTAGTTAAAATGCATGCATGCGGCATGCTAAGTTGCTTCAGTCATATCTGGCTCTTCGCAACGCTATGGACTACTGTAGCCTCCCAGGCTCCTCAGTCCATAGGGTTCTCCAAGCAAGAATACTGTATTGAGTTGTCATGCCCTCCTCCAGGGGATCTTCCTGACCCAGGGATTAAACCTGTGTCTCCAGTGACTCCTGCGTTGCAGGCAGATTCTTTACTGCTGAGCCATCAGGGAAGCCCATTTAGTTTAATAGTGCTAACTAAATTTTTAAGTCAACTTTATTTTTCAGGTATCATTTACATAAAATAACCCAGTTAAAGCATACAATTCACTGAGTTTTGACAAATTGTGCACCAACATCACCAGTGCCCCAGTCAAGCTACAGAACATTGTCCTCACTCCAGAAAGTATCTTCACCTGTTTCCTATCCACAGCTCCCATCCCAGGTTCCTACACAAAACTCCCATCCCAGGCAATCACTGGTTTGATTTCTAAATACTTAAGTGTTTGTTTCCTAAAGTTAAGGACCCTGTTTCATGTTCTTACACTGATACAGTTCTGTTAGCTGATCTGCCGACCTTAGTCCTGTTTTGCCACAAATCTCCTTTATCTGATCCAGGAACGAATCCAGTTCTCACCTGGCATCTAAATGTCCTGTCTCCTTAGTCTCCCTTAATCTGGAACAGTTTCTCAGTCTTTGTCTTTGATGACCTTGACACTTTCAAAGAGTATAGTGATTGATTTAGGATGTATCAGTGCAGTGTTAGAGCTGTGTTCCTTCTTTCATCTTTCCTAATATTTCCATCTGTCCTATATTAACCAGTTATGTGACTGTGAATTGCCCAAGTATAACTTGCATTTGCCTTTAAGTTTTATCCTCTTTTTCTGAATATAAATATTAAGCATATAGTTATAAAAAAAATTAAGGTGATAAGGTTATAAGATATACGTCTAGGTCTCAAATCCTCAAAAATGACTGTGGATGTACGTTCTTCTAGCCTTTTAAGATGCCTTTTTGTGTCCTTTGTCCATTTTTATGTTGAGTTGTTTATATATAAAAGAAGTGGATATTAGTCCTTTGCCATAAATCGCCATTCTTGTTCCCTGTCATTCAACTTTCTTTTAAACTTTTTTTGTAATCTTCAGCTACAAATAAAGTTTTATGCAGTTAACATTTCTTTTCCTTTGTTTGGCTTTGGAATTATTGCTATGAAAGGTTTTCTGTAGCCTAAGTTTATAGAAATACTCTTCTACATTTTCTGTTGATTTTTATCATTTTAAATTTAGTTTCTTGAGCTATCTGGAATTTATTATACACATGTGAGGTTGGAATCTAACTTCATTTAATGTGTGGTGAGGCATTTCATCATCCATCCTTTCATTAAACAGATTTTTAACGCCTGCCTACCATGTGCTAAGCAATGTTCTGGATGATGGGAAGGTAGTAGAGAATGACACAGACAAAGCCCTTTCCTCCTTGATTTTCTCTTCTAGAAAGAGAAGGCAGCAATGAAGAAGAAATATTACTGAGGATGTTGTTACATGCTGTGGTCACCAGACAGTAGGGTAGCCTGGCTGAGTGTGACACGGTGTCTGCTTTAGCCAGGCAGAACTGGGTTGGCACGTTTGAGGAGATGGCATTCAAACTGTTGTACACCTATTGAAATAATATATTGAGTGCTCTGCTTATTCTTGAAAGATTTGAGATACTACCTAAATTTACACTAAATTAGATATACTAAATTAGATAACACTAAATTTCTATATATATATAAAATGTTTACATATAACATATTTAGATACATATACATACACACTTGAGTTTATTTTTCTGAATTCTGTTCTGTTGCTCTATTTCTACTGTAGTACCACTCTATTTTATTTGTTTTAGAATTTTCTTTGTTAGTTTATAAAGAACATCCCAACCTCCTTTGGCTACTGTACTGTTCATCTACATTTATCCTTAGGGTCAAATTTTATTAACTATTATCAAGTTCAACAGAAATCATTAAAAAATATGCAGTTTTGATTTGGGTTCACTAACTATATAAATTTGAGGAAGATTACCATCTTTATAATATTTATTCTTCCTATTGAGTAAAAAAAAATTTCCTTTCCTTTTATTCAGATCTTTCATTATGGTTTTTGTTAACTTTCATCATGAGGATCTTGCTTATTCCTCATAAGTGTATTCTGAGGTGTTTCAATTTTTGTTCAATGGTGATTGTAATTTAACCAGAGTTATGACTTGGTTAAAAAAAATTAAGACTGGGTTGCTGAGAATTATATCTGAAAACATGGTGCTACTGTGGTGTCTAAAACTTTATCACTATTATATCTTCTTTATAAAGTATATTTTCATTATTAAAATATTCCTATTTATTCCATTTGATATTTGGCCTTTTTAAAGGATAACAATATCAAAAAACTCAGTGTTTTATATTTGAGGAAACCTGCATGAAGGAGATAAACCCATGAAGCTGCTTATTTCAAATACCATGATTTACCATGAGCTTAATGTAGTGCTGGGGAGAAAAAAAAACCCATAATAAGTGGAAAGGAGAAAGGGAGAAAACATCTTAAGAGATTAGCAACAAATACATTTTATGACTGGTACAGTTAAGTTTCACTGTAGCTTTTTAAAATGGCTTTCTATACTAATCTACCCAGGGTTCCATAGTGTGCTTCATAGTAGGGACAAGCTCTGCGGCCTGTGGCAGGAGTGGAGGGGGTAGCAGGTTCTGCACTTTAGGGAATGAGAAGACTCTAGGAAGGTAGAGAAGACCAACATAACCCATCAGAGTCTAAATTTGGGCTTTTAATTTTGCCTTATTATTAACTTATTGAAAGTAGGTTAATTTTTTGGAAAGAGAATATCATATTTATTATTGCTTTTTAATGCATTGTTTTTTTTAATGAATTTTATTATTATTATTTTTTAAATTTTTGGGCTGCATTGGGTCTTTGTGGCTGCACGTGGCCTTCTCTAGTTGTGATGAGCACAGTCTGCTGTCTAGCTGGGGGGCGTGGGCTTCTCATTTTGGTGGCTTCTCCTTGCAGTGCACAGGCTCCAGGGCATGCAGACTTCAGTAGTTGCAGTGCCTGGGCTCAGTAGTTACAGCGTGTGGGCTTAGATGCTCCATGGCATGTAGAATCTTTCCGGAGCAAGCATTGAACCTGTGTCCCCTGCATTGATAGGTGGATTCTTAACCACTGGACCGCCAGGGAAGCCCAGAAAGAGGGTATCATATTTATGATCTATTACCTTTTTCACAAAGGGGCTTATATTTTATTTCCACATATATTCTACCTTACCTGTTTGATACAGTCTCCTCCCTGTTTTTTATTTGCTTTTGCCTGCTGTATCTTGTCTGTGTGTGTGCATGCTCAGTTGCTCACTCATGTCTGACTCTTTGTTACCCTATGGACTGTAGCCCACCAGGCTCCTCTGTCCATAGGATTCTCTAAGCAAGAATACTGGAGTAGGTTGCCGTTTCCTCCTCCAGGGGATCTTCCCGATCCAGAGGTTGAACCTGCATCTCCTGTATCTCCTGCATTACAGGCAGATTCTTTACCACTGAGCCACCTGGGATGCCCATGTCTTTTCTCTAGCATCCCCACTTTTTAAAACTTTTTGGTTTGTGTTTTGTGTGTCTCTTACATGTATGTATGTGTTAGTTCAGTTGCGACTGACTCTTTGCAGCCCCATGGACTATAGCCCGCCAGGCTCCTCTGTCCATGTAATTATCCAAGGTCTTTTGTATGTGTCATATAATTGTATTTTAAGCCAATTTTACTGCTTTTCTCTTTTAATAGATAAAGCCAACCCATTTACATTTGTTGTTATACATGTATTGACTCTTTCTTTTGTTATTTAATGATTTATCATTGTTATGCTTTCTTGTTTCTTCCCCTTTCTTTAGAACATTTTTCAAACTGATGATTTTTCTCATTTCTTTTTTTCCTTTCATAAAACGGAATTTCTGCCATGTATTTATATACTACTAGTAGCTACTTTTGGTGACAGAGGATAAGATGGTTGGATGGTATCACTGATTCAGTGGACATGAACTTGGGCAAACCCTGGGAGATGGTGAAGGACAGGGAAGCCAGGGGTGTTACAGTCCATGGGTTTGTGAAGAGTCCAACATGACTTGGCAACTGAACAACAAGTAGCTTTTACTTTTCTCGACAATATTTGTCAGTAATTTTTAACATGTTTTTGTTATTTTAATATGTTGATTTAAAAGTACTAGGAGAAAATAAATAATGAGGTAGAAAGAAATACAGTAAACTCTGTGCCTCAGGGTTGACACTACTTCTAGAGTTCATAGCCAGTAGGATGTAAAATATCCAAATTGCTTGGAAATTGGTTTCATTCCATCTCTGAACTCATCAGTCCTTTTCTCTCTTTTGCCCATTCACATATTACAGTGCTCTCTGTCCTTAAATGCAACCTTTTCCATTGCTTTATTTCCACAACTTATTCCTTACTTCTTTTCAGTCTTTTTTTTTTTTTTCTCATCTTTACAAAAAGTTTGAAGTAATTTCATCTGGCTGCTTCTGATTCCTCATCTTCCATTTATTGTTTTATCCACTGTAAGCTGACTTCTTCCTTCATTCTTCTGAAATTAGCTAATTTTCAAATCAGACATTCTTTTCAACCATCATGCTATTTGACCTACCTGACTTCTGATAGTGTTGACTAGCCCCTCTTCCTTGAAATCCCTTTCCCCCCGAGTTTCAGTCCTGAGTCTCCTTCCATATCCCTTTCTGTCTTTCTCTCACTCTTACGCTTGCTGAGAGTTTCTGGGATCTTTTCTTGGCCTTCTCACAACATGAGGAGTTGGATGGCCTTGGGTTCAAGCTGTATGACTTAAATGTACTAACCTTTTTGATCCTCAGATTCCTCATCGGTAAAACGATGACTTTAATTGTATCACTTTGGCAGGTTGTCCTTTGGGTTAAATGAGCTGAGGCATATGAATCTCCTCTTGGTACAAAACTGAGTACAAGGTGAGTTATCATTTAGTGTAACTGCCACTCAGTTAGTGTTCCCTCTTGTATTAGTTAGGGTTCTCCAGAGAAAGAGAACCAACAGGATATATGTAGATATACAGAGAGGTTATGAGGAGTTGGCTCACACAGTTATGGAGGATGAAGAGTTCCCATGACCTTCCATCTGTACTGCAGAGGGCCCAGGAAAGCCAGTGCTTCAGTCCCACTCCAAACCAAGGGGTGTGAGATCCAGTGACTGAGGATCTAAGTCCTGGTCTGAGTCTGAAGGCTCAAGAACTAAGAGAGCTATGTTGAAGGGCTGGAGAAGTTGGCTATCTCCGCTCAAGCAGAGAGAGCAAATTCATCTTTCTTCAGCCTTTTTGTTCTGTGTGGGCCCTCAGTGGGTTGGATGATGCCCTTCCACCTTTTTGTTACTCAATCTACCTATTCAAATGGGAGCACTCTCACAGAAATACCCGGAAATAATGCTTTACCAACTCTCGGATCATACCTTAGCCCAGTCAAGTTGACATGTGAAATTAACCATCACACTTATCAAACATAGTGATTTCTTACAGAGTTTTATTTCCTCGTCTAAGAGATGGAAAACAAGGCCCAAATGGGCTTGTAAGTTTGAAATGCCATTTTCAAGTCAAGCTGGGTGTTTTGTTGGTTGTCTCACAGACCAGCCACATTCTAGATTTATCCTATTTATACATGATTTCCCCCCATTAACTGGAGTTTCCACCCAGTTATTGTAAAGCCTAAAATTCCATGTGCTGTCTCTACAACTTTGAGCCTTAGGGAGCTCCAGAGACCTAGCTGTGAGTTCCCTTGCTCTCACTGGATATGCTCCCACCTAGTGGGAAGGGCTCCCCACCCAACTGGCTCCCATCAGTCTGGCCAGGTACACTTGTACTAATCCTCAACCTAATGGTTTTTTATCTTCCTACCAGCTTGAAAATGTTTAAACAAGCCAATCATATCTTCCCATGGTAGCCAAGGGTCACATCGCCCTCCTGTCAGTATAAAGCCTGCCTCCCACAGCCCATGCTGGCTCACTGTTTCTGAGTATGACCACCAAATGGTCTTGCATGGTGTGGCGTGTCCTCCCCCAGGTTGTGAGAATATGTGACTAATAACTGCTGTCAGTCTCTTCTGTCCAGTGCTGTGTGTCATATATTTGGTCATCTTATGCTATTTAGGGTGGGGAATCCATCCTTTCATCAGTGGGGTAAATAGGATACAATCAGAATACCATCTACTCTTCTCCACTGCTAATCTAGAGCAGCCTTCAATGTCTTTCCCTATTACTCCTTATGTCTGTCCCTGATTGTTTCATAATAATGTCTGTTGCAGATATTCAGTTTCTTTTGGAAGGTAACATTTTCTCTCACAGATCTCTTTATCCTATCCTGTCTAATGCTGCTTGTTTTTTGCTATTTTTGTTTTACTTCCCTCAGAGGTGTTATTGGCATAATTTTTTTTTAAGCAGGAATTTATAGTTTCAGGATTCAAGGATGTGTCTGCGGACTTCACCTGGGAGGAGCAGATCCATCTAGATTCTCCTCAGAGGAACCTGTATGGGGAAGTGATGCTGAGAAACTATAGGAACCTGGTTTCACTGGGTAAGGACTTCTTGTAACTCAAAACCTACCTATTACCATCTTTCCTACCACTGACAGCTTGTACAGCCTCTGGAATTTTTGAATTTGTACTTGAAATCCTGATACTACAGGACATTATTTTAGGGTAGTTCCTTGGTGTCCTCTCAAGGTGAAAGGTCTTTTCTGTAGAGAATGTAAAAATGGGAAATCTAAGAAGCCACATACTTCCAGAAGCCCTGAAAAGGAAGGGATAAGACATGCTGGGAGTGATTTTTATGCTCAGTTCAGAACTCAAATGTAGTGTTTTTCTTCCTAAGCAGGACATCAGCTTTCCAAACCTAATGTGATTTCTCAGCTGGGTTGAGAACTGAACCTGATGACAAAAGAACATCCTGGGTGCATCTCCCCAGGTAAGGATCAGGCTGCAAATACTTGTTTTATGAGTGTCGCCTTGGGGAGAAACCACTTCAGAGGTCCCTGAGTCTCTTGAGACCTGTACCATTTGCTGTGTGTTTGTATTTGTCTAACAGTGTGAATATATACCCTATGTCCTCTGTGTTGTTACTGGGTAGCACTTGTTGGTACTTCACACTTGACTGGATAGGCCTTCTTTGAGGTTACTTGGTGGTGTGTGTGTTTTACAGGTGGACTCTGCTTGGCTTTCCACTTTTTCTCTTCTTCTGTGTAACTGGGTCAGATTAGAAGGATAAAGTCCAGTTCATGCATATCTTTTGCTTTCACAGTAAAGCTTCCTGCCCATAGGCCTTTGATCTCTTGGTTCACTGTTATTTCTGCTCTGGTAATTTTGATCAACCTGACAAGTGGATTCTCAGACTGTAGTTTCCTGTCCTCTGCCTCTCATTGCTTCCAGGCCATTTTATCTGGGATAAGAAATGGGATCAGTGAAAACAAAGTCTGAGTGGTTACAAGGCCTTTCCTCCTGCCCCATTTCAAGCAGTTCAACAGATTCTCCCCTACCTGCCTCTACCACTAGTTCTTATTTTCAAGGAATGGGTATTTAGAAAAGGGTAGGGCCCTTTAGGATTCTCTTCCCTAAACAGAGTGAGAAAATCACAGGCTCCTTGGGCAGAAGGGAGGAGCTCTTTGAGATTGTGCCATCCTCCCTTGAGAGTTTAAGTTTCAAGTGTGTTCTGATACTTTATCTTCCAGACAAATATGTACCCTAAGGGTAGTTTATATACATTAATTTACTTAGTCCTTATGAGATTATTTGCATCCTCATTTTATATCTGTGAAACTCAGATTCAGAGAAACAAGTAAGTACTTAAGATGCTAAGTGTTAACAGCTAGTGTTTAAACCCAAGTTTGTCTGCCTCCAGTGTAAACAATCTTTTCACTATGTCACACTACTATGTTTTATGAGGATTTAATATCAGAATTATAGGCAGCCTACAGAAGAGAAGAAACTGCTGGTAAATCTGCTATGGCTTCCTAATCCCAACTTCTCTGTATATCTTCTCTTAGTTCCATCTTCCTTTTTTAGCCTTGTCCAACAGTTGGTGATTTCAGTATCTGTCCCTCCCGCATATAGGCTCACTTCCTCTGCTTACCTGCTTCTGGTTCCTCTGTTATTTATCGGCGGCTCACTGTTCTTTCCCTACCTTCCAATTCTCTTCCTAATTATAGGGACATCCTTGGAAGCTCTCAAATGTGCCATATAGTTATTCTCAGTTGCATTCTCTTATTCCCATCTTATACAGGTTTCAATCTAGTATAGAAACAATTTTGAATTTTTATTTTTTTCAGACTGGAAGACCAAGACTTGAAACAAAAGAGTCAACTACGAAGCCCAAGTTATTGAAGATTTATCTTATGGGGTAATAATGGAAAGGGAAGGTCTCTGGCATTCTTCTTTAGGGGAAACCTGGGAACCTGATAATTGGTTAGAGGGGCAACAGGAAAACCAGGATAGACAATTGGGCCAAGTGCACATTACCCATAAGGAAACCCTCACTGAGCGAAGGACATGTGGAGGTAATGAACTTGAAAGATGCTCCAGTCAGGGTTCAATCATTGATATACAACAAACTATTCCTGTGGGGAAAAGTCCTCACAACTGGAATTCACATGGAAAAGACACTAAACAAAATGCTGAATTAATTAAAACTCAAAGAATATTTGCCGGAGAGAAAGTCTATGAATGTAATGAGTGTGGGAAAACCTTCAGCCAGAGTTCGTCTCTTCTTAAGCACCAGAGAATTCATACGGGGGAGAAACCCTATAAGTGTAATGTATGTGAGAAGCACTTCATTGAACGTTCCTCACTTACTGTACATCAAAGAATTCATACTGGAGAGAAACCCTACAAATGTAATGAATGTGGGAAAACCTTCAGTCAGAGCATGAACCTTACTGTTCATCAAAGAACTCATACTGGAGAGAAACCATATCAATGTAAAGAGTGTGGAAAAGCTTTCCGCAAGAATTCATCCCTTATTCAACATGAAAGGATTCATACTGGAGAGAAACCCTACAAATGTAATGAATGTGGTAAAGCTTTTACCCAAAGTATGAATCTCACAGTGCATCAAAGAACTCACACAGGAGAAAAACCCTATGAATGTAATGAATGTGGAAAAGCCTTCAGTCAAAGTATGCATCTTACTGTACATCAGAGAAGTCATACTGGAGAAAAACCCTATGAGTGTAGTGAATGTGGAAAAGCCTTTAGTAAGAGCTCAGCTCTTACCCTGCATCAGCGAAATCATACTGGAGAAAAACCCTACAAATGTAACAAATGTGGGAAATCCTTTAGCCAAAGTACATACCTTATAGAGCATCAGAGACTTCATTCTGGAGTAAAACCTTTTGAATGTAATCAGTGTGGGAAAGCTTTCAGTAAGAATTCATCTCTTACTCAACATCGGAGAATTCATACTGGAGAGAAACCTTATGAGTGTATGGTATGTGGAAAACATTTCACTGGGCGATCATCCCTTACTGTACATCAGGTTATTCATACTGGAGAGAAGCCTTATGAATGCAGTGAATGTGGAAAGGCCTTCAGCCAGAGTGCATACCTTATTGAGCATCAAAGAATTCATACTGGTGAGAAGCCCTATGAATGCGATCAGTGTGGAAAAGCCTTCATTAAGAATTCATCCCTTATAGTGCACCAGAGAACTCATACAGGAGAGAAACCCTATCAGTGTAATGAATGTGGAAAAGCCTTCAGTCGGAGTACAAATCTTACACGGCATCAGAGAACTCATACGTGAGGAAAACATGGGACCCTTCATCATGATTAACTCTTCAGTGGTAATCAGATAAATCATGTAATATAGAAACCTAATAAATGTAATGATCCCAGTAATTTTTTAGTTGTATAATATACCATGTCAGAAAATACAGACCACTGCAGAGAAACCACATAAAAGTGGAGAGAAATCTTGATTCAGAAAGTAAAACTTACTTTATACCAGAACGTTTAAATAACTAATGTTCTAAGCAGTGAGGATTCATGCTGAAGATAAGTTCTATTGTATTATACTGCAGATTCTCCTTTGGACATCAGAGACTTCACACTGGAGAGAAAATGTGAGAGTGCTTAACTGGACAGCCCAAAGACCTGGTATGTAGTCCTGATCTGCTACTAACTTGGACAAGTCACTTACTTTCACCAGGTCCCAGTGTCCTTATTTGGTAAATGAGGGATTTTTAGATTTAGAAGGCTCCAAGATCGCTACAATCTACAATCCCATAAATATAATGAATGCTTGAAAATCCTTGATTTTTCACCATCTTATATATGTTATCTAGATGCTCCTATTCCACAATCTGGTTTCCCTGAATCTGTTCAGTCAAAATTTTGTACCTCCACCAACTTCTATGATTGTTTCATGTCCTCCTCTACACCCTTTTACTTTCTCCTCTGAAATATTGGCTGGTTGCTACCAGATGACAGAATAATTGTACAGATCTTAACACAATAGCATGCTGTTTTAATTCTCCAATAACAGTCATTAAACTATTGTTAATAAGCTAATTATTTAGAAAACAATATAACAAATATAGTCTTAGAGTACATAGGATTCAAACACATCTTTGGATTGTACTCTTAACTATCAAAGTGATAAGGAGAGGAAGCTAAACACTAACAGACATGAAAATCTGATGTTATTAACAAAATCTTTACAACTCATAAAATACTCAAAACAGTCATAGGGAGAGATTTTATAGATCTATAGTTATGAGAGTAGTTAAAGCAATTTCATTTATAGGTGATAAAAATGATTAGGAAATCAAACTGAAAAAGATAGTCTTTGTTTTCCTAGGGCTAAACTAAGAAACTAGCAGTGGGATGGGAGAGAAAAGGAAGAATTCAAGCAATGATAAGGCAGGATCTAGGTATAGTGGTAATTAAGTGTGAGCACTCAGATTTATTTAGGTGGATGGCTGCCAATATTAACACAAAAAGTTGACTGATTTTGTGGGGCAATGATGAGTTTGGTCTGGGGGCATTTTATGAGTGAGTAGTATCCAAATGAAGATTACTGATACGCAGTTGAATAAGTAGAAGGGTGGTGATAAAAGGGGATTCTGGGAGTACTATCTTTAAATGCAGTAAGTGGAAGGCTAAACTAAGAAGCTTTGCTGGTAGCTCAGCTGTTAAAGAATCCACCTGCAATGAGGGAGACCTGAGTTTGATCCCTGGGTTGGAAAGATCCCCTGGAGGAGGGCACGGCAACCCACTTCAGTATTCTTGCCTGGAGAATCCCCATGGACTGAGGAACCTGGTGGGCTACAGTCCATGGGGTCATAAAGAGTCAGACATGAATTAGCACACACAAGTGGGAGATGTCAAATTAGTAGAAGCTGAGGAGAAAAAACAGGCAAAAAAAAGAAAAACAGAAAAATCAGGAGAAGGTGGTGGCATAGAAGTAAAAGAATTTTAGCATAGAGATAGATTTTCAAATGCTACAGTAAGGTAAAAATAGAAAATGGCCTTTGGTTTTTTATAATCTCTAATTTTTAGCGGGTTGAAGAGTGAGTTAAAGGTTGAAAAGGACTTAATAGCTTGATTGACAAAGGAGAGATTTAGGAAGGTAACTAGAGGGAGACTGTGGTTGAGAGAGGGAAAGCTTTTGGCTACAAATAACAGAAAGCCCAAAAAACAATGGCTTGCAAGCAAACAGGGATTTGTTTTTCTCCCATAACTAATCTGGAGGTGCTTGGCACTGTTTCAAAGGCAAAATAATTCAGTGCCTTGAGTGTCATGACTTTTTCATCAAGTCACAGGATGGCTCCCATAGTTCAGGTAAAATATCTGCATTCAAAGCAGGAAGAAGGGGTGGGTAGCACCAGCAACATCTGTGCCTTTTATCAGAAAAGGTTTTCCCAGAAGCCCTCAGCAGACTTCTGATTACATCTTATTGACCATAGGTGCTGTGTTGCATGGAGGCTAGGAGCAAAGGAGTCAGAAAAAAATATTTAGCTCTTCCAGCCTCTATAGTGGAGTTTAGGTAAGCAAAGGGGGGGATTGAGAAAGGTGTTGATTTAGCCAACAAATAATCTGCCAGGAGCATTTGTATGATTTAAGGCAGAAGAACTGAGCATGTTTATCACTGCATGGGAGAGCCTGAAAGTGCAGAGAGGAGGGAATGTGCAGTTCAAAGTGGGGAAATCAGATCTAGGACAGAGGCAGAGGCCACAGGGATCTTTTTCAACAGGAGGAAGGGAACTTTCCACTGGGAGAGGGGCGAACAAGAAACAATGGGTACAGAAGATATTTCTGGATAGCAATGGAGGTTTCCCATGGACTCCTGAGTGTTTGGAACTACATCATTTTGATCTCTATGGGCTACAGGACCTCTACAGAGTTTAAAAAAAAAAAAAAAAAAGGCAAGGACTAAGGGGGAATGAAACACTGAATTAATTATAACCTCAGGAACTTAGATTTTAAATAATGTCTCTCCCTTACACCAGCTTCTTCCTTTCCCTTCATATATTTGTTTTTCTTGTTCCCCACCTGATCTCAAAAGATAGAAATGAAGGGAAGAAGGAAGCAGAGAGGCAGAAAATAGATGAAAAATGAAAAAGTAGCAAAATTAAGGGCTCAAAGGGAGGCAGAGGAGGAGGAGGAGAGGAAGAATAAAATGTACTAAAGCCTATAAGATGGATGTGATAACCCCAAATTGGTAAAATGTTAACCTTTAGAGGGAGCAGCAGGAGAAATGGGTCAGATAAATGAAGGTTTCACTTTTTCAGGAGTTTTGGAAGCTTCGGGTCCTCATATGTCAGTGCTCAGCCATCCTGGGCAACAAGGAAAGCGGAAACTCCTGCACCTTTCTTCCCAGCAGGGGCAGGATTCCTGGTCCCTAGACATGAGACCCTGGGCAAGGCACTTAATGTATCGCTGTCTCAATTTTCTTATTTGTTAACAGTGCAGACCTTATAGCTTTGGATTACATTCAGTACTAATGTAAAATGCTTAGTGCCGAACACATATTAGTGCTAAATAAATATTATCATTTTCATATATATGAACAATATCCAAACTTGTTAGCATGGCATCCAGAGCCTTTAATTATCTCAATTATCTTGGGCTCTCAAAGCAAATACCTTGTAGGAAGGTTATATAATTGTAGGAGGCTCTCTCCTCCTCCTATTACCCCACTGCTGTAACAGCCTTCTAACTGCTTTCCCTGTATTAGCTCTAGCCCCACCACAGCCTTTTCTCCCCAAAGCAGACCATTGATTCTGTCAAAATGTATTCAGCCACACCACTCTTTTGCTTAAACCCCTTTGATGGTTTCCTATAACGTATAGAATAAACCCAAACTTTTTACCATGGCCTTCAAGCCCTCTAGTCCCTTCTAATCTCCTCTCCCGCTCTCCGTTGTTGACTGCCCTCTCCTGTCATAGTGGCCTTCTTAAACCACAGACTCACCAACAACGCCTCTATCTCTGGTCAGCATTTCTGTTCTCTTCCCAATATTCACATGTTTTCCTTCCTTACTGCATTCAGATCTCTGCTCAAATGTTACCTCCTCAAAGAGAACTCAAAGTACTACTTAAAATAATCCCCACTTCCCCACCCAGTCACACTCTAAACCTAACAGCCTAAGTGTGTCATCCGTTCAGTTCAGTCACTCAGTAGTGACCGACTCTTTGCGACCCCAGGGACTGCAGCACGCCAGCCTTCCCTGTCCATCACCAACTCCCGGAGCTTGCTCAAACTCACGTCCATGGAGTCGGTGATGCCATCCAACCATCTCATCCTCCGTTGTCCCCTTCTCCTGCCTTCAGTCTTTCCCAGCATCATTCCAATGAGTTAGTTCTCTGCATCAGGTGGCCAAAGTATTGGAGCTTCCGCATCAGTCCTTCAGTGTGTCATCACTACCTAATAAAATACTTTGTTTATTGAGTACTACCTCTAGTAGAATTCAACCTGCAACAGTGCTGTTGTTCAGTCGCTCAGTCGTGTCTTTGCTACCCCATGTACTGCAGCATGCCATGGTTTCACTGTTTCTCCGGTCCTTAGAACAGTGCCTGACACAAGCGGACACTCCAAAGGTGTCTACAGAATGAAATAGTAAAAACGAAAACAGAATGCCGTAAGTAAACACTGCTTTCTAGATGTGGCCAACAGTTCCCTAATTGACACATCTCAGGTCTCATTATTGACTTTTTTTTTGGCGGGGTGGGGTTGGGGGGAGATAAAACCCTTTCATGTTTACTTTCCGAGCTCCCAGAAAATACATATTCAAAGGCAACTAAATATCTCCAGTTGGAGTTTTCTATACTTGATCTCATCCTTGCCCGCCTCCGCAAGATACTGTCCACAAAAATAAATACCATCTCTCTAAACAGCACCCAATTGTACAATACAAACTCCTTGGCATCAGGGCTCCTTGCTAAGACGTGGAGAACCAAATTTATTCTACCTCGTGGACGTTTCTCGCACCATGCCCTCTGTCCTGTGGCCACCATTGTGTTCCCAGCCAGCATCCGCTGAGTCCTAAACTACCACAGCAGCCTCCTCAGTCATCTGCCCGCACCTCTGTCGACCTGGTTCCCGCGTCCCACTCATCGCCCGAACCACGCTCCGGCCCAAACACCAGGACCCACTGTTAGCATCTTTAGCGTTCCCGTGGCCGAAGCACGGCCCCACTGCCTTCGCTAGTAATCGCGCGGTTCTTCACTCGGGAACGCTCCTTTTCGACTTGTCTCCTACTGAGAACTTGAGGCGCGTCCCGGTTCCGCTCTCCTCGTCGGATCAGGCGCCGCTCGCCCGGCATGACCTCCCGTATCCCTTTGTCAACTTTTCGCTGGTGTCTGTCTTCGTCATGCTGACCAGAACGGAACCAAATCCGCACGTGAAGATCAGCGTGTTGGGGGGTCACCTGTCTGGGGAACCGTGACCACCAGGCGAGTCCCTGGGAAGTGTAGTTTCGACACCGAACCCTCTCTGGC